>NW_026249951.1:176645-865493 GCF_024043155.1 Alternaria arbusti | reverse complement strand
CCCCCCCCCCCCCCCCCCCCCCCCTCACGGCGCTGCTGACATCCTGCTACCGCTCAGGCACGCAAACTCGTCGAAGCCTTCTACTGTCGGCAGCAATCAGGGCAGCCCAGGGCAGCCATGAGCTTATCCAAAGGTGGCGGACAGCTCGTGTTTGTGCATGTGGCGGTATTAGAATGGTACGCCTAATTCGGCATAGTAGCTTTTGGCGTTCAATGAGGTTGCGAAGATCAACACGTGGGGGAGCGAACGGCCATGGTCGACTACCAGACGGGCCAGCCAACTCCAGGGCTCGATTCAGCCACGCGTGGCTTTCCCTTGGAATCTCGGAAGATGTTTTGATGCAGCCTGCACGAACTCACAAGGAACCGGATTTCATAAATCAAGATGCTGTTGCCCACTCATCGCAGCGTTCGCAGCTGAACGACCTCGGAAGCATCGCAGACGGGAGGAGCCGGAGAATGCACCATGATTTGGACATCAGCGGCAATCACACATTCCAAAGGACTCCAGTGATGAAGGCCTGGACGCTTGGATCGCGGCAATGAACGCCACCAAGCCTGCCCAGGTGACTTCGGCGAACCAAACGAGATTGGATGCGCTGATTGAGAACGCACGAATAGCGCCAGTTCGCATGCGTCCTCTTCTGTTGACCGGTTTGCCTTGTGGTATCGGGCTATGCACGCTGTCTGAAATCTGCCTTCGGTAGTCCGTGTCATGGTGGAGGCTGAAGCTTTGCGCATTCACAATATGAAAGATGCTGCCCCAAGGCGGTTCTGCACGACAGACCCCGTTACATACTGACTATTGCCGGAACCCTCGCACGTAGGTACAACTACCATACTGTTACAGTTCTGTCACCCCTATCGCTACAATGGGCCTCCGTAAATGGATCATGCGTCCAATGAGAGGCCACCAAGTTGGGGTGCCGGACATAACAACAGGCGGGAGCGGTATACCGGTAGGTTTCCCTCTGCCACTCGTAGTAGTCCTAGGATCCATCTTCTCTCGCTAATCTGATGGACAGGAGATAAGGCGTCGACGGTGGACTCTCGCGACGATTGATTCAGCGCCCTTCCAGGTCTGGGTAGTAGTAGTAGCTGGGATCGGCTTCCTAACAGATTCGTTCGGCCTTTTTGCTTTGAATGTCGTTACCCCCATGCTCGGTTATGTCTACTGGCCTAATCGCAACGAAGGCGGTATACCCTCGGTGCCGTCCTCTGTCAAGACAGCCATGATGTGTTCCACACTAGCGGGTACAATGGTCGGCCAGATAGGATTCGGCTTCGCGGCAGACATATTGGGCCGACGAAAAATGTATGGTCTTGAGCTGGTAATCGTCATCGTTGGCACAATGCTGCTGCTCATGAGTTCGAACGGGGAGAAGAACAGCATGGCAATTGGAGGATGGCTGATCACCTGGCGAGCGATCATGGGTAAGAAGCGAATTGATGTACGAATGCATCGTAAGACTGACGATAACTAGGGATCGGTATCGGGGCGGACTACCCTTTGAGTGCTGTAGGTATTGTTTCCAACGTGGCCGTGCTGATGCTAATCGTGGGTTCAGGTCATTACTGCCGAGTTCGCACCTCGCAAACATCGTGCGCGAATGTTGAGCTGGGTTTTCTTCGCCCAACCTGTTGGACAGCTGCTCGCCAATGTTCTATCACTTGCTGCAGTGGAGTCGTACAAGCCATGGATCAAGGAGGCCACGCAGTCTTGTCAGCCTGCCGACTTGGAGTGCTTCCGAGCTATCGATCGACTTTGGAGGCTCGTAGTTGGGATCGGCATTGTGCCGGCTCTCATCGCTCTGCTCTTTCGATTCACGATACCAGAGAGTCCGAGGTATACGCTGGACATCTTGCAAAACACAAAAAGCACCCTCGAAGATACGGCGAACTACTTTGGTGCGCCCGGAACAGACCCCGAACATGGCGAGAGGGAACTGCTAGATCTGGCTGCAACACAGGAAGTTCCGAGGCCTGTATCGAGGCAATCGACCAACGCTTCGGTGATTGCACCCGACGAGGAGATTGAGAGCGACAGTGACTCCGGACACCGACTCAGTGACGTACATCTTCGTCCCGCCGCAGTGCCTCGCGGCCGGCTTCCTCCAGGCGACCCGGATTTTGTTCCTCCACTTGCCTCGTGGGCCGACGCAAAACAATTCTTTGTAGTGGAAAAAAACTGGCAGTACCTTCTAGGAACGTCGTTGGCCTGGCTGTTTCTCGATTTCGCGTGTAGGTACACTGCCAGACCACTGCGGTAAAACCACTGACTTTGAGACAGTCTATGGGTTGGGCCTCTCTTCACCAGAAATTGTCAGCCACATCTGGCAGGGAAACAACAACAGCAGATCTTCCGTCTACCAGACGTTGAGTGATAATAGCAAACACACCCTGGTGATGGTTTCCATAGGGACAGTTGTCGGCGGCCTGCTAATGATCAAGATTGTCAAGCATGTGTCGCCAAAAGTGATTCAGTTCTGGGGGTTCTTGGTTCTATTCGTTCTCTTCATCGTAACCGGAAGTGCTTGGACCAACCTACTCGACAGCAGTCGCTCGGGACTCATTGTGCTTTACGTGCTCAGCCACATCGCCTTCAACCTGGGACCGAATGTGACGACTTTTAGTAAGTGATATCCGTGTGCGACCTGTTGTGAAACATCTACTAATTTCGTGCATCAAGTTATCCCTGCCGAGATATTCCCTACGAGGTACCGGTGCACCTGCCACGGCATAGCTGCGGCTAGTGGCAAACTCGGGTGAGGACAAACCGCGGAAGAACTGCATATGAGACATTTACTGACTTCGAAAACTCGCACCATAGGTCTTGGGTGGTGCAAGTCTTTCTGGCATATGCATTCCAATCCGACAAATCCGAACCCACAAGCGATTTTGAATGGGAACGCAAGAATTTCGGACATATCCTGCAAGTAATGAGCGCTTTCATGCTAGCAGGTGCCGTAACAACATATTTCTTGGTCCCGGAAACAAGAGACCACGATAACAAGAGTCGGACACTGGAGGTTTTGGCGTGTGGCAAGAAGGTTATCGATGAGCTGAACCGCCAGCGGAAGAAGGAAGATGAAGACGACTGAGATGGATTGTACCAGAATGAACTTGATGAAGTTAGGGAAGATACGGTAGTCGGTTGCGGATGATGAAGCAATGGACAAGCGTAGTAGCGTAGTCGGCTGGATGTTGATGATGCGGTACCCAGCCACCCGGCCCCACATCCCTCCAGGGCTGGTCAATGACGCAGGAGGCACGTTTGGCGCTAATTTCGTCCGGAGCTACGCAGCTTCTTCTGACCCTCACGTGCTGCTATCTTGAGTACCCACCATTGCGAAGCCTGGGCCCCGAAGACGATGGTGTGCTTCCTTCCATCAGATTCCATCGGAGGATGCTAGGAAAATGACACGGACATTTCTCCTTCTCTCAGTCAGGACGTTACGGGACCGTCCGGGAGGGGGATATAAGAGAAGAGGCTTGATGGGCAATGTCCGAGATGTTGCATAATGAATGATGGTAGAACAAAAAGATGACTTGGGAGAACCGATAGCTGCCTGCCCCTGTCGTACAGCTCTTCGAAGCGCCTTCGCGTCTATTGCCAAAGCAAGGTGATTTTCTTCCACCATGGCCCTTTCATATTCATTGTTCGCGCCGGCACCTCCTCAGCAAGCACCTGATCCATACCCGTCTTCAGATCTACCTCTGCTGGATCATAAGCCCAACTATCGCTCCAGGCCCAAATCCGATGCCCCCCATAGAACAGGAAGAACATGGGAATACCCACGTACGCAGTAAAGAAAGAGCTAACGTCCCACTTCTCAGGCCAGAAGACATCGAACCCGTTGACCAAACAGAGAATTGTAAAGCTGATGATGACGCACCAAGCACCCCACTTGTTCACCGGTGAGCGATATGGAAGATCCGTGATGTTTTGCGTTTCGCAGGCTTTCCGGAAGCGCAGAAAGATGATGCCGCAGCAGATCCAGGAGATGAATCCAGACGTGTTTGTTAAATTCACGAACCAGTTAAAGACGACCGCACTCTCGCTGCCTACGTTTAGGTATGCCAGAACGCAGAACAACGAAGAGGCAGTAACAGCCCAATACGGTACACCGGACTTGGTGCATGCTTTGAAGACGGAAGGTGCGTTGCCAGACAGGGCGAGCGCGTATAGCGACCGCGAGGACAAAAATAGGAAGGAGTTTCCGGACGACCATGCACTGATGATGATACCTGCGTTGATGATGCTGTCCAGCACGGGGATGCCAGCGTTCTTAATTCCTGCAACAAAGGGCGACGAGCCAGCTCCAGAACCACCAGACGTAATGATGGGGTCGTCGGAGGGGCAAATGATTCCGATAGCCAGTACGCTGCCAACATAGAAGAAGAGTAGGCGGTATATGTATCTGCGTGCCGCAGTAGGCAAGTTGCGACGCGGTGACTGCATCTCGCCACCTGTTGCAACGAGAAGCTCGGGAGCAAACGTGAAGGGGAACTAGACATGAGGGTCAAACAAGTAGATATAAGGCTTCGCCGGAAGCATGCTTACAGCAGAGAGTACCATAGTGGATAAGAGGGCCACAAATCGCCCAGCATTCCCTTCTTCTAGATACGTATTCGCCGCGCCAGGGTTCTTCCAGTACCGGAAGCCGAGTCGGTCATGCTGTGGACCGCCGCCTTTAAGATAAATGTATAAAGTCAGTGGTTGTATCATACGCAGTTTGTGCAGGGGTATTACTAACCCCAAAACAAAACAAATGACAGAATCAGGAGCCCTAAAATCATGATAACCTTTGTTCCGGCAAACCAGAACTCTGTCTCGCCGTAGAACCTGACTGGAAAGCAGTTCAGTCCAACGATGACAATGATCATGACTGTGATCCACACTGCGATGTTCACGGGCGGGTTCCAATACTCAATGACCAACCCGGCTGCCGTGATTTCGTAAGGCACAAGGATACCGAGCGAGTAGAAGTATAGCCAACCCAGGCCGAACCCCATAGAGCGCGACACATAGCGGTAACCGAAAAGGTTCTGAAGGTACAAGGTCAGTCGTATGTCACATGCCTTGGGTACGGCCACAAGTTACCATGGAAGACCCCGGGGTCGGCAGATAGGCCGCGACTTCAATGATACCCGCAACGGTACAGAAGATCAAGAATGACATGGCGATGTACGTGGACAGGATGAAGGCCGGGCCGCCACGAGCGAGGGTTTGGCCTGAGCCGACAAAGAGCCCAGTACCTATTGTGCCACCCAACGCAATCATTTGAGCATGTCTACGTTCCGTCAGTCTTTGAGGATATAGGGTATCAAGAGGGGTCTACTGACCGTGACTTCAGACCACGCTGCGTAGTCTCATAACGCTCGTCGAATATCTCTCCCGCAACAATCTCTGGATCGACAGCGGAGCTTTTCCTGCGACTCGCCGTATGCGACTTGCGAACATGGCCAATGCCATAGTCCACGCTCTGTTCTCCGATAGCCGAGTCTTCTGCCTTCTTCTCGGACATGACTGCTTTTGGGACTCTGACGGTAAACAATCAGTCAAGAAGTAGAAAAGGGAGTTGAATTGTAGATAAGAGTCTTGCATGCAGTCGGATCAAGTAAACCCGGTCAGCATGCTAGCCGTGTAACTAAGGAATGCTTGTCCAGCTGCGATACGTAGTCCCACGCGGATTCACCAAGCCGGATATGATAACCCCAGATGAACGCTGATATGGCTTTCTCCATACGCTCACGTCAAGCCGCGGACGATGGTCCGGTGGAACGAGTCGAGACTGGCAAGGATACGAACCAGGGCTGAAGATAGGCGCCGATAAGGACAACGGCAAGAGAGTACAAGAGCTGATAAGCTTCTTCAGTGTTCATAGACGAGCTAGGCTACTTGTAGAGATGTTCGATTCCATCTGCACATCCGTGGGTGCAGCATGGAACTGCGCAGCTGCGTAGAAGTGCTTGTGTGCAGGTGGTCTCGGAAGGCACGACAAACACGCTCGCACATAGAACATGCCCAGGTGTGCTTGGCGAGCCTTATATCTCGGTATCGAATCAGGAATCGGAGTACGAGATATAGCCCTACAAGAAGTAATGATGCACCAGGGATGCCCACTGACACGGCGTGTTGTTATCGCAATCGTCCGAACAGCGCCGTCCAAGCCTGTTTCGGCTAGCAATCCATCTAGCTGAGAGAGGCAGCTACGGTTGTCATCATTCCGCCATACATGTTTTAAGCGTAGGCAACACGCTTAAGTTTCGGAATATGAGTGATGTAGAGCAGCTGTCGTAAACGCGACCAGCAAGATTAGCGCACTTTCCGCCAAGGGCTTTTCGCATGTGGAGTAGACGGGCCAAGGTACGATGGCTATTGAGCACCATGCCAAGAAGGTGTTACTGCATGGATATGGGAGTTGCTACAAGATTTCTACCTAGCTACATCTCGAGTCAACGGGTAGTGTTGTAGGTGTCGGGATAGACAGGCGTGTCGGAGACTGTGTGACCGATGCAACCCGAGTGTCTTTGGTGTATTCCTGCAAGAGTATGACTCGTTTCACGACACAACTTGATGGTTTGTGACTACAATAAACATCTCACGTTACTGTCTGGCATCAACTGACAACCTCCTGGCCTCACCATGTCAATTCCTTCTGCGGTCTCTTGACCATGCCTGGAGGTACACAACCCCACGAGCATACGCTGACTCTCAGTGGAAGAAAGTCACCTGAGCCCCGGCTCCAGAATTCAACCCACTCGGCGCGTGCCACAACGTAATGCTTGCGACAGACATGGCACTCGCGGAAGAGACCGTATCCGTCGGCAGCGTTCGCTTCTGCTCGCGAGAGAATGGCTTCGACCATGGGGAGAGCACACGGGCTGAGGTAGTCACGTATTTTGTGCGGCTCCAAAGAGTGAAGTGCCATATGCAGGGTCGTTGTGAAGAGGGAGGAAACTTTGCTTGTGCACGGAGGGACGAACCACGGTGAGGAAGGTAGGCCGTATGTACCCTGATTCGTCTCGATGATGACCGGGTAGTGTTCCTGGTCGGAAGTAGGGAGCTTTGGAGAGCCCTTGAGAAGCTTGCCATCCTGCCCATAGTAAGAAACCAGAGTCCGAGCAATGTACCGTGGCGTGTGGGCAACGGCATCGCCCTCTACTAAAGCCTCTAGGCGCAACGAAGGGTGGTGCGAATAGAAGCCAACATCTTCAGCGGGGCACTCTCGGGCGTCGTCTGCACCGCCAAAAGAGTTGGCCCAGGACTCGAAATAGCGGATGCGCCAGACAGCCTGGTCGCGGTCTTTGCACGTTGCCAGCGTTGGATAGAGATGAGCGAGCTGCTTGTTTGCGTCTTCTCGTACGCCATCGAGGTGGTGAAGGGGCCCTTGGTGTTGCTTCTGGTAGTCGGTGAGGGAGAAGCGGCGGAAGGACATTGGCTGGAGCAGATCAGTGCCCATGAGAGTGAGGCGGGTCATGTTTCCATGTGGGGCAAGAAGAGTGACGATGTCGAAGGGGAGGTAGTGAAGCTTGTTGAGGGATACGTCGAGGGCCTCGAGCTTGCGCAGGCGGCTGATTTGCTGGGGAAGCTCGTCGATGTCGTTCTGGCGCAGATAGAGGCCAGTGAGATCGTCGAGGTGGAACAAAGCGGGCACGAGGCGACGGAGCTTGTTCTTGCCGAGGTTGACGTGGAGCCTGGGGAGCAGAGAGCGGTACTGGCCCGCCGTGGGGAGCTCGTTGTCGTAGACGGGAGGGTGGCTGATGACGGAATTGAGCTCGCCAATGCGTGTGATGTCGCGGTCGGCGAGGTCGAGGCCAACGAGGTCGTACGACTCGCGGTCCGCGGCAAGGCCGTCGTCGATGTGCCGGTTGAAGACGGCCGCTGGAGTGGCGTGTCTCGCCACGTCGACGTCGACGTCCATGGCCTCATCGTCGGCAGCTCGCGCGTGGAGCGAGCGGGGGAGCGAGACGGCGGCGCGGAGAGAGGCTGGCGGCATGTACGGGGGCGGGGGCAGGTCGTCGCAGCTGCTGGTCGCGTCGCTGAGCATGTAGATGCCCGAGTCCAAGTTGCGCGCGAACTTGGTCTTCTTGACTTGGGGGCTGGCGTGGGCAGACGCGTGCGTGTCCCACCACGCGCCCTTGCGCTTGTTCTTGTGTATGCGCGGGGACTCGTAGTTGGCCACGTCGACCGACTCGCACGAGTCGTCGCTGGAGAAGACGGGCGGAGGGGAGCTCGACTTGGTGGTGAAGGCCGTGGGGTGCCGCTCGAAGAAGGGGCTGGGCGCGAGGTCGTCGGTGCCCGCGCACGGCGGCGAAGAGGGCAGCGCCTCGTCAAAGTCCATGGCGAGCTGCTTGTCGGCGTCGTCGTCGTCGTTGCGCAGGAGAGATGCCGCTGCTGTGGGAGGAGGCTGCGCCGACGCGTGCCACGGCCTCGGCAGCCACGAACCCCCCGTCATAGCTTCGTCCAGGGCGGCCGATACCACCCCATCACGTGACTATCCCAGATGAGCGATAGGTCCCTACCAGACCTCGGGAACCTGGAGAAGAGCTGCGTGCGTGACTGGGGCACACGAAGCCGAGCGGACAAGCATATCAAGACGCAAAGGGCGTGGGTGAGTATTCAACGGACCCAGACTTGATGTTGACATTTGGTTTAGTCTTAAATGCTCTCCTAGCATGAGGTGAGGTTGCGGCGACGGTGTACTGTAAACCACGCTGTCGGCACACGTCGGCCCGTCTGGGGCAGGTCATGGCACGATGGCCCTACCGCGTCGCACACAATCGATGACGCGACGGCAAACAGGACAGGAGGCGCAGCGATGCCAGGATGTGCACGCGAGGCTTGTCGTGACTGGGCGCTGTCTGGGCGGATGCAGTCGCCGAGCCGCGTTCGAACAGCGTCCTCAGGCAGTGCCGGGCGAGAGTCTTGCCAACTGTGGTAGACAGGCGTCGCGACAGACACACAGACCTGGACCCAGCTACGGGAGCAGGGTGAGGTAAGCCGGGCCGCTGGGCAGGCACGCAGCGTGTTGGCACTTTCCAAGCTTGGCGCCCCATGTGGATCATGGCGACAGCCCTGGAGGGCTGGCGCGGGTCCAAGACGTCGGACAAGACGTCGTCTGCTCGGCGTCGTTCCGTATACGCTGGGTACGGGGCGCGGCATTGGCGTCGTCTCTTCGCCATCCATGCTTCAAGACGCTCTCTGCGCCCTTCCACTCTCCGAAGAGAAGCAGGATGCCTCCACGCGCGGCCTTGTAGCGACTGCGACCCCATCTCGAGACGACGCTCGAAGACTACACAGCCACCATGGCGGGCGCAATCGTGAGCCAGACATGGATCCTCACCAAGAAGACGCTGCTCGTCGTCTTCGTGCGCCACTGGTTCTTCACGAGTGTCCGCGCATTCTGGGCTCCCATTATCTTTGTATGTCGACGCCTCGTCGCCCCCCGCACAACAATGGCTAACCAGGGCTCTGCCGCAGATGTTCTTCATATCTTATGCGAAAAACTTCTTTGTCCCGCCGTCAGAGTACGGCATCGGTGAGCCGTCTCTCATCCGCTCCTTTCCCGAAGCCCTCAGTGCTGCCCAAGGCGGCCGTGACAAGGTCGTCTTCGTCAACAACGGACACACTGGTGGCGAAATTCAAGACGTTATTGCACAGCTATCCACCCAGGTCCGCGACGCTGGCCTGCAGGCTGTGACTATTCAGCAGGATGTTCAACTGCTTTCGACGTGCGAGAGCTCGCTGCGGGGCGCCAGCACATGCTATGGTGCAGTGTCCTTCCTTTCCAGTCCGAGCCAAGGCCAGGGCGAGAGCTGGAACTACACCATCCGATCCGACGGAGCGCTGGGAGAGGAAATCTACGTGGGCCAGGACGACAACGATGTCCAGGTCTACATTCTGCCCTTCCAGCGCGCCATCGACCAGGCCATCGCCTCCGTCGAGGGCTTTGCTGCCATCCCCGCCACCGACGAGTACCCGTACACAGAGCGTACGCAGCAAGAATATGACGATCGCATCAGGACCCTGTACATGGGTGCACTCATCAACATCATGGGCGTGGCTCTGTACATTGGCGTGTGCGGCGTCACCTATCAGCTCACGGGGCAAATGGCCGAGGAGAGAGAACGCGGCATATCCCAGCTAGTCGAAGCCATGTCGCCCGCCAAAAAGCCATGGCACACGCAGTTTGCCCGTCTTCTGTCCATGCATATTGCTTTCGACATCATCTACTTCCCGGGCTGGGTCATTATGGGCGCCATCCTTTGGGCTCTGGCTTTCCAAACCTCCAACCCTGCCATATTGATCATCTTCCACATCCTTGCTGGCCTGTCCTTGACCAGCTTCTCCATCTTCGGCGCAGCTTTCTTCCGCAAAGCCCAACTATCTGGTATCACCATCGTCATCGTCCCGATCCTCCTGGCCATCATCGCCCAAGTCGCTGGACCTTTCAGCACAGCTGCTGTATACGTTCTGAGCCTGCTCTTTCCGTCCATCAACTACGTCTTCTTCATTATTTGCGTGGCCCGTTTTGAGCGACAGCTCGTTGGAATGAACCTCGTCCAAGCCGCGCCCGACTACCAGGACCACATCTGGACTACTCCCGGCATCGTCTTCTGCATATTTGCCATTATACAGACTTTTGTGTACCCTGTTCTGGGCGCTCTTGTTGAGCGCTGGCTCTACGGCACCGTTTCGGCCGACCGGAAGACTACAACGTCTTCGCCGGATCACAACATCATCCTGACAAACTTTTGTAAGCACTGGACTCCCAGTTGGTTTCGCAGCAACGTCCTTGCCAAGTTCGGCGTCAAGCCACCGGAAACAGTCGTCGCCGTGCAAGACTTCAGCATGAAGGCGCGCAAAGGCCAGATTATGGTTTTGCTTGGTGCCAATGGTAGTGGCAAGTCCACCACGCTGGACGCCATCGCGGGTCTCAACTCCATCACTAGTGGAGCGATCGAGATTGATGGCACCGGAGGCCTTGGACTGTGCCCCCAGAAAAATGTCATGTGGGATGAGCTGACTGTTTACGAACACGTTCGTATCTTTAACCAGTTAAAGTCAACCGGCACCTACGATACCAAAGATACCATCGAAAACCTGATACGCGCTTGCGATCTGGGGCACAAGATCAGAGCACAGTCCTGCACACTTTCTGGGGGTCAAAAGCGCAAGCTTCAGCTGGCCATGATGTTCACCGGCGGTTCAAAAGTCTGCTGCGTCGATGAGGTGTCGTCCGGATTGGATCCACTCTCGCGAAGGAAGATCTGGGAGATTCTACTCGCTGAGCGGGGTGACCGCACCTTCTTGCTCACGACACATTTTCTCGACGAGGCAGATGTCCTTGCCGACTACGTTGCCATCCTTTCCCGCGGTATCCTCAAAACGAAGGGTACTTCGGTTCAGCTCAAACATGAAGTCGGCGCTGGATACCACGTTACGTATCCGAAAGACGCTCCTGTCAAGCCCCCAGTGGATGCCATCAAGAAACCGGCACCTTCCGAAGGCATGCTACAGTACCAATTCGAGAACGCACTGCCCGCCACCAAATTCGTTGATATTCTGAGACATCATGACGTCAAGAACTACGACATTGTTGGCCCGACATTGGAGGATGTCTTCCTGGCCAATGCTGAGGAAGTCAAGGAGTACAACCTAATGGACGCTGACCACGGTGGGCAAGCTGGAACCCCAACGTCGGACAAGGATCGAGACGTACCTTCAGATCACTCTGACACCGACAAGACGCTAGAAATGAGCAAAGGTCGTGGCACTAGTCTACTCAGGCAGATACTCATACTTGTACAGAAGCGTATCACCATTGTCAAACGCAACTTTTGGCCCTACATATTCGCTTTACTCCTTCCGATTGTGGCGGCGGGACTAGTCACACTGTTCCTAAAGGATTACGAGGCTGTGGGATGCGATCCTGGAGCCAGCGCTAACGATCCTACCATATTCTCGCTTTCCAACGTAGACGATGTCCCTCTCATCCCCATCGGTCCGGCAAGTACCGTCGGTCCTGCTATCGACACCATCATTCAACGAACAGGAGTCTCCGAGGACAGTTTTCACCTCGTGGACACACTCGATGAATTCAACGACTACGTCAACACGCGTTTCCGCAACATCACACCCGGTGGCTTCTTCCTAAATGATAACGGCCCGCCACTCATGGCTTACCTTGCTAATGGCGGTGTCATCGGTGGCCTCATCACACTGAATACTCTCGACAACATCTTGACAAACATCACCATCTCCACACAGTACCAGCAATTCGCCGTGCCATTTGCTCCTAATATGGGCGACACGCTACAGCTGATTTTGTATTTTGGCCTGGCCATGTGTGTCTACCCAGCGCTATTTGCTCTATATCCGACACAAGAGCGGCTTAGGAATGTCCGAGCGCTGCACTACAGCAACGGTATCCGGGCTGTGCCACTGTGGCTGGCATACACGGCGTTTGATTTCCTGTTCGTGCTTGTGATCTCTGCCGTCACTACAGGGATCTTTGCTGCAGTAAGTTCCTATTGGCACATACAAATCTGCATGGCTAACGTTGCTACAGGCTTCCGATGCGTGGTATGCACCAGGGTACCTCTTCGTGGTGTTCTTTCTCTACGGCCTGTGTGCGACGCTCTTTGCTTACCTAATCTCCATTGTCGTCACGTCGCAACTGGCGGCATTTGCCTTCGCTGCTGGAGGCATGGTGTCGCTCTACCTGATATACTTTATCGGTTACATGGCCATACTGACTTACGCACCCGCATACGCCATTGACTCCTACATTCAGTACTTCCACTGGACTGTCTCGTTGATCTCGCCCTCAGCAAGCCTACTGAGGACGCAACTGCTTTCTCTCAACTCTTTCAGCGTACTATGCGATGGCAATCAAATTCCCAGCTATCCTGGCGCTTTGACAGTGTACGGAGGACCCATTTTGTATCTCATTGTACAAATCATATTGCTTTTCACCGCTCTCGTGTGGTGGGACTCGGGCTACCGACCCGCGTTTCTCAACCGAGAAAAAAGCCGTCAGCAGCACTCGGAAGAGAATGTGGATACCATCCCTCCTGCTGTCGCTGCCGAAATAACACGCGCTGAGCAGAGCAAAGACAGCCTACGTGCGCTGCATTTACACAAAACGTTCGGCTCCAATCACGCTGTGAACGACATCACCTTTGGCATTCCCCAAGGCCAGGTTTTCGCTCTTCTTGGTCCCAATGGTGCTGGAAAGTCCTCGACTATCTCGCTCATCCGTGGAGACATTCGTCCTACGACACACATCAACGGAGGTGGTGACGTTCTGATCGAAGACATCTCAATCATCAGCAAGCGTGCAGCCGCACGAGGTCATCTCGGTGTGTGTCCGCAATTCGATGCCATGGATTCAATGACAGTAACGGAGCATCTGTACTTCTACGCTCGCGCTCGCGGCGTCCCCGACCCAAAGACCAGTGTTGATGCGATCCTCCAGGCTACCAGTTTGGGGCGCTTTCACGACCGTCTCGCGTCCAAACTCTCGGGTGGTAATAAGCGGAAGCTCAGTCTGGGCATTGCATTGATGGGCAATCCGTCTGTTTTACTGTTGGACGAACCGTCCTCGGGTATGGATGCAGCTGCGAAGAGAGTCATGTGGCGCACACTGCTCGGTGTAGCGGCACCTGGGCGTGCCTTGTTGATCACCACTCATTCCATGGAAGAAGCGGACAAGCTCGCCACCCGCGTCGGTATCATGAAGCGCAAAATGCTTGCGCTGGGGACAGTCAGTGATCTAGGGCAGCAGTATGGCGATGCTTGGGTCGTACAGCTTGTGCTCAAATCTGCACCCGAAACCACAGAAAAAGAGATGGAAGCCGTAAAGCAATGGGTTCAGAGGAAGATTCCCGGTGTTCAGCTCGACAAGTGGGGTTCGCGAGGTGGAGGCCACGGACAACTCCGATTCAAAGTACTCAAGGCTGCTTCCCCCGAATCGACTGCATCGCCCGCGCATCTTGACAATGCTCAAGATGGCAAGGTCACCGAAGCAGAGGTTCACCCAATCAACACTTCGTCCTCAGCTGCTTCAGCATCTGATCTAGGCGGCATTCCCGGCCTCATCCAGTTGCTAGAATCTAATCGCCAAGAGCTAGGCTTGGAATACTACTCGGTTTCGCCTACCACCTTGGACGAGGTGTTCCTCCGGGTTGTTGGCGAGGAGGAGGAAGAGACGAGTGGAAAGAAACCAAAGGGTACAAAGAGGAATGGATGGGGTCGCTTCATATGCTGTGGCTTGCTGCCTGCTTAGTGTGTAAACACTGTCGCAGAGACAAGCTGCCAGGCAAGCAACGAGCAGTCAGGATAATGAGTGATTGGGAAACTTCTCCCTGAGCCTTGACGTTGTATGATACCACAGCATTTAGCTTCTGTATATAGCTTGTCTAGTTATCCCACTTTATAATAGTCGAGCCCTAATCTTTTCGCCTTGAAGCTTGTTGGGCACGTTCCGCAGTCCTCACACGTCTTTTCCCAAACTCTCAGAATCGACTAGTGGAGTCTATGGGATGCTGGTGTTAAGATAACCCGACTTCGCCGTGAGTTCTCGGTAATCCTCAGCCAGTCTTTGTAGCGTCGCGCACCTGAGATGCCGCCATCGCCTACCTGGTCACTCAACAGGCCATATTGTACCACTCACTATCTGGTCGATATACTTTTTCCCAATAAAATTCTTCATGCCTCTCATTTGAGTCATAGCTCTTATTGCTGTCGAACAGTGTCTCGGTGTATATTGCAATCTTCTCGGTACTGAGGTGCTGCTACGGGATTAACTGCTCTTCCTTTTCTCTCAGATGCAGCCAGCTCTCCAAGATATCGAAGATCATTGAGTAGACTTCATGTCTGGATCGTTTGTTCAAGCGACCCCGGTCGACAAGCGTTGCAGTTCGTATGCGTGTTCATCAGACGGCTCTACACACATAGTCAAGTCCAACCCAGGTTGCGAATGAGCGCTCCAGACATATCGAGGAAGACGCACATGTGTGGTGACTCTGGGGCAGGGGAACTCTGAAACGGATTTGAAGATTTATTTACTTATAATTATGTAGACAACGTAATGTAGGCTGGCCTGCAGCTACTACAATAGAGGAGATATAGATATATAGCGCATCACGTGAAGAGGAGTCTACACACCGACACTGGGGTCTAAGAGATGAAGTACTTTGCTTGCACCGCGCGAGTGGCAGCCCCCTTAGTAGCCCCCTTAGCAGCAGCAGCAGCAGCAGCTCCTGCTCCTGCTCCTACTGCCGCTCCAGCCGCCGCTCCACCAGCTGCCATGTTGCTCATAACAAATCGCGCAGCCTGAGCCGCGTTAGCACCATACGACAGGTGAGGTGCCAAGATGATAGGCTGGCCTGCACAGATGAGGTCGCCAGGTGCGCAGATGATTTTAGTGTTTGCTGCTGCGACTTTGCCGACCGGTTTGCCGTTGTTTGGGTCACCGAATATGACTGCGCTAGACACAAATGCCGAGTCCTCGGCACTAAGCATATCAGCAGCATTGTGGACAAGCTGACCACCTTGTCTAGATCTCTTGTTAGACTTGCGAATCATGTGAAAGATATTGAGGGCAGTGTGTTACTTACGAGTAGCCTGCCATTACTAGTGTAGTGTCCGGGCATTGGGCCCGAACCTGTCCGACCATCTGTGCCATGAGCTGGCTGCCTCCTTTGTCTCCACCAACAAGAAAACCAGGCACATCTGCTGGGTACTGGATGCCCTGAACAGCGACGTTACCAGCACCTCCCATCATCGCGCCAAGAGCGATGGCAAAAGGTGGTCCAGCAATTGAACCCATATTGCCCAACTCAGTCGTTCCGCGGGCAAAGAGGACAGTCATGGGCTTGCAGCCGCCGCCGCTCTTCACATCATTTTGTGAGATTGAGGCGAGGGCGGCAAGTGTGACTGACGGTAGGAAAAAAATAAGGAATTTCATAATGATAGAGTCGTCTCGCTTTGTTCCGTCAAGGAAGGGATATTAAGGTATTACAAAGTATTATGCGAATATGGATAAAACAAGTAGGGGTATTGGAAGAGAAGATATGGAATGTATGGACTGCTGTTCACCACAAGAAGCATGCGACAAGCCCCTTTATAGTATCATATAGCAAGATGCCATGGTTAACGCTGTTCATTTAACCACCGCTTTTTATGAGTTTGAACATGTAGTATACTCACCTGTCATGTTTTCACTTGTTTTCCAAAGACACATCAAACGTCATGCCAGACCGCATGTAGCACGCATACTGGCAGTCAAGAGTGTCGTGCGACATATTCTATGAGCCCTTCCATGTCGGTTCAAGCTCGTCGGGAACGGGGTTGGGGCTAGAGCTACATGCCAGTAGCCGTTGTCCCCACGCACCTGGCCAGGTCTGCGACAGCTGTTGCCGAGGTGGACGAGCGATGTGCATGGGCAGCAGGAACGATCGAGGCGACGAGCTTCATATGGTGAAGCTGCCATGAGATTTGTGGCGGTGTCTCCTGTCCCTGAGTCTGGTGCTCTGTCGTTCGCGTGACTTGTCGTCAACTGCCCTCTGGATTGCGCTCAAGGCTCCCGACTTTGCGCTTGGACAATGTGAAGGGCCAATCGCATCCCACATAAGTATGTCTGAGCTGAATCAGAGTTCTCGACATCTCACAACGTCATCGGCAACCTGGTGTTCGGCCAAAACCATGTCTCATGACTTTGGGAGTTGTCGCATCGCGTCACATGCTGTGGCTGTTTCAGAAACCCGTTCCATGCCTCCACACCTCGAATCGTCGTGCGTTCCAGAGTCCAGGCCAAGCAACGTTCCAAGCCTACGGTAGCACAACATGCCGGCGATGGAAACAACATGGTGCGCATATATCGTCGCGAAGATGCCGCGGTCCGCAAAAGCTTGGTGGAGTCTTGCAGTCAGCCAGGCGGCCAAGGACTCGGGGAAGGGCGATGTCGAAGTAGCTGTGGGCCGACAGATCATGGCCCAACATCCTTGGCCACTGCTGTGAGTCTGCGCTGATCAGGCCCGTGCAACATGTCTCCATTTTGGACGTGTTGAAAAAGGCTGAACGCTGGTAGCAAGGCGAAATAAAGGGCGGCAGTGCCTCTTTGGTGTTGCGCGTTGGCCGTAGGAACCACCCCGCCTTCGCCCTAAGAGGAAGGTGCTAGCGACTGTGCAATATCCCGGTCTGTGGTGGTCCATTTGTATAATTGTCTACGACGCAGCCTCGAGTCCAAGTGTTGGTAACACACAGGCAGCATGCCTCTTCAGGTCCACCGCATAACCTCGGCAGCCGACTTTGAAACCTTCGTCGCCATACAGATCGCCGCCTTTGCCAACGGCGGTGGTATCACTTCCCTGCTCACGCCTAACCCCATCACCGACGAGTACATCCAAAAGTCTATCGAAAAGCACGTCAAGTCTTGGCGCGACGAGCCTGACGTTGTGTATCTCAAAGTCATCGATACCGACGCCCATGGCAAGATGATCGCAGGCGCCAAATGGCGCATCAACGAGCGGGAGCGCAGTGAGGGAGAAGCCAGCAAGATGTATCCAGTGCCAGATGATGAAGCCAAGGGAAGACAGGGCTTGCTAGACTTCATGGTATTCCTGAGTCGAGTAAGAAGGGAGTACATGGGAACGAAGCCCTTTTACTGCTAGTATCCAGCGCGCTACGTCGGAAGGTGTTGCTGACGGACAACAGTTTTGCATATCCTCGTAACGCACCCAGATCACCACCGCCGAGGTGCAGGATCTATGTTACTTGAGTGGGGCACCAAGCAAGCGGACCGCGCGAGACTACCTGCCTTCTTGGAGTCGTCCCCGATGGGCAAGCCTTTGTACGGGAGAATGGGATTTCAAGCTAAAGAAGGTAAGTCTTGAGCCTGAAAGCATACATGTGCTACTACTTCTGCGTGTATGGCACACGCTAACTCTATGCTCTCAATGCTACAGTGGTCACGTGGGACTTGTCAAAATATGGCTTGGAGGGGACAGATACCAGTACAGTGATGCTTCGTGAGCCCAGCATACACGCGATATGAGGTGCTATAGATGCGACCTCGTGTGCAAGAGAAGCCGAAGGCTGTTGGAAATGGCGGGTAAGGACACGGCACCTCCAAGACGTGTGCGCCCGCACTATTCTCTCTAGCAGCCTCTCCACGAAAGAGACGTCGCAAATCCACTCCTTCTACATGATATATCTGTTCCCCACCCTGACTTGGACTTTCACGCCTCTTTTGCTCAAAGCCTCGACCCTTCTTGTGAACTCGTTCTGCTCTTCATTCTTTTCCAACGCCAGAACCTTCGCGGTTTCCTCCAAAACAACTTTGGTCAACTGGTCCATCTTATCTAGCGCAGCCAGGAAGCGCTCACTCCTATCTCCGCTTTGTTTGCTTTTCGAAGCAATGCAGGGCTGCACAAGAACAAAAGCCTTGATCTCGGAGATGGCTGGTCCCGCACACCAAAAGAAGAGATCCGCAGTCTGCAGGCCAAGGAACTTGAGGGAGAAATTGGCGCAAATGTAGGAGAGACATTCGGCCCGTATCTGGCGACAGACGCGGAAGGCAGAAAGATGCAGCACAGATGCGGCGAGATGCTCCGGCTTAGTGCAATTTGCGATCACGAGCGAAGAAAGCTCTGGGTAGATGGCCATGGCGTAGATCATATTTCGTATCTCGCCTGGTAACTCGAGAAATGCACCGTGTGTCTTTTGTGACTGCATTGGATTAGCTGGCTAGATTGACTCAGTAACGACACGTCGGGTGTATGTTATGTACGTGTGACGCTAACCCACTGACGCGGAGCTGTTTGTGGCGCAACCATTTGGTCCTCATTGTCTTCATCATGTGCCGGAGAGAGACGTTTCTGGTGGCAGGACAGGGACAAGGGATTAATACAGCTTTCGCAATGATGGGGACTGCGGGCAGCTGCCGCCTTACCGCATTAGGATAGTCCACCTTGATGATCGCAGCGCGCCTGGGTAGCTCTCTTATTAAGGCGTGATGTGGACGGAAGCTGCCTGTGCATACAGGACATACGGCGTAACGCTTACTATCTCCTCCGTGACTATTACACCTTTGCGCCAAGTACCTCGTTTGCGGTCGCCTATCCAGGGCTTTTCTGGCCGTCTCTCGAAGTTCAGGCGGACACAAGCGCATATTGCAGAGTGGTGACGGCGCGCGAGACCAGCGGCCGCGGCGCGTCGACAAGCAATTGCGGAGTTCTCGGAGGTGCCAAGACAACGTCACAAGTTTGAGACAGCGACTTGGCACTCTCGCTCCTCAACCAAGCTCGCCACGATGCTCTCGCGCACGTGTACACGCTCAAGCGCTTTCCTGGGAGCTCGCGCTACACCATGTCCTTTTGCTCGCCCCCCACCAGTGCTGCTCCGACGCGGAAAACGCACCAAAGCCAGCTATCCCGATGGGTCGGAGCACGATGCAACGACGAAATCCAAGCCCTCGCTCCTAGGCCGGCTCAGAGGCTCACGCTCCATCTTCGAGGATGACGCGAAAATGGACCAGGCAATGCGTCCGCTGTCCGATGCCGAACTCGAACGCGACGACCTGCCCGTCATCAACTGGTACGAGCAGGACTTGGACAAAGGCACGCCGCAGCGCCTGATTGAGCGCATAGCCACGCCCGAAGACCGCAAGAAGGACAGAGACATGTACCTGATGATAGAAGAGTCTCGGAAGAACCCCGACCATGACGACGCAACTTTGAACCGGCGGCTCATCGACAGCCTCCTGACAAATCCAAACTTCGCCGAACTGACGGATGAGCTCCAGCTCATCAAAAAAGGCATCAAGTCGAGGGAGGAGCTCCAGCAACTGAAACAACAGGGCGCTGTCAAGGCAGAGGCAGAGAGCAAGCAGTTCAACGCCGGCTTACGGATGGCGACACTTGAAATACTACAAGACGTCCTCGAGGACCCGGACATCGGAGACGCAAAGGCCGACCTGCAAGCGTGCATCGACCACATGCCTGAGGTGGAAAATATAGACAATCCCGTGTTCCAGGCTATGCTGAACAAGGCAATGCACAAGCTTGAGGGCAACGAAGCTATGCAGAACAAGGTCGCCGCTATGCGTAAACGCCCCGACTCCGAATTGGAGCGCGAGTGGCAGACTTATCAGAGAGAGACCGAAGACGCCATTGCTCAAGCAGAGGCTCCAAACGAGGACCTGACTATGGCGACACCCGAAGACATGCAGGACGTGGACAAGCTCCTGCACCAGATGCGGGATGTCATGAAGTCGTTGGGTGGCGACACCGGGCTCGAAGCCGAGCTCGACGCAGCGATCAACGAAGACTCCACATCGGGTCAAGATGAAGAGGGTGTGTTCGAGCGTGAAATGGACCCCCAAGAATTGGCCGAAGAGCTGAAGAAGCTCGCCCAGTCCAAAGCATCGCAGCCCGGAGAGCTTGTGGAGGACGAAGAAGATGTTCCCGCTGAGCTCCAGGCCAAGGTTGACGAGATCATGAAAGACCCGAAGCTGATGGAGAAGCTAATGTACATACAAAAGCTCATTTCCGAGAACAGGCAACAGCAAGGCCATCTGACTTCTATCGCCCACGAAACTGCACCTGACCCCTACCAACTCGCGGACAGCCGCACTGCGCCGCTCAGCGAGCGTATGGCTGCTGCCCTTCAAGACCCAGAGCACGTTGCCGCTCTCCAACGCCTCCGCGTCGACCTCCCCCCACCGTTCAACATTGCGCCCGCCCTGAAATCGTTCAATAAAGCCATTGAGCTTGCCTATATCGGCGCAAACGATGACATCCGCCGAATACTCTGGCGCTCGTACCAGAAAGCGCGATCGTTGCCCACGTTCCTACAAAACATTGGTGACGAGGCGTGGGACATACTGTACTACTCGCAAGCGGTCACCTGGGGGAGTAACCAGAACCGAGAGAATCATCTCAGGATGCTGCTGGCCGACCTTGAGAGCATAGGGAGAGATGGGCCACCTACCCATCCCAGTACGCTCGCTGATGGAGGTGTTGAGCAACTAAACACATGACCGGCTTGAAGACCAGGTGTAACTGTACGATATGACGATTTATATATGATACCCCACCCAACATATTCGCAATGGAATAGCCCTTTGCAAATGTTGCGCTGTCTTTACAACGCCCTCATCCGCATGCGTTTGCTCCGCCATCTACCTTTGGTCTCTGATACCAGCTCTCATGCAGATAATCTTTCTTTGGTCCGTCCACCTTGTATCTGATCATGAACCGATCGATCTTTGCACCACGAAACTTGAATTCGCAGTCATTCTGATACGTGTCGGGATCGCACCAATGGCAGCCCGTAGCCATCCAGCCGCCAGCCTGATCATCAGGCGCGTGGAAGCGCCAGGTATTGAATAGCTTTCCGACACTTTTTTCGTCGTCTTCAACAAACCATGTGGTGATCTCATCGCTTGTTTCGTTGTACCTATAGACGTAACGACGGGTCGCAGGGAATGACAGCCCAGCGTCCATGGTGAATGTCCCTTGTTCGATATACAAGTATTCGGAGGCGTAGGTCGCTGTATCGGTAGATTGACGCGGATGGAAGTGAGCTGTACCCACGAATGTGCCACCGGGTGTCTGGGTACGTGAATCAATCTTGCGCGTCATCTTCCAGACACCTTGCATGCCTGTGAACACGGCCGCTGCAACAAACCGAGCATGCTCCTGGGATGCCTCGAGTATTCCGGCAACTTCGCTGACTACTGCCTTGGCTTGCAGACTGCTATCTGTGTGTCGATAGCGCGATGGGAATGCGGGACCCGATTGACTACCGAATAGGGTGTCGTCACGTGAGACGCCCGTTTCTCGTGCGAACTCTTCCATTAGTCCAACGTAATCGGCCATCCAGAACTGCGGCACTTGCAAGGACCTCTGACCCATGGCATTTTGCATATGCCTCGTATCATCATACGTGTACAAGGCGGATGAGAGAGACGCCGACTGCTCAGGCTCTCGTTTGGCCCAGCGTTGCGCCAGAAGTCGAGCCTGCATTTCCATCACGCCCCAGTAAGGGCCTTCGTAGAAACCCACGAACCCAATTGTAGGTATTTGCTGCGAAAAGACGGAACCACGTGACAGGGGATATGGTATGCGCGGATTCGGGTTGTCGCTGCCGTCAGCGAGAAGGGATTGGACACGGGCGTCGAGCCAATCGAGGTCGGCTTTGTAGCCTGTGGCTTCAATGATACCGACCACATCACGCAGTCTGCTCTCGCCCTGTAAAGTGTTAGCCTTTTCGATGCGCCTAGACTCTCGAGTAAGCAGAGTACCATAGCTTTTGCGCCTGGCCCATGGAACCAGGGCTCATATTGGCCAAGACGAATCTCTAGGCAAGCACCGTTGGCTGCCTGCTCGACGTGTTCAACCCATCCCCGGACTGGCACAATGATGCCACTTCTGACAAACTCCATATACGTGTCGGTTATACCGGTGTAGCCAGGGTGTTGTGTCTGGGTCGCCGTGTACGCGAGCTCTGAGAAGCCGACGTCGGCGTGATGGCAGCCTATACTTGATCGTAAGAAGTCGTGGCCTTTCTTTGCTTTTTCTGGTGGAACGGTGGTGATAGCTGCAGAGATGTCTCCATGGCCGCGACGGGACAGATTGTAGAGAATCAGATCAAGGGGAAGGAATCTAGGTGCTGGCTTGAAATGCCCGTCGTGGGTCTGAGGGTCCTGTGGAAGGTAGCGGGGCAGGCAGTAGAAGGGACGATTGATGACGTGGAAAACCCTGCTGTCGGCGTGGGAGGGTGTCATTCCACCAGGCGAGTGCTTTGCGTTGGAGATCTGAGAAGCAGCCTGAGAAGCAGCCTCTGAGCCGCTGATGCCGCCTCCAATCACGACTATCTTGCCGGGGGTTTCCGTCAGGGCAGAGAGAGTCCGAAATCGTGAGGAGTGTTGGATGTTTGAGAGAGGGTGGGAGGGAACGGGATTGAAGGTGTGGGCTGGCTTGTTAAAGAAGCCGCTGGCGACGACGAGTCGATCAAAGGTACGGGATGTTAGCTGACGGGTGCCGTCGGCACTGACCACTCTCCAAGTATGATCTTCTTGCAGTGATGCGCTGACAACTCGGTGCTCGAGGAGTATGTCGTCAGTTAAGCCAAGGGTTTCTGAATACGCCGCAAGATAGCGGCCCACGTGCCTAAAGATGGATGTACGAAGTCAGTAACTGTCTCACAGCATGCTGTACACGGATTCTACCTGCCACGCTTTGGGAAAGACAGGCGGAACAGCTAGTGGATCGGCAGCAGGGTTCGAGATATCTACATGTACCGATGTCCAAGCCAGATCAGAAAAGGCAACAGTGTATCTGCTCAGGTTGGCGCGCATCTCCGGACTGCACTTGTCGCCAAATTCCCCGCGGTCATGTCTCCACATGCCGCCTACACGGTCTGCGGCCTCGTAGACGGTGACTGCGAAGCCGTGCTGTCTGCAGATGTGTGCAGCCGCCAGACCTGCGGGCCCAGCGCCGACGACGCAGACGGACTGTTGCTCGACCGGGGCATCCATGGCCAGGACGGGGTTGGGAATTCGGGGCAGCAGTGTCTGAACAGAGGCTATTCGGAGAGTAGGCCAGCGTTGATGAGGGTGCCCTTGATGGTCTGGAACTGTGTCTTTCCATGCTGGGTAGGCGTTAGCAAAGGGCCAGGGCACGCTGCGGGGGTTCTGGGGCGGCGGACTGAAATCAGATATCGAATGTGGCCCAGGTCAGTGACGGAGCGGTGTTGGTCGAACTCGGAGCGTGCAAAGCGGCGCATGTCTCGTCGTGCGCCTGCGTCGGGGATGCTGGCGGTGCTGCGGACAATGTCTCGCCACAGGGCCAGGGCGCGCTGGCGCTGGATGAACTGCAGGACCGTCAGCGGGCGTGGCGCCGGGCCGGATGCGTCGTGGGACAGGTACGTGGTCCAGGCCCACGGGAGCTTTTCCTCGTGCGCGTAGGCGGGAGGGCGGCTTGGAGGCGACGGTCGCGTAGGCGCGCAGCATGGCGGTGCGATGTGTCGAGGGCGCGTCCCAGTGCCCAAGGTTGGCGGTTGGCGGTGGGCGGTGGGCGGTGGGCGGTTGATGGTTGGCGGCTGGCTGGCGGCGGAATCGTCACCTCACCACCATGTACTCGCCCCAGGCCCTCGCGCGCATGCAGACGGTGCAGACGCTGCTGCGCCAGGACGCCGCCCTCAGTGCCTACGAGGCGCCCCAGCGACCCTGCCCCGTCGCCATCCACTGGGTCCCCTCCGCCCTCGACCTCCGCCCGGGCGAGCTCGACGCCTGCCTCGGCCTCGTCCACGCCACGTCGGGCCACGACTACGCGGCTTCGGCCATGGGCTGGGACCCGCGCAGGAAGCGCGACGAGATGCTCGACGCCGACATGATGTATCTGCTGCTGCGCCCGGCCCAGGGCGGCCCCGACGCCATCCTCGGCTTCACCTCCTTCATGTTCACCCACGACGACCCCCCGCACCACGACCGCCCTGTCCTCTACATCTACGAGATCCATCTCCACGAGCGCCTGCGAGGACAGGGCCTCGGGTCCCGCCTCATCCAGTTCGTCGAGAGCGTGGCGCGCGCATGTCACATCCCCAAGACGATGCTGACCGTCTTCACCGCAAACACGCGCGCAAAGAGCATGTACCACAGCCTGGGCTACACCAGGGACGAGTGCAGCCCCGTCGACAGGACCACGAGGAACAGGGTCATCCCCGCCGAATACGCCATCATGAGCAAGTCGATGGACTGAACACCATACATTGCTAGTCTTCATCAGCCCATCCTCACTCCACGGGAACAAACACCCTGTCAATGTCCGGCCCCCAGCCCTCATCCACCCCGCCAACCTTGACTTCGTTGACGCCCTGCTCCACGTTGACGTGCACCACTGAACTTGCCGGGCCTCCTCCCCCGTCTGGCAAGAACGCCGCCCTCTGCGATTTCCCATTCACACTGATGGCTGCATACCTTTGCTGCTTGTCGCCGTTGAGATGCTTGATCCTTACAGTCGTGCGCGTCGTTGCTGAAGATTCCACCTTGGAAAACGTGGCGGACCCCGAGGGCACGCCGCCAATGTACCCAATTGCCTTCGAGCCCGAGCACGAGGAGCATGCTTGAGATATGGCTCCGTTAGCAAGCTCTGCCGTCTCGCCTTCGTACCTGTTTTCGTTGGGCCCAGCCCTGCTGGCTCCAGTATCGGGATCCAGGATCCAGTTGACAGCGTTCTTCATGCTAGCCGTCGTTCCAGATATCTCAACCGGTAGCCATACGTATGTGCTTCTCATCAGATTCTCACTGTGCCATCGGTCCCCCATGTACACGTATCCATCCCCTACAGACAATACAAAGCTTGTTTGAGAAGCGTACGTGTTGGACCCAGAGTCGGCGAACTTTTGCCATGACGACCATGGACCCGAGAGAGACGTCGACGTGCTGTAGTAGTTGTCATTCGGGCTCCACCCCGTAAGCTGCGAGGCGAACATGAAGTAAACGCCTTTGTGTTTGATCATGGCCGGAGACTCGTATTTTTCTTTCCAGACGTAGACATTGCTGGAAACGCTGAGATAATCATCAGACAGTGCGTTGATGCGTAGGCCGTTGCGGCGCTGGCTTCGTCAGAAACAGGTCCCTACTGTGCTACGAGGCAGTCATACGTCTTCGGTCAGTAGATAGCCCTTGCCGTCGTCATCGACAAACACGCCAGAATCTCTACTCTCGAAGCCCAGTGGTCGTTCGCTGCGTAGATACGAATACTTTCCGCAAACGCTGTCGCCTATTGCGACACCAATCTTCGCCTCACCATAGTCGGCGCTGTCAATGTGAGCCCACAGGACATACTTACCCGTTCGCTTGTTGTGCATAACTTTTGGTCTCTCAATAACACGATCGGGCCCTGTGTCGCCAGATGCAGTCCGCGAGATCAGAGCGCCTTCATAAGACCATTCGACAAGGTTGGTAGACGAATAGCAGTTGATGTTTGTGAAAGCGGTTCCGTTTGTTTTATCTTCGCCAATCCTGCGGGCGCATCAGCACCGGTAGAGGCCGCCCTTGCGCGTAGAGCTATTTACCAATACCACTTTTCGCCATCTTTGATGATGCCGGCGCCGTGAGCCTGAATGTGCTGGCCTGTGTTGGTCTGGTGTAATGTCAGTTGCCATTTGCTCATGGGTACGACGAAACGCACTGCTGTCCAGGTCGCGCCAGGTACAATCTGGAGCGTCGCATTTACGATCAAGCCGGACAGGCCAAAGCCTACGAGTCTGAGAAGTCGCATGGCGGTATTGTAAGATCAAGTCTCAGATGCCAGCCAGAGCAATTGTCTATGCAGAGTGCCTGGAATTTATAGGCGCATCAGCAGATTCTCCCGTAAGTTCCTGACAATCTGCCGACTGGGTCGACCGCGAAAGGCTCGTCGCTCATTGACGGAAAAGGGGCACTGCGCTACATAGTGTCACGAGCAGACATGACTGTTTCAATAATTCTGGTGGCGTATGACTACCGGGACAAGGGTAATAGACGAGTTGTGGGGAAGCTTTAGTCCCGGAAGCTATGCTTGATCGAACGTTACCCGTGTACTGCACGTACTATACTGCAAACTCTGCACACGACGCTGCCTAGGTATGTATCGCCTGGATTGGCAATCACCCGATGTCCGTGGCTCTTTCAACATGGATACACACTGGCCTAGGTAGCAATGGAACAGGCCGCCCTCCGAAGCGCAGATACTACTGGAAGGGGAAAGCATGCCGCATCCAGTCGGCACAATACTGCGACCGAACCTTGGAAGCAATGGGACATATGGGCTAACGAGTGTATGCTCAACGTATAACTTGGAATGCCTGGCAACAGTACCGAGGTAGTTTGCGCCGGTCGAAAAAGGCACGTTGCTAGTTCTGAATTGGACAAGATGTTTGCTGCACTCGTACCAACGTTGCACCTGCGCAGGCAGCGTACGCAGCGCACCCACGACAGCGTCTTCGGGCTTGCTCATGCTTCTCGCCCGCAGTTTGACCCGCTGCTTCCTTTTGCGAAAGCTTGCCTGCTACGACCACATCCTTCTGGGCGCGATTCCACGTATATCAGATACGGCCCAGCAACCTCAGCAATGATGTAGCGTTGTGTTAAGTTTACTGATCATGCATCTTCAGGGAACCTAGGTACCTGGATACTCTACAAGACATCAGAGATTGAACGTCAACAGACGACCATCGTTCACGTCCCTGATTTGAGCCATTCGCAAGTACCTTTGATGATCGGATAATTGCGAAGGGCCAACGACTTCGACATATTCCATACATTTGGACTGTCTCAGTACAATGCATTCCAGAATGTCCAGCACGTTGCGCTCTCATGTAAGATAACGGCACATCGTCTAAATAGGAGATTGTGTGTTTTCAAATCAGACGCCTCAGTTTCACACTCGAGCAAACCCGTGTAAGAATACCGTAAAGACTTTGTATCAAATCGTTGAGCAGCAAGCAATATTCCACAGGCGCCAGGGAGCTTCCGAGCTAGCGTTTCCCGGTAGATCCATCCTGCTACTTTTGTCACAACCTTTGCTTACGTTATTGCACAATATCCTTGGCCACTCCGACATAGCCAGATCCATTCTCGATCCATGTATTCTTCCAGATCTGCACCAGCTCTTGCGAAAGTCTTGTCATGTCGAGGTTCCTCTCACTTGAACTCGCTAGTACCTTCCAGCCTTGCTCGTGTTCTGCGCTCACATCATCGATCATGTATGTGTACTTGTCGAAATTGTCGGAGCCCGCAATGAGCATGTCATTCACACCATTGGCGAACCCGAATGTAGCGAGAACTTGGTTGTAGCTGACCCAAGCGGCGTCTGTCATGGGAATGCTGACCTTGTAAACGATATTGGGAAGGATGCCATCGCGTTCGACAACAGTGTGTAACGAGTCGGCCATGTAACCGTCGATGAAACAATACAGTTTTTCCCGGTCATCCTCACAAAAATGGACCCCTGCTCTGCGAATCATGCGGAGGGGGGCAATGAGAACAAGACGTTCCCTTGCCTTGGAAGCAGTCAGTCGCGCAACTCAAGCAAGAAAAGGACTTTGAAGCTTACATCAGGACCAGGTGTAACCGTACGGCACAGTGAATCGGATTCAGGTCTGGGCTTCATCTCGTATGCAGGCGTCGCAAGAGGCGTCGAAGTGAAGAGTGGCGTTATGCTGTGAAGAGGCGAAGACGAAGACAGCCCCGCAAAAGAAGCATGCGAATTTGATCTACCAGGAGGCGTGTCTCTGCCACCTACGGTATGACCAGGGATGTGATAGTCGAAGGGTGACCGGTATGATCCCTTCTCCCATCCATGCTTTGGCGCACCGGGCGGGATCAAGGCAGCCCGCCGAATCGAGTTGGCGACTTCAGATGCAACCGAACCTACAGCGGTTGTATGTTCTGGACGAAGAGAAAGGGAGGGCCTCCGCGTGTGTACGAGGTTGCGCGCGTCGGCCAGCCGGTTGCCAAAGCCGACGTCTGCAAAACGCGTATAGTTGCGGTTCTCCACCAGTCGCGGAATTGTCGGTGAGGACGCTGATGGGGAAGTAGAATTTATGCAAGGGGGGACCGACATGCTTTCCTGGTTGCTGATGGCGGAGAGTGATTGCAACGCGTGTTTCGACTTCAATTTGATGGTAAGGAGCTGGAGCAGAAGCGAAAGGGGAAGCGAACACACTAGAAACACGCTCTCAACTCGCTAAGAGGAAGCAGCCAAGCCTGTGACTGTTTGTGGTGACAAACACAAAGCTCCAGTGAAGGTGTAGCGCCATTCATTGAACCTTCAATGTGTGTTCTGCTTTGGGAGAGGCGACATGATCGATCTAGTTGCACGAGAAAATATCGATGGATTTCATTGTCACTACAATTTGTTAATGATATTCAGATTGTGGTCCGTGTTGTTTACCTAGGTAGTCACTAGCACTAGCGAAGAGGACTCGACACCCGTGCCGCTATATCCAGTATAGTCTGTAGAAGCCAACTAACATAGTCCCAGTGTGAAGTTTGGTATTCATCCACCGAATGCGAAAGCTTCCCTTCGCCTCAAGAAGAGAGAACTCAGATTCGATCGCAACTTGATGTCTATACTGCTTCCTAGACCATGCACTGGCGTCATATCAAATGGCGGGCACCATGGCAAAAGCGCCATCTGTCGGTACTAGAGACTTTCAGGGCCGAAGAAGCAGCGAAGGAAAGCGCTGTTGTTGTTCGCAGAATTCGGGACGGCAATATTGAGGTATGTCCTGAGTGTTTTGATAGAGTCTAGAACATTTGTTTCTCTAACGCTAGCCAGTATGTCACTTGCGGCCGTCTTGAAGACCAAGCAAGCATTTGGAATCGTTGCAAACGCTCACTACGCTACCTCCAGAACAGGCCGCGGCGGGATTCATCTCAACAGTACTTTGAGCATGACTCAGGCTCAGTGAAGAGCGGTGGAGAGACTGTGACAATGACCGTAAGAGAAGACGCGCACAACGAGGAAACACAAGAGTCTGGCAGTGAGCCCTGGGAGGGCGACTATACTAGCCTTCTAGCCGAGTATGGTATACGATAGTTGCCCCATAGTTTCCTGATGGCTCCTCCGCCTTTATTGCGTCTTATATCATACCCAGGTAGTCATGTACACCACCACATTCTGTACTAGATAGACACTGCAAGATCCATGTAGCTACCAAGAGCACGCTTTGTCACTATGCTATTTGGATAATGTCTCTGCCGGTGTTGTCAGATAGGAAAAGCGATATGATAACGCGGCGAATCCCATCTGGGTACCCCCAAAGCAGCGACGAAGACAAGATCAACTACACCAGCATAAGTAGCTAGGAAATGGGAAACAATTTCGCATTTGAGTATAGATCTTCCAGTAGTCCAATCACGTACGACCCTAATCTGATAGTATCAATGCTTGACCGTAATGAAATTGAATCCGGGCCTGTCTCGTTTTAGCAGCAGTACCGCTCATAGATGACGTATACTTTCCCTGGCCAAGACATTTCCCACCTCTGGATGTGGCCTCTGAAGTAAAGCTCTCATCTATCCCGCTCCTTGAACCGTCGACTCAGCTCGTAGAGCCTTTACAGCCGTCTTTAGCCACTTCCTCGCTCAACTCGCGCGTCCTGCCTACGAGATGGACTCGCGGCTACCGCACCCTCGCCAAATACAAGCACAGCTCCAGGCACTCGGCGACGAAATCCAGAGCATCCGCGAAGAACACGATGGCCACATTGTCGGGCTAAGCCAGCGTCTGCAACAAGCTGAGAACCGCCATCGACAACTCCTACATCAGCTCCAAATTGCTACGAACCGCTTTCCTGGACCGCCTGGCAGTAGTCACAGTGGTTACTCGAGTTCGACTGCCAACCTGGATAATCCTCTCCCTCTCTCGGAGTCTCTTATCGGTACTGGTCGCATCACAACACCTCCACGAGCACATACCGGTGGCGCCACGAGTAACGACAGGTATGATCGTACCCGCTTCTTATCATCAGGGGAGGCTTCTTCTAGATACAACAGCTATCCTAGTCGCCCATCCCCTGTTCCATCGGTGGATGCGAATGCTACACCATGCGCACAAAAAGCTGCTCCCCCAATGAACCCAGTCCGCCCTCAGCAGCCAGTCATTGGTAGTAAAAACAACGCAGCTTATCTTCCTATGGTCATGGAGAATATCATGTCCGAGCACCGCCGCCACAAACGTGAGGGCACCTTGAGATCTTGGTGAGATGCTCTCTGAGCGAGCGCTCATGAATGAATGATGGTGGCTAATGCATATCAGTGGATTCGTTGTTCCAGAAGGGCGGACCAGCGATGTCAAATGCTCTCAAGACTCTTTCCATATACCCTGCTTTCGTGCCAACCACTTCTACTATTGCCGACAACACATGCGTGTCATCCCTGGTGGGAAGACGGTTTGTAGCCATAGGAACAAGCAGGACTGCTTGGTGGTGATATTTGGTACGTGTTCCAAACGTGGCTCTTGTGCTCATACGTCAAGACTGTTAGTAATCATCCACAGAAGATCACGATGACTGGGACCTGATCGTGGATGCTGCACTCGCGGCAGGCAACCTTGGCAACAAAGGAGTGGATGTCGAGGATCTGAAAGAGGCTCTCTTCCCTCCTCAGAACTACTCTGATCGATACATGAGCGCCCCTGGCTGATTTGGAAGAAGATAAAGTACCCGGTGGTATGAGAAGGGTTTTAGGGCGAGGAAGGGCAGAGAAACAATTGCAGCGGTGGATCAGCTCTTCGCGTAATCCGTGTCATTTTCCGATTCAATCCCCTTATGACCCTATCTGAGCAACTACATCGAGTGTAGTGTTGCATACAGCCTGAATGCGCACCTAGAGACAAACATTGAGCGTGTCGAGTGTCTTTCGCGGCACAGCCTCGGTGTCTTGGAGATGTTCATGTCTAAGGCAAGGTTTGGCGTTGTGTGTCGTTGGCGATATTTCAGTTGCGCCTCCGGGGCCATTGATCCCACGTAAATCATGGATACCGAGTATGGCGACGTTGGGAAGGTTTGCTGAGCCATGCTTGGTGTCGTTAAGATTGTAGGTTGCCACGCACGCTGTGGTCCATGTTTCGTTTTTTTGGCAACGCCAACACGCAAGAAGAATACCTACGCACGGCTGCGCGACGCAACCCACGTAAGTGTTATTGTTCAGCGGTCGGACAAAGCGCGCTCACATTTGGACGAAGTCGCCCATGCCCAGCTGAGAGTAGACGAGAAGCGCGCGTCTTTGACACGCGCTCATGACGCTTGGGCCTTGTCGCGTGATTTGTCATCACTCAATCAAATATCAAAGGGGGCCGGGGTGCACAGAAGAATTTGCTCCACATTGCAAGCTGCATGCAGACGCGCCTTGAATTCTTCTGCCAAGCGATCAACTATCGCTTCAGTACGCGACAAACCATGTGTATTAGACCACGCTCTCATGTCCCCCGTTCTCCCGACCTCGGGAACTGGAGGTCATCTTTTCCGCTGCAGCTCCCTCCCTCCACTACACTCCCTCAACCGAAGGTCGAGTTCAGTGGCCCGAACTTGATGTTGCTGTAGACAACAGCGGCATCAGCATGTTGGCTTTCAATGTCTGCCGGCACACCGCTCGTCGTCTCGCATTCTCCCCTGCCGGTACCTAGATCCGTGTCTGGGTTCTTGTCTGTGGGATACGTAGAGTCAAGCCAAAGCATGTTGCTGTAATGGTCATCCCACAGGCTCATGACGAGGACCATGCCGTTTGCGAGAGCCTTTGCCATGTTCGCCATACCGCCCTTGTCTTTGAACGTGTACGTATCGTGGAATGCAGCTTTCTGTTCGTCGCAAAACTTTGTTGTGATGGAGTTCCCGTCTACGCCAGGAACAGTAGATGCAGGCTGCGCAATAGTCTTGCCGTTCTGGACATAGAAACGCTTGATCTCCATAGCGTCCCCGGTGCCGACAAATTGTGTGACCACGGTGAACTTCTTTGAAGTGTCTACCGTCTTGCCCTTGCCATAGAAGTCTTTGACACCCATGCGGTAGCTGTTGAAGTCACAGCCGTCAGGATCGCAAACCCCGGCATAACGGTCGGCCGAATAGGTACCTCCGCAACCGTCGCCGTCACAACGAGACTGCTCGATTGTGGAGCACGAGTGTGGGGTGACGGCTGTGCTGACAGCGTTCGCTTCCCAGATGTCCATCTCTGCGCAGCACGAACCATGGCCCCCAACCCCTGCATTCGCATCGTTGGAGGATGGCTGCCAACCTTCGACATTTCCCTGCAGCATTCTGAGTAGCTGAAAACCAATTCTTGGAACCGAGCGTGACTTACCTCGCCGTTGATGAACTTCAAATCCCGTGGGCACTGTGCGTCGCAATACCCTGTGCCGTATTTGGCGCCAGCCTTGTTCGTCGAGAATTTCTTCAATCCGCCATCTGCATCCATTGAAACAAAGTACAAAGCGCCATTGAATCCGCATGGCAGGTTCGACACGTCCACATCGAACGTGAACTCTTGGTTGCCGGTAAACTTAAACATCTGTTCAAATCCACGGATCAGTTGAGTCACTGTTTGTACCTACGAGAACGTTACTTACCTCGTAAGTCGTATCATCCTTCATGAGATACGTCCGAGAACCGATGTTTGTGGAGTAGGAACCCTTCGTGATGAACTTCAACTTCAGGGAGTTACTGCCCGCGGTGATGCCGTATGTGCCACTGTAGTCTGCGCCGTCAACGGCACAGTTGGCCGCACATGCCTTATTGTCTGGGCAGGCAGTTGCGTTCCACTCGTTACCTGTGTAACAGTTGTCATAGCTAGTCTTGTGTTAGCAGCTGAGTCAACCCAACAGATTGTGCCTATGCCATTACCCTCCTTTGACATGAAGCCATCGCCAATTGGCGTCGATGACAATTTTACCGTTCTTGGTTGTGCAGCTACCCTTGGCGGTGCAAGACTGCCATGTCATTCCTGGATGGGTTTCGGTTTGCTGAGTACCAACAAGCTGTGCGTGAACGACGTGGTAAAACCACGCGGCAATGACGAAGTAGTGATACATGCCCAGATGGTGAGCAGTACAGGCTTTGGGGTTTCAGTAATATCGTGGGCAAAGACTGACAAAGGGTTGAATCAAGATCATGGCAAGTGCATCGGCAGGCGTCTCTTATGTCCCTTTTCGTGGAGCCTTCTAATTACCCTTGGGCGTATGTACTCTATGTTCCATCTTTCAATCAATGTGTCAATAAATGCTAAACCACGCCCCAACTGCTGCAATTGGCGTTCAAAGCCTTTTCTCGCATACCGATAATGCGCGCCCCCTACATGCCATGTCGAGATTCATCTCACTGGAGGCTAGAACATGACCGACCACAGACGCGGACAGCTTATGAGATGAATTGACTGCTTAGTGCGACGCGGACACCCGTAGGTCTACAGGGCAATCTCCACGCAATGTAGGAATCATTAGACATTGTCATCGCAGCCAGAAGGTCACTCGGACAGGCGATGTGATGCAACAACCCTTTTGTTCGGCTGTCTGCCCGGCTAAGCATACCAAGCATCTTGAAGCTCACTGCCATGAGCTGGGCGCTGAGCACTATTAACTGGATATTTCAATTCCAAGTCAAGAGCAGCTCCTGCACAGATGCATGCGCCTCGGCGCCTCAGACCCGGTCCCGTAACACCCTGTTAAACTACGATTAGAATGCGTCTTAGGTCTTCGATGGGTCATGTTGTCACTGCACAGCGGAGAGTTCAACTGCCGAAGAAGATATGAAGGCAAGCCAAGCTGATCATCAATTATATGAAAAACAAGTACCGAAGAGGGGTAGATTGACGATACTGTTGATACCACGAGACTGGAAATGAGACATGACCAGCATTCCCCGCATTGGCACAAAGAGGACCCGATGAGTGCGTCGAAATGCCGGCGATTCCATTTATTAATCGTCAGCACTGGTGACGCTACACTATCGGCAGGATGAGTGAATGCTACCTAGCTGGAGGTATGGCGGCCTGAGCGTACCTGGGGACGCAATGGTTAACTGGGTCTGTTGCATCTCCGTCTTATATCCGAGTCTGTGCGCTCCAATCTATTGCCTCATCTCCACCTGATCTCCGCCTTGTCCGACCTCCAGCTGTTCCGCCATTGTCAACGCGCATCGCAGTCCCTAGTTGCCATCCGTCATATGCCATGTCCGCTCCCGGCGCCGAGTGGATTAGCGACAGGTCTCGCGAGGAATCCCCAGAAGGTCACGATGGCTTGTCGCAGCGACGCACGAGCAAGAAGCGCAAAGTGTTGTCGTGCTACGCTTGTCGCAACCGCAAGATGAAGTGTGATCGCGTCTTTCCAGTATGTGGCCGATGTCAGAAAAACGACAGAGGTCACGAGTGTACATATGACCCCCGGCTACTTCAAGAGTCCCACCGTGACAGGGGCGCTGCGTCTCTTGCGCTTACAGAGCTGCCAGTCGAGAGCGAGCCCTCCTCGGACGCATCGAATGCATTACAACGAAAACTCAAAACACAAGAGAGACGAATTGCCATTCTGGAACAGAAACTCATCAATCGAAATGGCGGTGGTAATCCCCCGCAATATGGGGAGTTTGTGCCCCATGAACCCAAGATCACAGAGGAAATCATGTTCAGAGGAAAGGGTTTCAGATCCCAGTTCAACGGCGCAACGAGTATCATGAGCATGATCTCCACGGTACAGTCCCAAGCCTGACGTCAACGTGATAGAAACTGACCACCACTAAGTATCACGAGCTACAAGCTTTTACGCGAGAGGCTTTGACCGTCGATCACTCCATCATGCGTGTCAAAACCGACTTCAAAGCCTTTCGCGATCAGAGGAAGAAGTCTGCGAAGAGGCAGGCCACTAGATGCTCTGACATCGACTCTGAAATACTCGCTATCCTTCCGGAAAAGAGCATAGTTGATACGCAGGCGGCTCTCTACTTCCAAACGTGGGAAACAAGTTATAGAATCCTGCACGGGCCGTCGTTCTGGGAGGATTATCGAAGTTACTGGGAATCAGATCGGGACGGAAAGGGACCGGTGAGCTTCGCCGTCTTGCTCGTCTTGCTCGTCGCAGCCACGAAGTGCCTTAACCCGAAAGATGATGTGTTTGTTGGTGACACGACTGCCGACAGGCAAGCGGCTCACGAGCTTATTAATTTATGCGACAGCTGGATCGCTGATCAGCCGCGCAAGCGGGTTACTTTAGCTTTGTTCCAGCTACAGTGCCTGTCGTTACTCGCGAAGCGTGTTAATTGCGTGCGCCTGAAGCAAGACTGGGTCGCATCGGGTGACCTAATGCGACTCTCCCTTGCATCTGGTCTACACCGTGATCCCTCTCTGCTCGGACATGGTACGATGACAGCTTTCGATGAGCAAATTAGGAAGCGTCTGTGGATTACCGTCATGGAGCTGGAGCTCCAGTCGTCCGTTGAGAGTGGCATTCAATCTTCGCTCTCCGGACTATACTGGGACTCGCCTATCCCTGATAATCTTGGCGATGAATCCTTTTCGCCAGATATGCAGCACATGCCGGCGGTACGTAGAAACGAACCTCGGAAGAAAGCGTTCCCTGTGAGACTGACACCGTGCAGTCCGACGAGAACTTCACATCAGCTTCGTACCTCATCGCAACTACAAAGTCACTTCCACTCCGTATCCATTTGACGCAAGTGTTAAACACCCCTTCCAGTGCTCTCGATTACGACGACGTGCTGCACTACGATGCACGGATCCGCTCTGCATTGGCCGCACTACCCGTCTGGAACGATGATCGCGCACTCGTACCTTCCGCACTCCTCCAGTTGCAGTTGCGACAGTATCTCTTATTGGTGCACAAGGCCTACGCCAGACTAGCCTGCACAGACAATCGCTACTTGTACTCGTTCACAACTTGTGTAGAAACGTGCAGCTCTTTGGTCACCACGCACGATCGCCTGCTATCAAGAGGCGTTCTAGCGCTGAACAACTTCCGCAACGACGTCATCAGAGCTGGTCTGACACTTTCGCAGATTGTCTACCACAACTGCACTCTTCGAAAAGTAAAATCGTCCCGTACCCCTGCAACTTATTCTACGAATCACAGTGCAGACCATCACACTCATTTTGCAGACCTGAGTAGGCCACGGCGCTTGGCAGCCTCCGATACACGTCTAGACCTGTATCTCACGGCACTACCGCAGGAGTCGTTCCTTGCAAGAACACTATGTATATCTTCGATGGACATCCTAGAGCGAACGAGACAGATATTTGAGATCAAGGTCTTCCGGCTTGGTACAGGATACATGGAATGCTGGCTGTAAGTTCTTGTGTCAACAATTCACAGCAAGAATTCGCTGATTTTGGTTCTCGTATGCACAGCATGTCTGCTGCAGTAGGCATGCTACCTCCTTCATCACCTGCTACATCCATAGCCTACATCAACAACATTAACGATGACGTACTTTCAAGATGTCACAAAACGCTCGACTGGTTTACCTCGTTGGCTTTCAGAGTACTAGCTCTACAACAAGATCCCCTGAGTCGCTTGGCGTCTTCCCTTCGCAGTACCATGAGTACTAGGGAAGAGATCGTCTCGACGTCAATGACCGCTGAGAGTGCACCTACCACGTCACCAGATGGGGTTTGCGTAGAAGCCAACACAAGTAATAGTACGAAAGAAACGTATGGACCATTCGATTCACTACAGGACATACAGTCAGATATGAGCGGCTGGTCATTTCCTGACTTCTGGGCGTTTGACCTTGGCGGAGACTTCTGATCTTCATACATGCAATGACGTCAGATAGATACCGCAGCTATAACTACGTCTTCGCACATGTTAGCAGGTGTATATCATCAAAGACATTGCATCGCCCTAGCTCCTACTACCCCATGCTATTCCGGCGCCGTGACTCTTCGAAGTGTGCTTGTTTTCTACTCCACACATACTACAGTTGTTCTTTTTTTCAAGGTTTTGTAGAGTCTCTTTGCAGCTTCTCCTATTAAGTCGTGCTTTTCGACACTACTCCATTATCATCTTTAAGAGGTATAATAAGCAGTTACTTAAGACGCTTACAATGCCATCTAGCATTGCCATTATCAAAGGAAGCTTTATAGTTGCATGTTAGAGAGCTTTGTTACGTCGTACTAACAATAACTAGTGCGGCGAGCGGGATAGAGCTGTATCTACCGAAAGGACACAAGCTTATTAAGGCGCACTACCGCGAAGATTTTGAAACATACAAAGATTCAAAACGCCTAGACAGACTTATGTAGGGTTATCAGAGCTTGCTTCGTTATTTCCGTAGGCATTAGTTTCGCTGTAGAGCACATGGACTCAGCTCTCTACGCGTCACTGTGTTCGCAATGTGTTGGTTAAGACCCTGTCATTTGATTCACTCAATAGTGTCGCCTCAATAGTATATATACATAGCTTCCTCCCTCTTTCATAGGATACCCACATTGTACATCTCTTCTTGTTCTATACGATGCGTAGTTCTGTGCTGCGTCTAGTTTGACAATTTTTCTACGACTGGGGTCAATTAGCCCTTCTGGTTTCATCAAGCCACTGGGAAGGGAGTTCTTGTCGGGAAGCGCAGACAATCAAGAACAAACAGTACATACGTAGACGGTGGAGGGCAGTCACTGCTACATGCTTTTAAACTACGCAAAGACTGTGAAGTCGAAGGGGACAGTTCTTGTTTCGAACTATGTCGGACTTTTTTAGTGGTATGCAGTTCCGTATCAGGTAAAAATGACATGTAACAAGCTAAGCGTTCTGCACTACATCCTAGAGAATCTTATCTAATCCTGCCACGAAGGCACAGTAATCGGCTCGACACATATCATCTAAATGTGCGTTCTGGGTTCCTATTTCGTCCAGAGCGTTCTCGTCTTGTCTAGATGCCCGCACGTCTTTGTAGTTGCAGGTTTCTGTCTTGTGCCGGGCAGGTACCTGGAGGCGCCCAATGACTGCGCGTGTACTTCGAGCTTCTATCTTTTCTGTTTTCTCGCGCAGGACAAAGAAAGACCCTGACCGTTCGAACAGAAGATCTTCTATTTTCATCCCATTCGGCGGAGGTGTCGGCGGCCAAAGCACAATATTCGGCACATCTGAACGGTCAAATTTCTCGATCAGTATCTTGTATGGCAGCGGCTTTGAGGCTTGATTACCCTTCCGACCATGGCCGTATTTTCGCACAAGGTGCGGCACAAGATCATCACCTGGTAGACTTGCCGTCTTTTTCTGGCCTCGTTTTGAGATCAAGTCCTTGAATGACTTCATTTTTTTCGACGGTCTTGTAGGTAGTAGTACTGCAGGCTTGAACAAGAGAACTTCGGCGAGGCAATTTAATACTGTTGGTGATGTGTTGCTGTTACAGAACAGTGTGATACATTAGTGCATGCGCAACGTTAGCAAACACTTTGGAGCCTTCTCACAATGCTAGTCGTGAAATTGGAAGTAGCAGCGCTCCAAATTATACACTCAAACTTATTCTGGATTGAAGTTGAGTCCCAATCTTTTGCCATATGCAAGGAGTTGCGGAAGCAAAAGACGTGGGTTGAATAAAGTGCATGCCGGTTTAGTCCAAGTGTTGGTCTTGGGACACTGTAAAGATGAGGTTTATTGCCATCACTCGCAAGACATGTACAAGACTACTGGCCCCAGACGTCCGCTTACAAAGTTTATCATCACTTCCAAATTACTTGTGTACGCCTGTTTCATTGTGCGCGTCCTTGAGACCCGTGCAATCGGTACAGTTGGAGCAACTATCGCCGTCAGTCTTTCCGTCTATCGCATTGCTTCATACGCAGAATGCGCCACTTACTTTGTGCAGTCGTTGCAATCTACACAATTGCTGCAGTCTTCACAGTTATCACATCCGGTACAGTTGTGGCAGCTGCTACTATCATTGCAGTCGGTGCAATTTCGACACCCCGTGCAGTCTATATTCTGGTTAGCAGATGCTCGAAGTCTGTCAAAACTTCCAAGAGTGGCGAGTGTACGAATGCAAAAGTAGCCTGACCTTTGCAATCCGTGCAGTTCTGGCCTGAATGTGAGGGGGAAAAGTCAGTGTTGTTCTTCTCGAGACATGGTTTCAAACCTACAATCCTCGCAACCTGTACAGTTGGTATTGTTACGGTTACCCTTGTTTTCGTCGCTGGATACGCGAAGCGATGACTGACGACAGCCCATATTTAACGTACGCGATGGGCGAAACGACGATTGCGTGTGCAGGTAACAGGATCCCGAATGTGAATGCAGGCAAAGTGGACATGTATGTATCAGTTTTCATGGTGGGGAAAATGAGACGGCAAGAGTATGCAGCCACGACGTCATTTCTGACGCACCTGGAACAAGTATTGGCGAGCCCGAACACAGGTATCGATCCGAACAAGGCAGGCTAGAAGTGCATAATCATGATAGACACATGTAAGCTTGGCGGAACTTGGACTAGACGCCTGCGTCCATCTTCCAACAAGTCTTTCTACCCAGGAAATCACAGTCGATATAGTGTATAGCTGCTGTGGATTGTATATAAGAAAAAACAATGTTTAGCTAACATTGCTGCTATAACCTAGAACTTCTACAGCTACATTAAGAGTGGTGCTAACCAACCACAACGCGACTAGACTCCACCCAATTCTCTTGTCCATTCGCCACTTGCGCAAAGGCACTGCAAGGAGAAGTCCAGCTAGCGTCACGAGCAGAGTGCCTCCGGAAATGACCAAGGTGGTACTCACGGCAATGTGGTAAGGTCTGAAATGAACCGACTGGTCTGGGTGCTTCTCATGGCGGTGCTCACCCTTGGTGATGATCATGTAACATCCACTGAGGCCTACGCCGAGCAGGATATTAAGCATTGGGCCACCGAAGCAGGCTGAAAGTGCCATGATAGGAAACCCGAGCCGCGCAACGGTGATGTCGGCGACAAGATCACCAAGCGAATTGCCAACTGCGAAGATGGTCAAGCCGAGAATCGCGTCGGACATGTTGAGAATAACGCCCAAGGTACGCAAAACACCGACAACTTCGTTGGCAATAGTGCTAATCCATGCAATGGCAACGGCAAATCCAAGAAAGCACAACGCGGGCCGCCAATTGGGTGCTTGATTCGAGGCAGTGGTCAAGAGGAGGAAGACAAGAAGGCAGAGTGAGACAAGCATGCTGTAAAGCGAGTGGCGAAGCAACACAACTGGGTTGTCGGGTTCGACATTTACCCAGACGACTAGTACCAAGAAAAAGGGCGCCGTAAAGATCTGGACGATCACCAGCCAGCGGTTCCATTGCGCTGGCCCGATGGATGTTGCGGTTGCCGGGAGCTGCTCGGGCGATTGCGCTACGTTGTCGGAGCTTGTTATGTACACTTGCGGTGGTTGGCTGGTGGTGGTGCTGAAGGATCCACCGTCCAGCTGTCGAGGAAGGCTCGTAGACGATTTCGAGTTCGACAGGCCCGAAATGGTGGGGTCGTCTCGTGGCAAGACAAGGGATACACTGGGAGTTTGCGATCTCATGCTTGCATCACCTGGTGTAGCTGCGTGTGGCATACCGAGATCCAGGGAAAGCTGGGCATGGCCTCCGTCGTTCTCGTCTTTTTGCGGCTCGACCACCGGAAGCGTTATAGTAAGCAGGAATACAGGCAGACTTGCGACTAGCCCCAAAAGCTTATCGAAAACGTTCTTGTCACGCCAGTTGGTCAAAGTGGGAAAGAGGGTAGCAACCAGACTATGCGGGGTCGGTAGGAGTGCCGAGGGCCACCACGTGGGAACTTTTGTTGGTTCGAGCTGCCCAAAGGAATCTCGTGGGAAGTAGGTAGATTCGAGTGACACACTTGGCGAAGGCGGACGTAGACTCTGAGGTCTGGAAGTGGACTGTGCTGACCAAGGGTAATCGGTGTAAGGCGGGAATGGTATGGGTGGGGAAGTCGCATCTGGTACGGCCAGCTTCAGACTAGGCTGTTCGCGGCTATGGCCGGAGTTTGATGCCGGGCTTGATCGTAGATTCGGCGAAGGCAGGACTGCACGAAGGGGCGCTCCATCCTCGGCACCTGGAGGCGCCAAATTGTTGGGTGAAAGCAGCCTATCTCTCGGTGCCGTAGGACTCGGGGCTCTAGAAGAGCGGGAGACTGGCGAAGATAACGAGATGGTTGGTGAGGGCGGCGCTTCCAACAATCCGTTGCGCTCGCTGGGAGTGGCAGACGCAAATGTTATGTCAGGCACGCATTGTCCTTGTAGGGTGCTTGGCTGTAGTTGAACATTGTCAATGTCATTGGTGGAGACAGCTCGCGCTCGGTTGCCTAGACTCTGCTGGATCTCGAGATTCGGTCGGCTCAGGTGGGGTGAGGTGGAGATGTTGGAGGCGGAAGAAGGCAGGTCAAATGGAGGCCGAGTCGCTGGACCTGTAGTCTGTCCGATGTAGGATTGCTGCTGGGCAGTAGTGTAGGTAGGGTCGTCGGAATACCGTCGCAGGCTGATTGGCATAGACTGGATGTTGCGCGACTTTTGCAGCGAGGAAAGTACGGCTCGGAACTCCAAAGCTCCTACTAAACTGGGTCGGATCGGGGTATGGGTGTTGCGCCGCGACACGCTTGGGCGGTTGACGCGCATATTGTTGGTCAACTCGCCCATCCAGCGCTCACGTTCCTCCTCGTTGTCATCGTCATGTATCGTATTGTCGCCTCCTGCGCGTTCGAGCATGGAAAAGTCGTCAGCGGAGGCGCCGTACGCAGGGGTCGCAGAAGCAGCGCTGATTTCGTCGTCGTGGTACTCTGGAAACTCCTCCTCTTCACCGCCGGGTGTTACGTAGTGGCTCCTAACAGCGGCTGCTCGCGCGCGTCGGGCTTTTCGTAGGTTGAGCCACCAGTGCCAGGCCACAACAAAGGCGACGTAGAAGATGTAGAAGGCCACCATGCTAACGGACTCCCACAGGTGGAGTTTGCCGTCGACAATGAAGCCCATGCTGAAGGCAGCAGCAACAAGAAAGAAGCCGACGTCACGGACAAAGCTTTTGCGCGCAACCTGAAAGGGGCGGATCAGGGCCATGGAGCCCGAGACGACAGCGGTAATGAAGCAGGCAGCACCGATAAGCTCGCCGACAGCCAGACTGGCAGCGTGGGTACGGAAGGCGGCAAAGGTGGAGAAGACATCGGGGCTGCCGTTGCCAAAGGCGAGCAGGGTCACGCCGGCCAGGCTCTCGCTCATGCCCAGCATGCGCGCTATGGTGTTGAGGTTGATGCAGAAGAAGTCGCTTGCGGCAATGCCAATGGTGCTGAAGAGGAGGGCGAGCCAGAGCGTCAGCAGGACAAAAGCGACGGGCTTCGCGTGCGGGAGGCGACAGTAGTAGAGGGCGAGGTAGGACATGACGCCAGCCTCCTCATCGGGGCAGTTTGCGCGCACAAAGTCGCATTGGTCCAGCGCATGGTGGACGAGGCGGCACTCGGCGTCCTTGGTCGAGACGGCCCCCCTCGTGTGCAGAGCACGCCCGGCTGGGGCTTGCGACCGGGCCCATGCCAGCAGCGAAATGAGGGATATGGCGAGGATGGTGAGGGCGAAAGGGCGCGCCGAGTAGCGGGGGCGGCGCAACCGCTGGGCGTGGGCGAGGATGGTCAGGTCGTCCATGGCCGAGGCATGTTGGTTGACGAGTCGAGGAGAAGACGGGTTTTAGGCGGTGCGAGGCGTGAAGGCACAGCGGGCGGCGAGCCAGCGGAGGGCGGTGCGTGAAGCGTTTGGGCTGGCTGGTCCGGGGAAATGCCGCCACTGCGCTAGCGCGTGGCGGTGCTGCCGCTGCCTGTCTGGTGATAGCAGCGGGGCATCTGTGGCGCCCAAACAAACAACAGCAACATGGCATCGACGCCAGAACCGCTGTTGCAGCACCACACCCATCGCCCAACATGGCGCGCTCCACCAAGTATACCACGGCCGCCTCGCCCCAGAAGACGCCCGTTAAGTAGGCCCCAACGCTCCGTGCGGGCGCATTGCTAGGCTAACCCGTCGCTCGCAGAGTGCCGCTCAACGACGACCGCCAGGAAAAGGCTGCCCGCCGCCATGCGCACCAACAGGCCCAGCGCGACTCGATGCGCGCCTCGACTACGACTGCGACTCCCGGACGCCGCCGCGTGTCGCTTGCCGCCGCCCACGACACGCCACACACCCCGTCGCAAGATGGCGACGACATGCCCGATGTCACTGGCACTGCTGTCACACCAGGCACCCGCGTTATGCCGCTGCTGGCCAACTTCGAGGAATGGATGAAGATGGCGACGGACAACGTAGGCATGCGCACGCCCGTCGTCGCTGCTCCAAGCTAACGCCCCGCTCAGAAAATCAACGCAAACAACTCGTGGAACTTCGCCCTGATCGACTACTTCCACGAAATGTCCCTGCTCAAAGAGGGCGACGGCGTCAACTTCCAGAAGGCTAGCTGCACGCTAGACGGCTGTGTCAAGATCTACACCAGCAGAGTCGACAGCGTTGCGACCGACACGGGCAAGCTGCTCAGCGGACTCGCCGAGAATGTGGGCAAGAAGCGGAGAGGACACGGCGACGATGCCGATGGGAGCGACGAGGATGAGGGCGACGGCGAGGAGGCTGAAGCCGGAGAGCATGGCCAGAAGAAGCGCAAGAAGAGGGCTGCTCGCTCTGCAGAAGCCACGCTCGCGTCGTCGTTTGCCCAACTGCAGAACAAGAAGATGGAGCTCGAGTTCTCGGTTGATCCGCTCTTCAAAAAAGCCTCGGCCGACTTTGACGAGGGCGGGGCCAAAGGACTCCTTCTTAACCACCTGGCTATAGACGGGAGCGGCAGGATTGTCTTCGACAGCAGCGATGACGCCAACGATGCCGCCACCCAAGATTCACTCCCCACTCATGACCATCAACTGGCCCCCGACGCCATCGATGTTGACATATCCGGCCTGACTGCCAAGTACTTCCACGATCTTTCCCAGCTCGACCGGCAAGACGTGTGTCCGTCGATGAAGACGTTCGATCTCGGCGATGTGAATGGCTCTATGGACCTTCCCTTCCTCAAGGCTGCTGACAACTCCTCCAGTGAAGACGGAGCCAAGCACGGAGACGACAACGCAGGCAGCCAATCAGGTCTTTTTCTCGGCGACGATAACCCCATGGAATTTGACGACGATCATGACCTGAATATGGGCGGGTTTGATCTGCCTCCAGAGACGGGCTTTGGCGAAGGCGGGGAGATCTGGGCTCGTGAGGCTATCCAGCATCCACAAGCTCGCATCCACACCATGGACCTGAATGGCGACGAGAACACAGACAGTGCCGACGCTCAGTATGGCGTGTCCATGATGCACGGCCGCGACCAAGAACAAGAGAACATCCTTAGCTATTTTGACCAAGCTCTGAAGAAGAGCTGGGCAGGGCCTGAGCATTGGCGCATCTCACGCGTCAAGCATTCCGCAAAGACAGCACCGGCGACGAAACGGAAGGAAAGGGAGCCATTCGAGATCGACTTCACAGCTCCAATGTCACAGACACTAGCAGATGTGCTCTACACGCCTGCGACATCCAACTCCGCGATATCTCTACCCAAAGCACAATGGAAGTCCAGGTCGCGCAACCTTCTCCCAGACGACAAGCACTTCAACTCCAAACAGCTGCTGCGTCTTTTCCTTAAACCCAAGGCGCGTATGGGCTCACGCAAGGGAGGACGCCGTGCACATGCACTCCCTGGAGATCCAGCACGCGTGGACGAAGCATACTGGGCTGATCAGGGTCAAGAAGGCGACGGTGACGATGCACAGGGAAACTACGACGCCGACTTTTTCCAGGATGATGGTCTCCAGATACCTAGTGGCCCTCTCGACGATGACGATGTGTTTGCAGATGCGCGCGATCACTTCTCGCCGCCGCCTGACGCACCTGAAGCTACACTACCACTCGACGGCATGCAACCGGGTTCGCAGACCGACGCATTCGGTGCTCAGCTAGTGACGCAAAGCCGACGATTTCGGCCTGAATACGTCCAGTACGCAAGGGTCGCAAAGAAGGTGGACGTGAAAAGACTAAAGGACGAACTCTGGAGGGGTATCGGGTTCGATGGCGTAAGTTGTATCTAGCCGTCTTCATCTGACTCGCAAGCTCACAACCATCAGATTTCTGCGCCTCCTCAGCCCAATGTTGCCGACGATCCAGCAAACAAGGCCGTGGATGGTTCGTTGACCTTTACCGACGTTGTCAACAGCCTACAGGCCGTCTACCCAAAACAAACCCTGGCTGATATCTCCACAAGCTACTGCTTTATTTGTTTGTTGCATCTGGCCAACGAACAAGGCCTGGTCATCGAAAATCAGGAAACCTTTGAAAATTTGACGATTCGGAAAGACTTCACGGCGGACTTGGACGTTGGAGGATCGTGAGGAGATTTTGGATAGCTTGCATGAATTGTATAATAATACAAAGAGAAAGATAACTATTCTGCCCACAAATCCTTTCCATCACTGGTGTCGCAACTTAATTTTTCTTGTTGGAAACCCGACGTTGCGCCATAGTTGTGGCCTTGCTCCGAGGTGACACCTCACGTTCCGTCACAGCTTTAGCCTTCTTCTGGATCCGCTCCACGGGTTCCTCGTCCGCCTTCCTCTTGCGTGCTGTCTGGGTAGCTTCCTCGTCCTTCCCGGCGCTAACAGCTTCAAGCGCATCTTGCAGGCGCTCTTCGTAATCTTGCTTCTCGGTCACCCGGCAGCGCATGCTGGGATGTATAGGAATTCTTTCTTTGTCGGCATTTTTTTTGTCTGTTGCGTCGATCCACTCTTTCCACATGTCCAGCTTCTCGATTACTCGGATCAAACGCCGCAGATGCGCTGGGCAAGTATTCGAACAGCTCCGGCGGCCCAGGCAACGATGCCCAAAGCCAGGTGCGTCTGGGATGTCGCCGCAACGACATCGCTCGCCACCCTCACACTGCTGTCTAGCCAGGTTCTCGAGATGAAGCTCGATGATGATGTGCGAGGGACGCACGCAGTGGCTGTGGCCGCACAGATGGGATACATCCCATCTCAGACCCTGTCGTCGCGTAGTACAGTATTTCAGGAGATGTCCATACCCGCGTACAATCATCGAGAACCAGTTGTAAGGTACATGTACATCTACTTTGGACTGCTAGAAATGCAAAGTTAGTATAGTTTCGGTATTTGCACCGAAAATGTAGTACTTACCGTGACATGAAGCCTAGGGCGATCCTTCGAGCGAAATCCTTACGGGTAGTCCTCGCAAGCCGTCTTTTTTGCAATCCAGCACCCGCCATTTACAACGTTAAAGTTGTCCTCGAGATAGGCCCACGCCTTGTCCATCATCCAGCCAGTCCTGCTGTACATATCGAGCATCTTCAACGCCCGGATCTGCGGCGTCTCACACTTTGGCAGTTTTGGAAGGAGAGCCTTATACGTCTTCTCAAAGTCGCTCGGTGATGGATGCTGCAGTTCCATTTCCTTCAGCACTTCCGTCTCCTTGGCCCGATCAGGCCTCTCGAACATATCTCCAAAGCCGATGTGGTTGAGATGAGCGTCCTCCAGGTGTCCCTTCAGCCAAGAGGATCTCTGGCCGATCGGGACCTTTGATCCTATATACTTCACCAACTTCTCGACTTGCTTAATCACCTCGGATGGCAACTTCCCACAGCGAAATAAGGGCAGGTTGTCGAGTGTGTATTTTCCCAAGTTCGGGTCAACGGGATCGCCAACGGAAAGATGAGGTGCTCGGATGGTCGATCCGGAGCCAGAACGCCGGCGAGAGGGCTTTCGCGAAGTCTGGGTAGAGGGCATGGCTGACTTTTTCGGAGGCTTGCGCGACTTGGGAGACTGAGGACTTCGAAGCGGCGCTAGGGGAGAGCGCCGAGACCTGAGGCTGTACACGCGCATTGTGCGATGAGAAGAGAAGAAGTAAAGGTTACGATGAAGTTGGGGGAACAAGAACAATAGGATGGGACTACAGGCAGAGCTCTACAAACAGCACCTGTTTAATTGTTATAGCTGCTTACACAATGCGTCACGCCGCCACGCTACCTAGGTAATATCAGCCCTTCAGGAACTTACCGTGCGTCGAACTGTGATAGCCAAGCCACACAGGTTCCAGCACTGCAGCATTGGCAGGAGACGGGATGTTCTCGGCTAGCAAGTCTCTCCTGAAGCCATCAGTGCTCGGTCTACTGCTTGGAGGCAACATGCAATCGGCTTCAACATTCAGTAAGGGATTGCCTTCGGTGCGGCTGCGAACGATATTGATTCTAATGCAGAGTAGATCAACAACAAGGTAACGATGAATGCGTGTTTCAGACATATCAGTGGCGTGCGTGCCTGCCAAGGTGTGTCGTGCATGGCTGTTTGGGATTGGACTTGATCCAGATCCAGATCCGGATCTGGTGTTTGGTGCCATTGTCTGCAGGCAAACCTTGAAAATATTGATTGAAAGTAAGAGACGTAAATGGAAAGGCAATGAGAGCCTGCCTTTGCTGTATACTGTTGGCATCAGGATACATACGCAAAGTCAACTCTCCAAATATCATATGGCTGGAGGAGAGGGTACGAGAAGACAGGTATCATCAGCATTTCAGAACTGGTTGCGAGTTGTAGCATGATGCATGGTAACTCAAGATCGCGATGACTTTGGCGCCGCCGAATGAGATGTTCGAAAGCGAGATGCACTCGGGATGGGGCGCTGTGGAGCATCTCGAGACGCAGTTCACGAGAAGAGTGATAGCCAGCGGGCAACGCACTGGGAGTTGGTGACCCGCCAGCTCGTGGGCAGCCTTGGAAATTACCACTACGATCGGCTGCTGGCTCTTCTCGTTTGTCCGGCACCAGTCGCCGTCCTTTTTCGTCTACATGGCCTGATGTGGCACAGGCGTAGTGTTGCAGCACCTGCAAGCGACAGATCGTGTTCGACGACAATGACAACGTTCAGCCGCTAATCCTTGCACACCCGGTTGTAGGCCCGACAAGACAATTGTCTCACCATGTCTCGTCGAGGCTGATACTCCAGGTCGCAAATATCTTACCACCTGGGCAAGCTGGAATGCGCTCACTACCGCTTTGGCTGCGCGTGGAATCCATTGGTGTAGTTGAGCTCCAGATCAGCAGTGTCAAGTGGCTTCTTTCCTCGCTCGATAGAGTTGGCATTCCTAAACGCGCACCCCACCGTCGAGTTCATCTCCGCGTCTCCAAATTGCTGACGCCCAAACCGTTAGCGCTTCGCGTGGAGGCCGAGGTTCTTGCGCGCCAAGTCATGGCACGTTCCGCAGCCTGCAGGTAGGCCGCAGATCCTCCTGCACCGTTGAACGGAACTAACAGCCGGCCGGGAAGTGAAACCTACGCTATGCTCGAACCCACAGCCGTTTGTTCAACTCGGCGCATAATCGGCTAGGCTGGCGTCCTACTCGAGCCTCGCAATACTTATCCGTGGTGAGTGACGAAACGTCATAAGAGGTGCCGTTCATCCGTGTGGGCCTGGCACTCGTTTTTGGCCACTGTCAGTACAGTTCCCCCCTCTGGTTCGGGTGCCTAGCGTCCATGGGGTGTACGGATCTTACAAAGAGAGTCCGAACAACACCAGGCACCCTGACTTGGGGGGGGGGGGGGGGGGGGGGGGGGTGNNNNTTCCCCCCCCCCCCCCCCCCCCCCCCCCCCCCCCCCCCCCCCCCCCCCCCCCCCCCCCCCCCCCCCCCCCCCCCCCCCCTGTACGCAGCTGTCAAACTCATAGGGGTAAAGGCAGAGCAGCCCGTGCGACCCCTGCCTGATAGGACGTGCGAAAGTGCAAATGAAGGATGAGTACATAGGAGTACATTGCACGACTGGAAGCTTGCATGTAGTGACATGACGCATCGCGCGATATGTCAGCATGGTAATTTCCTTGCTCGCGAAAGCGGAGCGAGCGTGCACCGTGTTTCTGCTTTGGCGCGCAATGGTGCCAACAGGCGCCCAGGCGATGACATAGGCCCTCCTCACGTGAGTCAAGCACTACGGACCAAAAGCCCTAAACAGAAACCCGGAGGTGACATGATATCTGACCTATCGAGCCAGTCACATCTTGGACATTGAATCCACAGCTTGAGTGATCTTCTGGTAGGACGGGTCGATGTCGAGGAGGCTCTCGACGACGCGAGTGCACTTTGCTCGGCGGGCTACCTCAACCATCGACGTGACCACCCCTTCCCGCCCTGTGTCTGAAGTGGCCTCGCTTGAAAGAACCGGGCGCGTACTGCCTTGCGAATGCCTTGATAACACGACATTGCGGCGTCTGAACACGCAGTCTCGCTGATTTTGGCTTGCGAGACTGGAACAAAGAAATAATGGAGACACTCAAGCACAGTGGCAGTAGATGCTGGTGTTGATTGAAGACGAGCGTGAAATCAACAAGGCGAGACGCTGTTACTCAGCAAAAAAGCAAACAAATCGACCGGCTGCACGTGTGGAGACGCACATATTCATCATCCATCAATCGCATGCGTGGGTAGCTTCGGCATAATTCCCAGCATATTATTCAGTAAGAAATGTACTGCGGGGTCGGAGTTGTGTGTCGACGCCAGGAACCAAATGAGATGAGCTCATCATCAGAATACTACCGTTTGGTAAAGTTGCGCAGACCACGTCCTCGGGAACAAAGGCCAATGTCAGAATATGCAGGTAGTTCGGGGCTCAGGTATGTTGTGTCATGAGGAAAGATATGAGTCTGCTATCAAGATAGACGCGGTTGCCTCGCTGAGAACACCACTAGTACATAGCCAGGCAATGTCATAGCCCGTTTTCATGGCAAAGACATCTTGAAGACCTCCATACCCCCCGATGATAACAAAACTCATCCCAACTGGCTCTCCGCGATCGACACGAACACGCCTTCTATTTCACCCATCTTGAGTGTCGCAAAGGGATTCGAATCGCTTGACCTGCGCTTGACTCCCGCAACGACGTTCTTCGCGACAAGCCCAGACGGTAGAGTAAGCGCCCGGGGTCGGTAAGAACTGCCATTCTTCATGAAGTCAGCATGTTCGATGGCTGCCGCCTCTTCCGCTGTCATCTGCTCGCCGGCAACGTCCTCGTCTCCAGCTTCGTCTGGAATAAGGACAGGCTTCCGTGCGTCGTACATTTCGCCGTCCGGCGTGTGTAACAGAAACTTGGTCTGCTTGGCTTTCCCTTCTTCGAGACGCTTGTGCAACTTATCGACCCGCTGTCTTTCAGCCTTCCTCTCCGTCTTCGTTTTGGGGTTTTCGATTCTCTTGCCCTTTGCCACTACGCTTTTCACTGTCCTGACCCTCTGCCGGGGCTGCCAGTCATGCGAGTCCTTGGCCTTCAGCGCTTGATAGTCGGCCTTGACGTCGTCGGGTATCTTGACATTCCGCTGCTCGAGCAAACCCCAGAGGCGCTCGAGCATCTGGCGCGTTGCGGGCAACTCATCACGTAGTTCCTTGAGAGCATCTTCTTGAACAGATTGTGTCTGTCTGTCGACGCGGTTCTTACGAATCTCATTGCGAGCTTGTTGAAGGTCGCGCCGAAGAAAGGCGTTGATGCGACAGACGCGGTATCCTTCTGATGCGACCTCGGCCGCGACTGCGCCACCTTGGAGACAATTTCTGATTCGCGCGATGTCGCTATTTTCTTCGGGTGCTAGCTGTGTGCCCTTCGTTTTTGATGGCCGATTCGCAGTGGCGGAGTCTTGCGGGATGGCCATGTTCGTAGGTAAGAGAAGGTTCGATTTGTAGTCGAATATATTCAGGTACGCAAATGTGTTCAGCCAACGTGCAATTGTGATTGTGGGGACATTAGATCTGGAATAGAAAGCCGAAAAGTAAGGAGCAATCGTTGCTTCCTTTGACCAAGATAACAAGCTCGTGCGGACTATAGTAAAGTAAGCGGGACAATTCCACGGTCACCGCGACCTTCCGCCGGTCTTTCACTTTGACGTCATGACGGCTGTATCGCCAAAACAGCAGCACCAGGCAGCAGCGAACATTTTTACGTACACCGCAACAGGTTGCCTGAGGAGGGTGCAGGCCATGTCTACGGAACAATACAGCGTTCAACATGAGTTCGTCGAGCACAACACCGCCAGGCCAAGCGCCTGCATCTATCACCCCATCCGCTAATGCAGGAACCAAGAATTATGCCGGTGCTTCGGTAGTGTGCTCAGCTGAAGATGCCCGGGTCCCAATTGTACGTCGCTGCTCATGTACTTCAGCTGGTTTGACCACGAAGCCAGCTCCCGCATACCTGTTGCAAAGTACAGCTTGCGTAGCAGCTCTGATAGCCGCCTAATCTCGCGGGAGATGTAGTAAGATCCAGGGCCATGTTGGTCGAAACCACGCTTGTAGTGGTAGTGGATGTCCTGGTAAGCTTCCAGGACGTGGTCAAAGTAGGGAGGCGCCATCATCCCCAGCTCAAACAGACCTTCCTCTAGACTTGGCTGTAGATGGTCAGACGGGCGCGGTGAGGGGTTAGGTGGCCAGCGTGTAGCGTACAATCTTGTCATGAGAGACACAAAACTCGCAACATGGCCCTACTGCGAGCTCTGAAAATGCCCATCGAGGAACGCGCGACCTTCGAGACGATCGTCGACTGGTATAGCGGTACGGATAAGCCTCTGGGAAGAAGTCCAAGCCATGTGACCACGACGGATATGTTGGATATGGCATTTCGCGCTCTTCTGTTGGCGATGCCCCGCACCGCGCGGTTGGCTCGGGAGGGGTGATGCGGGAACTGGGGAAAGGGAGAGATGGCCATTGATGTGCACTGGGCGTGAGGCCCTTATGCTACCAGGTTTCCCGATTGCCCACGTCGTACGCTTAGTACCAGCCCTGCTTCTTGCACCACCCGTAGGACCGTGGAGTGCCAAGAGCACCCCAATTGTACCACGCAAACGCAGTGGCAGTGGAGCGGTGGTGACCATATTCTGCGCGTTTTTCCGGGATTAGTAGATGTGCACCAGACATTAAACGGGGGTGATGTCGTTGGAGAGCGCCATGAGGCGCAAGGGTTCTTAGCAAACAAGTCGACAGAATCAGGGTGACGCACTGAGCGCTGTCCGACCGACGCTCGATCGCTACGACAGTACATGATGGAAGACTGCTGGTCTCGCCTGGTGTGTGCTTTCCGTGAAGCCTCAGCCCGGATGGGCCTAGGTGGTGCTGAATGCGGGCGCGGCACTAGGCCAATCTTGGAACACTTAACGCGATCGCGTCGCGCGTGCCTGCCCAGGTGTCGCCTACCTAGGTAGCTCCTTCCATCGTTGTGCTTCGCAACTTCCACAACCACGCATCACACCTTGCCGCCGCACAACACGATGGCGTCTACCGTCCTTGGAAAGAGAACGCGTAGTTCTGCACGCATCGACGACGGGACGTCCCTGACGCGCTCTGCAGACTCCAAGCTCCACCTCGCAACACGCGCAAAACGGAGGACGCAGTTCGTGATACACGATGAGGGCGAGATTGAGAACCCCTTCGTCACCCCGAAGAAGCAGCATGTGGACGAGCCCGGAGACAAGGCGGCGGCGAGACGCGGAAGGAAGGCGCGCACAAGTCCTGCCCAAGAAAACTCTCCGCAGAAGGCGCTCGTCGACCTGCCAGACAAGTTCGCGCCTACCCCCTCGACGCCCAGGCATCGCGACACACTTGCCGGCAAAGTGGCCGTTACACCCAGACACCGACTCATCATCGCCGGCCGGCCGCTGACGCCTCGCACTCCCCACACCCCAGGCACTCCGCGCAGCACCGCGCCCACCATCTACCACGAAGCGCGCCAGGTCTTCGCAAGAGGCTCTGCCCCCACCGCGCTGTTCGGCCGCGACACCGAGAGGAGGGAGCTCGCGGCCTTCATCACAAGCCGAACCAAGGCCAAGACCTCAGGCTGCATCTACGTCTCCGGCCCGCCCGGCACCGGCAAGAGCGCCTTTGTCAACGATGTTTGCCGCACCGTCTCCGCGGACGAGTCTGTCAGAACCGGCTACATCAACTGCATGAGCGTGAAGAACGCTACAGATCTGTACAGGACGCTGCTCGAAGACTTTGTCGACATCACCGAAGTTGCAGAGGGCGACGAGATGGAAGCGCTGCGGACCGTCTTCATGCAGCGACAGACGTCGTATGTTGTTACCCTCGACGAAGTGGACCACCTGCTCGAGCTCGACGTCGAGCTCTTCTACAACATCTTCGAGTGGTCACTACAAAAGGCATCGGGGCTGGTGCTGGTCGGCATTGCCAACGCGCTGGATCTCACGGATCGCTTTCTCCCGCGACTCAAGGCCCGCGGTCTCAAGCCACAGCTACTGCCTTTCCTCCCATACAATGCCGCCCAAATCTCCTCCGTCATCACTGCCAAACTCAAAGCCCTTCTCCCAGCCGGCTCAACACAGCTGCCCTTCATCCACCCAACCGCCATTGTGTTCCTCTCCAAAAAGGTAGCCGCCCAGTCCGGCGACCTGCGCAAAGCCTTTGACATCTGCCGGCGAGCAATCGACCTCGTCGAAGCCGACACGCGCGACCGACACGCGAAAAAAGCCACAGAAATCACACCATCTCCCACGCCTTCGCCCTCGAAAACACCGCTTGTAGAGAACATCAACTTCTCCTCCCCGGCCATCCGCTCTCCCGCCAAAACCAAAGACCTAAACAGCGTCATCGCAGCTTCCCTCGCCTCGCTCACCGTCGAAACTGCACCGCGCGCCACCATTGCCCACATGGCCAGAATTACAGCAGCTGTCTTCAGCAACGGCACCAGCCAACGCCTGCGGAACCTCAATCTGCAACAAAAAGCCGTTCTCTGCTCGCTCTCTGCTATTGAGAAGAAGAAGCGCGCCACTGCCGCCGATAGCATCTTGGCCACACCTTCCCGATCCCACACTACATCCCCTAGCATCAAGGAACTCTTCGAAGCCTACACCGTGCTATGCAAACGAGAAAACATACTGCATCCTCTGACGAGCACAGAGTTCAGAGACATTGTGAGCAGTCTGGAAACACTCTCGCTTGTCTCAGCGGTGGAGGGCAAAGCGGGGTCGCTGGATGTTGGCGCTGGCACGCCGAGCCGGAGAGGCAGGGGCAAAGCCTTCCCCGGGGTTGCGGTAGAGGATCGCAGGGTTGCTAGTGTTGTTGGAGAAAAGGAGTTGGCGGATTCACTCGTAGGACCTGGAGCAGGGATTCTCAAGGGGATTCTTGAGGGGAACTAGACGTGTGCAGGGAAGTTTTGTCATGATTGTGGACTGGAGGGTAGGCTTTGCACCGGTTCTTGTGATACCCTCGGTTGAGGCTCTATAGGTGCTGGTTCTGGAAAGCGCAGCATTGGGTGTTGGGTTCGCATCATAGCTTGTATCACGAGCCTGGTAGTTTAGCGTAGCATAGCGGTCTTTGTCTCATGGTACACCACAATTCAGTGCATTTTCGACCAAAGGCTTTTGCATCTGCTGCTGTGTATGATCCATGAGACCCACGAGGCGGGAGACAACACGACGGGTCAATCAAGTGTGCTCTCTAGCGCTGCTTTCTAACCACAACAGTGGTTTGACGCATAGTATACTCTACTTTTACAACGTCTTCTCTCTCATATGTCATGGTATCATTCATCCCCACTACAGGCCACCACTGCAACCTTTGCATTCCACCCTCACGATTCGGACCCTCAAACCTTAACGCCCCCTCCTTCCACTGCATCCTCCTTTCCCACGCCACTCTGCCCCTCTTCCTCTTCCTCTGCAGCGTCTTCTTTGTCCTGCCTCAGCGTGCTCGTTGGCACCTCGCTCTCCATGCCTGCCTTGCGAAACACAGCCTGCATCCAGCACCTATACATTTTCAGCCTCCTCTGCCTGTTGACCAGCATCCGTCGGTCGACGCCAATGTGCGCAATTTCAAAACCCGGCCTGGGAGTGTCCAGATCGTTGACGTCATCGTGGCTCTGCTCTCTCGTCTGCATGCCAGGATCGTGGAGAGACAGACTCTCCATCTTATCCGCGATGACACCCTCGGCCTCGGTTTGGGATATGGTGGTGTCCGCCACGTTGCCAATGGTAGTATCGCGTTTTCTGGCGCCGCCCCAGATATCCTCGAGTTCAGACTGCTCGAAGAAGTAGACGCGCGTACCGTCGCCGCGGACGTAGAAGTTTTCCTCCATGTAACGGCCTTTTTTAAAGCGGACTTGGGCGAGGTCGCCGCGGCCGTAGTCGCGGAAGAGGACTTGGCCGCCCGGCTTGAGAACCCGCCAGATGTTGCGGACGGCTTGGTCCCACTGCTTGGGACTCAGCGCGCTGAAGATGAAGATCATGAGCACAACGTCTACGCTGCCTTCAGCCAGACCTGGGGGGAGCCCGCCGTTCTCCGAGTCGGGAGCGGCGGCCACGTCCCAGACGTCAGCTTGTATGCGCTCCGGGTCGTAGAGTTCGTGGTTGCGGATGAGCTCGACTGCCTTTTTGGAGAAGTCGCACGCGTGTATCTTCAGCCGCTGGTTCTGACTTCTCTGCAGGATGGGAAAGGCGCTGTTCCCTGCCCCGGCGCCGACCTCCAACAGCGTAGCCTCTGGCCCATCCTCGGCGCCCAGTTCTTCTAGAATAGGAAACTCCTGTGCCAGCCATTTGCGGTTCTTGAAGAAGTTGGTCTTGTTGTTTTTGTAGAACTGGTTCCACCACTTCTCGGGCTGTGCGTTGTAGCGTTTGCGATCAAAGTCGGAAACCGGCTCTTGCCGTTGTCTGGAATACTGTTCTTCTGAAAAGGCGAGGTAGTTGGAGTCGACGGTTACGTGGTCCCAGGCGTTGAACTCGAAGATGTTGTCGCCTTCCTCCAGGTAGCGCGAACCGAACGCAAAGGGATCGCTGCGCTTCTGATTGTTGTCTGGGTCGTGGGAGCGAGACGGTGGGGCGCGCACGGGTTGTAGAGAAGCAGGCACTCCATAAGCGTCGTTCTCGGCGGAGTCGAGGGCGGCTGGCGATGTGGCCGTCAGAGCCTCTGGTGGCGGCGTGCAAGCTGGAGTATGCGGAACAGGATCGACTGTGACTGCGAAGCGCATGTGCTCCATTGCTTTGGAGAGTTGCTGTTTCGGTTGTGGTTTCCTGGACATGGTGTTGTCTGTCTGGAATCTCGAGTCGCCGGCATCGTGGACACTCGCGCCACTGGCAGTTCCCGCGTGTGCACCGTTCATGCTGTCCGTCTTCGCAGCCATCTCGGACTCCTGACAAAGTCGCGTAAGCGGGGAATCTTGCAACTCATGGAGGGGAAATTTCGAGCGCTAGCGCCCAAAGGAGTTTGGTTCAGCCCTGGAGGTCCCTGACAGCCTTGGAGATCCCATGCGTCATGCAGAGCCGCAGCCGCAGCAATCCATCTTCTCTAGGGCTAGCGCGGATCTGCGTCAACTGGTCCATCTGGAGCGTGATGCGCTCATGGGCTCTGGGCTTTCAAACCGCTCAGCCACCATGTCGAGGTGACACCGATCAAACTCTGCACATACACAACTCCGCCATATATCGACGCTTGGCCAACCCGTAATGGCATCCCTGCGATTCACCCGTCCAACGACACGCTGCGCGCGCCCACGCCAACCCCCCTCGCAGCGGCGGACCTTCCTGCCCAACCCCTTCGAAGCCCTGAACTCCGCGCTGCCTTCTTCGTCGTCGCCACCACAGATCCTGACCGCCGTGCGAACTCTGCCCTACCCCTCGGCCCCCGTCTACTCCATAATAGCCGACGTGCCCAACTACCAGCACTTCCTGCCTTACTGCCAGCGCAGCGACATAACCAAGTGGTCTGCACCGGACAAGGTCTACGGCCGGCGCTGGCCATCCGAGGGCACCCTGACCAGCGGCTTTGGCGGCATAACCGAGAGTTTCGTGAGCAGGGTGTACTGCATACCGGGGCGCTATGTGGAGAGTGTGGGCGGGAATACCGAGACGAGTTTGAAGACGGAGGATATCGCGCATCACCTCGACGGCGGGCACCAGGCGGCGGAGCGAAGGGAAGGCGAGAAGGGCCTGCTTACCCACCTGCGGAGTAAGTGGACTGTTGAGGCTATACAGAACGACCAGACACAGGTCAGTCTGGCAGTCGAGTTCGCGTTTGCGAACCCCATGTATGCCGCTCTGAGTGGGGGCGTCGCGCCCAAGGTGGCAGACTTCATGATCAAGGCTTTCGAGAAGAGGGTCCAAGAGCTGCTGAGGAACAACCCCGACATGGTCAGGGCGAGTCTAGCGGAACTGGATGGTAGTCGCTTGAAGAGGTAGCCATCACAGTCAATCCATGAGCAAACGAGTCACGTTTAAATCCAGCGTTGATTGCTAATACCCCCACCTACCCCCTGACTACTTCATGCTCTCGAAATACTTCCTGAACCGCGGCTCATGCTCCAGGTCGCAGGCCAACACCGCCTCGTAACAAGCCATAAGCAGTTGCGGAAATTTGACCGTCCAATACCTGAGATAACCGCTCGGCAAAGGCCCCACCTTTGCTTTGATTGCATCGTCCATATCCTCATAGTGATTCTTCTTATTCCTGAGCGCCCTCAACAAATCCAGCATCTTGTCGCCTGTGTATTTGCGCTGTTTCCCGAGCGAGTTGATGAAGCCCTGATCGAGCTTGGCGAGAAAGTTGCGTCTGTGGTCGAGCACGTCTTGCGAGGCTTCTTCGAGCACCGACAGGTGGGCAGATGGCGGGTCCCGAGGTTCACGTTCCCAATGATCGGAGCAGTCGCACAGGAAATCAAGGCGCTTCTGATCATCCCAGAAAAAGGGATGGTTCATCACTTGGAAGGCGTTGGGACGGTCTTCAGGCCTAGGTCGCAGCATCCAGTGGATGAGGCGATGTGGCTCCACAGAGTCTGCACCGAGAAGCAGGCGATCGAGGTTCGACTTCTCCTTCTTGATGTTGTATTCACGGATCTGCATCCAGCCTTCTTCGTCGTCAAAGGGATGGCAGCCGCCGGTGAGCACGTAGTAAAACACGCAACCGAGAGAGAAGATGTCGACGGCCCGCTTCACGCCTTGGGCGACTGGGTCCGTGGAGCTCGACGAGTCGCGAGAGAAGCCTTGCGAGCTGCCGTTGGCTAGTTCCTTGGGCTGCGAGATGAGCTCAGGCGCTTTCCAGCCAACAGTGCCTGCATTGCCAGTCGTTCCGACAAGGGTACTAACGTTATCGGGCAGCGTCTTACAGAGTCCGAAGTCAGAGATGACGAGCCGTACATCGTCCTTGGACGTGATCAACGGCTGTGCGATGAGTATGTTCTGGGGCTTGATGTCGCGGTGGATGATGCGAAGATGATGAAGGTGATTCAATCCAGCGGCCAGTTGGTACAGACAAGCTGCAGCTTTGCCGCTGATCTTGTTCACCAGACGCTGATGGCTTTCGGAGAGTTCCTCGCCTGGACGGCCGTCTTTGTAAAGGTCGAACAGGCTGGCCTGGCAGAGTTCGACGGCGATGTAGAGGAAGTTTTCATCCCTCTCGTCGTCAAAGTAACGGATGACGTTCGGGTGGGGATCGCTGTTCTGCAGAAGCTTTACTTCTTGCTCCGCGAGTCCAAAGTATTGCGGTAGCATGCGCTTGACAGCCACCTTGACCTCCTGAAGCGGCGTTAGCACAAGAAATTGAGAGCGAACAGAGATTCAGCGTACCTTCCATTTACCCTCAAAGACAAACGTTCCTCCGCTCCCGTTGCCAAGGAGTCGGTCTTGGTCTATTGTCAACTTGCCGATCCGCTTGATCTCGGATACGTTCTGCACGTCGCCGCCGCTGACAGTGAGCTCATCTGGCTGCAGGCTCGGTCCTACCTCGAGCTGCTTGGCTGCATCTACAATTCGATTGACCTCGTCTTCCTCCTTCTGTTGGTTCTTGCTGAGTTTACGTCCGCCACGTCTGCCTCGGTGTGCTTTCTTCTTCTTGGGAGTCGTGGGCGCGGCTGACGAATCCTGAGAAACATCATCGGTACTGCTAGTCATCGGTTGAGCGTCCACGTTGAGCGGAGTGCCAGGCAGGACCTCGTCTTCGGCAGGGGGGCTACGTTCGACAGTTGTGGTCCTGGAAAGGGGCGCGAGATCTTCGTCTTCGTCGTCTGGGACGTCAAAAGTCACCTTCTTCTCCTTGACCTCCTCAGCAACGGGTGCGGCAATGTCATCTTTCGCTACAGTTCCCACCATCGGCTTCTCGGAAACGAGGTTCTCGTCGACTGGGAGAGGTAGAGCCTCTTCTTCTACAGGTTGTACTTGCGGCTCGGCAGAGGTGGGCACTGGAGCGGGAGGCAACTTGGCCTTGGCCGAATGCAATAGTCTCTTCAGATGGCTTAGACATGATTCGCGTAGTGTTGGTTTCACGGAAGCACCAACGAATAGGCCAGCTGCAAGGAAAAAGACCAAAAGCTTCATCGAAGCCATTCTGTCCTGCGTCTGGCCTGTCGCGTCTATGGTCGGTGGTTGGTGCTGCTCACGGTGCGACGTCTCAGGCTGATTGGACACGGCCTGGTCGTTCAACGTTGGGTAGTACGTCGTGGCAGGAATGCCTGGCAGCTGTGCCTGCTGGCTGGGAATCCGGTAGTCTAGCCTGTGAACACCGACGAGGCTGCTCTTGTCCGGCAGCAGGTAGGCCGAGTCCCAGTCGTAGGATACTTGATCCTGCTTGTAGCAAGCTGCGTCCGGTGCACCGTCGGTGACTGCGGGGTAGTTGACTTCGGACAGGGCATACCAGGCGCCGGACTCGGTGGTGTTGAGCAGGACGTGGTTGGCTTTGTCTTCGGAGAAGATGGGGCCGGCTGGCTGTGGGAGCAGAACGAGGGGCGGCTCGCTGGATTGGTCGTTCAGGGGGCGGGCAACGTCGAAGACACGGGCGACAGGGTAGGGCAGACGTTGGCGGTAGAGGGGGCGCTGGTGGGATCGCGGGCGCTTGTAGTCGAAGGCGATGACTTCGCCGTTGTACATGGTGTAGATGTACTGCTTGTCCAGGGTCTGGTCGTACTGGGACTGCAGGTCCTTGTCTCTGCTGTTGGGATTCCACTCTGCATACTTGAGGGTGCAGATGAGCTCGTTGGTCTTCTTGTTGTGGATGGTGATGGTGTACTGGGTCTGGCCAATGTCGATGACGCCGCGGCAGTCGCGCTCGCGCGTGGTGAAGAAGTTCTTGGAGTCGGGGGCGCAGCTGTCGTCGTAGGGGAAGTTGCCGCCCGGGGTGAAGCTCTGCTTGACAATGCCCGAGGCGGCGTCGACGAGGAGCATAAACGTCTTCTTCTCGACGTTGTAGACGACGGGGAGGTCCGGGTCGTCGCTCGAGTAGGGGGCGCTCTCGGCGAGCTGCTTGACGGTGACGCCCAGGTGCTGGAGCTGGGGGTGGGGCCCGGGGGTGAGGAGGTACAGGGCGCCGTCCTCGCGGGGCTCGACGATCCACACAAAGGACTGGTGCTGGGGGCCGGGGCGGTCTTCCGAGACGTTGTAGATGGTCTCGAGCATGGGGCGGCCGCTCAGCTCCCAGATCTCCTCCCCGTTGTAGCGGTCGCGTGCGTGCATGTGGCCGTCGACGGTCGCCAGGAGAACAAAGTCCTCGACTTCCCAATCGTGCAGAGAGCGCGCACTGGGGACGAGGCCCCCCGAGGCAGCGTGTCTGGCAGGATGGGCTCTGACAGCGCTGATGGCTGGAGCAGAAGGAACTTTGGTAGCTACGGCGCGCACGTTCTGGTCGTTCAAGGGCGTGTAGGCAGGGCGGCCGGGGGCGTCGCCTACCGTGTCTTTGCGGCTGGCCTGTCCGTGATGGGGTGCGAGCATGTGCACCTCGGCGCGGGCAGACGTCTGGTGCACATGGCGGTCGAGTGGATGCTGCTGCTGAGCGGCCACAAGCGTGACGAGGACGAGGGCGAGCGTCGTGAGCGTCGAGCCAGCTCCGGGCGGCCGGCGCGGGCGCGGCATGGCGCGGCGAGGGTCCTGCGTCGATGGAGCGGAAGCCTAGGCAAGGCGGCGAGGGCGAGCGAGATGGAGCATCCGTGGGTGCCGATGGGCGTGGGCAGGAGGAGGAGCAGTGTCCGCTGCCGTGATGCGGATTTTGGCCTCGATGCTAATCTGCGGGGGCTTGGTGTAAACTGGGGTCTCGCCGCGCCTGCTCTCGTTTTAGTCCCACCCTTGGCACCCTTGTGCCCCTGCCCACGACATGAAACTGAACAAGACATGCTGCGAGGGCTGAGCATGCCCGCGAGTCCGTAGAGACACCTCGCGACATGGCCTGATTACTTCACTCGTCATTTGCCAGCAACCGCCGACGCGCATCAAGTCCGACATGGAGCATGACGCAAAGAAAAATGGTCCTTAGCCAGCTTGTCTGACTGCATTCATGACTTCCGTAGTATACACCTATCTAGTGTCGACCCCTTCACGGCATCACGCTTGCTCGTCCCATGCCTACATGCGCTCACGTCTCCGCGGCGCGCTTCGGATAATGTTGTCTACGCGCAGCAGCAGCTAGATCATGTTAGTCGAGTCCCAGATCAAACAATGGGCAAACTCACCTCGGCAGCCTCCGACGCCGACGACACCACCGCGCGCTTCAGCTTGTAGCTCTCGATGACGCCCAGCTCCCTCATGTCCGTGATGCCACCTCCAGGAGACAACAGATCCAGGCCCGAGCTAGTCAAGCCCGAGTAGACGGCTTTCCGGAGGCGTGTAACGAGGTCGCTTGAGTCGAAACCGGCATTGTCGGCCAGGATCGTGGGCAGTTGTTGGAGTGCCTTGGAGAAAGACTCGACGGCAATGGCCTTCTTGCCAGCCACGTTTTGTGCAGCCTCCGCCACCGCCTTGGCCATGTTCATCTCGGCACAGCCACCACCGAGCGTTGTCCTGGGCTCCTTGATTGTTTGCGACAGAACGGCAAGGGCATCGTGTAGCGACCGCTCAGCCTCGTCCAGAAGTTGCTCGGTTGCGCCTCGGAGGACAATGGTGCATGCCCGTCCAGCGTTGATGCCCGAGAATCTGATCAAGACATCCTCTCCGATGATGACCTCTTCGACCAGATCGCAGTGGCCGAGCTTGACGTTCTCCGGGTGGTCGAATGTTGATGTGATTTCTCCGCCCGTGACCAGTGCCAGGCGCTCGATGCCGTCAAAGTCGGCATGCTCGATGGAGCAGATGCCGGCGTCCGCAAAGAGCTGCTCTGGCCAGTTGTAGATGAGCTGCCGGTTGACGAAGCAGTTGATGCCGTGTGCCTTGATGCGCTCGACCTTGGCCTTCATCTTCTCGCGCTCGGCCTTCTCCAGCTCCGCGAGCTTGCCGGTCGAGTCGACCTTGACGCGTGCACCGAAGATCTTGATCTTGTCTGTGTCCATGGCTGTGTTGGCAACCAGAATCTTTGCGTTTTCTATGCGCTTGGGTTGGTTCACACCGAACTTCTTGTCCAGGATGAAACCCTCGTCCAGGTACGAGTCCTTGAGCTTTCCGCCAGCCTTCTTGATGATCTGGATGTGCGTGAGGTCGGTCGAGCCTCCGAGCTTGAGGACGGCGTCGACGGCGAGTTTGGCAAACTGCTGTCGGTCCTGCGAGAGCACCTTTGAGCTGAGGGTCGTCCGGGCGATGGCCTCGAGGTCTTTCCTGAAAGCCTGCTCGTCGCTGCTGTGGTCTACGGCAATCTTCTCTAGCGCCTTGAGGGCCGCAGAGCTCGCTATCCTGTAGCCCTCGATGATGGTCTGGGGGTGGATCTTCTGGTCGACCAGCTTCTCGGCCTCTCGCAGCAGCTCGGCGGCAAGGACCGTGACTGATGTGGTGCCGTCGCCGACCTCGTCATCCTGGACCTTTGAGATGTTGACCAAGACCTTGGCGGCGGCGTTGTCGAGGGCAATCGCTTTGAGGATAGTCGCGCCGTCGTTGGTGACCATGATCTCGCCGGTAGAACTGCACACATTAGTTGCAGCACACTATGCACGGCGCGGGGTCACGTACGCCGACTGTAATATCTTGTCCATGCCCTTGGGGCCCAGTGTGCTCTTGACCAGGTCGCCGACGGCGATGGCGCCTACAAAGGCCGAGAGACGCGCATTCTCGCCCTTCTCCTCGGTGACGTCCTCCGCAAAGATCTGGGTGGGGTTGGACTGTACGGGCGTCAGTACTGTTGCGCCTCTTCGCGTGCGGCGGGCGGCATACCATCTTGCACGCACTCGTAAACAGGCAAGGAGGGGAATTCGGGAGGGCGTGCGGTGGGTGGTGGGTGGTGTCTGAACGCGACTTTTTTCTCGGCCTGCCCGCGTTGGAGCTGTGTTTGCGGTGTCTGCGGAGCTTCCCCGGCCAATGGTTCCACCGGAGCCCGTGACCGTCTGGATGCCTACGACTTCTGATGCTTCACCACCGCACCGGACTCTGCCGTAAGCCTGATGCTGTAGGCGCACGCTCTCCCGCCTCTCGACGCACCGCACCTCTTTCCGCCGCGCACAATGTCCAAGCGACCCGCGCTGGAGCCTCTCGAACAAGTCTACGACGCGCCGTCTCCGGCACCAAAGCGCGCCAGGGTCGAGGATGAAGACATGGAAAGCCCCCAGGCCAATGGCGCGACCAGCAACGGCCGCCCCATGTCTCCGCGCCAGCGCGACCGGGGGCAAGTAGCCGTCGCAGGCGCACACCAGGAGGAGCATGCGGAGCTGGACGAAGATGACAACGAGCCCGCCGTCGCTGCGCCGAGACGCCAGACCGCCCCAGAGGCTGGATACACCGACCTGTACCTGGACACGATCAATCGCAAAGTCCTCGACTTCGACTTTGAGAAGCTGTGCTCCGTCACTCTGTCCAACATCAACGTCTACGCCTGCCTCGTATGCGGCAAATACTACCAAGGTCGCGGCCCAAAGTCACAAGCTTACTTCCATGCTCTGGAAGAGGGACACCACGTATACGTCAACATGGAGACGAAGAAGGTCTACGTGCTCCCCGAAGGCTACGAAGTCACGTCCAAGTCGTTGGATGACATCAAATTCGTCGTGGATCCGCGCATGACCAAGGACGAGGTCGCGAAGCTGGACAGGGAGCCCAAAGTGTCGTGGGACCTCTCAAATCGAGAGTATATACCTGGCTTCGTCGGCATGAACAACATCAAAGCGAACGACTACTTCAACGTTGTCGTGCAAGCTCTCTCCCACGTGGTCCCCTTGCGGAATTATTTCATGTTGGAAGACCTGTCGAGTCGGCCGCAGCTCGCGCAGCGCTTCAGCACGCTTGTCCGCAAGATCTGGAACCCGCGGGCGTTCAAGACTCACGTCTCGCCCCACGAACTGCTCCAAGAGATTGCGTTGCGGTCCTCAAAACGGTACACGCTCTCCGATCAGTCTGACCCCGTCGACTTCCTCTCGTGGTTTCTCAACAACCTCCATCTGGCCGTTGGCGGCTCGCGAACAAAACCCAACAGCAGCATAATCCAGAAAGTATTCCAAGGCACGCTGAAGATCGAGCAGCAAGAGATCACCGCCCGTGCAGATGCCGGCGACCGTCTCCGTTTTGAAGATGCAGCCGTGCAGACCGAGATATCGCGTTTCCTCGTGCTAACCCTCGACCTGCCCGCAGCCCCTCTCTTCCAGGACGCACTCGAGAAGAACATCATCCCGCAAGTCCCCCTCGTCAACATCCTCTCAAAATACAACGGTGTCACGCCGCAAGAAAAGTCCAAGAACCGGGTTCGCTACCGCCTCCTCCACCCCTTACCGCCGTACCTCCTCTTCAACATCAAGCGCTTCTCCAAGAACAAGTTCGTCTCGGAGCGCAACCCAACTATCGTCACCTTTCCCGTTCACTCCCTCGACATGTCGCCCTACGTCGAGCCGAACCCCAAAGAATACCCACCCGGCGAGCCCATCTGGTATGATCTCGTAACCAACATCACCCATGAGGCTGTCAAGAAGAAGGACGACAGTGTCGAGGGTGAGCAAGAGAGCAAGGTGTGGAGAGTGCAGGTCAAAGACCGAGCGAGAGAGGAGTGGTACGGCATTCAAGATTTGTACGTCGAGAAGGAGAGGGGTGAGACGCTGTTTACCAAGGAAGCATACCTAATGGTCTGGGAGAGGAGAAGAGGGCAGAAACCAAAGGCAAGGTAGCAAGGAAGAAGTAGAGCTTTGTATGAGTAGTTTCCGGTGGGGTGTTTGATTTGATGTCTGCCGGGTGCTTGGGAATATACCAAAGGCAATCGAGGTGCTTGCTTGGATGTCCTTTATTATCATCCCCCCAACCGCTATTGCTCTCCATTGTGTCTCTCGTATAATGCTCTCAATACCGCCTGATGTCTTTCCTAACTTCGCTTCGATTCGAGTGATTCCGCTTCCTGGCTCACTCTCACTCTCCAATAGTTCACATGTAGAAGAGGGCGGTTTCGAGTCAGACCTGGCGACTTGCTTCGCACTGGCTCGATAAGAAGACAACAGGTGAAGAGCTGGGCAGCTTAATTAACACTTGGTAATACATCAGCCCACACATGTGACGTTGCCAGGTGCTGTCTCTAGCAAGGATTACGAATGCTCACCTCACATTTCAAGCTCAATAGCAGAAATAAACAAGATGGAGGGAGAAGGCAATTTTCGGCTGTTGCTATTCATTCCTCCACATGGCTCCGGCGCTAACCCACCCTCCTACATCCATGCCTCCACCTAAGTACCCCAAAAAGGCACACCCTCTACCACATAATCCCCTTCCACTCAAACGTGCCATCAATATTCCGCCACTTCTCCTCCACAATCGCACTCTTCCACCCCATCATGATAGCCAACAGCCTACAGCTCGTACTACTGACCGTGCATACCACTGTGTCCGCCTTGCCCAGTACGCTCAAATCCAGCAAATAAGCGCGCCCAACCAGTTCGCGCAGTTTCATAGCGCCATCAGGCACATCGACGCTTTCGTCGTTGACCTTCTTCATGTCCTCCGCGTTGCCCACGGGCTGGCCCAGAGAGAAGAAGACGTCGCGGTAGAATCCGCCTTCCCAGCCCGTAATCTCGTCGATCCACGTGTTCTTCTTGGGCTGCGATTGTGCGGCTTCGAGAGCGGCTTTGGTGGCGAGCACGATGCGGTCTTGGGCTCGGATGCTGTTGGGACCTAGTTCGGGAGAGTCGTAGACCAGTGGGTCGTCCGAGGCTAGTATCATCTTGGAAGTTGTGTGGCGGGGGACGAGAGGGTCGGTGGAGGAGGAAAAGGGGGAGGAGAGCAGGCTGCGCTGGGCTTTCTTCTTGAGACCGCCCTCTACCATGTCAATGTAGAGGTCGCGCGCTGTGTCCACGTAGCGCGCTAGTGGGATGTAGTCTTTCTGGTATTGGTATTCCATGGGGTGCTTGTCGCCGTGTCGGACGTGCATGGCGATGCTGAGGCCGCCTTCGCTCTTGACTTCGCCGTACATTTCTAGTGCCCGTTGCAGGACGTAGGTCTCGTCGTCTGAGCGAAGTCTGAAGAGTGCTTCGTAGCCAGTCCTAGCCAGGCCGAAGATCTTTGACTGCCGTTGGACGCGCATCTTTGTTGCGTCTTCCCACTCGTCTGTGAAAGAGTGGCCGAATGTGGACTTGAGCGTCGCCCCACTGACGACGATGTGGCGGGCGGTGTGCGGGCATGGTACGATGTGGGATGGAGGAGGCGGGAGGCAGTTCGCAGAGGGCGGAGGCTGGAAGTAAGACGAGTATTTGCCATAGGGCCTGGGAGTGTCAGTGTCGAGTAGCAGCGGTACACGAACGAACATACCAACGCGTGTCATCGATGAAGAAGGCGCGCTTCTCAGCTTTGGCCAGACCGTACGACATCCACATGCGCATCAGCGTGTTGCCAAAGCCTGCATCCTCCGTCTCCATAGCATAGGTCAAGGTCCTGTCACAGACCTTGAGTCCCGCTGTAGAGATGCCATCCTTGATAGCCTCGTCTTCCACAAAGCCCTTTGGCCTTCCTGCAGCCTTGGATGGTGGCAACAAGCCTTGTTGTTCCGCTTCTTGGACGTCGATGTAATACTGATCCTGCTGGTAATAGTTCAGCATCCTCTTCGCGAACCCGGACGAAGCATGCGCCTCCTGCCTCAGACCCTTTGAGACTTCCATGGACTGGTGGCAGATGTCGCGGTACTGTGCCGGTCGGAGCGGGAACTCATAGTCGGACGGTATCGACACGGTCCACCTCATCTTTCCCTTCGCATCCTGGAGGGCGAGAGCAACTGGCTCGTGGGGCAACTGACTGCCACCAACCATCTCCCATTCTTCCTCGTTGCCATCCTCGTAAGCAGCCGCTCCTTGTGAGTGTGCGTATATCTGCCTCAGCACAATCCACAGTAGAAATGCTACTCCACAGCACCCTATGAGTATCCGCTTTACCAATCTTGAATGACTCGGCTGGGTCGTCTTCTTGCCATGTTTCGGTAGCAGGCTCGGAAGGCTTGGACTCGGCGGCGGGGATCTCGCAAGCAGACCACGTCTCGAAGGGACCGTGGGAGAGAGGAACGCACTCGAGGTGGCAGACTGGGGCGGGGGGCTTAGTTGTGAGTAGTGAGCTGTCGACTGTATGGACAGATTCGGATTCCGTCTAACATGCATCTTGGACAGCTTCTTCGCAGCCTGGTTGAGCATGTCGGTTGCCGTAGACCTGCTGGATTCAGAGGACGGTGTAAGATATCGGCCAAGTCGGGCGGCCTCCTGCAGTGTATGGTACCACTGTGATGACGAAGCTGTAATGCTAGTATATGCAGTCGGTAGACGTCACTGACCCTGCAGCGAACGCTTCAACAAGCAAGTAAAGATGTGAGTAGTCAAAAGAGGGGACGTAGGCACCGCCTATCAAACAAAGCAAACAAGCCGGTAGGGGTAAAAAACTACAAGAATGTAACTCGGTCTCTTCGTTTCCTCAAGATGCGAATCAACGGAGAGGGAGAAGCAGACGTTCAAGAAGCCGTTCAAGAAGGCATTCAAAAGGGTGGCAACCTAAGGTGTCTGGACGAAGGCCCCTCCTGGCGCAGGTCGAGTTTCACAACCAGAAACAATCCGACGTCCGAGCAGGATCCCGCAACGAAATGATCTCCATCCAGGAGCGTCCGAGTCCTTAGCAGGAGAAGGGTCAGCAAGCGATCCAAGGGCACCGAAGCGACGATTCAAGATGCGCGGCAGACACCAAGATAGGATCAAAGGTAAGATTGCGGGAGATGGCACTTGCTGGATCCAGGAAGGTTGCAGTGTAAATGCGGAAGGCGCAGGAGGGTGGCTCGATTTGTCGCATGTGCGCGGGCCACGTCGTTGTTTCAGAATGGCCTTTTAGTGCAACGTTGTTGACGCACTGGTGCTTGTTAGGACGACCCGTCTCCGGCGCCAAACGCCTTCGATGCTAGGGTCGAGTAGCCAAAACCACATGACAGTGACACCACTGGTCGCTTACACCAGTAGCGGCCTGGGACTTGGGCATGTTGACTGGTTCGTTTACTGCGAGTTTGAAATAGACAGTGTGTAGTCAGATGGTGTGAGGTGTATTAAAGGAAGTCTGTCATGCGCATGCAAGTAAGACGATCTCGGGAGCTCGGGATCGGAGGCACAGCACGTCAGTACTCGGGCTCCTGTGAGATGCAGCTGGTAAGACGGCACGGGGTCTGAATGCAAAGCACACTTTCCATCGAGAGGGTGTGGAAGCTACTCTCCATGGCTCCATATCGTATTGCAGGCAAGAAAGATGCGCGAAAGCTATGTAAAGGGGGTATCAGATCGAAAGTCCCTCGGCACAGGAAGATGAAGAAAGAAAAGTAGTAGTGTACAATCCTCCGGGGCGCATCGCAATGAGTAAACAAGCAGAAAGCCGCCCCTGCATAGCATGCGTACGTGTCCCGTACGCTACATCCGATTTTCCAGTCCATTCCTGGGCCATGATTACTCCGTTGCCAATAAACGCCTGTCGCTAATGTGTTCCTCGCAGTTGAGGATGTTGCTGAATGAGAAGAAAAGTTGCAAGTACTGTGCCCCGCGCCGCTCGTGCCGACATCTCATCTCATCTCATCTCATCCTCATTACCGTACTTCGTTTCATCTCGATCGAGCTGATTCATCGGTTCGCCTGGGCAAAATCATGGTCCCTCGGTGACGGGCCTGAGACTGCTTCGCCTTGCAGTCTTCTCGACGCGGCCGGTTATCATCTCGTCGAGCATACGCGTCATCTCCTCGATGTTCTTGGTTGAGCCATTGGAAGCTGGTGGAGGCAGGAATGGCGCTTTCACGCTGAGCGCGGGCGATGTGGGACCCTTGGGCAGAAGACTGACTCCACTGCCGTCGCTGCCGCTGCGTTGGTAGCCCGAAGTACGCCGGCTGCCGGGCGACTCGCTGCCCATCTCGTGTGCGTTGTCGTTCTTCTTGCGAGCCGACGTGAGGGCGCCAATCATGCGCTCCTTGTCTTCCAGCTGCGCTCGCAAGTTGACTATCTCGTTGTCTCTCTCGGCAAGCGCCGCAATCATGCCGCCCTCCTCGCTGTTTGTGAGTTTGTGCGACAAGGACATGGAAACTCGAGAATGGCTGGAGCGCCGGGCATGCAAAAGGCGCTTCTCAAGGGTCGCGATGTAACGGTTCTTATCCGCAAGGTCAGCCTGCAGGGCTTGGATCTGCACGGTCTGACTCGCAATGCCGTCTCCGTTCTCCCCGACCGAGTCGTCTTCCTCGGAGCCGTCCATGTGGAGATGTGGCGTGCTCTGTCTTTTGCCTGGGACTTCGAGGGTGGCGTGGCTTGCCGAGGAGCGTATGGAGCTGGGGCGCATGTCGTGGTGGTGATTGCTCATGACGGAACCGCGCTGGAAGCTCATTGACGAGAAGGACCGACCGTTGTTCACGCCGAGCGATTTGGAGCTCAAGATCAGCCTGTTCAGATGCTCAATCCGCTCCTTCAGGGCAGTCCGGGCGAGCTGCATTTCAAGCATCTGCTCCTCATGGCGCTGCTTGTCTTCCAACTCGCGCGCCTTCTCTTCCTCTTTGTCCTTTTTCAGCTCGTCGTCTTCTTCTTCCTTGGGCTCCTTGTTCTTGCCTTCTGCCAGCTGCTTTTTCAGATCCTCAATCTCCAGGCGGTAGCGATCCAGAAGTGCTCGGCTGCCGGCATCCCCAGCAGCGCCCATGGACTCGTCGGCCTTCTTGGCGTGGCTGACGATGTTGTTCTTGGCTCGAGAAGCGAACTTGAGCGTGTTCAGCGTCTCGCCCGTGTGGCTGTTGACAGCAGCGGGACTCCCACTGGCTCCGATCTGGATAGTGCAGAGGATGCTGACGAGCGAGTTTCCGGACAGGGCGGGCTGGAGAAGTCGGGTGAGCTTGCTGTCTCGGTACGGCAGGTGCTTGTCGCCCTTTCCTTTGTCCTTTTCCGACTTGTCCTTGTCCGAAGCCAAGCGGCCAATGACTGTGCCCAAGGTGAGCAGGCTCTTGTTGATGTGGGAGCCCTCTGTCCTCCGCTCCTTGTTGTCCGCCGCCTTTTCAGAGCCAGCCAGATCGATCAGACTGAGCGTCGAAACACGGACGCCGCCCGGGACAATGGCTGAGCGCTTGTCGCCGTTCATTGCAGGGCCAGGAGCGCGTTCCCTGCTCTCGACGACGATCTGGACGACAGCGTGACTCCGGGAACTGCGCGCGTTGAACTGCGTACCCGCCACCTTTCGCGAATTGTCACCCCGGGCGATGACCCTCAGGAGCTGGGTCGGGCTCTGCACAATCTCTTCCTTGAGCGGCGACGCATAGACGCCACGCTTGCTGTCCTCGCGCAGCTTGATCTCTTCCACGGGCCCGGTCTGGCCGTTGATGCCCACGACGGGCCCCGCCAGCAGATCGATAATCTTCTCATTGTAGATCTCGATGTAGCTGACCCTCAGGAGGAACTCCCGCTGGGGCGTCTCCCGGATGTAGGAGAATATGTCGGTGATGGCCAGGGGTATGACGCCGGGGTTCGTCGCAGTTCCTTGCATGGAGAAGGTCTTGCCGGTTCCCGTCATGCCATAGGCAAAGACGGTGCCGTGATACCCCTCCATGACCCTCCGGACGAGTCGCTTGGCTGCAGCATCGTACACGCGCGCGTTGTTGTCTTGGGTATCGAATACGTTGTCTAGGTCAGGCCAAATTAGCTCCGGTGCAGCGAGCCTCGCCGTGTGCAAGCATACCGTAAATGTAGTCTCCGCCCTCCTTGCCCTTGTAGGCGATCAGGGCCTGCTTGTTGTTGACTTGCCACTCGACATCGTGTTTGGGTTCCTTGGCGCCGGCATCGGGGCGGACGCGGACGCTGACAATGACATTGCCTTTGCCGTCCTTGTGTGCCTTGGCGTCGGCGCGTCCGTCGTCCCCGTCTTCGAATGTGGTTGCGCTGGTGGCGTAGGAGCCCTGCGGCGAAGAGGTGCGGCTCTGGGGCGGCGAGGGGAGGCTGAGATGGGCCGTCTCGACGGTGACGGAGTCGGCGCTGCCGTTGAGCAGGCTCGGGGGCGACAGGGGCGACTTGGGGAGCAGGCCTCGCGCGCCGCCCATGTTGGAGCTCCGCGGCTTCTTCAGACTGTTGCTCCGGGCGGGCGCTGGGCCCTTGGATATCGAGGACAGCCTCCGGTCGACCGTGTCTCCGCCGGGCGTGGAGCTGGTGGAAAGCGGACTGGTGGGATTGGAGCGTCCGCCGTGCCTGGGCGGCTGGGGAAAGGAGCCGATGCTGACCGTCTTGCGCAGCGACTTGCCCACGGGCAGCGAGCCGGCAGCGCCAGCGTCGGGCGGGAACGAGGGCACCGAGGGAGACGTCAGATGCTTCGACGTCGGGCGGTAGGGCAGCGACGACGACGACACAGCGCGTGTGCTGGCGGCGCCGGGGAGCAGCGAGCTGCGCGTCGTCGGACCGACGTGGGAGCTCCGCGACTTGGGGACGGGCAGCGAGGGCAAGGGACCGGTGGGCGGAGCGATCGAGGGCCGCGACGGGCGAGGCAGCGAGTTGGCGGACATGGTGATGGGGTGGCGCGTCTGTACGAGTGCTGCGGCGGGCGGCAGAGGTGCTGGCGCTGCAGTCGTGGGCCCGACAGGCTTTGTTTTTGCAGGTGGCCTATGCCGCTGTGCACATGTCCGGCGTGGCCCTCCAGCAACGCGACGGGGCCTCGCAAGGTAGGCGGGGACGAGTGCGTCGCGGACAGGCAGGGCCCTGGGCGCGGGAAGCAAGCGCAAAGGCAGTGCAGCGGAGACGGGTCGTCGCAGTCGAGGCGGGGACGTCGTGGGCGCGTCCGAGGGGGCAGCGTCTCTCAGCGTCGCTCAGAGTGAGGTCGGCCGGCAGTGTGTTGGCGTGGTGGGGAAAAAGGAGCGGTGATGAGATGGATGGCAGGATCCCCTGGGACTCGTGGCAGGTGCAGGTGCTGGTGCAGGGGCCCGACGAAGGAACGACCGACCGATGAAAGCGCCGTGCCAGTGCAAGCAGAACGGGCGGGCGGCGTGGCTGTTCGCGCGAACGCACCAAAGACGCAGGGCCCTGTGTACCTGGGAAAAGGGGTTCACTAATGTCGGCACCCACAGCAGCTGCCATCTGCAGACCCTGGCCCGGCTGCCTCTACTCTCTGTGCGCATGCTGTTCTGTCGGCATCTCGCAGCGCCTCTGGTAGCGACGTTTCTGTGACGCTATACAAAGACCTGATGGCGATCCCTGCTGATCCGCCCGTCTACATACAGAACCATCCGCAGTCTCCGCCTCACTGCACCAAACCCCAATGTCGCCGCGTCCTCTCCAGCCAGAGACTAACGCGCTGGTGCTGCGGGAGCGCGCCACATTGCACGTGCTGCCGCGTTTGCCTTCCGAGCCACCACTACTCCTACCAACGACTGCCGGCCCAACAAACACCAATGACCCGCCGGCGTCGGGAAGCCTCGCTTGAATGGCCTCGTGATCAAGCATGCTCCAGCATGGTGACCAACCAGGGACCAACCCACCGGTATCGCGGGGACCTTGTTATCCACTGCTCCCCTTCGGAGCATTGTCCATGCCGGCACTCGAGTCTCCTTACTCGTGAAACAACACAACCGCCAGAGGTGCCACTCCAAGGCCACTGCATCGGGTACTGCCGAGCATGTCACTGGCCATGGTGCCGTCTGCCAAGCGAGTGATACGCTCAAAGCGCACCCCATCCGAAGACACTCTGCCCGAATTTTGTAATGGCCAGATATTGCAATCCCCACAGGCCAAGATCGATAGTCAGCTCCAGTGCACCACAGAGCGCTACGCGTGAGAGCTGGGTGCCAATGTTCCGCCAGCCCACACCCTCACCGAGACCCAACCCACCCACAATGCGGTACGACCCTGCATGCCCTTCTTGCCTGGCTACAAAATGTGAGGCAATCGCTCGCAAAGTGGCCATCCTCAATGGGAGCATGACAAGGCCGACAAGCTGGGCTCTGACCATTGCACTGATCATCTGCGCCGGCTCACACGAGAGTTGCGTGACGCGGTGGTAACCATGACCGTCCATTGAGCGGGCTCGGTTCCTTGACCCGGCAGCTGCGTCGTCTTGCAACGGATCCGAGCCTTCTGCGACTTGCGTGTGCGTGGAAAGTATCCTAGGCGGGAGACGGACTTCCATCTCTACGATTCCTTCCCTCGACGTTATGCGTATCCGGGGACCGTTCTCGTTCTGCTCCGATTGTGTCGGCGACCCTGGCGGGGTGGTAGATCGCACCAGGTCCTCAAATGCATCGATCGGAACGGCAATGACATCTGCATCGAGCGGCTCTGCGGAAGGGTGATCTGTCGAGTGCAGGACGGGGAGATTGAGTGGGGTAGCGCCGGTAACCTGAGTGCCACCAACTTGTAGCGTCTGGATCTCGCTCGAGGCGATTGCGGGTGCAAGCTCCATTGCCCGCTTTCTTTGTGCGCTCAGAGGGGACACCGGTCGGGCCCACCCAAGCATTGCGAGCAGGCTGTGAACGGCGTCCCGAATCAGGGGCGGTGACTCCCGTCGCAGCCCGAGAACAGCCAAGGCCCGGTCTTTTCCACTGGCGTCCCGGCTGGGAATGTCGGGCTCGTCAGGACGGATCATGGCCGTCTCGACAGCTTCGTAGACGCAGGCGTAGACCCAGCGCTCGATGGAGTGCTCAGCACACAGGAGGATGGCGGGCGAGGTCAAGATTGCACCGATGCAGTCCGCCATGGACTCAGACGCCTTGCAGTGCGCAGAGAAAGGCAGCAGAGGCGACGAGTCTGAGAGAGGATTGAGGGACCGCCAGGCTGGCAGCAGTGGGCGGGCGGGCACTAGTCCAAGGCGTTGCAACGCAGCGTGGTAGAAGAAGGGATAGCACAGCATCTCGAGGCCCAGGCGAAGGCTAGACTTGAGGGCTCTCCTGGCGTGGCGGAAGAAGTTGCGTGTCCTTGCGGTTGCGCGTGTGGCATAGAGCAAGCGCTCGACAGGCTGATAGACAAAGGTGCTGTAGACAATGGCTTGGATGTGCATGGTCGCAAACACGCGCGCGGCAAAGCCGGCATAGACAATGGGGGCGCCAGAGAGGGCACGCTCAGCGGCCGCGATTTGGACAAAGGTGAGGGCATGGGGATAGTGGAACGTCTGCGCCGGTTAGTGGATCCACGAGCGGGCGGCGGCAGGAACGTGCCAGAATCCTCTCCCTGAGAGTGCCTATCCACCAGGTGCACAGGTTCTCGGTGAGCGTGGTCGCCAGTGCAATGGCATTCCCAACGGTGTCCTCGGCTTCCAGCAGCTCGAGGCGGTCGTGGCTGGCGCGCGGGAAGGCTCCCGCCGGGGCGTGTCGCCGCTCGACGACGCCGACCGAGGCCAGCACATCGTTCTGGGCGCCTCGCAGCTTCTTGCCGTACTGGTGGGAGCGCGGGTTGATGGGGCTGCCGCGCTCGTCGTAGAGCTGGACGTAGCTGTTGGCGGTCGCTTCGTGGTAGCGCGGCGGGACGTCAGCCTGCGCCGACTCGAGCTGGACGTACGCGGCCGACTGCGATGCGGCCTGCGTGGGCGCAAAGGCCGAGCGCCCCTAGCACCGTGTTAGCCAGCATGTGCGCGCGGCGCTGGCGGGGTCCGTACAAAGGCCATCTTGTCCAGGTAGGCTTGGCGGCCCATGGTGGTGGTGGTGGTGGTGGCACGGTGGGTGTGCGGGAGACGCGCCGCCAGACGTCAGCGCGCGGTAGGGCCGCCTTATCGATAAACTTTTTTCCTGCGCCCTCAGCTCGCCCAGCACACGCTTCCCGCTGCCGCTGCCTCTGCCTCTGCCTCTGCACCACACGGCCCATCATGTCGGCGCAACGAGCTGCCGTCAAGACCACGTACAGCGTCGCTCGCACCCTGCAGCCCATCTACGCGGGCGGCAGCCTGGCCCTCAGCGAAGACGGGCGCGTCTTGGCCGCCAGCTTGGGCGAGGATGTCCTTCTGTCCGACCTCACCAACGGCCAGGAGCTGGCAAGGGTCGACGGCGACGGCGAGGCCATCACGGCCCTGGTGCTGACGCCAGCTGCATCCCACCTCGTCGTCTGCTCGCGGTCGCTGTCGATGCGCTTCTTCGCCCTCCACCCCCCGGCCACGGACGACGACACCATCGAGCTCGAGCTTCTGCGCACACTGCGGCCCCACACATCGCCCGTAGTCACCCTGGCCACAGACCGCAGCGGCACGCTGGTTGCAACCGGAGGCGCAGACGGCGTCGTCAAGATCTGGGACATTGTCGGCGGCTACACGACGCACGCTTTCCACGGCCACGGCGGCGTCGTCTCGGCGCTGCACTTCTTCGAGGTAGAGGTGGCGGAGCGCCCAGACGCCCCCGACAACAACAGGAAGAGGAAGAGGAAGTCGCGCCCAGAAGCTGCCGAGCTGGAGCACGCCCAGGGCGAGAGCCAGATGCAGTTCCGCCTGGCCTCTGGTGCCGAAGACGGCCGGATACGCATCTGGGACCTGCACAAGCGCAAGAGCGCCGCCGTGCTCGACTCGCACGTCTCCGTCGTGCGCTCGCTACAGTACTCGCCGCACGAAAATGCCCTCGTGTCTGCCAGCCGAGACAAGACGCTGATTGTCTGGGACTCGCACACGTGGAAGGCGCAGCGCACCATTGCTGCTCTCGAAGGCATCGAGAGCGCAGGCTTCCTCCCCGACGGCAACACGCTGTATTCGGGTGGAGAGAACGGCCGACTGCGCCTCTGGTCCGCGTCCAGCGGCAGAGAGCTCACCCGAGAGCAAGCGCCTGGAACCGAGACGGACGAGATTGTCAACATTCTCTACTATCCTTCGTTACCCTACTTGGTCTCGGTCCATGCCGACCAAGTGCTCAACTTCTACACCCTCAGACCAGCCGAGTCGCTCGGCGTGCAGGACACCATCGACCCGCTCCCCATATTCCGCCGCGTCTCGGGAACGCACGACGAGGTCATCGACATTGCCTACGTTGGCAGAGACAAGTCGCTACTGGCGCTCAACACCAACTCGGAAGACATCCGCATCATCACGTTGAACGAGTCTGACGGAGACGATGCAACCCAGGGCAGATATTTCGGTGCGGATGTCGGCTTGCTCAAAGGACATGAGGACATCGTCATCTGTCTGGACGTAGACTGGTCAGGCCACTGGCTTGCTACAGGTGCCAAAGACAATACGGCACGGTTATGGCGAATCGATCCCGCGAACGAATCCTACACTTGCGCCGCAGTCCTCACTGGCCACGCCGAGTCGCTCGGCGCGATTGCATTGCCGCATACAATACCTCAGGAATCGTCAGCCGCCTTTACCGACCCCCTCTCGCATCCTCCCGCATACGTCGTGACCGGATCGCAAGACAGGACCGTCAAGCGGTGGGATACTACCAAAGAGATGAAGGGCAAACTGCGAGCCAAATACACCCGCAAAGCACACGACAGAGACATCAACGCCATCGACATCGACCCCTCTGGCAGTCTCTTCGCATCCGCATCGCAGGATCGCACCGTCAAGATTTATTCCGCCGCAGAGGGAGAGGCCATCGGTGTCCTTCGGGGCCACAAACGCGGCGTATGGTCGGTCAAGTTCGCACCCAAGGCGTCGCAGGCGCCAAACTCGGGAAACAAGGGCCTGATCGCAACAGGCAGCGGCGACAAAACCGTCAAGATATGGAGCCTAGCAGACTACAGCTGTTTGCTCACCCTGGAAGGCCACTCCAACAGTGTTTTGAAGCTGTCGTGGTTGCCCTACCGGCCCGTCGATGCACGAGACAAGCGCGGTCCGCAAGTAGCCTCTGCAGCTGGTGATGGGCTTGTCAAGATTTGGGACTCACTCTCGGGCGAGGCCATGACCACACTCGATAACCACACCGACCGTGTCTGGGCGCTCGCCGCACATCCAACAACAGGCGCCTTGGTTTCTGGTGGTGGAGACAGTGTCATCACGTTCTGGGAGGATACAACAAGCTCCACGCTGGAAGCTGCGACGACTGCAGAGACAGAACGCGTCGAACTCGATCAGAAACTACAAAACTACACGTATGCCGGCAACTACCGCGAAGCCATCGTACTCGCCCTCCAAATGGACCAGCCAGCCCGCCTCTTCTCCCTCTTCAAGTCGGTAGTAGAGACTGAGCACCCAGATGCAGACAGCCTTTCAGGTCTCCATACCGTTGACGAAGTACTCGCCTCTTTGGCAGACGAGCAGCTGTACAAACTGCTCATCCGCCTCCGTGACTGGAACAGCAACGTCCGCACCGCGCCGATCGCTCAAAAAATCCTATGGACTGTGGTCAAGTCCTACCCTGCTTCTCGGCTAGCCAGTCTGAGGCCGCAGGGGAAAGTAGGGGCGAAGGGCAGTTTGAAGGACGTGCTGGATGCTATCAAGGTGTACTCTGAGAGACACTACAAGCGGGTAGAGGAGTTGGTAGACGAGAGCTACTTGCTGGACTTTACTCTAAAGGAAATGGATGAAGTAGCTGGGGAGGTAAAGGCCATTACGAATGGCACATCGCAGCTGGAGAGAGACATTGTAATGGTTGATTGAAGGCACTCCGAGGAGATCCTGTTCAGTGATGAGTTCAAGGCGAGTAGCTGTGTTATAGGCGCAGGGTAGATACCAAAGTTTGTCATTATCGAACTACGTGTGCGGCTGTTGCACTTGCTTTGCGTGACACCGAAGATGATGGTCGCCAGCGCATCCTCCAGCCCTCAGCCGCAGGGAATATTCGGCGTAAAGCAACAGCTCCTCGGATCTTGCATATTCTTTGACAGTGACCAGCATCTCTTGGAGCTGCCAAATCGGTGTAAGTAGATGACGGCCTGCGAATAGATGGATCGCCGTCTGTGCCTCGGTTATTCTGACCGGCTATGAGATCACCGGTCCCGACTCCTCACCCAGCACCTACATACATAGGGCATGGTGCCAGGAACAAAGTCGCACCCCCTGTCTTATCCCCACAACAGCTCCCACAGACTCGCTCTCTAAAGAAAGCCGGTCATGTCTCAGCCGAAGATTACATTCTACGTGGACATTGTGAGCCCGTTTGCCTACATTGCTTTCCACGTCCTCAAGGTGAGTTTGTCTGGGTGGTGGTATAGGTTGAAGCACGTTTGAGACGTAGAGGTGTAATGCGGTACTAATCGAAGCGTTTGTGCAGAATTCAAATGCCTTCAAACAGGTCGAGGTGCAATATGTGCCGATCCTGCTTGGGGGTTTGATGAAGGTCTGTGGGAACACACCGCCGCTGAAGATCAAGAGTATGTCAAGTTTTATTCTCAGACTTGCCACTGTCTACCCTGACCTCTAACATCATACAGACAAAGACAAGTGGATCAATACTGAGCGCCAGCGCTTGTCGAAACAGTTCAACGTGCCTATCCTGCAAGATGCTCCGCCTGGCTTCCCTGTCAGCACATTGCCCATTCAGCGCGCCCTGGTATCTCTCTCGCTCTCTCACCCACAAAAACTTGAACGCGCAATAGAGCTCTGCTACGAAAATTTCTGGGCGCACTGGAACGACCCGACTAAGCCGGAGAATCTGCAGGCTATCCTTGGGACTGTTTTGGGCAGTGACGAAGAGGCGCAAAAGGTGATCGCGAGGACGAAGACCGATGAGGTGAAGCAGGCTCTGGGCGGAAACACTACCAAGGCGTTTGAAGACGGCGCCTTTGGGCTGCCATGGTTTGTCGGTAAGCGCAGAATTGGTGCTCTGTCGGATAATTGGAAAGTGTTTGTTGACCATGTGCGACAGCTACCAACGCGAGAGGAGAGACTGAGGGGTACTGGGGCGTCGATCACATGGGTCAGCTATGTGACCATTTGGGTCTGGAGAGGCCGTCTAGTAAGGAATGGCGCTCATTGCTGTAAGAAAAGGTTTACCATCGGCCGACACGACCACGCATACAGTCCCGGATTATGTATTCCACGACGAATTCCAGCCGAGCACAGCTACTGTCTCCCATTGACTATGCTAGCTGTAACGAGATGCTCGTGACAATTTCAGAGCTGACAGGGGCTATGGTATTGGGTATTCGCGCTCCTTTCACTTTAGACTGCTGAACTTGCTATCTCTAGGCCACCACCTGGTAACATCAGGGTTGACACAGCAACGAAATCTCAGTGGGCCATAATTACGCCTTCCTGGCTTGGCCCTGCGCAATGTACGAGTGTGAGTCCTCCGCTTGAGCGCGAGTTGTCGTTGAAGTTTCGTCCTCTACTCGTCATTCATCCTATGTCAGAAAGCACAGGTCTCCATGTGATTTTTCCTCTGGTGCACTTGCAAGTCTGCCCCCCAAGCTTTATCTGCCGCCATCAGTCCTCCTCCCCGTCTTTACTGTCGCCTGTATTCAGTTCCTCGGCTGCAGATCCAGTCTACTAAAGAAATGGATTACTACCGACAAAATGAACTCCCCGAGACGGTCAAGCGTTACAAGACCTACACCGACCAATTCCAAGCGTGGTTGCTCCAGACAGCCTTCCAACGTGGCGTGGAGATTGCAAATGTGGTTGCAGACCAGGCTAAGAAGAAAAAGAACAAGAAGGGCTACAGAATACCGCTACAGAAACAGGAGCAGCTCGTCAACGCCATAGCCGCTACGAGCATTCCGCTCGCGGACACCAGTGGTATCGACGACCTGGGAGACGCTATCCGGTCAAGGAAGGAGGTAACGCAATATCACAAACACAATAACACGGCGGACCTGGGTCATGAATACTTCAATGGCAGCTTAGAAGCGCTCATGGCGGTGCTGAAGGATCTTGTCCCCGGTATCAATAAGGCTCGAAACGGCAAGACTGACACGCCTACCCTTGTCTTCATCCAGTTTCCCGCCGAGTCCAACAAAAGCCAAGACGAACAGGACGATTTACTTAAGAAGATGCGGAAGCGGGACCAGGTTGACATGGATGATGGCAGCCAGCAGCAGCAGCCTCTGACTTCCAAGACGAAGACGAAGGCGCCGATACCAGAGGAGAATCTGCTGACTGCAGAGGAAGAACAGTTGCGCCGTGACTTTCTTGTACTCTGCTTCCTCTACAAGTTCAACCGCATACGGGATGTCATCTACGAGGTGTGGGTCGCTTACCGTGAGGGCCATGTCAATGCGATGACCGCAGCGCTAGTGACCGACCTCGCCCAGGGTAAGTGTCTCTGTACAAATTGCATGTGAAGTAGACACTGACTTTGTACACCTGCGTTTAGATCATTTGCACCAGAACGTCAAGGCACTGATGGAGGAGCTCGATTTGCTACCAGGAGACCTGGCCATACTCATCCGTCAGCTTTTCGATAAGATCAAAGCAGCTCCCAACACTGGAGCACAGAACGCAGCAACACCGCTCACTGAAAAGGCACCGCGTCACCTGTTTTGTCTGGATGATGCTGCCGTCTTGATCAAGAGCTACGTCACGAATAAGCGCCCGATGAAGGACAGTATTGGCAACGACATCCAGGAGCACCCTCTCATGATATTCTTGAGGTTCTTCGACGTTATTCGCAAGGGCAACCTCAAGCTTCCAAAGTGGGATCACTTTACCGCAGAGATGCTGTTGCATCAGAGTACATCACAAGACTACCTACCCTTCGGCCTTGCCATTGTTCTCGACATCCAAGAGGCAGTGCGCGACGACTGTCGTCGGATGCTACGCGACCTCACCGAGCACGGCTTAGACATCGCCAGATGTATCCGTTGTCATGTCGACTACGAAGACCGCATGTGGGCCAAGGGAACAAAGCCTGACTACATGTGCAAAGAAGAGATCAAGTTCAGTACCCTCCTGTTGAAGCCTCTAGACAGGCTGTTGGACTGGCTGCAAGATGTTCTGAATTCGCGAGAAGTGCCGATGGCTGCTAGCGTCTTCATCACCGTTCATTCGACGCTCGCGGGACTTTCAATGTGGCACTACAACCAGATCTACCACCATACTACCATTGCCAAGATACAGTGGTTCATCAATGGCCTCGCTCACCTCTACAACGCCGCCTGCCAAATTGGCGGTCTGAACATCCAGTGGCCAGACCTCGACTATCTGATCAAGATGCATGGGTAAGATTTTCAGCGTATGAACTACATGTGAGACACGCACTGATTCTGTGCTCAACGCTTAGGTCAAGAGCTTTGTTTCACGGCGATCCACCAACCCACCCTAACGACTTCCTCAATCGCTATCTCCTCTCGGGTAGCACCAGTAGCCGCGCTATGGCCACGGACTTCCGCCACACTTCCAGGTACCTCCCTCGGGTGCCGAAACAAGTTGGTGTGAAACGCGGTTTACGGAGTGATTTGCCATTGGAGGCTAAGATTTCCGATTACTATGGCCCGAACCCGGACAATAACCGTTGGCTGAGGCGTCATGCAGTCTTCAACCATCTCTACCGACGGAAAGAGGCTGTTGGAGGCGCATCAGACGATGACTGTAAACAGGCTAGGCGGATCTCAGAGGACTTGCGAGACACGTTTGCCGATCTAGCAACCAAGATCACGCCCTCGAAGCCAAGGCGAAAAGGCAAGGACAAGGCCAGGGTACGCAAACCCGATTTCGACAAGCAGGACGAGACACACGCCAACCTGCTAGGTACCATGAGGTCAGAACTGCAGGAGAACGAAGTACACAGTAACTTTGACTTCCTCTCCTTCTATCGTCGCGCCTTCGGCCTCGTTCTACGCCTTCGCGAGGAAGTTCTCATGAGCGACGATGTACGGCGCTCCCGGGCTGAAGACATCAATGCAAATCCCGAGCCCCACAATTTCCAACTGATAACAGATCTCTTCCGCGATCTTCGAATTGAGCCCAAGACTAAGAAAGAAGAAGAGGCCGAAGCTAAAGAGGGTGCTGGACAGCAGCTCTCAGCCAAAGTCGTACCGTTGAGGCAGATTCGACGTGTCGCTGAGATGATGCATGACTTGACCCTTGCCAAGGGCGATGTGGAGTTGAGGCGCGCCAAGTTACGGGTCAAGGGGGATTGGGAGAGTCTCAAGGCTTCGTATGCTGCTGAAGAAGCTGAGAAAGAGGCTTCTGGTGTCGAAGAGAGCGTTCCACAGGCAGAATCCGAAGACGAAGTGGTGACTGAGGTTTCCGATGCTTTAGATGGCCTTGCGCCTCCGCTGAGCATCGTCAACGGCACCAAGCGCACGTTCGAGGCAGATCGAGACTCAGAAGATGGTGGGACGTATACGCTGGGGTCTCAGGTCTTGGGACAAAAGCATACACAGTGCGACACGAAAAACTGGTCAGACGAGCCTGATAGTCTAGAAGTCCTTGATGTCGCTATCGATACCCAGGATATGGAGGCCCTGTCACGCTTCGAGGACAAGAGAAATGACATCAGGCGCAAATTCGAAGCGGGCGTTGACTCCGCGAACCGCCCAGTTCACTTGCTCAACTCAGGCGGTTGGAACGGCGCATGTGTAGAAGTCGCTGCGGACGAACACATCCCCACTTCCATTGCGCCCGAAGCAGACCAGCGCCATTCCTTGGGCGCGCAAATCAGTCAGGTCATGGGCACTGCTGCCGCAATCTCACTCGCAGCACCCATCAACGATGACAACAAACACAGCGGCACAAGATCTATAGGGTGCGTTTCATTAGCTACGGCGACCAGGAACAAGCCAAAAGGGATATACCACCGCATCACATATTCCAGCACTACGTCTCGCAAATCCCGTATCACGGCCATCTTTCCTTCGTCATCGTCTAGGAACACCAAGCTTCTAGCGCTAATCCCGCCGCGAAAGGGCTCATTCCACCGTCTCTCTGGTACCGCTAGGAAGCATTGCATCGCCTTTCACTGCTACACGCGATGCGCTATGGCTCGTGCCCTACATGGCCAGCAGACTCGTCTGCAACGACGAATGGCGATTGCCGTTGCGGAGCTGAGGAAGAAGGTCAGGAGGGATTCGGCCGGTAAGTTTTGACGGTATGAAGTGCATTTGAGACATATACTGACTTCGTACCTCCACCTCTGCAGAGTTGGAAAGAGTCTGGTCGAGCGTTAGGGATATGGAAATTGGCAGGGTTTGGGAGACGGAGAGTGATGTGAGTTTGGACTGAGGGGGAAGGAGAGTGCTTGGTAAAGAGGGATCCACAAAAAACGAGTTGCGGTCGCGTAAATTCGTACTTTTGAGTAAGCATAGCATAGCAGTGCGATGTGATGCCAGCTAGGACGTCCAGACAATGGCACAAATTCTCTTCACAAACGGTCTATAAACACATTTCTAACGGCCGTTACGCTTTTAGTAACTCCCCATCAGCCCGGTTTCTTTTACAGTCTGACCCACATCACGCCATACTCATCCCTCGAACATCTTCGTAGTACTAACGTTAATCCGACTCCACGCCTTCCCTGTCCTCAACGCCTCTAGAAACTTCGCAGGCCAATAGATATGATACAAAACGAAAAAGGGCAGAGGGTCTTCGAACAAATACGTCCCATCCTTCCAACCGACAACATGACTCCAAAATGTCGCCAAGTCATTGAAAGCAGCCTGGAAGGTCGCGACGCCGAAAAGTAAATCAAGAAGCGGCAGGACAACAAAAGACACCAAGTCATGGCCGATCCAGTAATAGCTGTATGTCGGGGAGCGAGGGAAAACAGGACCAATCTTGTGTTTCGATGACAAGGGGTTAGGGCTGTTGAAAATGGAGAGGTAAGCTTCTGCCATTTCGGGAGTTTGCTCAAAGAGCACGACGGCCGTGTGGGCGCGTGGATTGGATTCAATAGGGTAGAACTTGGCGGCTGCGCCTTTATCGTCGTTCTCGACTAGGAAGTCGAAGCTTAGGTGGCCGGTGAAGCTTTCGCCGCCGTCCTTGCATACGCGCTCGGTAAAGCCAAGCATCTTCTTGCTGAGGGGCGACGAGGCAGGCAGCGGCTCGTAGTGCATGAGGAGTTCTAGGCTGGGACAGCTGGTGAAGGCTTTTACTTTTCCACGGATGACGAGGGCGTGCGTACAGTATTCGCTTCCTTTGATGAATTGCTGGAGCTGGAACGGGTTCTCTTTGGAGATGTTGAGCGAGTGGATGTATTGGGCTGTGGCGTCTGGGGTATTGAATGGCAGCAGCGTCATCATGTTGTTCCTGGCCTTGTCGTCCACACCGATGGGTTTCATGATGAACTGTCTTCTTGGTATCGTTCTTCCTGATTTCGTTGGCGTTCTGTGCAGCTCACCCATGAGCACATCGAGCGCTTCATGTGGGTTGGTGCAGCGGTGCGATTCCGGGATTGGGAGACCAAGCGACTCGATGTAGTCGATGAACTTGTCCTTTTCATGGAACTTTTCGACAACGTCTTCCCGGAACTGGATGGCTTCGAAATGGCGGCCTTGTTCTCTTGCTTGCTTCTCTGCTAGGCGGACGACTTGGCCATCTTCTACGGCTGCGACAACGCTGGAGCAACTGATCCATAGGTCCACTTTCTCGCGTTGGATGATCGAGAGAATGGAGTCAATGTATGGCTCTGCATCGTCGCCACTCGGTGTGTCCAGACAGTAGTACTTCGCAATAGCGCTGGAGAAGCGACCTGGCGATAAAGAAGAGATGTCGGCGCCAACGATGCGATGCGGTGTATGCTGCGACAGATTGCGCGCAATCGTCAGACCTTTGGTCATGGACACTCCAGTGACGAGGATAGTTTTCCGTCTTCGTGCCGCCGCCACATGCTGCTTATCCTCGGTCGAAAAGGTTGCGTTGTGCTGCCCATGGAGTCGCGACACTGCAAGACCAAGCAACACCAGCGCTGCCGACACAGGCGCGCAAACAGCGCTCAGAGCCAGTAGAAGCACATTCTTCCACACATGGCTATAGTAAAACGGCACCACGGCATCCTTCTTTCCCTCTGCCATGTCTTCGCCGTTGCTGTTGATGGAAGAGAGGTGCTCGTGACCTCGGCACTTGTTCTCGCACAGTCTTCACCGTTCAGACGTTTCCCAACACACCACCAACGGCGTTACCTTATCAAAAAAAAGGACCGAGAGAGGTCTCAACTATGCCCTCGCAAAAGCCTGCAAGCTGCGCTGCACTGCAATGCGGGCTGCAAGTAAGTAGAAATTAGCGGTGCAGACGGACGGCTCGTAGTCACGCAATGCGTTCATGCATAGGCGAGGTGATTGATGTGCGTGCGGCTACGTTCGCCCAGACAAAGCTGTTGGCCTGAGAAGGCTGGCTTTGCTCGCTAGTCTAGACGTCATCGTTACTTCACTCATGTACGACATTGTGGAACCCTAGACTCCATCCTGTCTGCGATCTGGTCGTAGTAGATCCTGTTTGCGATCTGGCCGCGATCGGCGGATGGGGGTTGAGGGGTTTGGGCGGCGGATGCAGGGCTCATGGTTATTTCCTCGACCGCGACGTGTCATGCCGTGGTCACAACATCACCACAGTCTGTCAATGTCGGCCTCGCAGAGATGCTTCGCAGAATTTATGAAACTATAGATTCATCTGTTTATGCCGTTTGTTTTTGCAAGCATTGAGGCATTGCTGGCACCTGTAGCTGGTAGCAGCCGGGTACCGTCGCCGCGCCGAGGCGCTCAGGACCCACCAGCACTGAAACTCGCGATTCATAAGATTACAACGCGTCATGTACCAAGTTATGATGCCTTCTTCTAGCCAACGCATCGTGTGATTTCGATGCCGTCCTGTGCTCGTCAGTAAATGCGCGTGAGAGACGGCCGGCGCTCCAACTCACAGGTACGCCCGTTGGCTCGTAGCTGTTTACCAGCTTGCTCTCGTACTTGAGATTCGGGTTGCCTTTGCTCTCGCTGAACTTGGCCTTGCCGTATCTCTTCTCGTACATCTTGACGTTCGTCTCAGCAATGCCGCTGAGGTTTGTCTGACCACCCTCTCCAGCCTCCTTGACCTTCTCCTCAACGCTCGACCTGACATACTTCAAGTACGGCGGATTTCCGGGCTTGATGACATTGTCTGCTGCCAGCACGGAGCCTTTTGTGACCAGGCCAAGCTCCTCGCAGAGCTTCAGGTCTGTTGTGTAGGCAGGCTTGTAGTGGTCCAGGAACATAAGATCGACTTGCTTCAGTTGGCCCGATGCTGCCAGCCGCGCAATGCCTTCGTCGCTTGAGCCCACAATTACCTTTACAAGGTCGGTGAGGCCTGCAAGGTCGACCAAAGACATGATGACAGCCGCAAAGGCGGGATCGCGCTCGAAGCTGAAGTATCGCTCGCCGCCTGCTTTTCGTACAGCATCTGCGAAAAGAATGCATGAATAGCCTACGTAGCCGCCGAGCTCGACCTACGTGCTGTTAGGGATGTAATTCGAGTGCAGGGACATTCATACCATGGTTTTTGGCTTTACTTCCGCGATCAAGTCCGTGACAATGCGGCCCTTGTCCTCTCCCACATTCATGAGATACTTCTTTGTGCGTCCATACTCGTCAATGGCTGCCAGAACATGTTCTGGTGATCCTCGTATCTTCTCGATGTTGGGATGTGAATAGACGAAGTGCAGGAGCTCGATTTCGCGCCCATCGTCGAAAAACGCACCCTCCTCCTCTTGCGCTGCATATGCTTTGCTTTGATCAAAGCTGCCCATTGTTGCTGTTGTTCAATGGCAATCTGAAATTGTGCGGACAGTCGTAAGCTCGACGCGTCCGAGCTACCACAGTTGCCCCTCAACGCGTCCGGTCTAGTGCGGGGCTGTGATCAGTAATGACGAAATACATGCAGGAACATGTATGAGTGGCGCTTAGTCCATTCGACTGCTTTAGCACCCAATCTGCCTCCGTGGAGGCGTCTAGATGTCACTCCTTATGTTAGCACATTAGCAATTGACATCGCGCAAATTGCTTTTCCTGCAAAACCCCATTATTGAGGGTGGGATGCCAATGTAGGTGTGACGCCGTATCCTGCCTTTTCCATGCCACACTCCCGTGTACGCGTCAAAGCGCCCTTGGCACCGGTTGAGGCGAGTTCGCACTATGCCATGCGGATACGCGACGCTCATGTGGGGCGGTTCATTGGTGCATACACGGTCCTGTATAGTGTTGACGTTGAGTTGGGTGTGGCTGTCGTCAACGATCTAGAGCTCGCTGTGTCCGCTAACCGACTACGGAGCCACAAGGACTTGCCATGACAACGTACGCTTACCTCTACCAGGCAATATACCTCAACGATCCTGGATCCGCCAAACTCTATCTACCCGAAGCGGGAACTAGAATCGAAAAGATCTCGCTGAATGTCACAATTTTCCAGCTTGTCCCTGGACTGAGGGGTAAGAAAGTGCCGCTGTATGGCTACCGGTAGCGCACTATCAGCCCTGCGCACACACTGCACCTCTTCTGACTCGCTGGCAAATGGGGACTCTGCCACCATCTGCCACAGAGCGTCAGCAATCGAACGATGTGAATCCTGAAGTGGATATGAGGTGATTTCGATGGCTGCCCCGCAGTTGTATGTAGTGTATCTCATTCACTCCACCACGGGAGAGACTCCGTTGTTGGCACTAGATGGGTTCGCGGCTTGTGCTACGCCGAGTTCGTCCTTGGCCGAAGGCAAGTAGGATGGTTCTGCTGTGCCCAAGCCCGCAAAAACCCATGTTGCATGAGTAAAGTGCATATCCCATGTGCCGGAACCGGGTTTTACCGCTGGGAGGGCAATGTTGTTGAAGTCATTTCATCATGGCTGGCCAGTAGGAGCCTAGTTTGGCTCGAAGTGAAGTGGCACCAAGTCCAAACAACAAGGGATCCACGAGTGGCTGCATCATGAACGAGAATAATGCGTATGGTTGACGTTGTCTGGAGCGCTGCCGACCTTTGAGAGCCAATGGAGGCAGAGCGTGTACCGCGAGCTATGTGAGTAGTCCCAGACGATATCGGTCTGTCGCCATTTATATAGAGCAGTCCTGCATACACTGACCCCGCAGAACTCAACGTATCTCATTCACACCTTTTCCACCTCTTTTCACCATGTCAGACCTCAAAGCTTCCGTTGTCGAGACCCAAAACGGCTTCCACGTCGAGGGATACGAGAAGATCGAATATGACTTCACCTTCCTCGATGGCGTCTTCAACCCTGCCAACAACAACCTGGCCAAGTGCTACGAGCGCTGGGGCCGCTGCCTGGCTGTCATGGATCTTAACATCTACAACGTCTATGGCGATGAGATGCAAAAGTACTTCGACCACTACAACCTGCCTCTGACGATCCACAAGACCATGATCGGCGAAAAGGCTAAGTCCATGGAGACTCTCCTGAGCATCGTTGACTCGATGACCGACTTTGGCATCATCCGAAAGGAGCCCGTACTTGTCGTAGTATGTTCTCCACCCCGAATGAGGTGTTGCAGAATGCTGACCTATCGCAGGGTGGTGGTTTGGTGACTGACGTTGCTGGGTAAAAAATAGCTCTAAGGCACTCTGGCCTGACTGCGCTGTAGGAATGGAGTTAACTCGTGACCTAGATTTGCTTGCGCGGCATACCGAAGAAATACCAACTTCATCCGTATCCCAACTACCGTCATTGGCCTGATCGATGCCAGTGTCAGCATCAAGGTCGCCGTCAACTACGGCAACTACAAGAACCGTCTCGGAGCGTACCACGCCCCGATGCACACATTCCTCGACTTCTCTTTCTTGAAGACTCTGCCAGAGGGCCAAGTACGAAACGGTTTCGCAGAGTTGATCAAGATTTCGACCTGCGCCCACAAGCCAACATTTGACCTGCTGGACAAGTACTGCGAGAAGCTAATCACTTCTCGGTTCGGTCGTGAGGGCAACGACAAGGAGGTTCTCCAGGCAGCGGATGAGATCAACCGTGCTGGTATCCACGAGATGTTGAAGCTCGAGACGCCCAACCTCCACGAGATCGGTCTCGACCGTGTCATTGCCTACGGCCACACCTGGAGTCCGCTCCACGAAGTAATGTTACCGCACCCTAAGCACGTTGCCTTTGCTGACTCTTCCGAAGCTTTCACCCAAGGTTCCGCTCCGTCACGGACATGCCATTTCCATCGACATGGCCTACTCAGCGACATTGGCAAACCAGCGCGGTCTCCTCAGCGACGAGGAGCACAGGAGGCTGTTGAACCTGTTCTCCAGGGCTGGTCTGTCCATGGACCACGAGCTGTTCGACGAGGACATGCTCGACAAGGCCACCAAGGCTATCCTGAAGACTCGTGACGGTCTGCTCCGTGCTGCCGTGCCCAACCCTATCGGTACCTGCGTGTTCCTGAACGACGTCTCTCCCGAGGAGATGAACAAGGCTCTGCGACGACACAAGGAGCTGATGAAGGAGTACCCTCGCGAGGGCGCCGGTCTCGACGCCTTTGTCGATGCCTCCGACACTGGATATACCATGAACGACAAGCCCATCGAGGATGCTATGCACGAGTCGAAGAAGACCATGAACGGCATGAGCAATGGCGCGGTCAACGGTACTGCCAAGGGCCAGGCGAACGGTCCTCCCCAAGGTCTCCAGGAGGTCATGGCCAACGGGTACGAGAACGGATACAAGAACTAGGTGCGACATAGCTGCGAATAAGTCCGACTAGGCAAGCGCATGTCCGACGGTTGCGATGACTAGAATGTGAAAGCGGTTGTTTGAAGCGGCGGCACTGTCTCCAGGCCGCAGTGGTGGATCGCGACATGCTTCAAGCTCATCGGCTTCCCCAAAATGAAAAAAACAATTCACTCTACACAATACTCTATGGCCTTTGACTCCGTGAAACATGTTGTGGTCCGTGGGACGGGTGAGTGCGCGGCGGTGTCGATGTGTGCAGTCGAATGAAGTGGGCACTGAAGATACGTTGCGCGGTTCTCGATTGAGTGTTGCGGTTGCGCCATGGTCTTTTCTGCAGCATCATGCCGTCGCCAGTATTGGTGTTGGTGGGCCACACGCCTCGTCGCCCTCGTCGCTGTTGCCGCTCCATCGCACGGTGGTGCCCGTGCCCGAAAAACCCTTCTGCCCGTGCACCGGCTTGGCGCCCCCCACACGTCAGTATAAAAACTCTGCGCCCCTCGTCCTCCTTTCTCGCTCCTTGATCAAAAAATACAAACGATCCCAGCCACGACTATCAGAACATCTCTGTCTTTTAGTTGCCAGTCACTACGGTGGCGTGGGATCGGAGAGCGATACTCCTGTAGGAAGCTGCTTTCTCGTTGGGTCGTCTTCAGTGATGGCGATGAGTCAGCGGTGTCGATTTATTTGGAGGACATACCCATGTCTCGTGCATGCGTTGCCGTGAGTGTGATGTACTTGTCAGTCTGTCATGGTTGCTCTGACTCTTTGATTTCATGGCTCGTCGTCGGATTCATGACCTTTGGCCCTATGGCATCGTGCACGGAGTTGGCGAAGAGGTCTGCAAGGTTCAGAAGCAAGAAAGAGATAGAGCACGACGGCAGTCATTAATGTCAATTGACTATTTGTCGTCGTTATCTATCATGCCCGAGTGTCATGATCGTAATGGCACCCGTTTGCTGTGCATAAATCATCTGGTAGAATGGTCTAGCCTCGGCTGACCCATGGCCTTCTATGGGATCGCAACCTTTACGTCGTCTTCGTACTCCACGTCTTTGATGCCATCCTTTGTTATGACCTTGACCAGTACGCCCTTGAAATCGATCGGAAGACGTCGCTTCAGCTCCTCGGTGCACATACGCAGGATCTTCATGCCTTGTTCGTAGTCGATGTCAGGATGGTGATGCTTGTCGAGCAGAGAGAGGCAGTAGTACCTGGCAGTACCGTGTTAGCATGGGCCTGAATGTGCGGGAGGTGCTGCATTGGAGGGGGCAGCGGGTGGGACGTACTGTGCGTATCCATGTGCGGCGTATGGGAGCGGTGCTTGACTCGCCAAGTAGTCGATCCAGTAGAGAGTTGGCTTGTCGGCAATCGTGTCGTATCCACCCAGGAGCAAGTTGACCGTGTATGGTTTTCTTGATCGCAGCGCCGACGCCAGTTCTCCTCGGACGAAGTTGGCAGTTGCAGCGGGTGACAGCTCCATGTTGTTGCGCATCGAGTATAATTGTACGTTTGCCTGGATGTATTCGGCGAATTGGACTGCACCACCGTCAGCTACCGCTAGTCGCCGTGGCCGCTCCTGTCATACCCGTATCGCCGGCTTCTCCAGAGAAGGCCATCAGCGTGTGTGTGTTGAGTACTCGGGTCTTGTCGTCGGACGCCTTGAGGATGGTGGCGCCACGCATGGCGGCTTTGGAGGCGGCGATGAGGGTAAAGTCCTTGCCGGTGATTCCTAGCAAGACCTCCCTGTGCAAGAGTCAGTATCCAGATAGCGCGTCTTGTGAACGACGTACATGGTGATGAGCTTGGGGTGGTGGCTGTGGGGAGGGAAGGCGACTTTCGTCGGGCGTGGACAGGCGGGCGGGGAGGCGTAAGATCAGGCAACGTCAGCGTCCGGATCCACGGTCGTGGTGGTTTAGCGGCAAGGACCGTTTGGTGTGGTTATGGCTGTGGTGGTGTTGACGCCGCACGTGAAGGCAGCTCTCAGCGTCGCGGCTGCCGTACACATGAAGCTTGGGCCAGCGTGGCCTTGGCAGGACTGGACTCGTCGTGCACCCGCTGTGCCCATATGTCGGCCTGCACAGTCGCAACGTCTACAGTGAACTGCTCGAATACAAGCCACGGCTACGTGTGCTTGAGCTTTTCCTCCGCCGCCCTTCACATGATACACAGACGGCCGCGCATGACTTTACCGGTACCCCCGAGGCACCATGAAACCTGTGACAGACGCGGCAGGCCGGTCTTCGGACCGTCGCGCATGCCATGAGAGCTGCTGTTTCGTCTGGCTTGGCTTGCAAGACGCTGGCGACGATGGAGTTTTGAGTCGTTTGCCAAAGAAGCTACCTGGGACGGCGATCTCCCGTGCATAATCGGCAGGCCCGCAGAGGGCATGTATCACGGACGCCTGTCACGCCCATGCCACAGCTCGCCCAACCCAGCTTGCGCGTCGTCCCACCCAAGGCTTGCGATAATGGCTTTTACAAACGAGGGCGTGGGCTGCCAATGAGGCGACGGCGTCATAGCGGGGCTGAAATCTGCTGAACGACCCCTCCAAAACCTTGCTGGACTCTTAAGCTCTGGAACACCCCACCCAAACAAAACAACACCGACACTTGATCTTACACATACAACTAGTAAGTCGAATTTTCTGCCGGCAGCCTCTCCGCGGCCGGACTCTGCTACCCGCGCATCCGGCCTGCTTCTATATCTCCTGCCCTGCACGTCTGCGGCTCCCCAGCACCCCAATTGACTCTCCCAACAGCAATCCTTCACCATGACCATCACCAAGATCCACGCCCGCTCCGTCTACGACTCTCGGGTACGTCGTGCACCAGCAACGCATCTCCCACCACGGAGCTTCACGGCTAACCCGCTCTAGGGTAACCCGACCGTCGAGGTCGACATTGTCACCGAGACCGGCCTTCACCGCGCCATCGTCCCCTCCGGCGCCTCCACTGGCTCCCACGAGGCCTGCGAACTCCGCGATGGAGACAAGTCCAAGTGGGGCGGCAAGGGTGTCACCAAGGCCGTCGCCAACGTCAACGACACCATTGCCCCTGCCCTGATCAAGGAGAAGCTCGACGTCAAGGACCAGTCCGCTGTAGACGCGTTCCTCAACAAGCTCGATGGCACAACAAACAAGACCAACCTGGGCGCCAACGCCATCCTCGGTGTCTCAATGGCCATCGCAAAGGCCGCTGCCGCCGAGAAGGGTGTCCCCCTCTACGCACACATCTCCGACCTGGCTGGCACCAAGAAGCCCTATGTCCTCCCCGTACCCTGTAGGCAATCCCTATCGAGCAATGCAGTCACTGCGTACTGACTGTGCAGTCCAAAACGTCCTCAACGGTGGCTCGCACGCCGGTGGCCGTCTTGCTTTCCAAGAGTTCATGATCGTTCCCTGGTAACTTCATACCCGTGCAGCCCGTGGAACTCGACACTAACAGCTCCCAGTGAAGCCCCCACCTTCTCCGAGGCGATGCGCCAAGGAGCCGAAGTCTACCAGAAGCTCAAGGCTCTCGCCAAGAAGACGTACGGACAGTCCGCCGGAAACGTCGGTGACGAGGGCGGTGTCGCCCCAGACATCCAAACCGCTGAGGAGGCTCTCGACCTCATCACCAAGGCCATCGAGGAGGCTGGCTACACTGGCAAGATCAAGATTGCTATGGATGTTGCGTCCAGCGAGTTCTACAAGGCCGACGAGAAGAAGTACGACCTCGACTTCAAGAACCCCGACAGCGACAAGAGCAAGTGGCTCACATACGAGCAACTCGCCGAGATGTACAAGTCTCTGGCCGAGAAGTACCCTATCGTCAGCATCGAGGACCCCTTCGCTGAGGACGACTGGGAGGCTTGGTCTTACTTCTTCAAGACCTACGATGGCCAGATTGTTGGTGACGACTTGACCGTGACCAACCCCGAGTTCATCAAGAAGGCCATCGAGCTCAAGTCTTGCAATGCTCTTCTCCTCAAGGTCAACCAGATTGGTACTATCACCGAGGCCATCCAGGCTGCCAAGGACGCTTTCGGTGCTGGTTGGGGTGTCATGGTTTCTCACCGCTCCGGAGAGACCGAGGATGTCACCATTGCCGATATCGTTGTTGGTCTACGATCTGGTCAGATCAAGACTGGTGCGCCAGCCCGATCTGAGCGTCTCGCCAAGCTTAACCAGATCCTCCGTATCGAGGAGGAACTCGGTGACAACGCCGTCTATGCCGGCAACAACTTCAGGACTGCCGTGAACTTGTAAGCGACTCGTCTGCAGAGTCCGGTAGTGCTAGGGTCATGAGATGATGCGACGATAATGAAGTTCAGAGCGAACGGAAATATGTACACGAAAAAATGCAACAATATATCCTACACAACACATGTCCGCTCCCCAATTAGGCATTGCAACCTGACGCATATGTTGACTTGACATTTCCTCATCTTCCGTAACATCATCTCTCTGATCCCGAAGTTGCTATTGCAGAACCTTCTTGCGTTTACTTAGCAGCTGAATCACCCGAGGACGTTTTTGTTCTGACTCATGCACTGTATATCACCTTGGGGAGACATGTATTCGACGCAAAGTACTCAACGCTGTACTCACTCTGACATGACGGTTTCCGTGACCTTGCTACAACATGTGAACTACCCGCTTTCTGGACAAAATAAGCGCGGACATAGAGAGGTCGGTGCGTAGGAGAACCCATCGTCTGTAGCCTTTCTTCTCGGCCCTGTCAGTAAAAGTAGACACAATCCCTTACAATTCCGACGAAGCCCAAGCTACACCTCATCGATCCGGCCCACTGCCACTACCAATATTGAGGTTTCTTCGGAGTATCTCCGACAAGCCCAGGAGCCAGCACCTCTCGGTTTTGCCTGTCGAACTGCTCCTTATCCGCGATTGAGTGGAGCGTTCGGGCTAGAGTTGCTGTGCTCATTCAAAGTCAAGAGTTTTCATCTGGACCCTACCGAGCACTGCCTTCCTGCTGTCATCGTAACTACAAAGACGCTTTACTTTGGTCTGCCTGAGAATAATGAAAAGATCGACATCGGTTTCTCCAGGCAGCATCATAGTGTGGGGTATCTTTCATTTCTAACGAAGGCTATACACTTGATAAATAGAGAGAATACCAAGATGAATGTAACAGACGGCCAATGATGTGTTATGACCGAGTAACGTTCAGTGAGCTCGTTGCACGACGACTGAGGTGAAGAGTAAGACCGAGGAAGTACAATTAGTCGATTTACTACCGCCCAGGCCGTCTGTTACTGCTCATACGCATTGCCGTCTTACTTCCATCACCCACATATGTGTTGTCCCCATCCCAGTTCCAGCATCTACCTCGATATACCGTTCTATTCCCACAGGCCCAGGGCCATCCCCGGCCCACCAACTACCTCACACTGCTCCCTACTCTCACACATAGGCCCAGCCCCGTTTCTCGCACTATACGCACAGCAAATCCAATCCCCACCACAATAATTCGGGACCCAGAAGCCTGTGGCATTGCAGTACCGGAATCGATCACCGAAATGGTGACATTGAGCCACGCCGGGCAGGCACATGGGGTCAATCTGCCATAGCGCTGTTGTGGACGCTGGTGCCGGAGACGTGGCGGTCGCGTCGGTTGGAGCAACGAATGTAGATGTGTCCATCGCGACTGTTGTTGTTATCGTTGGTATGGTGCAGGCGGATTGCAGGACTGCGGAAGCGGTGTTGAGTGGTAATAGGAGGAGAAGGAGCAGATTGGCCGAGAGTTGATGAGATGGCATTGGGAGAGACATGATCTTGACTTGTTGATTTGAGAGTGGAGACATCGTATAAACTGATGCGTGGGCCGGATGCTTTTGAAGAGTCCTTCAGCTGCTCATGAGTCTGAACTAGTGGTATTTGAGGGGTACAGTGCTCGAAAAGAGCGCATACTCAGGCTATTGATTAGGCCGTGATGGTGTGATATCACATCTTTGAACAAGGTGCCGAACTGTAGGTACATTGAAATGGTGTACATGTATGACCCTGTCCCATGCATCAATGGTACACGACCACTCAAGTACCGCGATGCTCATATCTAGGCAGTTGGAAACTACCATCGAGGACACCATATAGTATGGACTGCCAGCTGATAGACGGGTGGCAAAGTACCTTGGTACTCATCGTAGTGTTGGTGTGCGTTTGCTACGAACGGCGTGAAATCGAATGGTACAAGGACGATGTCACTGGAGCTGACTGTCTGCCTGTTGATCAGACTGCGCTTCTTCCGGCATCCCGCCATCACACATGTGCACTGAAGGTTTGTACAGTCCTAGCTGATAGATGGAAACTCGTTGAGCATGCCGATGATCAAGCTTGCAACACGCCGGCTTCGCGATGCTCTGCGTACCCTCTCACAAAGTCAATTGAGCAGGTATTCGGCCAAATCTCGGTATTGGTAGGTGTGAATCGAGCGGCGAACGACCTCATGCCCTGGCCTAGAGACGGTCCGGAACTCGGCACGTTGGCGGCCCGGGCTGTACAAGCCATCGATACCCCGAGCAGACACTACAGCGCACGCCATAAGATAGATCTGTTCTGGGCTCTCTGTGAGCTTCACAATAGCCATGTTCGGAGCCTGAGACGCGGTGCAACGTAAGAAGCGCAAGGGATATGCAGGAGCTACTCAGGGTCTGTCAAAGCCTAGGCTTGTCATCGTTGCCGTCTGACATTAGTTGGCCGAATGAGACGCACCGCCGCCCTCAGCTCGCCGTGCTTGCTTTATGTCCTGAGCGGCGGCGTAGCAAGAAGCATCTTGTTCTGGAGCGGGCCGGAGCCGTTTCACCATGTTGCAGGCTGATGCGGCGTAATTCAGAGTAAAAACATTTGATTGTTTTGAGAGCGCGCGCGTTAAGCCCGTAATGCTGTCTACATGTCAGCTGTCGATGCAAGCTTCCTAAGGAGCACGGTCGTGCGGCTTTTGATATCGACGAGGCAGACCAGGTACCCGATATGGGTAGGCCCAGACCGTTGCCAAGGATTCTAGAGATGGGCGCAATGTATAGACAGCAAACATGGATGTCCATGCCGTCATCATCGCGGAGTAGATTCCCGAGAGATCGAGAGTCTTCGTTGGTACAAGGTGTGTTGTGAACGCCTCTGCTGAACATCTGGAGCAATATAGAAACAAATGTGCAGCAAAGGCTTGGAGTAGGCAGACCTTGGGCTGGCCAATGGTCTGGACAGCTCAACGGCTCCGCGGGTAGAGCTTCTAGCGCGGCATGTCAGATGCGTACCATGGTTCATATGCTCTTGACCTCGCCAGCTGTGATGAACCAATAGATGATAGCGTCGCTCAATCAGTGGTGTCAAGACGTCTGCTTAGAGGTGTGATTGGCAAGCGCATTATCTCGACCCGGTGAGTGGGTCGTGGGTGCAGCAAGATCTTGAGGAGTCGTCGTAAAATTTCGACGATGTTCGCCTCACGATCTAGATGCTACCGCCGGCCGGCCGTCGCTTGAAGAATGCCTCTCCACTATCGCAGTTGCGGTGAGAACCAAGACGCCGACGTTTACTGGAAAAGTCCTAGCAACGTGATGTAGCGGGTACTGGCAGCTTTCATGGTTTGTGGCTGCTCCTTCTGCAGCCCTGGAGTGGTCCGGTGCAGCTAGCGCCGGAAGATTGGATAGCCGCATGCCAGGCGTCGCACATGTCCACAGCACTCGTTGGATGGCAGCTTGGTAGCGACGAGTGTTCACGGGTAATGGTGGTGTAGGTGAGGCCAAAAGGGAAGATAAAAGAAAGAAGGGCATGAATGCTGACATGGCCTGAGCCCCAGCTAGAGAAGCTGATCAGCACACGGTGCACATCATTACTCGCATGGGAGGACGCCGTTCACGATGTCGTGTCGATCATGTTCTGATTAGTTGATGCATGCTTGGTGCGACGGGTTCCCAAACAGGAGCCCACCCACGGGTCTGGAGAAGTCACGACGTGAAGCAGACACCATGTAACGTTACTCTGACCTCAGGCCTCTCGAGGGCCTTTGGACGTTGGCGGAAGTCGAGCCAGCAGACGGAAGCTGTGAAGTGAATACGGACAGCGGAAGGGCAGCGGCTGATTCGTCAGACAAAGATGGTTTGTCCCTAGCGCAGGGAATAAGGGTAGCAAAAGGCCGAGCATGCAGCCTGAGGCCTGGGCTTGAGAGATGACACGTTACTGTTTGCTCGAGGGCCGAGAGTCTGGGCGACATGCAGAGGGGCGGCGTCACAGAGTGAAGCAGAGGCCGCAGCAACGGTGTCGAAAAAGAGGGCAATGTCGGGCCAGGCGACTGGTGGGCGGGTGTCGGAGCTGCGTAAGGGCAGAGATGGACGACGCGAGCACGAGCAGACAGCTGGGCAGCAGAACAAAGGGCGCTAGCTTCCGTTTCGGCCGATCGTCGATCTGGCGCCATTAAGCGGCGGCGCTAAGCCCGGTGCGGCGCTGTCCATCTGCAAACACTGTGCTGCACGACGGCAGTGCGGCTTCATGGGGAATGCGAGGGCAGCAAACGGGCGCGGTGCGCTGCGTGGGAGCGGGAGCCGCTGACGTCAGGCTGGACCAAGGCTGGAGGGCGCCGACGTGGGTGGGCGCCGCGGCGTGGCAACTGTTGAGCAGCAGACAGGCAGCTTCGGGGCGCCACAATAAAGCATGCTGGCCATGGACTTGCGGATGGGCAAAAAGAAAAGACGACGGCGAAAGGGTAATGTGCATGTTGGGGCGGGCGACTGTAATCGTCATGGCGTAGGGCCAGGCGTGAGCGTCGGCGGCGACTGTGCGGGCGAGGTTTTCATAGGGGCCGAAGCGGAAGGGGCTACTGGGGTAGCGCTAGGAATCGTGCAGGAGCGACCGGCAGCCGAGCGCGTCTAGACTGTTCCAGCAGGCGCGGCCCACCGAGCGTGCTGACCAAAGCCGCCAGGGTCCCTCGACGCTCAAACTCTGCCCCAGCGTCCAAGGCGAAAGGCGGCGGGACCGTCTTGGGGAGCATGGGGCCAGCTCGCAGCACGGCGAGCCTCACGGCGAGACAGCAGCAGCGGTCGGGGCCCGCTGTCCTCTTGAAGCGCGCCAGGCAGCCAGCAGAGTCACCAGCAAAACGAGCGGCGGGCCTGGAGGGTGAGGGTGCAAGGTGCCAGGCGCGAGGTGCAAGGACGCGCAAAGCCACGGCTCCGGGACAGGTTCTAGATCGTCCACCAGCCCTCTTGTGTGCGACTCTAGCAAAAGACCAACCATATCGCTGACTGCCCGCCGTGCCTGCCATTCCTCGCATTCCTTCTCTCAGTCCCGCACATCACGCCTTCCTCGCCCTTCCCACCCACGTTACTAATCCGCTTCTGCATGTGTTTCCGCCTGCCTTGGTCGCCTCTGCATATCCTCCCTCCAGCTGCCCACCTCGTCTGACCCAGACCCCTGTGCCCATCCTGGACCCCCGTGCCGACTGCCCGCATGGAAGTCTGAACGATGGAGGGACCTACTACCATCCCACCTGATATAATCGAGCGTCAGTCGCTCTGCTTCTCCCGCCCCATGCCTGGCATGGTCGTACAGCAAGGCGAGAACGGCTTCAGAGAGGGACTGTCCCAGCTCTACGTGCCGGCAGAGAGCAACGCCGCCGAGCAGCTCGTCAAACTCAAGGATGCCCTCCGCAAGGCTGATACCGACAGCTTCTGGATCCAGCTCACCCAAGGCCTGGCCAAGATTGCCGACGCCCAGTACGCTTTCGTCTCCAAGCGCATCCTCGTCGACGACAAGAATGTTGCCGTCGAACTGCCACCCATCGGCGAGCCTGGAGCCTGCCTCATGGGCGAGGCTTTCTACATCAACGACGACCATGGCAACGGACCCGGCCACCTGAGAAACTTCAAGTACCATGCCTACCAGTGTCCGTGTGCCTACATGAAGCACGACAAAGTCTTCATCATCCCTGAAAGACTAAACGACTTTATTCTCGACAATCCAAACGACCTCATCATCCCGGGCGAGGCCTACCTTGGAATCCCCTTGTTTGCGGAAGGAAAGTGCTTCGCCCACTTTGGTGTCATGTGGGGTAAAGAGGGGGCTGCTCGGCGCGTGTTGAGCTGGGGATTTCTTGAGATGCTGTTCCATAGCCTGGAAGACATGATCCTAGAGCGCGTCTTGGAAGGCAATGATTTTGCAGAGGCTGCTGAACCAATCCGAGCTCAGATACCCAGGATCGTGCCCCACAGAGCCGTCTCAGTTGCCCAGTCATTGAAGCCTTACGCCCGGAGTCTATCCCATGAGTTGAGGACGCCGATGCAGGGTGTCGTTGGTATGCTAGACGTCATGATGGCAAACGTAAAAGAAGCATCAGAATCCCTGCAACTTGAATCGCGGACCCGTGAGATACTCGACACACTCAGGGAGAACATTGAGGCGGTCCAAGGTGTGTAACAATCCTGCAAAACCATTGCTTAATCCTCCTGGGAAACACCAATCCAGCATCGAGTCTTGAACCGAGCCATGCTAACTACGTATCAGACAGCTCAAGACGCGCAGTCGAAGCAGCCGACAATGTTGTCCACGCCTATGACATGAACATGGGCGTACCAGAGACCCCACTTTCGCCACTAGACAAGACGCCCGACCAGTGGAACACCTTCTGGCGCGAGATGCGGCCGGATCTGATGATTACCGGCAACGACATGCGCGCTCCGCTACGCGGCATCAAAAGAAGACGACACGAAGTTTCCTGGGCAGACCATGCTAACAAGACACGCGTGGTCAAGAGTGCCCGCCAACGAGTTCGAGACACCTTTTCAGAGGAGCCTCCCATGCGCGGCACCAAGTCCTGTCCTCCAGACGCAAGCGCTCTGGAACTGGACCGACTAGACCACACCTGCTCACATGGAACATCGTTGGGCAAGTGTGACTCCACCACCTCGCCAATCTTCGCATCCGAACACTCCAAGGTCCCTGGACTGCGACACACCAACCTGCGAGAAGTCCTTCAGTACGTTATCAACGATGCGCTCAAAGTAGGAGGACGACCGGATTCCGCCATCGCCGAGGCCACGGATACGGGAGAGCGCATTGAAGTTCGGACGCGTAGCTCGAATGGAGAGGCACACACCAAATGGATCGAGTGGACTGTTTCCGCCGATGTGCCAGAGACAATCGTCATTGACGAACGGGACCTTGCTAAGATGGTCTCTTGCCTTGCTCTCAACGCTATCAAGTTTACACAGGACGGATCCATCACACTCCAAGCGACACTCAGCGCAAAAGGTCGCTACATTGTCATCAACATCAAGGACACGGGCTCCGGCATCCCAGCGGCGTTTCTGCCTAACCTGTTCAAGCCGTTTTCAAGAGAAGACGACTCCATGACACGGCAGAGTGAGGGGCTGGGCCTTGGTCTCATGGTCGCGAAGGGTATTGCGAGGAAGCTCGGTGGCGATCTCTTCTGCCTGCGTTCGCATGTGTCGGGACCCGGAAGAGGATCAGAATTTGAGATGCGAGTCCCGCTTACCCCAGGCGAAATATGCAGTCGCCCTGCAACACCATTTGGGTCCCCCACCCTGTCCATCAAGTCTCGCATGTCTATCGATCCCGAGGTACCTCGTCTGGACCTTGGCCGGGGCCCAGTCACCCCTCCGCTGAGTTCTGATGCATTCAGACACGAGCGGGAACGTCGGCCACCAATCACACCTGTCATCACCGCCCCCTCTGCAAGATCGCCAGATGACATTGGCCTTGCTACTCCCCGCCGCACTTCATCGCCCCCACGACAACACTCTACTCGCGCTCTATCTCTGGAGCGGGACGTCGTGCCAACCGATCTCGGCGAACAGCTGCCCCTCAACATTCTGGTCGTGGATGACAACGCTATCAACCGACGCGTTTTGGTGAGCATGCTCGGCAGGCTGGGCTACAAGAACATTACCACGGCATTCAACGGTAACGACGCCGTCGAAACTGTTCGTCGCAATGCGCTCGCGCCGGCTTCTGAAGCATTTGATGTCGTCCTCATGGACCTGTGGATGCCGCTGCTGGACGGCTTCCAAGCTACCGAGGTGATTCTGAAGATGCCCGAGCTCGTGCGAAAGCCGACCATCCTGGCCGTCAGCGCCGACATTACGGATGCCGCTCTGGACAAAGCAGTCAAGAGCGGGATGAAGGGCTTTGTCACCAAGCCCTTCATCACCCGAGACATTGCCCGATTGATTCGGACATACTGCGCAAGCCAATGAGCTTGCACTTTCTACTTCTCCCACGGCGCTATGGCTGCCTGGGTTTATTCACGATACATAGATTATAGTCGTACACGATACAGGTGGTGATGCTAGAGAGCGGGCATGACTGGATCGGACTGGGTACATGATGATGACGATAGCATTTGACCGGGCCTCTGAAGGCTTTTTGCGGCGTTTAGCGAGCGGGATACCTTTGGTAGGCCATAATACCCTTTGATGAATTGTGCATGTTGGGACGACCTGGAACATGGGCTGCAGTAGCATACGCGGGCTACTATACAACGAAACGTTTACCATATGATTCGACTCGTTGCTTCCTTTGCGAGTGACACTGCAGTGCTGGCAACGTGAGCTCTGCTAAGACCCGGATTGCCGAGCTTGACCCGCAGGCACGGCAGTCTTGCCCCGGTGAGCTGCAGTCATGATGTCCAAGGTGGGGAGCTCGAGCCGCGGGGCATGGCCGAACATGGCACCTGGCCTCGGAATCTGGCCGCGCCCCAAGCCTTGCAGAGTCGCTGCGAACGGCGACTCTCACCAGCCACATTCCGCTCGAGGTGCAGTCGGACGGGTGCGCGAATGGCAACGAGGTGCGCGAAACGTGTTGGCGGACGAAGGGTGGCTGGAGAGGCTGCAAGGGGACTAGTGCTGTGGCGCATGCGGGTCGATTTTAGAGGACAGATTTCTTGGGATGCGCCGAAGTCGAGACAAGAGCTGTTGCGCCGCCAGTACAGCCGTTGCTGCCGTGGACAATCGCAGAACCTTCCATCCTCTTCTCCTGTGACGCTGCTTGTGCCAGGAAACACGGTCCCTCCCTTGCCGCTCCCAGTACTAAGGCGGACGTTGTCCCAGTGCATCTCAACGTCATAGGCAAAGACCACACACTTCGCGAGCCGAACTATCTCTGCGACCACCACCACCGCGCCACGCGGACCATCCAACAGCGAGAGCACCGAGAGACGCAGACGCGGCACCGAGAGCAGTGGGCATGGAGAATGCGTACACCAAGACGCCTGCCGAGGCGCTGAGGCAGTTCCAGGTCGAGGAGCAACAGGGCCTCAGCGCCCAGCAGGTGCAGAGCGCACGGGAGAAGCATGGCAAGAACGGTATGTCAGCGTCGTCGCAGAGGCCGCCCACCACTAACACGCGGGACAGCGCTGCCAGAAGACCCGCCGACACCCATCTGGGAGCTCATCCTGGAGCAGTTCAAGGATCAGCTGGTCATCATCTTGCTAGGCTCGGCAGCAGTGTCGTTCGTACTTGCCCTCTTTGAAGAGGACGAAGGCTGGACGGCTTTCGTCGACCCGGCAGTCGTACGTACTAGACCAGACTCTGCCTGCACTGCGCTGACAGGCCCCATAGATTCTCACCATCCTCGTCCTCAACGCCGTCGTCGGAGTATCGCAGGAAACCAGCGCCGAAAAGGCCATTGCGGCTCTGCAAGAATACTCCGCCAACGAAGCCAAGGTCGTGCGCGATGGCCACGTCAAACGCGTCAAGGCCGACGAGCTGGTCCCTGGAGATGTCATCTCCGTTACAATCGGCGACAGGATACCCGCCGACTGCAGGATCTTGTCTATCCAGAGCAACAGCTTCAACATCGACCAGTCCATTTTGACCGGAGAGAGCGAGAGCGTGTCCAAGGACACCCGGGCCGTCAAAGATGAGAACGCCGTCAAGCAGGACCAAGTCAACATGCTCTTCTCGGGTACCACGGTCGTCACGGGCCATGCGACTGCGCTGGTCGTCCTGACAGGCGCCAACACCGCAATTGGAGACATCCATGAGAGCATCACGGCACAGATCTCGCAGCCCACACCCCTCAAGGAGAAGCTCAACGACTTCGGCGACCAGCTCGCAAAGGTCATCACGGCCATCTGCATCCTCGTCTGGCTCATCAACATCCGCAACTTCAACGACCCCTCGCATGGCAGCTTCACCAAGGGCGCCATTTACTACCTCAAGATTGCCGTCTCGCTCGGTGTCGCCGCCATCCCCGAGGGTCTGGCCGTCGTCATCACAACCTGCTTGGCCCTGGGCACGCGCAAGATGGCTGCAAGGAACGCCGTCGTGCGGAGCTTGCCTTCTGTCGAGACTCTCGGCAGCTGCAGCGTCATCTGCTCCGACAAGACTGGTACCCTCACCACCAACCAGATGAGTGTCAACAAGATGGTCTTCCTCAACGAACAAGGCAGCGGCCTTGAAGAGTTTGACGTCCAAGGTACTAGCTTTGCGCCCGAGGGCCAGATCTCACTTCGTGGCAATCCTCTCGAGAACCTCGCGGCGCAATCCGACACTGTCCGCCAGATCTGTGAAGTCACGGCGCTTTGCAACGATGCCGCCCTTGCCTACGACTCCAAGAATGGCACGTATAACCTCGTCGGTGAGCCTACTGAGGGTGCCCTTCGTGTCCTAGTAGAAAAGGTTGGCACTCCCGACATTGCCCACAATGCCACGCGCGCCAGCACCTCGCCTGAAGGACGCCTCGATTTCGCCACCAAGCACTACGAGAGCCAGTATTCCCGCCTAGCAACCTACGAATTCTCCCGCGACCGTAAGAGCATGTCTGTCCTTGTAAAGAAGGGCAACTCGCAGAAGCTCCTCGTAAAGGGCGCCCCCGAGTCAATTCTTGATCGTTGCACCAATGTCGTCGTTGGCAAGAACGGCAAGAAGATACCAATGAGCAAGCAACTGGCCAGTCTTATCAACAAGGAGATCGTCGAGTACGGCAATCGCGGTCTGCGTGTCATTGCTGTGGCGTCTGTTGAAGACGTTGAATCGAACCCGCTTCTGGCGAAGGCGAAGACCACCAAGGAGTACACTCAGCTAGAGCAGAAGATGACTCTCATCGGTCTCGTCGGCATGTTGGATCCTCCTCGTCCTGAAGTCCGCGCCTCCATCGCCAAGTGCCGCTCTGCTGGTATCCGCGTCGTGGTCATCACTGGGGACAACCAAAACACTGCCGAGTCCATCTGCCGTCAGATTGGCGTCTTCGGACCCAACGAGGATCTTACTGGCAAGTCTTTTACTGGTCGCCAATTCGATGATCTCTCCGAATCTGAAAAGATGGAAGCCGCTAAGCACGCAAGCCTCTTCTCCCGCACTGAGCCAACGCACAAGTCCAAACTCGTCGACCTCCTTCAGCAAGCCGGTGAGGTGGTCGCTATGACTGGTGACGGTGTGAACGATGCTCCCGCACTCAAGAAAGCTGACATTGGTGTTGCCATGGGCTCCGGAACCGACGTAGCCAAGCTCGCCGCTGATATGGTCCTTGTAGATGACAATTTCGCTACCATCGAAGGCGCCGTCGAAGAAGGCCGCTCTATCTACAACAACACTCAGCAGTTCATTCGCTACCTCATTTCGTCCAACATTGGAGAAGTCGTGTCGATCTTCCTGACTGCCGCTATGGGTATGCCTGAAGCTTTGATTCCTGTCCAACTCCTCTGGGTCAATCTCGTTACCGACGGTCTCCCCGCCACCGCTCTCTCCTTCAACCCTCCGGACCACGATGTGATGAAGCGCCAGCCCCGTAAGCGCGACGAGCCTCTCATCAGCGGCTGGTTGTTCTTCCGTTACATGGTTATTGGTACCTATGTCGGTGCCGCAACTGTCGGTGGCTATGCGTGGTGGTTCATGTTCAATAGCGACGGTCCTCAAATCTCGTTCTACCAGCTCCGCCACTTCCACCGCTGCTCTACCCAGTTCCCTGAGATCGGCTGCGAAATGTTTAGCAACTCGTCTGCCCAGGCTGCGTCAACCGTCAGCTTGAGCATCCTGGTCGTAATCGAGATGCTCAATGCCATGAACGCTTTGAGCAGCTCAGAGAGTCTGCTGACACTGCCGCTCTGGGAAAATATGATGCTCGTCTATGCCATCTGTTTGAGCATGGCCTTGCACTTTGCTCTCCTCTACATTCCGTTCTTGCAGGGACTCTTCAGTGTCATCCCGCTAGACGGCAACGAGTGGAAGGCGGTCATGGCCATCAGTGCGCCTATCATGTAAGTCATCCTCACAGTCTGTTAGAATCAACGAAAGAGCAAGGCTAACATGAAACCAGCATCATCGACGAAGGTCTCAAATTCCTCGAGCGCAAGTTCTTCATCCAAAAGGGCAACGAGAAGTTGGAGCTTGTCGAACAGCAAAACGGCCGGGCGAAGAAGGACTAGGTGTCTTCTTCCTCTTCTTCCTCTTCTTCTCCCTCTCACTCGCTGAGACGGGTCAGTGGACGGTCACATCTCCGCTCTGATCTGGTCAAGGAACGCGTAATATAGTCACCCTGCATATAGAAGCAAGAAATTGGGGAGTAGGTGTTTTAGGAGATAGCGAGGAAGGGATGTTTTGATACCTCTTGCATGAGACTAGGAGTTTTTGTTTCGTTCAGTGACGAGTGGTAGACGTAGATGCGAACAGTATGAATAGAGCAACAGTCACGCCACAGCGAAGCGAGTATACGTGCCTTGTATGTTTATTATGAGTATCGTACAAGAAAGACGTGCAATAGACAGGCATCATCGGTTCATGTCTGGACGACCGACAGTGCAGTCTTGCCGTGCTGAATATCTTCATCGGCTGGCGTATGAAAACCGTAAGTAACAGTCTGCAAAGCTCCTGCGAAGCCCAACTCTTACCCCAGGATTCCCCCAACGCGAAGACCTCATTAACTCTCCACTCGTCCTCCGACAATGCATGTTCCATATAGCTCACACCCACCAATCACCGACTCGATCCATCAACCTCACGCTTCTCCTTAGCGCCCATCATACTTTGCAGTCAGCCTCCTACCCTCCTTCTCCACCTCATCGACCTCGGGCTCCCAATCGACTGCCTTCTCGTGCACACCAAGGAACTCCCAGATACCCTGTCCCGCCTTGATCTTAGCCTGCTTACCCTTCTTGGCCGCCTTCTTCTCCGCAACCGTCTTACCCGTAGTCAAAAGGTGCATGTCAACCCTGAGCTTCAAGTATCCATTCCCTAGAAACATGATGTCTATGTTGTGTTTGCCGACAACTGTCTTGGCCTGGACAATGCGGAAAGATGCGTGAGGGGGAGCATGAAACGCGTGGGTGGCATACGGCGAGGAACGAGATGGAATACTGAGACTGGCACTATGGGCACCGGATGCGGCGCTCAGACCAATAATGGAGGAAACCCTGAGAGTGCGCTGGCCGAAACCGTGGTTGTCGATGTGGGTCTCGGTGTACATGGGGCAGTACAGCTTCCAGGATCCTTCAATCGCACCAAGAGGCATGGGGACACGGGTCAAGATACTGTAGCGGAAGAAGGTGGATGCAGTCTCGGCGCGCTTGATGTCGGCGTTGGCCTTTTCCACTTGCAATGCGTTTGTGACGACCACCTTGAGCGCGGCAGTGTTGGTGTCATCGGAGCGTTGCAGTTGTAGCAGCTGTTCGCTCTTGGAGGAGCAGCCTGTTAACTGGGGTAGGCAAGGAAGGGGACCTGCTTCTTTGCTGTCGTAGAGCCAGTCGTCATACTCTTCCATGTACTCGGCTTCCTCGGTGAAGTTGATGGTACGCTGGGAAGTGGTGAAGGTAGTAGTGAAAACGTCAAAGCTGGCTTCGGTGTGCTTCTCCACATGCTTCTTCTTCTTCTTCTTGTCGAAGGGAGAGAGCTCCTCGTCGGGCCGAGTGTATGGCTTGTTAGGGCGCAGATACATGTCCAGAACACTTTGGGTTGTGGAGGAAGAGGTGCTCGACGTGGTGCTGGTTGCTTCGCTGACAGCGCGACGACCTCGGGGGCGTGGTTTGGGGGCGTGGTTTAGGGGCTCTTTGAAGTTCATGAGGTTCGCAGAGGTGAAGCTCTCGATTTGGCTGTTAGTGAGTGGATTGACGGAGCCTTGGCTACCGACCACGTGCTTGTCGGCTTTGGCAAGTTTTGCGATAGTCATGAGAGGGATATCGGGAGACGATTCGTCGGCAGTAGGTGCTTCCTCGGTTTTCTTGCTTGTGGTCGCTGCTGACGACTGTGCCGGTGCAAGGCTGAAAGGAATCGCTGACACACGAGGAGTGGTTGCAGGAGTGCGGCTCATCTGCGAAAGAGGAGTCTCGGTGACAAGGACTTCAGACTGAGCGGAAGCGGCCTTGGTAGTCTTGGCCGATGACTTACTGACGCCGTCCTTCAGAGTATGGGGAGACTTCTGAGGAAGCGGAACCGGTGTCTTCTGAGGAAGCGGGACAGGTGTCTTTCGAGGAAGCGGGACGGCTGTCTTGTGAGGCAGCGGAACTGGAGTCTGCCTCGGACGAGAAGACAGAGCCGCTGCGACGGAGGGCGCTGGTACCGGGGTCTTGACGACGTCGGAACTCTTCTGCAAGGCAGAGGCAGCAGGCGCTTTCTCCAGTTTCTGCTTCTTAGCCTTGGTCTCGCCAGAGTTGACGACCTTCTTCGCCGTCTTGTTAGACTCAACAACATCCTTCTTGTCCGAAGCCTTTGGCCGTCCGGGCTTCTTCTTGGGTGACTCCGTAGGTACGGTAGCTGGCATAGCGACTGCGGCCTCGCTCTCTCGCTTGCGCTTCTTCGCAGCAGAAACTGGTGTGCCGTCGGATCCAACCTCCCTCTTCTTATACGGACCGCGTGGACCATATTTCCCATTCTTGAGAGGAGTCGCAGCAAGCTTGACAGTAGGTGTCGCATCGACTGGTGGAGTGTTTTGCTTCCCTTCTACCTTCTCGGGCTCCTTGGTAGCTTTAGCTTCTTTGGACAGCCTCTTCAGTCTCCTGGCTTCCTTCCTCTCGGCCTTCTCTTGCTTCTTCTTAGCTTTCTCTTCCTCGGCAACTTCATCCGTCGCACCATCGTTGGTTTTGATAGGTGCCGGCTCCTCGTCCTCTTTGAAGTCCATGCTGTTGTAAGACGGACGCTTCATTGAGGCGCCTTGACCAGTCAGGTGATGCTGCGGCATGCGGTAGAGACCGTTAGGCGGCATCGTTTCGATGGTTGTTGGTATGTGGCGGGTGGATTTTGTTCCAGAAATGTGTTTGTTGACGCGGTTTGCTGTTGTTGCCAGGTTGACTGGGCGCAAGCAAAACACGATCGAGCCCGCAAGAGCGCGCGACGACGTGTAACTTTTCTAAATCCAGTTAGAGCGTGCGCGCAGAAGAATGGCTGGGGGATGACTACCTTGGCCCCAACGTTGCGGAGTAAGAGCTTGAACAATGTAGCAAGGTGCGAGAGACGAGGTTGACAAAAGTATGGGGAGGAAGTCGCGAGGGAGAAAAGTCAACAAGCGATCTGCCTGGACTCAAGGTGAAGGTGAAGACGAGAGCATGCACTCACCTTCACGGTGAGTGTCGAAGGATCCCAATGTAGCCCATGCCAAGACAGAGAAGTCAACGACGTTTTCCAATCACGTGGCTCAGTAGGATCTACTAGATAAAGCGTTTGATGTGTGTCATGGTGGAGGTGCGGGAATCAACAAATCTGCACCACCACTATCAGATCCCGCGGCTGCATGCATTGCAGAACATACGATGTTTATTCGGATGATGGAAACACGGGTATAATATAGCTATGCGTATTATTTCTGCGGAAGCCTGTTCCCTTCATTGGGTAGCTTGACGTCAGCTACCACTTAGCCCTTCCCCTGGCGGTGACAGATCTGGATTTCACCACGCCTTGGGCGCTTGAATAGGATTTGGACGTTTGTTGATACGATTTAAATGTCGACAATAGTGGTGTTGGCAAAGGTGCGGTCGAGGCCGAAGCGTGAGGCACTGAATACATGGACATCGCTTGCCGGTCGTAAAGGGACCGTTGCAGCGGGACATCTCAGCGGCGATGATGGTTCATTCATGCGAGTCAACATGTTTCTTTGATACAGAGTTGGATGTATATCAGTGCCCCGTGTTCAGCCATCCCAAACGCACATGGTGTCTATAAACGTCTCCACTTCCTCAGCTATGACCGTTTCCAGATGCTCCCGTCTGATGCATTTCGTAGATTTTTACGTACTTCAGGTCATTGTATGAGGTATCGCGAATGAATCAAAACGCTACTGAGAGAGACCTCATCTTCCAGGCCTCATGGCTTCATGTTTGATGGGTAGAGCGTCTTCACGAAAGGCATGTAAGCGTTGACGAGTGACGCCATTAGACGTTCCAGAGTATGCAGAGCCGTTCGCTCGAGTAGTCTGTCTTCCTAACAACTGCCAATCGGGTACTCATGAGTAGACACGTGGGGAAAGAAAGAACAAGGCTGGTATGAGCATATGTCTGGTGGTGTTGACTTCACGGATGGTATGTAAATGGTGTTGTGGTTATAGTGAGCCTCTTTAGCATTCCACATAGCATCTCCGCAAGTATACGGTAAGCAGAAAAGGCTCAATCTATGGATGTTTGGGGCTGTGATCCAATTTGGTCGACTTTCGGATGCTGCCCTCGGTAAGCGAGATCATGGTTGAGCTCAACAATGGAATGATGACTCTGAACGCACTCCGTCGACGTGGAAATGATGATAAATCTGTAGCGAAGCATTCGTGAGCTCCTCGCTCTGGAACACAATCAGCATCTACAGGCTGACACTGAGTTACCCTATAACTATATCTTCTCTTCCTCTGAAACCAAAATGCACTAAGTGATTACAAATTACTCCCCGTCTCTCGCTAGACTGGCCTCGTGAGCACACGCGCCAGACGTTAAAGACCCGGCGTATGCGCAACATTCCTGATATCCTTGGTTTCAATGCGACCTATAGCTGGATACATATCATGCCGATCAATGTAACTATTCACGGTCTTGACATTCTCCAGTTCATCTTTGCTCCCCTCACTCTTGGCCGTGTCCACCTGCACCAGCGCGTTCTTGTCCATATCGTCGTCGAACTCAGCTAGCCCGCTTCTTGCTGGGAAACTAGTCACTTCGCCGCCATTCTCCTGGATGGGCGGGATACCCGCCATGTCTCCGTGATCTAGACTGAGCTTGCGGACGCGAGAGTCTAGATTTGAAGGCGGAGGCTGTGGTGTGCTGTCGCTGGGGATTGCGCTAAGGGACTTGGAGCGCACGGCTTGGAGGGTGTTGGAGTCTTCCGAGGCGCGATTTGGTGCCTCGCCTGCTGAGAGGGAGCGCTGAGGGTCAACGGTCGGAGTATGTGGAACGCTGTTCGAGCGCTGCTTGTCGTGTGCGGTTTTGCTGCTCTTGGACCACGACTTGAATTTGAAAGCCGAGAGCCAACCCGGGCGCTTTTCCTTGCCAGCGTTTGGATTCAGGGCACGTTCGGCAGCCAGCTGGATGTGGGATTTTGCTTCTGGCTTTGAGGGCTTGAGTCCGGCGACGTGGGCTGGCGAAGGAGCCGGAATGGAGCGGACATCGTAGTCTGACTTGCGGCGCGCGCCTGCTGCATCCACATTGGATTCTGAAAGACCCAGTACAGCACGGTTTCGAGCGAGATTGGATTCCTTGACTTCTTCGGTGATGTACGACATGGCTTTGTCGATGACATCGATGTACTCTGGATAATCGACGACGCAGGCTTCCCGGATCAGACGCAGCTTCTCCCAGTCTTGCCGCACTGCTGGTCCTGTGAGGTCAGGGTGCCAGCCCATGCTCTTGAGATCGGATCGGATTCCCCGGTCAACCTGCTCCTTGACGCCCATGAGATCAATGAGCGCATCGACTTCGGTGCGGACAACCTTGACGTACTCGCTGAAGCGCGTGGTGTCCTTGACGGTCCAATGCGAGGTGGTCATGCTCAGGTTGCGCTTTAGAGTCGCCCGCGCGCCCGTCTGTGCGAGGAGATCCTTGAGGAGGGCAAACTTCTCGCGGAAGCCTTCTAGTCGGTTGGTGTCGAGTGCTGGGTATTCCAGGCGCGAGAACGTCTTTGGACTCTTCAGGCCGTATACGTTCATCAGTTCATCGCGCGACATAGTGCTAGGGCGGCCGGCGATCTCATGCAGGGCCCTGCGCACCTTTGCATTGATAACCTCGTCGTCAAGCCTCGGGTCTCGGACGCCAAAGTTGACTGGCAGATGCGGATCCGGGTTCGTGATGCCCGGATGGCTGGGGATCATGTGTCGAGCAATCGTCGCGGGCGGCGCAGAGATGCCCACGGCATCGCCAAAGATCAGCAACCTGCCCTGCTGAAGGCCGAGCTTGGCAAGCGCAACCTTCTGCGCATGGTCGTGGTCCTTGGAAGGATGGATGAGGTTGAAAGCTTCAACACAAGTGCTGAACTGGGTCGCGAGAGAGAAGACGTCGGTGAGGACCTGCGCCTTGGTCTTGGCTCCGACAGGCTCGGTTGATTCGACAAAGTCGGTGGTACTCTTGGTCGTCATGTCGGCGGGGCTCGTCGCGGCTTCAGCTCGAGAGATGTCGATGGCAGAGCACAGAAGCGCGCGCGCCAGCTGGAGGAAAATCAGGATACATCACGGATCCGGTCAAGTCGATATTCACTGCATGTGCGCATGACGTCTGGGGGAGAGACCAATATCCAGCTGTGGCGCAGAGGAAGCGGGGCACCGATCGGCAAGCCTCTGTCCTGTCTTGGCTTTCGCTGCACGCTCTTCATTTGCGAACACGCCCGTTGTCCGCAACCAAGCATTGCAACAGTCCATGCCACGCCTTTGCCTGCTGCACTCTTGTGTCTTCGACGCCACACGTTGCCAGGGCTAGATAAATGCCGCACTGCTCGGCCTCTCTTTGTTGGGAGTCAACGTGCGACCGCAGATTCGGCTGCCAAATTTTCACTCTTCTGCTGCGGCTCGCGATCTAGATCGTGCAGCCATCTTCGGTGCTTATCTGGTTCTCTGCGGCAACACGACGCGGAAACTGTTGCTTGCTGGCGCGCGAAGTGTCTGGGATCTAGTGTGCGTTGCATTGCATCTGCTATCTAGCTCTCTAGGTTTCTGGGAGGGCTAGGAAGACGTCGTAACACTACCGAAGCTGTTGGCGGTCTGCGCGACATCGCCCAAGGCCGCGCGGGCTGTCCAGTCGTACCTGACCTCATCCTCCTTTGTCGCCCCGACGGTAGGAAATCATCGCGACGCTCGGCAGCCATCTGCACCACCGTGTGCGCGGAAGACGCATGGAAACCAGCATCCGCGCCATGTTTCGTCAAGAGGCCATGTGAGTAGACCGGCTGTCAGTAGGCAAGCGGTTGCTGAATTGGCCATTGAAAATCGCGCGTCGCTTTCGCTAGCGGCCGTCTAGTATAGGACCGAAAACACACACACTAAGTTGTCTCCATTGGGAGAGCTGACGATCAGGCTGCGCACATCGGCGAAAACGCTCAGCCTGTCTGTTTGACGGCATTTGCAGTATCTGATGAAGAGCCAGCTCTAACACGGCCGCGCTGGGCGCGAACAAGTAGCGTGGTCATCTCAAACATGGTAGAATGGGCTCTTCCCCCCCGGCTTCTCTTCATTGACGCTCACCGCCGTATTCGTATCGCCGTCTTGGTCGCACGACCTTGTGTCCGTCTCTTGCTTTTGTAGCTCGTTGCGCTCAATACTGAACTCGTTCGTGACAAATATACCACTGCCCCGGCGATCAAGCTCGCCCAGCCTACTCGCTGGCAGTGCATCATCTTCGCTTTCTCGCTCAGAGGCACTTTTGCCAGACACGTTGCTCTTGTTGCCGGTTCCAGCCGGCCCATGGTTGCTCTTCCAGCCCATGGGATACGATTGACGCTTCGTAGTGTTCTTGGTGCCTATGCCCGAGCCGAAAAGTGGCCCGAAAAAGCGAACGAATGGAGCGCGCAGCATAGGAAGGCAAGCACACACGATACCCGCATTTGCTTCTATCACCGACCATATTGTCGCGGGTACGGGACCCCAGGTTGGATCGGGGTTGTTTGCGGATCGTGCGATTGTGGTGGCACGATATATAGACGCGAAAGTGACACTAGCAAGTTAGCAATGGGCCTTTGACGGAACTCTCAGACACATACAAGCCTCCAGTGCCAAACACAAGCGCCACGCCCAACTTCTCAGCCCGTCCCATAGAAAGACTCAATATCTGCCGAAAAGGCATCGCAAGCAGCATAAAGTCGGTCGTGATTTGAACCGTCGCATAGGAGATCCACCAGGGTTCATTCTTAAAACACCGGGCACCGGGTATAGTCCTGTCCCAGAAGGCCGCGATTGGTGTGCATTGGAACACGGTCGCGATAGTGAATGCGAAGCCGGTGATGATGATCCAAGCGTCTACATCAAAGTCAGCCGATGAACTGGTGTCATGTCAGAGCACTTACTCATGATGTGACAAGCAATACGGAACGACTTGGTGGTTATGGCGAAGATTCGGTAGTAAAGACAAACTACAGAGATCTTGTTGAACATCAGAACGACTTTGTAGACGACTGCAACGGTCAGTAAGCTTCGTAGTGACGCTTTGCACCATCTCCACTAAATGTCCTTTCGTAGCCATTCAGGCCGGGCTCCTAGAGCACTCCATGCTGTCCAGAAGGATTGTACGGTCGTTGAGAATCTACTTACTGTTTGCTCCGTAGAACCATTGGCGAGCGATGATGCGGGAATCGGCGGGTAAGGATTTCCATGGTCTTCCGTATCCATAGACTACCGCTGTTCGAATTTAACGAGTGTCCCTCGAGGTGATGCGAGTCCACTAACCTTGACACTCTGTTACAGAGAGCACGACCGATGATATCAAGGCAGCGACGATCATGTAGTCGTCCATTCCCAGACCACTTCGCTTGGTCAATCGCTGTGCAAGGCGTCCGGCGACAAAGAGACCCGCGACGATGACGGCTAAGACGCTGGTGAGCCAGAGGCCCCATCCACGCTCAACTGAGCCTTGAGTTCCAAGGCCGACGTTGGGAGCCATGTCGCATGAGGGTACACTCAAGTTTTGGAGAGCAAGTCCTGTGGATGACCCACGAACAGCGGGAGCCTACAGTATAATCATTAATGGGCCTCGTGCAGCATGGGACTTTCCAGGTACCCGGCCCTGAAGATACGGCGATGCAGGGTATAGGGTGTGCAGCGGCTGATGACCCTTCCGTGGGGGCATCACGGGAATGCTTTGACGGCGAATTTCTCTGCATTCGTATCCGACGCGATTGGATCTGGTATCCCAATCTTCGGGGACCACACATGTCGATCTCTACAATGCCGTGCGCGCTCAGGGTTTTCCCTGCTACGGTCCAGGCGTTTGCCGTGAATGCCAGGGCTGACTGCCAATCGGCTCGGTGCAGTGTACTGAACAGGTATGGGTGGGTGACATCAGATGGCGATCAGCGGTGCCCGGAATTGTGCCGGATGTACTCAAATCGCACTCATCGCCTACGCCCGTCAGGTTTGGGTCTTGAGTTGTATCGAAAAAGCAAAGGCTTGAGCGGAATGAACAGCATCAATGTCCCAAGTGTTCGGGGTCGTATGTCACGATGATGGAGAGGTCCGCCAGATCGAAAGGTTCCGGGCGACTGGGAGACGGGTAGCGCATTGGGACTAGTGTTGTCCTTGCTAGGGCTGCAGCCGAGATGAAGCCTCGTGCGTACCCGTCCTGTCTGACAACGTCGAAGCTTTTGACGCCGGCGTAAGACCGCGCGCACTCGGCATGAGTCCTTCGCAACACTGCCATCTGCCTCGGGACTTTGTCTGGTCGGAGCTTTGTCTGGTTGCAGCCCTGTTTGTCCCATCGACGACGGCTGGCAACGCAGGAACGTGGAGCTAACAGCTTGCCCACCGAGCCGTGATTTACATCTCGCTCCAATAAAGTCAGCTGGTCGCCCTCCAGCTGTTTGAAGTTATTCCGTCGAGCGCATGGTAGTTGCTGTTTCGAGTTGAAATTATGCAACACCTCCTCCTTACCGCTGCAGCTGTAGCTTCGCTATTCGGTTCGGCCGTCGCAGCGCCGAAGAATGGCTCCAACATCGAGACGTCGAGCGGTACCTTGATCGGTCACCCATCGTCTAACAAGACACGTGTGACTGAATTCTTGGGCATTCGATATGCAGAAGCGCCAGTCGGCGAACTGAGATTTGCTGCGCCGAAGAAGTTCGACGCGCCCAAAGGAACCGTTTTCGAGGCATCCGAGTGGGTCAGTAATCACGACATCACTGGGTATTGCTCAATCACTGACAGACTGTAGTCTCCGTATGTTGAGAGTTCGAACATGTAGGATACGTCTAATGACTTTACAGTGACTGCCCTGCTGTTAAGCCGCCAGTATCAGCTTTCCCCAACTTCACACAGCCATCCGGCTTGCGTGTGTGGAAGAACTTCGCAGCTCAGAACAACAATTCGGTGTCCGAGGACTGCTTGAAGCTCAATGTCTGGACGGCGAGTGCTGGTGATGCCGATGCAAAGAAACCAGTGCTGGTGTTTCTTCACGGAGGACGTACGTGGTCCCTTCGGCTGTCATGGATGACTTCTAACAGCCACGCTAGGTTTCCAGATCCCCGGCCCTCACTCTCCCTTCTACAACGGGCAGTATCTGGCCGACGCTGAGGATGTCGTTGTTGTGACATTCAAGTAAGACACCCGCTGTGGTCGACCCTACACCTACTGACTGGGTCAGTTACCGATTGGGCATCTTCGGCTTCGCTGGTGCTCCTGGTGTTGAGAAGAACGCGGCCCTGCGCGACCACCGTAGCGCTGTCGAATGGGTGCGCGATAATATCGCTGGCTTTGGAGGCGACCCTTCGCGCATCGTCATCTTTGGACAAAGTGCAGGTGGCGCCGCTGTCGACTACTGGGCATACGCCTGGAAGAACGACCCAATTGTGTCGGGTCTCATCCCCATGTCTGGAACCTCACTGAGCTTCGTTCCCAACACAGTCGAGTACTCGCAGTCTATCTGGTACAATGTGTCCCAGACCATCGGTTGTGGGGGTGCTGCCAATGACTCTGCCGATGTCGTATCTTGCGTACGTTCTGCAAACATGTCTGCTCTTCTGGCTGCCTCGGCAAAGGTTCCTGGTCTTCCCAGCGTCGGTCTGACTCAAGCGACCTTCCATCCAACCGTCGACAACATGACGGTTTTTGCGGATTATCAGCAACTCTCAGCGGACGGTTCCTTCGCCAAGATTCCGCTTTTGGTCGGCAATGCGGACCACGAAGACGGCTGGTATCGCATTTCAGGGTGGGCGGCCAAGCTGAACTTTACCAACGCGCAATGGGATCTGTTCACCCAGCGTGGCTTCACATGCCCATCCTCCTTGTCCGCTGCATACAGGGCGCAGTACGACGTACCGACCTGGCGATACAGATACCACGGAGATTGGGACAACCTTCGCCTCTACAACGGCAGCGCAGGCCTCGGGCCTCGAGGAAGCGCGGCCTACCACGGCTCTGACCTAGGCCTGGTCTTCGGTACCGCTCAAGACATCTCTGGCCTGCCCAATTCTCCTGCTGAGAACCAGTATATGAAGCATGTCCAGGGCGCCTGGGCTGCGTTTGCCCGTGATTCGCAGGAGGGGTTGACCAAGTACGGATGGCCGATGTATAACTCGGGTAAGCACTGGGAACACCCGAACGCCTGTTTCTACGCTAACACGTGCAAAGGCAATGCTACACTCGTCGAGCTGGCTTATAACAACGACCCTATGCCCAAGTTTGTCAATCCGACAATCTATGACGCATCTTGCCCCGCGAAAAACGATCCGCTGCCTGGACGAGGTGCTTTTTAAAGAAAGATGGTTACATTTGTATCAAGTAGACACCCTTCTAGCATGTTATTCAGCAACACCTTTGTGACGTTTGTCATCGCTTTGTTCTAACTATCGTCGTCTGCGTTCATGCGATTCGCATCGCTGCATCCTCTCGTAATTGGTCGCATAAGATCACAAATCCAAATCTTGGATGACTCGCCGTTGAACCCGGCGTTGAGTCTGTGTCAGAAGAGGTTGTGTTCCCGGCACTTGGGTCCCCAGGACCTGCCTCGTCCGGATGGCGTTAACGTTTATGGTTACGGCCCGATGCGCTGACGCCAACCAACGAACTTTGTCGTGAGCCAGGACTGCGCCAACCGACTGTTTGTAAGAACGCCGACGAAGGACAACCCACCGCAACGGTTATATCAGATCGATATCCCGGTCATTCGATTGGACTGCCGAAGTGATTGTGACAGCGGCTGCATCTGCGATGGTAGGAGCACGTGGATGTAGCGCACCTAGCTGCACCGGAGACATCCCCCCGAATGAATTCATCGCGTATCGCGACCTGATCACGACTTCTGCATTGACGCGATGTAGCCAGGTTTGCCGTTCGATAGTTCCGTCGAGTAGGCTTGGGGCTCGTCGGCTGCGCGCATGCAACCGCCGTTCTTCAAGAGCCAGAACGCAGACGAACTCTTCTGACCCGCCTCCTCCACTTGGATAGCTGCTTGACTCGCAATTCCATCGCACTAATTTGAGACTGTAGCAGCGGACGCCTGAGCAGATCGAGATCCTATACGACGACCCGTGTCACAAGATGTCCAGTCACGTTGATATCATCACGAAAGGCGAACAGACTGCAGAGACGGGAGACAACAAGGATAATCCCCCGTCTTGGCAATATATACATGTCCCAATAAGGCGCTGGGATGTCAGAGTACAGGTACCGAGACTAGAATGCCATGCCGCGTCCATGCTAACCCACCACAGCAAAGTTAGTGCGGGACCCTTGCGATTGCGGCGTGATGTGTGCATAGAACACGGGCTGGCACCCCGCGCCTTGGGTCTATACTTCTAGGACGACTACTCTGATAGTTGTGCGGTACTAAAACCAACGACTTTCCGGCTGGAAGGTAGTCTGCCCTGCATTTGAACAGTACGCGAAACGGACCGTCTTTACAACCGCGAGGATGAGTTCACTGGGTGCCTGGCAGTTCACGCCACTCATGACCGAGTTTCCTACCAATGTGTTGCCCAACCTAGGGTTTTGGAGTGCGAAGAACGGATCTTGGGAATACCAGATTCAGCTGGCATGGCCGCTGAACTGGACCTCACAGGAGGAGACGTCGACTGTGGAGACAATGTAAGGACACAGGCAGCGGCAGCGGCACCACGGGGTTTCGGACTGACACGGCTACTAGGTATGTCCTGGACGGCAATGCTCTGGGTATGACTGCCACAGAAGCCTTCCGCCGCCGCCGTCCCGTCGAGTTCAACATGCCCGACTGCATTGTCGTCAGCATAGGCTACCCGGAGACCATCGAAGATTCACCATACAGCACGCAGCGGAGCTACGACTTCCAGCCTCCAGTCTGCGATGGCTGCCCCTTACCTGCGGTGCCTGGCGTGCAGTCCAATGCGGATGAGTTCATCGAGTTCATCGACAACGCTCTCCGGCCATGGGTTCAGGAGACGGCTTTCCCGAAAGCTGAGTTTGACCGCGACGCACTCTACGGCCACTCCTTTGGCGGACTCTTCGTCCTGTATGCGCTCACGGTACGGCCTGATCTCTTCGATACGTTCCTCAGCGCTTCTCCGGCCCTCTTCTTCAACGACGACTACGTCTTCAACAACACGGACTTCCTCGCACCGCTGGTGTCGCCTTCGGCCAGCGACACGGCCAACGCGACCAAGCCTGCTTTCCAGATAAGCTATGGCGCGCTCGAACAGAAGCTGGTGAAGCGGCGGACGGAGACGGACGCGGAGTTTGCGTTCAGGCAGAGCATCCTCGTGCCGCAGCGCATGACGGATCTGAGCCAGAAGCTGTACAGCAGGCTGGAGGGCAGCCCGGCGTTGAGGGATGTCAGCATCCACGAGTACCCGTCCAGTGACCACGCGGCAGTAGGCGCGGCAGCTCTGGCGGACGGCATCGACTACTTCCTGGACTGGTGAGTGCGAGGTTGTGGGAGAGGAAGGGGATGTCAACGTGTCCATGTACCTAAGTTCCGCGTTACCCGGGCGCAACGGGGCAGTAGCTTGACGAATGGATCCGGACTACCTGCCGCTTTGGCAGTATAGCGCAGTGCTTGACCGCCTTGTTCGAACACCTGGGGGAGGCGGCGGCGGGCGTCACTGAGTGGTGGAACGGCGCAGATTACACGACAGGTGTCTTGCCCACCGCACCCACCGCGGTGCGCATGGGGTGCGATAAGTGATGGCGTCGGCGGGCGGCATTGGCTGCCAGGGCGGGGCGGTGGGTCCGGCCGCCAGCAGGAGGCTCAACGGACGGGTTTGATCAGCGCGGGCTACAGAAAAGATTTCGCCTAGGGAACCCCGGCGCTACGTCATCTTGAGGGAGACGAAGGGTCCGGTGAGAGGGAGCACCGCACGTAGAAATAGCATCGCGGACGCTCCCCAGCCCGACGACGACGCCGACGACGCCGACACACACGATGCAGCGCGCCAACACGACCGAGAGCCTGCGCACGCCCGGCGCCGCCATCTCGACGCTCAACCTCAACAAGCCCCCGCGGCCGGGCATGGAGCGCGCGCCCACGTCGACCAACCTGACGCGCCCGCTGCCCATCCAGCGCCTCGAGGGCAAGGTCGTCATGATCACGGGCGGCGGCGGCAAGGTGGGCGTCGAGTCGGCCGGCCGCCTGCTCATCGAGGGCTGCAACGTCGCCCTCATCGACATCGACCAGACGGCCCTCGAGGTGGCCGTGCCCGTGCTCAAGGCCGCCATCCCCACGGGCATCCCCATCGAGTCGCGCCTGCTGACCATCGTCGCCGACGCCACCAAGGAGCCCGACGTCGAGGCCTGCGCCAAGAAGGTCGTCCAGCGCTTCGAGAGGCTCGACGCCGCCCTGCTCAACTGCTGCCACCGCGGCGAGTCCAAGAGCATCTTCGACGTGACCGAGGACGACTTTGACCGCATCATGACCATCAACGCCAAGTCTGGTACGCCCACGTGACCCCACCTGGCCCCACGTGACCCGCTGACCACTGCCAGCTTTCCTCGGCGTCAAGTACGCCGCTACCGCCATGCAGACGACGGCCGCCGGCGGCTCCATCATCATCCGCTCCTCCATCGCCGGCCTGCGCGGCTTCCCCAACCTCATCTCGTACAGCGCCAGCAAGTTCGCCCTGCGCGGCATTGCCCTCACCGCTGCCGAGGAGCTCGGCCCCCTCAACATCCGCGTCAACACCATCCACACCAGCATCATCCAGACCCCCGGCTACAAGGACGGCTGGAGCAAGGAGAAGCTGGCCGAGCTCAAGGAGGAGACTGCCCTCGACCGCTTCAGCAGCCCCGACGACGTGGCCAGCGTCGTCGCTTTCCTCGTCAGCGAAGACAGCAAGTTCATGACGGGCGGCCACCTGAAGATTGACGGCGGCTGTGTCGCTGTCTAGACGTTCCACGTAGCCTTGCTTGTTGTACTGCCATGGTCGTCATTTGCATGGATGGAGTTTGGGATGCCCGCCTTTCTTCACAGGCCGAGGCTGCATGTTTTGCGCAGGCTGTCATCACGGAGCCGACACATAGAGGCACTTTATTAGACGGGTAGAAATGCATCACCACACGGACCTGTGTCCGCAAGTACTCCATCTGTCAGCATGCTTAGGCATACCTAGGTGCTTTGCCATGACAGCGCGTGACGTCACTGCGTCGTTTCCGAAAGTATCCGCGAAGCTGCCATGGTGTGACGTGCATTAGCCATACGCCATCCCTCGGAAGGTTTCTTCGCGACTTTTCACTTCAATCCTCACTTCAACCCGTTAGAGACCCAAAGCCACCATGTCCGAACCTACAGCGACCCAACACCATCCCAAGTTCCAAACTCGCAAGCCAGAGCAAGATGCCGTCGACTACGAAATGCAGACATATACGCGCGGACTGGACTTTGAACGCCCACCGCTCACCTTCCAGGCTGACAAATGGGAAGAGCTGGCCTGCAGTCGCATGTCAGCCGACTCAAAAGGCTACGTATACGGATCCGCCGGCGTACGGGAGACCACAGACAAGAACCGCAGTGCCTTTAGAAGATGGTCGATTGTACCCAACCGCCTAGTCAAGTACGACGGCTTCCCCGACCTGACAACCGAGATCTTTGGGGAGAAGATGGTAGCACCCATCGCCATGGCGCCCGTCGGTGTACTCAAAATCTTCAACCCAGAAGGCGAGGTCGCGGCTGCAAAAGCAGCAGCCAAAGAAGCCATCCCGTACATCCTAAGTACGGCAAGTAGTACGAGTATAGAAGATACTGCCGCAGCGAACGGCCCCAACAGTCAACGCTGGTACCAACTCTACTGGCCGTCACGCGAACACGACGACATCACCATTTCGCTACTTGAACGTGCAAATAACGCCGGCTTTACAGCTCTGTTTGTAACTCTAGATACGTACATCCTCGGATGGAGACCCGAAGACATGGACAACGGGTACAACCCCTTCATGCGCGCCGACCGCACAGGCGTAGAACTTGGCATGACGGATCCTGTGTTCCGGAAACAATTCAAAGCGAGACATGGCGTGGATGTAGAACGAAAGATGGAGACTGCGGCGCCAGAATGGATGAGGACGATTTTCCCGGGCGAGAGCCATAGTTGGGAGGATGTCGAGTTTCTCCAGAAACACTGGCATGGGCCGATTGTGCTCAAGGGCATTCAGAGCTTGGCTGATGCGAGGAAGGCGGTGGAAATTGGCGTGCAGGGCGTCGTTGTGAGTAACCATGGAGGCAGGCAGCTCGATGGAGGGAATTCGTCGTTAGGCGTGCTGCCACATATCGTTGATGCCGTTGGGGATAGGTTGACCATTTTCTTCGACAGCGGGATACAATCGGGTGCTGATATTGCCAAGGCCATGGCGCTAGGAGCCGACTGCGTGCTGATTGGTAGGCCGTATGTGTATGGTCTGGCGCTTGGAGGAGAGAAAGGCGTGGAGCATGTGCTCAAGAGTCTGGTGGGTGAGCTCGAGTTGACATTGCATTTGAGCGGCGTCCCGAGCGTGCAAAAGAAGGATTTGAATCGCGCCGTGCTCGTTAGAGAGGAGGCGCTTTTCGAAAGTGTGAAGGGGGTGGGATTGCGTTAGGGGAGATATTGCGATTCATATGGATCTTCATCTAATCACATGTGAACGTGTCGACCCTCTTTTTAGCCTCACTCTTCCCTTTGGCCAGCCACCTCCCGTGACCAACCGCAGTAAGCGCTACACACTCTTCGATGTACGAGCACTTATAAGCAGCAGCTCCGTTCGGCGACATCTTGGTATCAGAATAGTGTAACCGTTCTGAACTTACCCTCTTCTCACCTTCACTTCGATCAAGACTTGCGTGGGTATCTAGACTTCCCGACGTCACCTTAACTTTGTCCATCTCCTGCAAATCACCAACACAATCTCCTCTTCATCTTGCAAAGCCTAATCAATATGTAACCCACTACAACTCTCCGTTACCCGGGGATGAGAGAGTCCGCTCCTGTCCATGGATACATAAGCCGTCTCTGCGCCTTTGTCTCCATCTCACCGACCCCACTTTACTCTACGAACCAAAAGTATCACCACCGAACGAGTCCAAGTTTCAACTGGCTCAACATGGCCTAACTCGAACGACGACTTGCGTTGCTTAGGTCTCGCGGCCTAATGGTACCAATCACAGATCCAAAAACAAGCAAGCGGCCCACTGAGGAGCCAACGTCCGAGCCCCCGTCCAAGAAGAGCAAACATACTGCTCAGACTCTCACCGTACGAACTTAAGCCTTGGAGAAGAAACGCAACAAGACGAGGCCTCGAGAATAGTCATGGAATGGGACACGCCGTACACGACATGCTTTTGGTTCAAGTCGAGGAACAGTATGGCGAGGACAGGGTTGTACTTGAGCGGATGAAGCGGGCTCTGGAACAGGAGTTTGGTGGATTCTTTGGAGGCGAGTGAGACGGTGGTAGAGACGCATGTAGGAATGAGCACGTTGGAGATTGGATTTGGTGACGCCGCGGACCAAAAGTGTGAGACCCCTTTTCTTTTCGATGGTAACGACTTCCTTACTCTTACCATGACGGGTGGTCGTGAGCTGCATGCATGGCGCGACCGGAACTTGTACCTTTAACTTTCTTCTTCCATGCCAACGCAGATACGATTGCCAACTCCATTCGCTCCAAGGTACTTTTTCGGCTAACCATTACTGCCGCAAAACACTCTCGTTGCCCTTGAACTACGAGTGTCAATGTCATCCCCCTGTCATAAACGATCTGAGTTTTGCAAGGCTCTATGCTATACGGATATATCAAGCATCACCAACTACACATGCCAAATCTACAGACGCCAATCCAGAAAAGGCCTTTTATTGGACGACAGATCACACCCTCATCATCATCCGTACCGTAGGAATAAAGTCTTGACTATCCTTCTCTTGCTGTTCGAAGCTCTGTTTAAAGGCTGCCAATCCCGCAAGGATCCCGCATACCATAAACACCAACGACACAAGCGACCAAATGACACCCCAGCATTGCGACGAACCGCCATACCGCTTAGCGAACACGCTGGCATCAGACGAGTTGACCTTGCGGAGGATGAGGTCGTCACAGATATCCCAGACGCTGTAGAGAGAAGACATGACGCCGATGAAAAGCTGGAGCGGCGTTAGCAAGGACGTTTCGAGGGGACAGGGAAAGACACCTACGACCATGAACCTCAACGCCTCGCCATGTTCGATGAACCAGAAGGCTACCAGTAGCCCTACGCTGAGAAGAATTGTGACGATAGTCAACCAGTCTTTTCTCGCCCACCATAGTGTCAGCAAGAAGCAAACGCCTAGCACTATACTCGCTACTTTGGATGCCACGATGTTGAAGCCACAGAAGGTCAGCAGAGCACCTATCAATGAGGAGCCCAAGTAGCCAGCAGGCAGAGTTATGAATTGCTTGCCGCCGCGCATATGCGTTACACCGCCTTCATGGGGATCAAGGGAGATGGACTCCACTCGCCCGCCGGTACAGCAGGATGTTATTGCATGAGAGAATTCATGAAAGGCTATGACGAGCATCTGTGGGTTTCGTCAGCTATCAACATCTCCCATTGTCCCACGCTACCTACATACCTTGAACGGCCACAACACCCACCGTACATACGGCAAGTTCCACAACAACGCAATAACGACAACATACGCAGCAATAACACCCAGCGTAACCCCTTGGGTGTGATTTACACTCAATCCGCGGCGCTCAAAGTGATGCGAAGCCTGCGAGGCGACAGCCGGCCCCGCTGTGACCAGGGTCCGGCGCGCTAATTTGGCGAGCGTGCTGGTGTTGCGAGGCGACGCTGCTGGCGGCATGGCGGTGTAGTTGTACGTCTCTGTGGTATGAAGTGTTTGAGCGTGGGCAGAGCGGAAGCCTGGGTACTGAGCAGCCAAAGTACAGAGGAATGAAGATGCTGTTCTTGTTTTTCTGGTGAGTGAAAGCGGAGAGTGGCTGGAGAGAAGACGTGGAGCTGACGCGTTGTTTGTGGAATGCGCCACGCAGCACGCTAAATTTAGCAGGGATGTGGCTGTGTCGGCATTTTGTCATCAGGTACACGGAACAGGAGACAAAGCAGACTTGGACACTGGAAACAGTAGATGATATTGTATTGAATGGGATAGTCTGTGTATTATGTATACCGCTTGGTAGAGTGCGGCGTCATGCTGAAAGGAAGCGGTTCACTAAGCTGTGCGAATGCATCTTCGTCCCAAATACCAGGATATGAACTGAGTATGCATCGAGAGAAACCCTAACCTCGGCGCTCCTCGTCAATGTGTTCCTGATGCACTGACATGCCCCTCTCGGGCGAAGTATCGACATCTTTGTCGCCATACTTCTCAGATCCAACAGCACCAGTAGCGCCGACAGCGCTGTGGCGTCGCTCCCAGTATGAGTCGTCGCGTTCGTTACGGCTGATGTATCCAGCCGGGACCCACTTCTTACTGGTCCTGGCAGATAGGCTCGGGTCTGAGTACATGATATCGACGTTCTCAAGAGACAACGATTTGGTCTCGAAGACGAAGAAGTAAACGACACCGGCGGCGACGAAGTTGCAGGCGAAGAAAACGAAACCGAAGGCGTATCCGATGCCGTCGTCAGCGTAAGGTGTGAGGAAACCGATCAGGAAGTTGCCTAAGAATGGTCGTTAGTAAGCGAAGTCGGCATAAGAAAGCATGTTGCTTACCGAGCCAGTTGAACGCTGTAGCCAAAGAGGCTTGCTTCGCGCGAGTCCTGAGCGGGAAAGTTTCGCCGATGATTACCCAAATGAAAGGACCCCAGGTGGCGGCGAAACTTGCGATGAACATGCAAGCAGCAACGATCATAACGATACCGGCAGTGGGGTTGTCTTGCGGTGGGAGCGCAACACCGATGATGGCAAAGATGAGCAGCCAAGTAGCTTGCCAGAGACCGCCAATGACGAGCGGCACACGGCGACCGACTCGCTCAATGAGGTACAACCCGGGGATCGTCATGGCCACGTTGACAGCACCAAGAATAAGTTGAACTTGGAGAGGATCATCAATGCCTGCGGATTGGAAGATAGTCGCGCCATACTGTGACGATTAGCGGCGTGCATGTGAGGTCGTTATTCGAGGGAACTTACGTAGAAGAAGTAGTTGACACCAGTCCACTGCTGGAAGAATTGGATAGCACATCCGACGAGGGTACGGTATGCAAGACGCGGGATACCGGATGGCTGGCCAGTGAAGCATTCCACCCAAGTACCTTGCCCGGCGCTCTTTTGCTCGTTGATGGAATCCTCCATCTCCTTGAAGTCCGAGTTGACCAACTCGTGGTTGGGGTCGTGTGCCAAGCCTCGGAGACGAGCCATTGACATGCGCGCTTCTTCCCAACGGCCTTTACCGGCCAACCATCTGGGCGATTCTGGCGTGAAGAGTACACCGAAACCAAGAGGGAGCGAGAAGCCGATTCCGAGGCCAATGACGATTCTCCAGGCGGCATCGCTGTCTTGGCCCGGATTGTCACGGACACCAAAGTTGATAATGTTGGAAACTGCATATAGTAAGTACTATGTAAGCACACATATGGGCCAGACCTACTCAGGATGCCAACAGTGATCATAAGCTGGTAAGATGCGACGACGGCACCACGAATCTCTCGTGGGCAGACCTCAGACTGGTACATCGGTACACCAATAGAGAGAATACCGACACCAAGACCAGCAACGATACGACCAATAGTCATGTGGACCCAGGTGTTCATCGCTGTGACCTGGATGATGTTGCCAATGACGAATATGAGCACACCGATGGAGAGATTGCGGCGACGACCAAACCAGTCGGCAGTGTAAGCACCAGCGAGCGCGCCGATGAGAGTACCAATGGACATGAGGGATACAAGCAGGGACGAAATCGTGGGATCGAATGCTTTCTCGCCATTGCCCTGGTCCTGTCCAAAACGCTGGATGAAGTCCTTGAAGATGAGGATTCCACTGATTTGACCCTGCATTACGTGAGCCACACGCATTCACATGCAGAGATTGGCAGATACATACCGTGTCGTAACCGAACAGGAAACCACCTATCGATGTGATAACTCCAAGAATGATGGCTTCGATACCGCACTCGGCACCGCGAACGCGGACAGAACTTTTCAGAGTCAATATAGCATTCATGCATAATCGAACGGCGTCAAACGTACACTTTGCCCAGACCCATGGTTGTAGTAACGATTCGATCACGACAAGACCGATGTGCGAGACAAGATGGATTTACTTATTCGGCACACGACGAATCTTAAGTATCGATGCCAATTCCAGTCCCGTGTCCCGTAATGCGGTAATGCCCAGCATCGCGCCGAGCGTTCGACTCCGGGGCTCCTACGTCATACGCGCCACGCCGTCACGCGAAATTGCGCGCGAGCGGCCTTACCAGCTTGGCTTCACCTCCTCCACAGCCAAACAAAAGTGATCCGGGGGTCTGAAACTGCAGTAGTGGGCTTGTCAATGCGACGCAGCCGCTGGGGGACAAGGGGCGTGTATGTGGGGAAGCAGGTCGCGATTCGATAGCCAAGCCAAATCCGCCCGACGTTCCGGGAAGCCCACCAAGAGATAGACGGCCTCGAGCACACATGGATCGGATCGTGCTCTCACATGCTCATCTGACGGTAGGCGTTGTACAAGGCGTCCTGCTAGATCCCTAACGTGCAAAGTGAACGCCTCTGATGCGCACCCCGCATTCAGGCGCAAAGCACTCAGCGACGCGCTCCAGGGACCGTTGTGCCGCACAGCCGGGCGCCAGAAACTTGGTGACGGTCGCGTGACTTGTGGATATCGACTCGACGACGCGTATTCTTCGGCCGGGGCCATGTCGGTGAAGATACTTCACTTCAAGATGCGACAGACGCTCTCGGCAGTGGGGATGATGGAGATACGTACGACCCCATCCGGGCCTGTGCAGCCTCAACACCTGTGCTCCGACCATCCCTCCGACTCTTTGAACAATTGCCGCGCGAACCGGCACAAGCTTTGTCGCTGTGCTTGTTTTGGACTGCAATCTCCGATCGCTTGCAGTCTCTCTCCGGTCAAGTAAAGCGAGGGACCCAGTTTGGATGCAACGTAAGCCAGGTTGCGGCGACGGATTGGTGCGAGAGCGGCCCACATGAGGCTCAAGGAAGGCACTAAGAACCTTCCATTGCCTTGGCATGTCCGACCCGCATCGGACGAGAAAGTGAGGCCGTAATCTCGGCAGTTCCCACGTCGTGGAGTAGGTGTGAAGGCTTTGAGGGGCAGCCTGCGTGTTGGGGAGAAGAAGGGGTGTGGAGGTTGCGGAGACTGGAGAAAACTTCTCCTCGGTAGTAAGCACTGGGGACGAAAGCTGGAGAAGGAACAACAGCAACCTTCTTGCGCAACTCTCCCTACAACATGACTTGTGTCTAGGTAATTTACACGACAACTGACTCTCACGGCTTCTTGCTCTGTGCGGTTTAGCGCATCCGGTGGGATGTACATAGTAATCCTATCACCGCAGAAGGGAAGAGACACTGCGCCGGCAACGCGCCGATGCCAGGTACGATCTGAAACGTCGTCATTCCCGCATCTTTCGATGTATCGATGTCTGAGTGAACAAAGACAATGCCCTTCAACGCGGTCTGCCAAGTCACGTGCGGCGTTCCTTGGTCCTTCTAGGCACCGTTGGAACGCGATGGTGATGTCATCATGTCGCGATACTCAGGAGCCAACTGAGAATGCTGTATCAACCCAGAACCTCTAACAAGAACACTCGAGAAGACATTGCGGAGTACACCAAACTCAAATTTCCTATAGACAACCTCCGGACTCACAAGTAGATCACAAAATGGTCAAAGACAACGAAACCGTGATTGAGTAAGTGGCCCATGAACGTCAACGCAAGCAAAGTGCTTACGGGATCGCAAGGGAGTTCAACGAGCTGGTCAACATGTCGGCAGACGAACTACAAGACTGGCTTGGCAGCGAAGAATCCGCTGGAGCCGGCTGGTAAGCCCTGCCTGCAACGAATGCAGTGCTGACGTTGCGAATCTTATGACATGCATATCCTCTAAGACGCCTACAGGTCCAAAGACAACGGCTCCGGCGAGACAGTCGGCCATGATTCGGGTCGTAAAATCGTTGCTATACTGCAGAACAATCCGCAGAAGGACGCGGACAAGTATGAACAAGAAGACATTGACCACATGCGCAAGGTGGTAGCATACTGCAAGAGGCATCTTGCGCAAGAGGACAAGGCGAAGAAGGACACGGATAGCAAGAGCTACAAGAGCTTGAAAAACTGGGGTCACGACGCCCAGAAGGCTTGAGCATTTGCATGAATGGGAATGATGCTGGAAGAGGTGTGAACTCGACACAGGCGGAACAAGTAGCGATATGCATATATCGAGGCCAAACCACAGACTTCCAATACTGTCACAACAATAACACGAACACATCCCACTTCGTCATCTTGTGCAGGGACATGGATTTCAAGACGGCCGTATCAAAAGTGGAGTAAAATAGAAACAATGCTTGAAAGACATCTAGGTAGAAGAGGCGTACAGGACGAGTGTCTTGGTCTACAGAGCAGTCGACCTCTTGCGGCCAGCGAAGTAGTTTCCCTTTGATTCGTTAGTTCTCAGTTCGAGTAGTCGGATCGGTGATACTTACTTGCATGCCACCCACGCACGCTGGCTGCTCCATTTCCTCCGTCTTTGTTCTCTCAGGTGGGCTTCTGCGCATGAAGCACTCGCCTACATGATGGCCCTCATCGCACGCAACGACCCATTGGCCCATACCCATGTCCTTGGGAGCGTGCCTGACACCTCTTCCACCGCCACCTACAATCAGATTGCCTGGTCGGTAGGTTGGATCCGCGCGCATACGCTTAATCACGCTGCTGTGGATGACGGCATTCGCGGGTATGTCGCGCGTCTCACCCTTGGGCAAAGGCCATCGGATCGCTTTCCATGTCCCATCCTCCTGTAAGTCCATGCGTCGGAAAGGCAGGTACTCCATTATGTTCCACGAAACGACGCCCATGCGATTGGCACCATTGTTGAATTGCAGGACGTCGTGGATACGGCCTTTGGTCGCAGCGCTGTGGAAATGTTTGTGGAAATGCGTGTTAGGGTGTTCGCGATGGTGCGAAAGGATGTTGTCGTCGTCAGTGTAGCCAGCTGTGTCGACGGATTGCGCGCCCGAATTGGCGATGACGGGTGAGGGCGACGCAGGATCGATTGCAATCATCGGGATGTTGTTCTGCGCTCGCGACACGTTGGTTGTGGGCTCCTCGTGGCAGCAACTCAGAGCTGCGAGCTTGTCTTCGTCAAAGTCGAGCCCAGCTTTTTGAGCTTCGCGCACCATCCACACCAGGGCTACGTGGCTCAGTGCTGCGTCGTCATCACCAAGAGGCCAGCCTCCTCCGATGTCCTACACGACGTTAGTATTGTAATTGAACCTCCGTGACGAGCACACTTACTGCATGGCATCCAGGAAACCAGACTTCCTGAATATCCTGCTCGCCATCTTCGTCTTGAGAGTTGAAAGTTCCCGCAGCGTCATAGGATCGCATCGAAGGAGTAGCAGAGCCGTGAACGCCATCAAGCTGGGAGCAGTCCGCGCTCCGGCTGCGTACGCCTGAAGTCTCATGTGGATCTCTGTAACGCTCAGGTGGTGGTGCCAATGTATCTCGCCGACCTCTACTCTGCTGTTCGTCGTGGTCTTTCTCGTCTAGGTCATGGTCTTCATGATCACCATGGATCAGATCCTTCATGTGCTGCTGGTGTCTGTGGCGATGCTTGTACAACATTGACCGGTCGGGCTTCTCTTGAGAGATGAGATCTTGTCTGAACTTTGCGCGTCGTTCATCGATGGATACTGCATGTCGTATTACGTGGGCGCTGCTTCTTGCGGTGTAGGGGAATCTGCTACGTTGCATCCAGGCGTTCTCGAAAGCAGGCACGGAATTGACTGTATCGAAGAGGCCCAGAAACCGAATGGGTTTGACGGGACGGCTGAACGTCTCGCGAAACGCGCACATGAATTCCAGAAGCTTTAGCTTCTCAGATTTCTCGCCTGGCTTGCGATCTTTGCCGCCTTTTTCGTCCGGTAATCTACATTGCCATTTCTGGAATGTTCTGAGATAGCGTTAGTGGAGAGTTTATGCATGCTACATGCTATACTCACTTCCATGCGAATTGACACATCTCTTCGTTTCCAGCCTGTCGACAATTAGAAATCGCCTGACAGATATTGGGCAGTTGCTTACAGAGAGGAGACCAACATGATCAAGCATCTCTGCGAGGAAGCGAGCGGTATATGCACCACGCGAGAAGCCGAAGAAGAAGATATCATCGCCAGGTGTATAGTATCGCATTAGGAACTGTCCAGTCCATGTCAGCCAGCTGCGACCGGGTTCCGTCCTCTAGCCACTAAGCTGAGGATAGAGCTACCTCCTGGGATGGCTTACCTTGTATCCCGCCATGACATGCTGATCGAATGAAGTTCCTACGCCAGATCAGATTCCATGCATCACAACGAGCCGTGCCGAACGTACCTATTGCGCTATCTTTTGCCTTCGCGTACCATGACTGGAACTTTTCCCATCGACCTGTTCGGGTCATGGATCCATTGGCTTTCGTAACATATGTACCGATTCCGGGCTGGTAGTAATGGAACTGATCATCCCCATTGCGATCGAGCATGCGATAGATCTTGAGGATGTTGCTGTCGGAGTCTGTGCCTGAGAATTTGTTGCCTGTACCATCGAAGCACAGGACAAACTTCTTGGTCACATGGTTCGGACGTCGTGACACGGCTCCGTAATCCATAGGGTTGTTGTTAGGTGGTTGTGCGGATACCTGAGGCGAAACGCTCGGTAGGCGTGGCTGCTCTGAGTTCTTGCGCGCCATGTTGAGACTTGGGGCTTGACGAGGAAGAGCACCTTGACAGGAATCCAGCTTGGTCGTCAGAACGAAGCAGTCGCGAAGTGTCAAATAGCCAAGTAATCTCTATCAACGCGGGGATCGGCTACAAAAGCCTAACACAACTGACGCGTGCTCCCCGTCTGGTCTGTCTCCAAAGCTTCCGAGCGTATCAAGCCACATTAAGATACTGATCGCCATTGCTAATGCGGCTTGTAACAAAGCTCGCCTATCGACGCGTCGATGTCGCAGGTGGTGGGCTGGGAGTAGTCCCGCCGCTAATAGCAGCCGCTGATCGTTCTGAAGTGCCGCTCGCCCTACAGCGACTATTGACCTTTGAAAGCTGAGATAAACTGACTACCATGCGCTATACGACGCCCCCACCCTGAGTTGCTACATCGATGATGCGGCAGCCACTCAAGCATCTGAGCGTTGCCTGGCAGAAGGCACGACAGATACACCGCATCCTGTCCCGTGTCGTGCTGCAATTGATTGCAGAAAAGAAACGCATGTGGCCCTCGACTGCAAGTAAGCCAATGCCACCGTTTCGCCACTATCCCGGCTGGCAATATGGTGGTAACCGATGGACGCGATGCTACGCAGTCCAGGCAGGCAAGCTCCGAGAGCTAATGCTGAGCGCGTTGCTCGTGATCGCAGTGGTGTCTAATCCAATTGGACTCGGAAGCAGTGCATTCAACAAGAACGCGCCGATCAGAGAGGAGAGGTTGGTGTAGGTCTGCTCGCCGACATGTGAGCAGGAAAAGCACGTCGCGTCGATGGTTGACGCTACCCTTCCAGCGATCATTTGTGGGGGGGCGGCCCGTGCACCAGCCGTCTCGATTGCCGTCGTCTCGACTATCGATCGCACCTCCCAGTCACCACAACCACCGCCGGCGTCTTGGACGAACCGGACAGTAAACCTTACGGCTTCGGGACAGGCCGTAGACCACTGACCGCCGTCGCTAGTGCCTGCCTGATACCGCACCCTACGCGGAGATTTGCAAGCTGGCACTCCTGTTGTTGACCGCCACCACATCAGCTGAAACTCACTCTCGTCTGTCCACTTGCTAGCACATGACTGCGCGACCATTCGTCGGGAAGTAAGGTCGGTCAATTCCGGTGCCGCAAGCGCTAGAGTCTCCTTCCACTACTCAGCCGAAAAAAGCTGAATCGGGATGCCGATCGCTTGATAATTCGTCTATGGCTTTTGTCCACGTCTCTGTTTGGAATGGTCGCGAGTTCAGGTCGCCGTTCCTGTCTATCATGTTATCGACCGCCAGGGTTGCAACATCTTCGACACGTTCCCATAGGGAGACAGCCGAAGTGAGACCACAACGACTCCCAGGCAACCAAAAGCGCTGAAGCCTGAAACGTGGCAGGCGTACCCACCTCCTGGCTACACGTTGCTTTTGGACTTTTCGCAATGTCGCAAAGGCCATCCATGGATCGTCACAGGTGGGTCTAGTTAGTCGTTTCCTCATGGAGCCAATGGTGCTACTACGCTGTGGGTCTTGAGGACCGCTCACAGATCATTCCTTGGACTTGTCATGCAGTGCTCGATACCCCTCTGTCAGTTCTTAGCGAAGGTAGCGCAGAATCCGTCTGGCACTACCCTCCACAAAGGAAGTCACGACCAATGAGCGGTCGGACATTTGTAGCCATCAGAGGTCTGACGATATCAAGATCCGGACGCTACTCACATCATCCCGATGCAGGCATGGGTTCGTCCGCCCTTGAGGAAGCCGCAGGACACTGTTCGCCGAGTGCATATGCTGATCAACACACCGTAGCTGCTAGCGATCGTCGCCACGCAACTGGCTCGCTGCTGCTTGCCATGGCCAAGCTCCTGCGTGGGGAGCATTGCGCCTCCCAGATCAACAGCAAGCTACGTTGAACTTACTTTGTGAACTCCGTCCGGCCCTGGGATTCATATTCTCCCCGTTCCCATCTTTTCCACATGGTCATACACACACTTATTCATCATGCCTAGCCAGATACAAACATTGATCGGAAAGATCAGGAGGAAGCCGACGCAAGCCAGCGATGGCCGAACAGCGGAAGCGTCGAGTGGCATGAAGAACCACCAGAAGACTGGCATCGTCAGCGACATTAGAGGTCTCGGTGTTAAGGATGCCAAGTTCGCCCTCGATGCCATTACGACACTCGCATCCGGTGAGCCTCTGGACGACAAAGAACTTCTCCTCGAGAAGGGAGTTCAGATGCTACAGGGTCTTCCTCTGAACAGCGGTCTCAGTGCAAAGGTGTCGGATGGTTTCATCAGCATGCTCTGGAATGATTTACCACACCCAACACCTACGCATGCCGGCCCATCGGCACGATACCGGAAGCACGACGGCTCAGGAAACAATCCCCACAACCCTGAAATGGGCAAGGCAGGTTCGCCATATGCGCGAAATGTACCTCCCACCAAACCGAAAGGTAAGTACCCTGTTGCTATCATCCCATGCGAATCAGGACTGACAACTTCTCAAGGGCCAAATTTACCTGACGTTGAAGACGTATACGAGGCGCTTCTCAAGCGCAGTGGTCCTTTCCGCGAGCACCCGTCTGGTCTGAATCGCCTCTTCTTCTCCTTCGCAACCATAGTCATACACGAATGTTTCCAAACCTCTAGGACAGATCCTTGGATCAATGAGACTTCGAGCTATGTTGACCTCAGCACCCTGTACGGCAATACAGAGAAGGAGCAACATCGCGTGCGAACTTACAAAGATGGCCTGATCTACCCAGACTCAATCGCCTCGGAGCGCATCATGATGATGCCCCCTGGTGTAGTCGCAGTACTGTTGATGTTCTCGAGAAACCACAACCACGTCGCGGAGTCGCTGCTGTCAGTGAACGAGGACGGCAAATACAAGCCCTGGGATACTCTGGACGAGGCAGGCAGGAAATGGTAAGTTTGCTGCAGTCCTTGTACGCGATATGAGCCTAACAAGATTTCAGGCAAGACGAGGACATATTCCAGATCACGCGCAACATTAACGTCGGTTTCTTTGCCTCAGTCGTACTGAAAGACTATGTCGCTGCCATCCTGAACACACCACGAGCCAACTCGGAATGGTCTCTTGATCTTGGTAAAGAGATCAAGCAAGGCGGCACACGTGTCGAGCGCGGCACCGGCAGCCATGTATCCGTGGAGTTTGCTGTCCTTTACCACTGGCACGCTGCTCTCAGTGCCGCGGATGAGACATGGATGGAAGATATCATCCGTTCCGTCTTTCCTGACATCCGCCACATCGACGATGTGACAATCGAGATGTTCCACCAAGTCATGAAGGTATATGGTCATGACTTGATGAGCAAGAAGCCCTGGGAGTGGACTTTTGGAGGCCTTGAGCGAGGCGCTGACGGCAGGTTCAACGATGCCCAACTTTCCGAGCTTATCAAAGACTGCATCGAGGAGCCTGCCCATGCTTTTGGTGCCCACGGTACCCCCGCCAGTCTAAAGGTTGTTGACCTCATGGGCCAATTGCAGGCCCGTGAGATGTTCAATGTCTGCACGCTCAACGAGTTCCGCCGGTATCTTAATCTGAAGCCGTACGATACGTTTGAAGATTGGTGTTCCGATAAAGAGACAGCACGAGCAGCCGAGCTGTTGTACGGCCACATGGAGAACATGGAACTCTATCCTGGATTGATGGCCGAGTGCACCAAACCTGCCATGCCGGGAAGCGGTGTCTGCCCTGGTCAAACGACTGGTCGAGGTATCCTGGACGACGCCGTCGCATTGGTTCGCGGTGATCGTTTCCTGAGCTACGACTTCAACAGTAACACCCTTACGCAGTGGGGAGCGGCTTTGCTGGCGGAGACAACACCCGGTGCATACGGTGGTGTGTTTCCTAAGCTGCTCTTCCAGGGTCTTCCGGGTGGATTCAAGGGAACTTCCAGCTACGCGCTGCTGCCCTTCTACACCCCCAAAGCAGCGAAGGAGATTCTTCAAGGAAATGGCGTGCTTGAAAAGTACGACCTCAGACGCCCTCCCAGCGATTACGACATCATCAGCGTCCAAACTCAGGAGGGTTGCAAGAAAATCTTCGAGGATCGTGAGAGTTTCGTTGTCATGTACCAGGCAGCTATTCGCAACTGTACTGCTGGACATGACTTCATGATCGGCTGGGACGAGCAGAAGAAGCATGATGAACGCTCCAACATTCTGCACAAGGTCTTCTTTGAGGAGGGCTTCGAGAAGAACATCAACGAGTTTTTCACGACCAACGTACGCAATCTCATCAAGAAGAACTCCCTCAAAGGCGCCAAGGGCAGGATGAGCATCGACATTGTCCGTGATGTTACCAACATCACGCCAATCCTTTGGCTCGCTGAGCGTTTCGCACTCCCGCTGAAGACACAAGAGCAACCTAGAGGCTTGCTCTCCGTCCACGAAGCTTTCCTAGCGTATCTCGTACTATGTAAGTAACCAGTCTAGCGCTCTTGAACCTGCAACAGGTGCTAACCTCCGCCCAGTCATGTACCAGTCCTTCAACATAATGCCGCATAACGAATGGAAGCTGCGTGCAGGCGCTATGCAAGCCGCAGCCCCCCTCCGCTCCATCTTCGAAACCCATCTTAAGACGCAAACTGGACGTCTAGAAGGTTTCGTCGACTGGATGGCCAAGGGCTCCGCTTTCGAGGTAGGCCCACACGCCGACCGCATCTACCATGCATTAGCGGACACCAAGCTGCCCATCGGAGACATGGTCGGTGACTGCATCGGTATGGGAGCGCCCGTCGCCGGAAACCTGACACAGCAAGCCAGTCTGCTGATCGACTTGTTTCTATCTCCTGGGTACGAAAAGTACAAGACAAGGATCGTCGAGCTATCGCACATGGACCCTACGACCTCGGACCGCGAACTCCAAGGCTTCGTTTACGAAGGCATGCGCCACGTTGGTGTTGTTCCCGGTCTACCTCGCGTTGCGACGCGCGACATTACCGTCAACGACGGCGTCCGCGGCCCTGTTTCCGTCAAAAAGGGCCACACAATCCTCATTGCAACTTCCAAAGCCGCCATGGACCCCGTTGCGTTTCCCAACCCGGAGATCCTAGACCCGCATCGCCCATTCAAGGAGTACACACTGCTCGGCCATGGCCTGCACTTCTGCTTCGGCGCCCGCCTCGTAGGCCCGTCTCTCGCCGCGACGCTGCGCGAAGTTTTCAAACTACCAAACGTGCGGCGCGCACCGGGCAAACAGGGTCGTTTTACCGTCACGGAGCACAAACTTGCCGGCATAACGATGCGACATTATCTTGATTCGAGCTCGAAGGAGAGTCCCATCCCCACGAGTCTACGGCTGCACTACGATAGCGAGGATGTTGTTGTTGCGACGGGTCTCAATGGCCATCTTACCAATGGCCATGCGAACGGGGGGCTGACGAACGGACACACGAATGGGCTTGCCAACGGGCATACAAACTTCGCTTCTAATGGCCATGCCAATGCAGGTGGGGATAATGAACATGGCAATGCGTATACAATTGCGCCTTAGGGAGGTGTGGGACCAGAACCCAATTCGGCACCAGGACGCCCGTCGGTGTCTTCCTGGTCATTGTCTTCGTCGTCGTCGTCGAGCGAAAGCTCTGATCTGAGGCTGCAGCCAGGGATTCTCTGTTGCCGGAGTGCGCGGGAATAATTTGCTAGGAGATGTCCGCTGGTAGTCAAGAGTTGGGCATGACTTCGTTAGGGTGTTATTGTTTGTGACGATACCATTGAACTTTCTGTTGGCTTAGTTGTAGTGTTATAAAATCAGCTTGCTGCAAGTTGTTGTCGAATTCAAGCTTCAAGTTGATGTCAGTCGTGTTGTGATGTTGGGAATGTGACTTAAAAGGTTCACATATCTGGTGTCGATAACTAGCCAACCTTAGCCCAGCCTTGCACTGTAATATACGGTTGCAAAAGTCCAATGTTTCTGTTAGGTTACGTGTCTTTAACAGTCATCAATATTGATTGCACCAGCACGGTGGTCTAGTCATCAGCGTACACCGACAAACACAAAGCCACCCCCATATTACAAGGTATTACTATGCACGCAGTCTTTTATGAGAACGATATTATCAGATGATCTGGCAAATGAATCTTTCCGATCTCCATATAAAGACGACTACACGTCTCACGCAATGAACGCCATGCTACCCAACCTATCGAAACACAAGAAACCCGACCCTTACAAAAGACAAGACAGAATGCCAAAGTCACAACTTCACAGCTACTCAACTGAGCCCAACACCGCGTTAAGCCATCCTGGGCAATGGCGGAAGTGAAGTAGGATCCCATCTCCTCTCGCCCTCCATGTCAACATCATCATCGCTGTCTTCCTCACTAGCATCCTCCAACGCCTCCCTCCTCTCCATCTCATCCACATCCATCATGTCATCACCATCATCCTCGTCATCTTCATCTTCACTACCCAAAACAGGTCTGTCATGGACGTCTGGCAATCCGCTACCCCTCTCGCCCTTGGGTCGGGCTCTGAGCGCACTTCTGCCGCCTTCCCAGCGATCCAAGCGACGCAGGGCTCTGCTTAGCATCTTAGCGCGATAGTACGACTCCTCGCCATGGTCGTTGACTTCGCCGCCAAAGTCGAGAGGTACGAGGCCGGAGGGCATGGGCGGGGGTGTTTTGGTGCCGAGTTCGTATTCGGGAAGTTGGGCAAATTGTGCGTGCGATTCTTCGTCTGTGTCGTAGCCGTCGGCCATGCCTTTGCAGCGGATCCAGCTGCGCATAAAGGGGTTGGCTTTGCGGCGGCGCTTGGCTGCGGCGGCGTACTCGATGCGAATACCTCGGTCAAGAATGACGTCGACGCGTCGCCTCCTGTATTGCTCGACAGCTAGTTGGTGTTGTGTAAGGGGACGTGTTCGTTTGTGCGAGGGGTCAGAACCGTTGAGCGGGAGGTAGAAGCCGTGTGGTCCGTTGAAGGTGGGTGCGGATGTGGAGGGGGACTGGCCATCTTGCGAGTGTGGAGCGTCGAGTTTGGTCTTGAAAGAACGTGCGGCTGGTGTTCCTCCGGCGCCTATGCCTGATGTGCGATTGCGCGACCAGTTCCCGCGGCCGGGGCCCTTGGGCGCAGGAGACGAAGCCGGTCCGTCTTCGTTGAGGAGGGTATTGATGCGCATGTTGGGTGTAGCCACCTTCTTGGCTGTGTTATAGACGCTGTTCGGCGGAGACGCAGACCGAGTACGGTCAGTGTCTGAGGGGTAGTCTCGTTCGATGATGGATTTTGCAAGCTTGCCTCGTCCTCGTGCGGAGCCTGGTGTTGTTAGATCGGTGTCGCCGCAAAGGCTAGAGAGCAGCATACCATGGGAAGGCGATTGCCTGTCGCGTCCAGGTGTCCAAGCACCATCATCGGCGGCGATGGAGAAGACTGGGTTTTGGTTGAAGCCTAGAGGTGGGTCAGCTACAGCCGGACGTGAGCGGAGTCACAGGTGAATAGCAGCACTCACCCTTCTTGTTGGTACGCTTGGGGCCTGTCACGACGGGCGCCATGTCGCTTGCCAATATAGCTGTCCTCTCCTTGCGCTTAATCTCACCGAATGTCTTCTCTTCGATGGAGTCGACGTTCTCCAGCGCCTCCTGCTCTGGCGAGAGTATGTCAAAAGGCGGGCACTTGATAGGGAACTCAGCCGTAGTCGGATCGTCGGCCGGACCCATCTGGCCGGGACCAAAAGGGTTGCTCTCGGCAGCCTCCTTGGTGAAGTCGCTCTCGAGATACCACCACATGAGCCAGAGGAAGGCCGTGGCTCTGCTCTTGCTGCTCAGGTTGGAGCGCATGACGAGGTCGAAGAAGTCGCGCGGCGGGAAGAAGTGCAGCTCTGAGATCTTGGGGGCGTATTGCGACAGGACGAAGATGAGGTTGACGGGGTTGGTACGCGGGACGGAGGCTGCCATGATCTCCTCGATGGTGCTGGGCTGCTCCTGGTCCTCGGTGGCACCCTTGAGGATGGACTTCAAGCGGGGCGCGTCCTGCAGCTGCTTGTAGGCATTCGGGTCTTGGTGGGCCTGGAGGGAGGGGATGGAGTGGTAGGTGCGCAGCTGGGCGCGCATCTCGGGGAAGACTGTGGCAGGTTAGGGGGGCTCGAGGAGGGACAGCAGGTGGCCTACAGTTGAGCGTCGTGTTCATGCGGCCGACGTTGACGAGCAGACACACCATGGCCATGTTGATGGCAGCCGGGCGCTCCGTCAGCAGCTTGTCCTTGAGGATCTTGCTGCACTTGCTGCTCTTGGCCATGGCGTCGAGGTAGATGTCGGCGAAGGTGTGGCCGCTGGTGCTGTCCGACTGCTTGGTGAAGACGGGCCGGTCGTCCTCGAAGACGAGCTTGAGGAAGTCGAACTGGATGTCCTTGCGCCACAGCGGGATGCCGTCGTCCTTCTTCAGGTGCTTGATCTTGTTGCCGCTGTAGACGGACGACACGCTGCCGTTGGCATTGCGGCGCGTCGTCGTCGTCGTCGCCGTGTAGTACGGCCTCGCGGGGTCCGTGTCGTTGACGGGGCGGGCGGCGTCGGGCGCATCGCCGCCAGCGTCGCTCCCATCGGGGACAGGCGTGTTGGCTTGCGAGGGCGAGGGCTTGGAGTCGTCCATCGGGGGGTCGGCGGCCAGAATGTGTCGCAGGCTGTTTCTCGTGTCGGGCTCGTCGGGGCGCGCAGGCAGAGGCGCCGTGGCAGCCGCTCCGTCGTCCATGGCCAAGTGCTCTGTGTCTGGTTCCACTAGTCCTGTGCTGGCCCGCTGTCGCCTGAGCGCGCGTCTCGAACAAGCAGGCAGGCGCGTCGCAGTCGTCAATCGCCGAGAGGGAAGCTGCGTCTCAGCGCGGAAAGCGCATCCACGCCCAAGCTCAGACCTCGGGACGCTAGGCCAACGCGATCCCATCACGAACATGGTCAACCATCACAGTAGTTGCTAGCAGAGTTCAATTCATTTCCTAACCAATTGCGCAAATGCAGTGCACCACGCATACATCAAAGTAACCAGGATATCTCAGCAAAAGTTGCACAAAAAGAAAGCTCCAACACGCGCCGCGCGACTGCCGAAGCCAACCTGTCGCCGAAACAAAGAAAGTGGCCTGCTGCAAGCAAGGGGCGGGGGTATGCAACGCGAAAAGCATACACAACTCCGAGCGAGTCGCCTGCTCCATCTCGCCAAACGCCTGGTATCGCTGAATATCCGTACAACACGCAAAAGGAACCCCAAATCCCGCCTCTCCGGCGCTTCCAAGTAACCAAAGATCCGGCCCGTGGTCCTGAATTAAGAATCAAAAATTAGACTGAATTCTTGGTGCATCGTCATGTGTCGTCTCTGTCGCGAATCGAGCCAAGGCTTGCTCACTCGAACGCCGTCTCTTCTCGTACCATTAGAGGGTTGTTGGTGTTTTGTGAATACATTCGTCCATCCATCCGTCCATCTCCGCGTGGAGGGTTGGATCCACCCGAGCCCTTGCGTTGGCCGCCCATGCCCATGTTCATCAAAAGCATGCCGCTCTCTCGTTTTCGTTGCCGCTGTTCGCGAGCTCCGCTAGACTGAACAGCGCCGTTCAAGCTGCCGTATCCCTCTCCAGAGTGATATGGCTGGTCGTAGGCTGGCGCATCGTAGCTGGGTCGCATGGGAATGAATCCCGAATCATAGCCGTTGTATTGGCCTTGCTGCTGTTGGCCGTACTGCTGCTGCTGCTGTTGATACTGCTGTGGGGGCTGTGGGGGCGGATAGTTGGGAGCGCTATTCCCTTGATAGCCTTGAGGCGGTCGGTCCATACGCTGCTGGAATGTCGTCTCGTTGTATGCAGGCGTTGGGAGGTCTGAGAACATCTGCCTCCGAGGAGACCGAATCGCGTCGTCCCCCAGGTGAGAAGTGTTGTTCCGGATCTCGTGGATCGGGGAGCTTGCTTCATCGAGAGCAGTACCGAAGATATCCGTGTAGTCAGTCAGGAAAAAGGATATCAACGGGGCCGGAATGTTCAGAGTCGGAGCAAATACGATGCCAACATTCCTCACGGTCATCTTGTTCACCCCGGAATTGTCGACAATCTCAATCAGGAAAGACGCCATGTGTCGCAAGAGCTCAAGGTTAGGCCTAGGTAGCTTGTGTACCAGAACGTTAAAGCTCTGGATCTTTTTGCTACGCTCGTCCATATCTAGAATGTGTCAGCCCATGATCTACTAATCAACGTCATCCGGATAGACCACTTACCGAGAACCTTGAGAAAGTCAAGATGCAGTTCCCGAGTTAGAACAGAGGCCGGCAGTTCTCGCAGGTACAGCTTGAGAAGCGATGCGACGGCGTGAACGTCATAGTACTGCCCGTCTAGCAACCTGATGTCACCTTCGTTGTTGAACCGATCGCGCAGGCCCTTGATAACAATATTTGACCCGCTGAGCCGGAAGATGCCCTCTTCGCTGATTGCCTTCTTTGCTCGCAGATACTCCAAGCACCTGTAGACGACAGCTGGCAGCGCCACGCTGACACCGTCAGGCTGCGTAAACTCCACAGCTTCCATAAGTGGAATACCAAATACACTGCGGCCTGGAGGCAGGCGATGTTCTACAGCCGGCTGCAGCGGAGTGCTGACCTGGACTGGTGCGAGGTCAGAAGAGCCGCCACGACCTCTAAAGCCGAATATGCTACGTTTCTTGTCTTTGACGGTCGTGGGTCCTGCCGCTGGTTTGCTGCCCCAGCTCTCAGAGTCCTTGATGGGGGTTCCGTTGCTTGGTCCTGAGATGGCGGGATAGTGACCTGAATTATCTTGAAGGAAGGACGAATCCTTAGGCGACCCCCGTGACGGCTTTTCTGCCATCATATCACGGTGATTGGGTCCGCGGACGGGAGCTTGCGCTTGCACCGTGTCGTCATAGCTGAGGCCTTGCAAGCGATCCTGCTCTCCCATATCAGGGCTCTCTCTCCGCTGAGAGCGTGCCGAATCTTGGCTGGCCTGCTGCTTTTGAAGACGCGTAGCAGAGGGGACGCGAATCTCGACTGGCGAAGTCTCGTCTGGTATGTCGACATGTTGCAGAAGAGCCTCGACCCAAGCATCTCGCTCTTCATCGTTCTCCGCACACAGCACATGGCGCACCAAGCTCGTCGAATCTTTTCGCTTTGGCTCCAAGATGAGGAAGGCGTGTCGATATTGGTTATCTTCAGAATCGTCCCGTCGTTGTGGCGATTGGTTTGACTGCTGTTGTGACTGCTTCCCAATCTGTGCATTTTGCAGCTTGATCGTTCCCAAGTGCGCACCGCCCTCGCCCTCAAAGTACCTGAACTCTGAGCCATCCAGAACAAAGAAACGCGCTTTCCAGCCTCCGAAATTCTTGCCACGCTTGGTGAGGTAACCTTCCTTGCGCTGCGTTTTCTGAACAGACACTATCGGACCTGGTGTGGGCTCGGGGGTCAGTCTATCGCCAGCCTGGGCGCCTATTACATCAGTAGACAGGTATTCACAGACAATCAATGCCGTCTTCTCGTTCATGGGAGTTTCCAGGACAGTATCAAAGTATTGGTTGAGGGCGACCCGGCGAGCGTCAATCTTGGCAGGCGCATGTCCTCCGAAGAGAGCACGGTCTGGAAGTCGTCCCTGAAAGTCGCACATAGACCTCAGCTGAGAGTCTAGAGAAGGCAGCGTAGCAATGGTCTTTTCCACACGCCACAGCTGTTTGTTATCAGAGCGGGCATAGACGGCAAGAATAAAGACAGGGTCCTCCTCCTGCGGCTTGGGGGCGAGCATGCTCATACGTGATGGCCGAAGGCGAGACGAGAAGACCTTTACTTGAATGGAGGGCAGTGCATTCGGGGGCAGCAAGAGTCCAGGGTACTGGTCTGACACGAGTCCGCGGTAGACGTGTTCTGCATCCGGAACATCGTTGAGGGTAGGGCTGCTCGATGGTGATTCTGGACTGGGCTGTGCACCTGGTACAGTCAAAAGGCCCGTCGACGCCTCTTTGCGTAGCTGGTTAGGCTGCTGATTTTGGTTGACTGGGGGTGACTGATACGACTGAGGTGTGTTTGGTGGGAATGGAACTTGTTGCTGCATTGCCCGAGCAGCCGACTGGTGCGTGGTAGTCGGCGACATGGGTGGTGATGCGATGGACTGCTTAGGGTTTCTGGGTAACGGCGATCCGAGTGGCCTGTCCGTGGGTCGGGGGCTGGAAGGTAGACCTGGACTCATGAGTGGGGATGCGACGCTCCGGTTAGCCATCATAGAACTATCGGAGTTTGCAGGACTAAGAAGAGCATTCAGAGAGTTGGCTGGCGGGTGACGGGGAGAGAGTGGAAGGCCCGATTGCAGCGCATTGAACTGACGCGGCGAAAGGGGAACCGGGACCGCCTGAGGCTGATCGCCTGCTGGTGTTTCAGAAGGCGTCGCTTGTTTGCTCTTGCTTTCGCTTTTCTTCTTCTTCGACTTGCTTCGAGCTTCCTCATCTTTCGAATACATGGCCTCACGGACCCTGTCATCTTCCTCTCGAGTCTTTCTCCTTCCTCGCAGCTCCACGACAGGTATCTCATCCACCTCCAGTATATCGTCGTAATCAGAGTCGACATCGTCGCCATGCACGGCCCGGTGGAGATGTGCGCTGGTCGTTGTGGGTTTCGACAGGTTGAGTGGAGCTGGCGGTGCCTTTCGCAGAGGCTGCGGAGTCTTTCTTGGGGGTGATTCAAAGCCATCGCCGCCGACGACAGGCGTAGCTTGGATCAGCGATATCTGCGGAGGCTGGAGCTGTGAGCTACCCGGGACGAGCGTCACGTCTGAGGTGTTCTGGGGAGGAGTGGCTGGCTTCGGGGCTTGCGCTGGGGGTTGAGCAGCATCGCCGGGCTGCAGCAAGGTAGAGTCGAGGCCGAGGCCCCTGCTACCAAGGCTAAGGGGTTGCACGGAGTAGTCTGTAGGTGAGTTTACGGCTGACGAGATGTTGGATGCCGTGGAATGAGACGGCGACGTCGCTAGCTGTGAGTCTGGGATGAGATGCGGTGCGGGGTGCTCTTGCGTCAGGGGCGATGTCTTGTGCTCGGTGGCTTTGGTGTCGCTGGGCCGAGCGGCGTCACCAGGTTGCTCACCGAGGGCTGGCGACTGGCTGGTCTCGCGTTCCACGACCGAGTCGAACGTGTCGGACTTTTGCAGCGAGCCGGGGCCGGGTGGCAGCTGCTCAGCGTACTCCTTGAACTTTCTGCGGTAGCGGTCCTTGTCCTTCAGTGCGCGCTCGAGGTCTTTCTGGAGCCCGATGATCATGGACCGTTGCTTCTCCACCAGCCGCCAGAGCTGCGCGTTGTGGCTGGAGGTGTTCTGCTTGTCCTTCCACAGGGCCAGCATGGCGGCCTCGGGTGAGCCTGCAGCGGCCATCAGACTGGCCATGTCTGGGGGGTTGGCGGTGCTCGTGTCCTGCGACGGCCGGGGCGCATGGCTGGCGGGCGGGCGGTTCTGCGAGGCCGTCGACGACAGCGAGGATGCGGCCGAGTCTATCGAGGGGTTGCGGACTGGCACCGTCGGCCTCGTGTCTGGCCGGTTCGGGCGTGATGGTGGAGGCATGGTGACGGGCGAGGCTGGCGGGGAAATGCCAGCCGAAGACAGCGTGGGAGACGACAGCTGGCGGAGTCTGGCATACGCAGACGGCCGCGACGACTGCGCGAAGCTCGGGGTGGGGACGGTGGGTGGTGTAGGCGGGTGCGCTGGCTGGGTTGGGCGAATGGGCGAGGTATGCTGTTGCTCCTCCGCCAGCAATGCGTCGAGCTTCTCGCGCGGACTGCGCGGTTCGTCGAGGCGTGGTGAGTCGCGGTAGCCCGGCTGCTGGCACGGGGGGCCGCTATTACCAGTCGAATACAGCGGGCTTGGGACGGGTTTGCGACGTGCTCGGGGCGGGTGTTGCTCGTCCGCCGTGGCCGGCACGTTGTGCGAGCGCGTCGAGTCGTCGCGAAGGCTGCGAATACTGTCCGCGAGCGACGGCGCGGAGAGAGAGTGCAAGGGCGACGGCGGCTGGTGCTGAAGGATGTGATGTGCCGCCGTCCTTTCCTGAAGCATGTGCATGTCTGTATTCGTCGCCGCCATGTTCAAGGCTCAAACGGGCTAGCGGACGACCGGGATATCTGGTCGACGGTATAGCAGACGGCCAGCGGGGATTAGTGTTTCGGCGACGCTCTGAGTGTCTGGTGAATCCAAAGCTGCCACGCTCAGCAGTCTCGTCAGCATCTGGCGTCCCGCGCAGCTTGAGACAAGTCTCCGTCAGAAGGAGCAGCCGGAACAGAAGAGATTTGGGCTTGTCGCCTGCCGGCTTCTCATTCGGCGCCATAACCGCCCTTGTAGGAGCCGGGCCAAAGTCAAGCCTGGTTCCTGCAGCAGAAGCGAGCCCTGTAGGCCGTCGTCTCCATCATCGCCTCCGCACGCCTTGATGGCTGCGTCCCCTCACGTTTTAGATATGCCCAAACCCGTCTGCATCCCCGTCGACCACCTGCCCGCGTAGGCGCCAGAAAGCTACTTTGGCTTTTCCATTGGCGCACACCTGTGGCTTGCTAGCCGTAATCAACTACGAGCCACCATCCACCGCCCCTCTTGTGCAGAACGAGATGTGCGCGTGGTCTGCTGTCGCTGGTGCCCGCAGGCAAGCTGACAACAGCCTGACAAGCCAAAAGGTGCGAAATGCCCACCTATTGGCTACAGCCCAGATGATTTGGCATGCGAGCCCAGAGAGTGTATTGATTCGGCGGCGCGATAATCTGCGACTCATGGCAGACTCGAGAGCAATCCGCCAGCCGTCTGGCCGTCGATTGGATGGTCGCGGTAATAATGTCTCTTGCGCACGGAGGCGTTCGAGTTGAAGGGCTGCCGGCTGGGTCGCTGCAGCACGAAGGATTTGCCAGGCCGAATCGGGGCTAGACCCGTCGATCACTTGGCACTCGTAGATGCAGCAGCTCCGAACTCCCAGAGACAACCACCGCATGCCGTCCATCACCATGAGTGCCCAACCATCCGCTCTGCACCGCGGCTGAATGCTCGAGTATGCTGACGGCCGATACATGCCGCTTGGAACGCATATCAGAATCATACGATTCCTACTGACCTGCGATTACATCTGAAACTCATCCGCCGTCAAGCGAAGTGTACTGCAGGGAGCCGCTGATAGCTCCACGACTAAACCGTAACCGTCGCCACATGGTGATCACGAGCTGCACCTAGGCTGCGCAACGAACCCAAGGCCCAGACTAATAATTCCTCTTTGCAATGCTCTGTCAGGGGTAATTTGGATGATTGAGGCCGAGAAACGTCTTTTGTTTTTTCTGTCTCTGCGCTAGTACCCACCGCAAGCCGTGGAAATGAGGTGCGACATTGCAGCGGACATCATCACTCGGGCGAGTAAAGATGCGGCATGAACAGCCTCCTTGATGGTCCAGCACCCACATCCTTCGACCGCACGCATTCCCTCCACAGATGCAGGGTGAACCTGAGGCAGACGCTACCCCAAAGACATGGCAAGCATAACTCGGAACAGTTGTTTCCATGCGAGTTGGGTCAAGCCGCAAGCCTCTCTCACGTCTAATTATACATCGCATATCCAGCTCCGAGGGGCAACACCGAAGTATTATGATCTTCGTGATTGCAAATACGAGCTTTGCTGCGTTGAACAGGACAAATCACCAACGTCTAAATTGACAAGACTGCATCAACAGGAGCACGGACATTACATCTCTGGTAATATGCGGAACTTACGGTGAAAGGAAAGCTATCCTCATTTGCAAATGGTAGTCTTTCATCAATGCATGCGCATACCTGTGAGAGCTCCGTCCGGAATGTAAGCTCCCGTTGGACCGCTAACCGCCGCCTGGACCTACAGTTCCCGCCATCAAATGTGGAGGAAGTATAGATCGGAGAGTGAAGTGGCGCCAAGATGGAGGCCAATAACGCCTCATCGGAACCTTGTGATGGTTTGCGCCATGGGACAGCTACTGCGTGGGTAAACCCAGTATGGAGAACCCTTGCTCAATGAACAAACGCCTACCATCATGCCCTCAAGACGTTCCAGTTCCCATTCGCTACATCTGCGTACATCCACAGGTATGTTGCTTTGGAAATTACGAGGAAAGCGATGCACGCAGATACAGTGAGAACATGGACGGGTTCTGCCTGTCCAAGAAGAAGAAACCGCATGGTGTAGCGTTCGAGGCTAATTCACGGGAGGCAATGCGTACCGAGCGAACGCAAAGTCAAAGCCAATTTCTGAGCAGGGAACAATGTGGACGCTTGAATAACTTTCGAAAATAGCTATCATGGAAGATAATATCGTCATTGTTGCCTCGGCGTTTGCAAACCACTTGCTTCATAACGTACTGTTCGAAACAGTGAGCAGCCGTCAATCAGCATTACGAAACCGTGTGTTGAGTGGCATACTGTCCATTGAACTCGAGTCCCGAGTTGTCAAGCGAATTCGCGAGCATTTTCACATTCCCCACAGTTTTTGATCCATGTCAGGATGACCGGACCCAAAACAGACATGTGCTTCAATATTCAGATTGTTAATTCCCATAGCTACAGGACACCTGGCTGTCACCAAGCAGCTGCTACTCTGTTATACAAAATCATAGGTGTAATTTATCTATCGATCCTGACATCCTTCACACTGACCTTGATAGCTTCGTATCCGATGCTGGGCAACTGGGGTAGCGATCAGTTCGACTTGTCAACTTCCAAATGAGTTGCACTAATGGACTTCATCGGCAAAGAAGAGTTTGAGGCCGGGTGAAGGTCTGCACAACTACACTGTCTCTGAATCACAGATCGCGTTTTCGATGCAGAGACAGTGAGACAAGGCTCCGCATTGCTGGACTCCGTTGTAACACTGTCGAAGCATCGGCTCACCTCCAATGGATATACTAAGAAAAAGCGTCCGATATACTCAATGTAGTTGTGTCGTTAATCCATGTTTTCCTTCTAACTGCGTCTTGTAGACACGGGTCTATGCCTGCGCACCATACAGTATAATACACTCGTAGGCTTTCGTACTCCTTACAGCCCCACTCTTCCACTACCGCCTCGCTCCATCTTGTTCAACCGTCGCGCAGTAGCAATCTGCGATTGTTAGCCCATTGACCCACCAAGACCACAGCCACTCTCCTAGGGCCAAACCTACCTGTGTCCTTGTCTTCTGGCCCCTCACGGGCAAGCCCATAGCGTGTCTCCTTCCACGATATGTGCCCATATCCCTCAATCTCCGGATGTCGTCCTGCACTTGCCGCCGTAAATCGTTCTCAATTTTCATGTTGGCCAGTTCCGCGGTCAGATCCATGACGGTGGCGTTTTTCAAGCTGCCGACTTTCGCCCACGGGTGGATGTAGAATTTCGCCATAATGCGCTGCGAGACCGAGGGCCCGATGCCAAAGAAAGATTCGAGGGATCGCTTCACGAGCGTCGCTTCTGTGAAGCTGAAGCCGTTGATGAACACCTAAACCGTCAGTAAGACGCGCGCAAGGGGAAATGGGCGTTCCAGTCGCGTACCATGGCGGGTCAGCGTTCCGACGGCGAGTTCGCGTGTTGGAGTGTCAATTGTCGTGTCTGATCTCGAACTCCAGACTTCCGTTTCCCGCTAGACCCAGCCGGCGCTAGTGCGACAGTGCGGGCAATGGCTCTACCTAGGTAAAACGCAACGTTTCAACACCTCCTCCACCATCGCATTCCGCAGGGGGCTGTCCAAACTACTTAACCTTGCGACTTCCCTCGATTGTTTCCCGACACAATCAGGCACCATGGCTACCATCCAGAGAGCTGTCATTTCGCTCCTCTTGATCCTCTCGATCACTTTCGTCTTCTTTGCTCAGAGCACCGAGGCTGCAAAGGGTCCAAAGATCACTCACAAGGTGTGTATAGCTTTCAATCGGATGAATAGACGGACTTGCTGACTATATTCAGGTCTACTTCGACGTTACCCACGGCGATGAAGAGCTAGGCCGCATCACCATCGGTCTCTACGGCAAGACCGTCCCCAAGACCGCTGAGAACTTCCGGTACGAACGGATACAAGTCTACGCATAATTCTGGGGGCTGACATAGACTACAGTGCTCTCGCTACTGGCGAGAAGGGATTCGGTTACGAAGGCTCTACTTTCCACCGCGTTATCAACAACTTCATGATCCAGGGTGGTGGTAAGTCCGACTCATGCCCGGGTCTAGGATTCACAATGCTGATCAACCGCTAGACTTTACCAAAGGCGATGGTACAGGAGGTAAATCGATCTATGGAGAGAAGTTCCCCGACGAGAACTTCAAGCTCAAGCACACCCGCAAGGGTCTCCTCAGCATGGCCAATGCTGGCAAAGATACCAACGGTGAGTACCCTTCCCCTTCACTCCCTGCAGCATGCACTGACTATCCTAGGCTCTCAGTTCTTCATCACCACCGTCATCACCAGCTGGCTCGATGGCCGCCACGTCGTGTTCGGAGAGGTCCTCGAGGGCTACGAGGTCGTGGAGAAGATTGAGAACGTGAAGAAGGGTGCTGGAGACAAGCCGGTCCAGACTGTCAAGATCGCCAAGAGCGGAGAGCTCGAGGTGCCAGAGGAAGGTATTCACGCGGAACTCTAGACATCAGTACGCATTCTTTGCTATTGAGTCGACCCCTCAGGTTGGAGAGCTGCTGATAGTTGTACCTTTTTCTTCAAGATTTATACGGTCATGCTGAACCAGCCATTCCTGGCGACGAACTCGATATCACAGCGACTCAGTCTCACGACGATATCGTCAACATTGCTGAGGTATCCCAGGCCTCTTCCACCAAGGGCAAAATTCCTGGCCTGGCTGCTGCTGCTGGTTCTGCTGATGGTTTGTCGGTCGGTCAGAAGCTTTTCTTTATCGGGGCTGTCGTTGCGATTTGCGTGCTCTTCTTGAAAACGCGAAATGGAGGGCAAAGCAACATTATGGGTGGGTTCAAGGAGAAGAGCATGGCCTAGATTACGACGAAATGCAGAAACGTTCCTTTAGTAGAGCATTGATCTGATACATGGTGAACATGGCTCTCTAATGTGTCAAGACGCTAGCTAGGGTAGAGGGGATACGATGTCCTTGCAGTCCCTGCATTACCCGCCGATGACGATGTGCAACGGTCAGGGCACGTCCAGGGTAAAAGCAAAGAAGACAATGTTGGGTTATCTAAAGCCATGGCACAGTCGCACAGGATGGCCTGGAGCCTGCACAAGAACCTAGAAAGGCCGCCACTACATTCAACTGCGGCCATGTCACAGTGCATGTCGCATGAAAAGCAAGCCTGCTGCAGCACACGACAGCTTCCATCTGTGACGTTCACCGCTCCCCACTCGCCACAGCCTGAGAACTCTGAGAGGGAGCGCTAGCGCCAACGGGGACTAGTGCGGGAAGGGTTCTCCGACACGCTTTTTTAACTTACCTGCGGCCGTCTCCCTCTTCCCTAACCACCCACCCTCCAAAACTACTCTGTGTGTATTGCACAACCTTACAAGCTCTTTTCCTGTGAAGTCCTTTCTTTTGGTCTTCACTTCTTTACTTCTCGTTTTCAGGACAGAGGCGTTCCCTTCTTTCCTGACAGAACGAGTCTCAGGCACCCGCCTGCGAGTTACGAGTTTCGTCACTTAGACCTGCTACTTTTCGTCTGTCGCTCACCGCCGAGCCAGCCGAAGCCAGCACATCTGTAATTTGCGCCCTGCACATTGCACTCCCAAACACACCCTCAACCAACTCGATTCCACCACGCCCATCATGGCTGAACAACTCGACATGGGTCGTCTCAACATCAACGACTCCCAGCACAACCCCCAGAACGGCTTCAACGGCGAGCGTTCTGCCTACATCCCCCCTCACCTTCGCGGCCGTCCCCAGGGCGGTCCCGGAGGCCCTGCACCCATGGACGGCCCGCCCCCGATGATGAACGGCGGCGGTCTCGGCGGCAGCGCGTGGGGCCCCGGAGGGTCAGTCAACACCCAGGACACAAAACTGGAAGGTATGCTAACTGGTGACAGTCAGGGTCCTCCCCCTCAGATGAACGGCGGCGGCGGTGCCGGTGGCTGGGCCAACGCACCCAACTTCACTCCCCGCGGTCGCGACGGTCCCCCAGGCGGTGGATGGGGCGGTGCCCCTCGCGGTAACTTTGACCCCAACGCCTACGGCAAGCCCGGCGGCGGTGGCTCTGGAGGCGCCCGCGGGTCTGGCGACGGTGCCTGGAAGGACGGCAAGCACGTTCCCGGCCCGCCCAACCAGCGCCTCGAGCGCGACCTCTTCGGTATGCCCAACGACCCTTCCAAGCAACAGACCGGTATCAACTTCGAGAAGTACGATGACATCCCCGTCGAGGCCTCTGGTCAGGGTGTCCCCGAACCCGTCACACGTTTCACAAACCCGCCTCTCGATGACCACCTGCTGAGCAACATCGAGCTCTCCGGATACAAGGTTCCCACTCCTGTACAGAAGTACTCCATCCCCATCGTCATGGGTGGCCGTGATCTCATGGCTTGTGCCCAGACTGGTTCCGGAAAGACTGGTGGTTTCCTCTTCCCCATTCTCGCCCAGGCCTTCCAGAATGGCCCCTCTCCTCCTCCCGCACAGGCTCAGGGTGGATACGGACGTCAACGCAAGGCTTACCCCACTTCGCTCGTCCTTGCTCCTACCCGTGAGTTGGTCTCCCAGATCTTCGACGAAGCCCGCAAGTTCGCATACCGCTCCTGGGTCCGTCCTTGCGTCGTCTACGGTGGTGCCGACATTGGCTCTCAGCTTCGCCAGATTGAGCGCGGCTGCGATCTTCTCGTTGCTACCCCCGGTCGTCTCGTTGACCTGATCGAGCGTGGCCGTATCTCCCTCGCTAGCATCAAGTACCTTGTTCTCGACGAGGCTGACCGCATGTTGGACATGGGTTTCGAGCCTCAGATTCGCCGTATCGTTGAGGGTGAGGACATGCCTCCTACCGCTGCCCGCCAGACACTCATGTTTTCGGCCACCTTCCCCCGCGATATCCAGATGCTCGCCCGCGACTTCTTGAAGGACTACATTTTCCTTTCGGTCGGTCGTGTCGGTTCCACTTCTGAGAACATCACCCAGAAGATTGAGTACGTCGAGGACGGCGACAAGCGCTCTGTTCTCCTTGATATTCTCCACACACACGGTGCTGGTCTCACCCTGATCTTCGTCGAGACGAAGCGTATGGCCGACTCGCTGTCCGACTTCCTCATCAACCAGGGCTTCCCCGCCACCTCCATTCACGGTGATCGCACTCAGCGCGAGCGTGAGAAGGCTCTGGAGATGTTCCGAACTGGACGTTGCCCAATTCTTGTCGCCACTGCTGTTGCAGCTCGAGGACTTGACATCCCGAACGTGGTACGTATCCCCCTACTCCTCACTTCCTGCTATTCACTGACGTTTTTCAGACGCATGTAGTCAACTATGACCTTCCTACCGACATTGACGATTATGTTCATCGAATCGGTCGTACTGGACGAGCTGGAAACACTGGTATTGCCACTGCTTTCTTCAACCGCGGCAATCGCGGAGTCGTACGCGATCTCCTTGACCTGTTGAAGGAGGCCAACCAAGAGGTCCCTAGCTTCCTCGAGTCCATTGCTCGCGAGGGCTCCGGCTTCGGTGGAGGTCGTGGTGGCCGTGGAGGCGGCCGTGGCCGTGGCAACGCTGCTACCCGTGACGTTCGTCGCATGGGCGGTGGTGGTTTCGGTGGCGGTGGCGGTGGCCAGTGGGGAGGTGCTCCTCAAGGTGGCTACGGAGGTGGCTTCGGCGGTGCTCCCGGCGGTGGCTACGCTCCTCCAGCTCCCGGCGGCTACGGTGGTGGCGGCGGCGGCTTTGGTGGAGGCTACGGCAACCCATCCGGCCCTGGCGGCAACTCTTGGTGGTAAACGTGCAACGCACCGCTTCACGATATAGCCAGCCCGGGACACATTTTCTTCTCTACGATACCCTGGGCCTTCGTGTCGCCGCTACCGATGGCTTGCTTTCGATTTCCTTCACTTGCGAATGTTTTCTGCGAATCTTTCCCGGTTACCGCGGATCGATGCGGAAATCTGGAATCTCATACCCCAATCAGCATATAGACAGCGACTGTTTTTTTGCGGATCTGCCTGTTTTCGAGCTCTTCTCGCATACGATACCCTTCGACGCACTCTTGTCGAGCTCGAACATAGATGGCAGGACCCTCGTCTTTCTCGCAAAGGCATGCATTACGAACATTTCACGACTTCGCTCTTCTGCAAGCATGCTGCTTGGGGAGCTATAGATTCTCGCTTTCCGAGTCTTCCACACGCGGATGACCTCTCTGAGCATTTCCTTATCTTACGACAAAAGCGGTTCCTTTTTTCCCGGTCATACCCCTCGACGACAACGTCTTTCTCGTCGTCCTTGCGTCTCTCGGTCTCTCCACACGCGGAGAGTAGCAGCATGACCCTGTTTTGGACGACGGAAAAGTTTACTGCATAGATGGCGTTCATGAAGGTCTAGCCACGACCCAACCTTTGTACGAAGGAAGATACCCCCGGTTCTTTGTGGTAACCATCATGGTGGCTGTCTTTCCAAGGCCAGCTCGGCGGTGGGATTTAAATGCTCGTTTTGGTTTGCATGCGCATATGCGGACCTGACCCCGTGACTTGGGTGGAAGGAATCTGATAAAAGTATAGTTTCGAGCAAATGATTAGTTACATAGACTAGTATGCGCTGCCAATATGCGTGGCCTATACAATGCATGCGATTTGATACTTGCATATATTTCTCCTCAGTTGCTTCACATTTATCATAATGTGACATTACGTGGCATCTTACCGTCCCTCAACTTGGCGTGGCTGTCTCCAGAACATTATATCACTTCATCATCTTAACTAGAACTGCTGTGCATGTCCCGCTATACATTGCCAATGCGGTAACCGTGAATCATTGAGACTTCACTAGTTGACGGAGACTGTTTCTTAGTCGCCACCGCCTCCCACCTGATTCCTGGCTCTATCGTCCTTACCCGGCGAGTTGAGGTCCATATCAGTCGCTCACGCGTCTACTTCTCTTGCCTTCCCAGACATCATCTGCGCCACACCATCCACTCTATTCTTCGCGCACCCTCCCACATAGCATCAGCATACTCGGCATCGAATACATCATTTTCTCTCACCCTAGACACCGTGCTGAGATCAACTCGCTTTCAGGAAGTCGGCCCATCATACCACAATGCCAGACCGCCTCACAGGACACCCGTCCCTCCAAAAGACCCGTGACACCATCTCACGATGGGGACGATGGTGCGGCTCCCAGATATCAGACTGGACTGCGTTAGCGAGAGAAGAGATCGAAGCAGATTTGCGTCGTACCAAGCCATGGAACACAAGTCTCTAGGATTGCTTGAATCCGCTGCCCTTATGTAAGTCTTTCCACACTTGTTGGTATGAGGATGGGGATGACGAGAAAGATGGACTAACAAGTAGCGTAGGTATCGTCACGTTCTTCTGTCCTTGCGTCACTTGCGGAAAGACGTGGCACCGTCTTCACTACAACGGCGATATGAGTGGCTATGAGATTGTCAACGTGCCGGTACGCCATTTCCCTCCCTGACAAAGTTCCATCCAGCTTCGATTAGCGTCCCACTCTATCCCACCGCATAATTCCTTCTCAGATTCCTGACTGACACTACCGACAACAGTGCATAGCATACGGCTACTCGTTCCTCTGCTGTACCCCGCTCGCCCACGGCTTCCTCGTCTGCGTCCCCTTCGCATGGCAAACCTATCGGATCCGCAAACTAGGCGACCTCGGCGGCACTTGTGTTGCCGATATACTCAAGACGTGGTTTTGCACGTGCTGCTCGCTGATCCAGAACGAGAAGGAATCGAAGTTGTTGATTGAAGGGCGTACAACGGGGTTTTGGGGTGGTGACGGCGCGGGTGCTGAGGGTGTTGTTGTGCGGCAACCAAATGGGGGGTTGGGAGAGGTGATGATTATGCCTATGGCGGTTGGAGGGGGGGTTACTGGGCAGGGAGTGAATGGGACGACTACAGTTGGGGAATGTGCTGCGGTCTCTGAGCTTGCTGGCGAGACAGTGGTTTGCTTTGAAGGAGAGGAAGATGATACAGAAGGAGCCACTGGGGTACAACCACATGTCGACGGAGCCACCGATCGACACACCCGCCTCGAACCGCATGTGCCAGTTAACACTTTCAACGAACACAGTTCCCACTCAGAAACGGGCGACGAGGTCATGGAGCGCACCGTCGCATCCGAGGACTCCACCTTAGATCTGGCTGTGATGGCATTGTCTGCGACTCCACAGTACATCGCCTGTACGGCTCCTGCGCGAACGACTCAATCTGAGATACCCAGTCACCTGGACAAGTCCGAGAACGATTCGTGTCCGGACCCGGCTAGCGAGCACATCTGTAACAACGGTGAAGCGGTAATGGCAGAATAATACTGGGTATGCTCTGTGCGAAGGATGGTTTTGCTAGAGTAGACTACGCTTGAAGAGCTTGGGAAGAGGGAAGATGTGATGGGGTGTTGAACGGGTGGTCGGCAGAGGTGGATGGTGTCGCGTATTCCTATTCTGTCCCTACGTAGTCTTTTTTTTCCTTGCCCTAGTTAACGTCTTTGTGGTTTCAATGCATCGCTGTTATTTCCAAACTAATTCTCTGATTAATGCTTGTTTTGAGGAACTCGTCATGTTGATTTGCACGGTCGAAGATGGTAGAGAAGGTATGAAAGTGCGAGATACTTCTTCATTATGAATTCGTAAGTCATTGTACAAGCAACTAATCCGTTGGGTACCTTGCGCTCAAGACCCCAAAATGGTGGCAAGATCAAATCATGCAATTCGTACATTCTACAGTCCGCTCAAACCATCCAACAATGCGGTCAACCCACCAACACCCAGCAACGCGCCCGCCGCGGCCTTCCTCCCTGTGTGACTTTTCTTACCATACTTGTCCCTTTCCCTCTCCTTCTCATACGCTCTACTCCTCGATTTGGATCTGCGCCGTCTTGGGCGTTCGAGCTCAGACTCGGATGTGGTAAAGTCGTCGTCATGTCGTCGGTTGCCGGCATAAGTGGGGTTCATGTAGGATTGGCGGAGAGGCGAGGCTTGTACAGGGTAATTCTGGTTTTGGATTGGTGCATGTGGGGGCGCGGGTGCGTTTGCAAAAGGGGTGTTTGGAGGTGGTGGGTAGTATGGTGGTGCGTTCATCGGCTGGGATGGGTGTCCGTTGGCTTGAGGTGGGTACTGTGGGATTCGTGGGGAGTGAGGGCGTTGTGGTTGTTGAGGGGTATATTGACTGGGTACCGGTATCTGGAGATTTGGAGTGCGGGTGTTGATCTTTTGCTGGGGTGGCGGTGGGACGAGTCCCGGTCCAGGCATCGAGAGTGATCGGTCTAGTGGGGGTGGCCCAGGCGGCGGTGCGTAGTGCATCGTGTTCGTGCGATCAAGCGGGGGATGTGTGTTTCGCGGCACTGGTGTCCTGTCGCGGTCGAATGCGCTTCCTTTTAGAGCAGTAGGTGGCGGTGGGGCACGATGGAAAGATGATCTCCTGGCTTGTGGTTGTTGGGGTGGAGTCTGTGGTGCTGCTTTCCGGTAGATGTCAACGGTACGTTCAACAAGACGTTTGACTTGGTCAAACTGCAATGGACGTTCGATGCAGAAGCATGTCTCCCCTCTCGTTCTCCTACTATCCCTTCGCTCCTTTTGATATTGTGTAAACCTGAAACCTGCCTCTCGGATTGCTTCCTTGCACACCCAACTAGCCATGATCTCGGTCCAACTGCTACGTTCCAAATAGGCAAGTGAATACGCTTGATCAGTATTCGAGCTGACTTGCTTGGCATCGACAAAGCGCCAGTAGTATTTGCGCGCACACAACTTCCAAGGTATTTCTAGATCGACTTCACTGTCTTCCTCTTTCGCTTCTACCGCGGCGGCAGCCTCGATGGGGAGACTACCTAGACTGGATCGGGGCGAAGCAGCTGTTTGCTGTTCATTTGTAGCAGGCATGCTAGCTTGTGATGTACGAGGTGTAGCGATCGGTGTTGGCGGTGCAGGCGGACCGTAATGCATCTCCGGGTGTGGACTAGACAGGCTGCTGGCCTCAGTGAACAGCGGCTGTATGCTGCCCGACCTTTGTGTTCGCCGAGCGCCATCACCTGAAAGCTTTGATGTGCGGCTCTGCTCTTCTTCGCTATCTGACTCTACAGTAGCTTGTTGATACTCTTGTCTCTGCCTTTGTAGTTCACGTTCTTCGTCTCGTAAGCGGCGCTCAAATAGAGGCAGACTCGTCCATTGTTGTAGCAAGTGCTCGGCGCGCGAAGCCGATATACTGAAGACCGCAGGCAGACCATTCGCTTCGGTGTATACCGACGTGTCGAGGCTTCTCAGGTCCTCATCCTGATAAGATCGAAGGCTGATTGGCCTAGGGCTTTCGCCATGCTCTGTGACAACTAAGCTCTGGGAACTGTCTGCCTCCATCAATAAGCGCGCACCAGACCGTGGCGATTGTTCGTAGAAGTTTGAAGCTGATAAGATGGATAGTTGTTGTTGAACAATGAGTGCCTCGAGTTGAATCTTTTCGTTGTCAACAAGTTTGGCGGCTTGTTGAGGAGATACCGTAGGACGTAACCTGAAAGACTGTCAGCAGCATACTACTCCAAGCCAAGATGTACCTCAAGTAGAAGATAGAGCTATGCGGATGCGACTGGGTCAGAGGCCGAGTGCAGTGTAAGGATGCAAAACTTACTTCGACCACATTATAGTCTGTGCTGCATACAACGTTTGCAGCAGAACAGAGAGCGTCATGCTCAAGGCTTCCAGGTGAGCTGTGAAATAGTCTAAGCTTGCCTTGGTCGAATGATCTAAACGGGGATGGCTGTGTTGAGTAGAGCGAACACTGTCTCTTCGGTCATGGAACTTGTCGTTCTCGATCGAGGTAGTCATCTCGACGCTGGTAAGCAAGTTCTGAGCCTGATCGATGGCATCGTCCAGGGTGTTGATGGCCTATATGGATGTCAGCGAGGGTGTCCACGACCTCATTCAACAAAGCATAAGCATTCGCTCCTCCTTGACTAATGTCTTCAACTCCCTTGATCGGACAGAGCAGATGAGTGGTATTCCCAAAGTCTTCTTGGTATTATGCCAGTACAACACTCCGATCTTGGAATAGGCCATGCTTTCTCGTAATTGCAGCGCGACTCGCGCGTCCTTACGTACCTCAGGTGACGGCAAACGATCGTCCTCTTTGATGATCGTCCCTAGCTGCTTGAGTATTGCAGCGAAACCATTTGTTTTGTTTGCAACGGCGACTAGGTCTTTCGCGGCCTCAGGCGACTCCACAGCAACGCCGTATAGCTTCAGCGCGAGAGCTGAGCTCCTCGACACTACCGGTAATATATCCGCAAGCACTGCCATGCTCCCGCTAGAAAACGCAATACCAGATTGGAAAAAAGAGACAAAAAGAGCAGTGTGGAGAATCGGAGTCTTGGGAAAAGGCACCCGCAGCGAAGAGAGTCGAAATCCTTCGATATGTGTTACCGACTAGCTAACCCTAGAGTCGTGTGAGGTCATAGTGTAGGAATTAATGCAGGGCGCTGGTTGACCGACGACTAAATCCGGCGAAGATCACGGCCTTGTGATTGGCCAAGGTGCACGGCTGAAGGCAGGCGAGCACGCGAAGTGTTGAACTTATGCAGAAGTTGCCGCAGGGCTGGGCGAAAATCAGTGCATCGTAAGCATGCAAGGCGGAGGCGGTGCGCTCTGGTCAGTGTTTCCAATAAATGTTCTTGGTTGTCCGCGCGTGGGAGGCCTCGAGGGATTTGGCCCTCAACTGGAACTCGACTACGTGTTGGCAGCCTTTGCTGTCGGTATACCTGTCCACATGCCTAGTCCGAAGTATGCGCGGACGTCTTCAGGTGTTGCGCGTCAACAGTTGACTAGAGGCGCGCCAACGGTGTGGCACAGGATGACGCCGGCTATACGGGCGCGAGTTGGCCACCTGATGATTTCCGAGGCTCAGGCTGAGAAGAGTGGACAGCGCATCGCGAAGGTGTACTTTGAATCTGCCTTGAGAGGCCGGCATCTGGTGGTGTGAGAAGACGATCCGGTGAAGATTTGAGGACGTGGTGGTGATCAGAGCCGGTTTGGGCCACTGGCAGTGGTGAGCTGCAGGCCAGTACATGTCGCGCCGTATCCCGTATAGCCCGCAATGGGAGAAGACAAGGCCTGGACAGCGTTCGGAATGGCATGCAGCTGCAGCGATGCCTGAGGGCGTTTGAATCATGGTAGTCAGTGAGCAAGTACAGACACATGTTCTTCACGGGCAGAGTGGGCGAGGTCGCACGTTGTTAGATGCCCGAGTCGACGCCCGGCGCCATGCATGCAGAGATGCCTTGACGTAGTTTCAAAATGTCTTGTACATATATGTCTACATGCAGTGTACAGGCCTAGTTTCTAGGCGCCCATGAAAGATCGAGGGCTCTTGCTCTTCAGCGTTGTGTTCTGGCCGACAAAGTCCCAGTCAATCCTGTCCCACCACTGCTCGAGGAAGGCCCTCTTCCCGCGGACACCGTAGTCGTGCAGCCAGACGTGCTCCCATGTGTTTACGCACAGCAGCGGCACTACATCGACGCCGCCCAACGGCTTCTTGGGCTTCCGGTCCTGCTGCGCGGCCACGCCGAAGGAGCCCACCTTGTTCATGTTCTGGTACGAGTCGGCGTTGTGTGTGTTGAGGTCGTGGGACTGGCGCCTGTAGTGGGCGCCCGACAGAGGCGATCCGGCCAGGTAGGTGGGCAGGATGCGCAGAGTGCCGCCCAGGCTGTTGTCGTTGGTCTGCACGAGCCAGACAAAGCCGGGGCCGAACATGGACTCGGCGGTGGCGAGGAAGGTGTCGCGCAGGGTGTCGAGCGAGGTGAAGTGCTTGTTGATGTGGGCGTGGAGGTCTTTGGACGGCTGGGCGTGCACGTCGGGGTTGGTGTTGAGGCCGCGGAAGAAGAAGTGGTTGTTGAAGGCCATGCTGGCGATGTTGAAGGCGTAGGCCTTGGTCGGGTCGCGGGCGAAGTCGACGACGAGGGCCTTGGCCTCCTGGTTCTCCCACGGCGTACCTGCAGAGCGACGTTAGCCTGTGGCAGCGCCCTGGACGCGGCGGGGCGCTGGCGTACCGGCGGTGGATGCATTCAGCTCGTCGACGATGTGGCCCTGGTACTCGGTGTAGGCGGTGCGGAAGCCCGTGGGCGAGAGCACGCCCGGGATGCCGTTCTGCTCGAGCTGGGCGTGGTTGTCCAGCGGGGGCACTGTGTAGAGGCTGCGGGCGGCGGGCGGCGGCCGTCTCCAAGACACCCTCGACGCCCCGGCTGCAGACTGCATGGCTCCCGGCCGGCGGGCCAGACAGCGTGTAATCATCATGTGTGCTGTCGTTGCGGGCGGCGGGCGAACTGGAGTCGGCAGCCCGTTGCTCGCTGCTCATCTTTTTCCGGCCTCTGCATCGTCGCGCTAGCCCCCGCCCAATCACGACGCGCCGAGCTCCAAGCGCCCGCGTCACTCGTTTCACCCACTCGCCTGCTTGTCCACGCAGAGCCACACAAACACCGCAGTCACCTGCCACCAGACGCTGCTAGCCAGACCCTCCGCCCGCCATACAGTGCCTCTTGTCCACTCGGCGCCTCGGCTTCCTCTATTCTCAGAACACAGGCGACATGGGTGGACACGATAGAGCCCGACTGCTCCCTTCTCGCCGTGAGGAACGTCACTCGCGGCTCCTCGAGTCTAGCTCGTGCAGGTAGATATACCCAAGGTAGGCCGTGTCTTTGTCTGTTCCGTTGTTCGTACTCTGCTTCCGTATCGCTCTCTCATTTCTTTGTTTCATTCCGAGTCACTTGAGGTTCGCAGGCCCGACCTCTTCAACCTAATACCGCCATCACTTCCATCTCCACCACCATGGCTCCAGTCACACCCTCTCCCAGGCTCTCGAGGATATCCCTCGCCTGCCTTTTCCTATCCCTCATCCCCACGGCACACGCGTCCAGTCTCTTTCTCCGCCAAGCAGAAACATGTGGAGGGAGCGCAGGCCTCCAACAGTGCGGATCCGACTTCCCTTCCTCTTTCTGCTGCCCCAAAGACTCAACCTGCATGTCTCTCAACGGCGGAGACATACAATCAGTCATCTGCTGTCCGTCCGGCTCGGACTGCGCCTACATCCAGCCCACCACCTGCGACACCACGCAGCTGAACGCGACGCTCCATCCCGACAACCAGATGCATCTCTCAGAGACCGACGGTATTGACCTGCCCAAATGCGGCGACAAGTGCTGTTCGTTGGGCTACACGTGCCAGGGCACTATGTGCGCCAAGGACACCTCGCCATCGTCATCGCCGTCCCCAACGTCAACCGCAAACCCAACACCCTCCTCCACCAGCCCGGCGTCCGCCTCCCAAACCTCCGACTGCTCAGCCACCGCACCCGTCCAAACCAAGCAGGGCTTCGACGGCCGGTCCTTCGCAGCTGGCTTCTTCCCCGGCATAGTCATCGGCGCCCTCAGCACCCTCGCCCTGATCTGGATCATCAAGAAAAGGCGCGAGTCACAATCCAAAGAGCGCTACTCCGGCGACTTCGGCCATGTAGCACGCCAAATCAGCGACCCAATCTACGACCCCCAGCACGCCGCCCGGACCGACTTCATGCGCCGGGGCAGCCACTCCGCGCATTCGAGCCCCAACTCCACCGACCGGATCGTCCAAGGCATGAAGGAAACAAACGCCAACCCGCCCGTTCACGGCTTTACCCCCAGGATAAAAAGCATGTGGGACCGCACCCCCAAACTGAATTTTGGCTTCACGGGCGGTCTCCCAGCAAACCCTGCACCTCTCCACCCTCCTCCCGTACGCGCAGGGAACTACACAGATCCGTACCAGACCCCGCCTCCCAAGCCCAAACGCATTCATTCTGCTAGTCGGCGCTCGAGTTCCCTCCGTACCAGCACGCAGACATTCAACACACAGCAAGGGCAACAGCGTCCGAATGTCGCGCGCAGCGGCAGTTCGGAGACCATTGATGTCTTGATGCCAGCACCGAGTTTCCTGGCGCCTCCACAGGCACCTGGTATGCGGCGCGACAATCGCTTCACGGCAGACTCGGCGAACACTACGTTCACGAAGCTCATGGAGCGGGCCGGGTTTGATGAAGGTGGGCGCCAGGAGGTGAGGGAGTGGAGGACGCCTAGAGTGTAGGCGCTGCAACACCTTGTTTCGATTGGTCGGTCCAGTCATGTGATGCTTTTTCTCTTCTCTTCGTACATATATTCTTCCCCTCTTTGCTGTCACTCCCCTTTTCTTGTTAGCGCTGGCGTTTCGGACCTTCTTTACCCTGGGCTGGCATCCTCACTGCATCTGCGTTTGCATTTGGTTCCGGCGTTTGTGTCTCTTTCTAGCATGATACCACATAGGCAGGCCTTTAGTCGCTCTCTACGAGCTATTCCTCTTACTGATCAAATATGAAAACCACCATTGCAATCTTCAGCCATGCTTCGATGTGAAATGTCTAGTCCAATGTTAGTCCATCACTGTCAAACGTTATGATATAACTCGTGTCAACACATGTACGAGCTGTGTTCTGATCATATCATTCGGCGAGTATGAGACCCATGCACGCCTACGTGCATTTTGTTATCCTTTCAATATATATACATCTTTGTAATTCATTCGTGTAGATCTCATCAAGTACGCCTCGAGTATATGGATACAGCTACCCAGTACCACGCTATCGCAACACTGACATGATTACCTCAAGGGATGTGCTACATAATCGGGGGCAAATGGCGCCAAACGTTCTTGCCTCGATCGGGCAGCTGCGGGAAGATCAAAAGTTGGCGTATTGTTTACAAGGATTGGTAAAGTTTGAACCGCACCCTGTCCCAACGTGCCCGAATGCGCAGTCGACGACGCGCCACGGGGACCTGCATCTGGCGATCCCATGATCCTCGCCTCCGCTGCCTGCGCCCTTAGTTCACGGCCAACCTCCCTCTCCACTATAGGTTTCGCCGCTTTCCGCTGCTTGCCAAAAAGACAGTGCCACAAGTCGTCTTCCTTGACAATCTCTCCTTCGCCCTTCTTGCGCAGGAGCTGTTTGACGGGCGCAGCTTGGAGTTCGGCCGAGTTCGCAGCGTCCAGCGTCTGTTCTTTGATAGCGGGAGTGGTGGGATTAGACTGTATCGGTGTTTTCGACAATGTGTTGTTGCTGATATGCTCGAGGCGGCGGGCAACAGAGATATCGTAGATGGCTTCTTCGACTGTGTTGCTGATAAGGTACATAAAAACCGTCGTGGGTCGTTCTTGCCCGATTCGGTGGACGCGGTTGATGGCTTGGAGTTCGATTGCGGGATTGATGAGCGGTTCGCAGAGGAAGACGTAGGTAGCGTTTACAAGACTTAGGCCTGAAGAATCGGTTTTTGCATCCAGGAGCAAACACTCGACACTGGGATCTAGCTTGAACTCCCGGATGCCGTTCTTGTCAGTGATACTGCTGGCACCAATCTTCCACTTTTTCAGCGCTTCGTAGAGCACTTCGAGGAAGTCGCCAAACTGGGAGAAGATGATGGACTTCGCACCAGGGTCGTTGTTGCGGATCCAGATCAAATGACGCGCGATCATATCTACCTTAGTGCCGTATGAGCCTTCCAGGTCGATCATCTTGATCTCTTTCATAGTTGAGTCAGACAGGTCAGAGTAGATGGACGTGGTGGACGTGGTGGACGAAGAGCCTGGCGTAGAAGCATGCGTCCGACTGGCAGCTGCGTCTATCTCTTCTTTCGCTCTGATTTCGGTCGGTTTGAAGACAATATCCTTGAAGTCAGACGAGCCCAACTTCTGCTTACAGGTTGGGCAGGTCCGATGTGCCTGCCACCATTGATTGATGCACTCTTTGCAGTACTTGTGACCGCAAGCCGTCAAGACTCCGATCTCAATGTCTTCCCTACAAATGATACATTCGGCTGTCGTCTCCTTCAGATTTTCACTCCGGAGATGCTTCAGATATGTGCACTTTGTTTTGAAGCCATTGGCGTTGTTCTCGCGTTTCTCTCGCAAGTCGTCGGTTCTATCGAACTCGCGCTGGTCGAATCTGCTGTCTAGCGTCTCCTTGTACTTTGCGACGGTATCGGAGATATGTTGAAACTGCCGATAGTACTCTAGACGTTGGTTCATGGTGCCTCGATACAGTTCCTGCTCTTTCTCAAGTTCAGTGATAACCTTTGCCTGTTCTGTGATTATAGCCTGAACCTTAGTGATGTGCGTCTGAAGGATTTCGAGCTCGGAAGAAGCGCGGACATCACCACTGTTCGCTTTCCATTGCAGAGTAGTCATCAAGGAGCGAATACTAGAGATAACGCCCCTCAAAGATCCAGCCCGGAGTTTCGCTTGCAGTTCGCGTCGTCTCCTGACAACTTCAAGCACAAGTTGAGGTGCGTGACCGCGATCGCCTTCGTCGTTGTCTTTCCTCAGGGCTTGCTTTTCGGCAGCCCTAAGCTCGTGTTCGACAAGAGTGTCCTGTAGACCGTTTACAGCAGCGTTGCGGTCTGCGACAAGTGTTCGAAGAGCCATGATGTAAACGTATAGCTCATCCTGAGCCTTGAGCGAGTCATCGTATTCTTCTCCTGTCAACTCTTTGTCGTCTTCGTCATCAACCAAGCGCGTAAGAAGAATGTCAATAACTCTTGTGCGCCAAGCGTGTATCTGCTGAGCTTGCTCATTCAAATAATCACTGATGTTGTCCATCGTGTCGAGAATCTTTCGCGCTTCAATACCCCCAAGACCTGGGAGGTCAGCGATCGTAGGCAATTGGAGAGGCGTTTTGGTATTGACTTTGGCCATTTGCTGCTGCGCTTTACTCTTCGATCCCTCCAGCAGCTCATGGCGGATGGCCCTGGCCGCCTCGTAGTAAGATGTCTCAGACTCGTCCCACTCGCGCCACCTATCCGATCCTGGGTCCGTGTTGTACATTCGCAATTCTTTTCTCTGATGGAACGAAGTGGCGCTGAAGAACTGAGCGGCATGCTGAAGCTCCAGAAATGACCGTAGCGATTTACGCAGAATCGGGATACGGCCCATCTTATCTGCAGCTACATCTTGCTCTTCATCAGCCTCACGAAGGTCAGCTGTAGATGCGCGGCCCAGCTTCTGCTGCTCCGCGCGTAGCTCGCCTCTGCATATCTTGATATATGTCTCTGCTTCTTCTCGGGCTTTGTAGTAGTACTCAAGTGCGTGTACTGGATCTTCGGAATAAGCATGAATGTGACCCATCTTGATCAGACATAGAATCATTTCGCGAGCCTCTGACTTCCATTTGGTGTCGTTCTGCTCAATCATGACCTCCAGAACTTCGTGTACGGTGCGCAAAGCCGCCTTCTTTCCACCCAAGGCTCTTTGATTCTTTCGACCCACGTTCGCATGGAGACACGTCTGGCGCAGCCTGACCAGCCATTCCCGCATGCGCTCGACAACCTGGGGATGGGTCTCGTCGCGACCTTCTTCCAAGGCCTGCCCTTCAGGTGTGAGCCAACATGCATCACACATTTGACGCATCATTTCGCTGTAGTTTTGTTCCTCGATAGTTGTGAAAGGAACTGTAATGACAACGCGTTTCTGAGGCGGTATCTGAAGGTCATCGCGAACTCTGTCCTTGGTATGCCGTAGGGCAATCTCGCTGAAAATGCTCTTGAACGACGCTTTGTCGAGGCGATTCCAGATTGCCTCGTGGTTTACAAATGTGTCACATCTGAGGAAGATCAAAAGACCACGTAGATCCTGGACGTCCTTGCGAAGAGGAGTGCCGGAAACTGCCCAGGCGTTACACCGCGGAATGATCCGCGCTACTTGGGCGGCCTGACTGACCCCACGCTCCACCATTTGTGCTTCGTCTAGGCAGACTCTCCACCAGGAGATGCCGACGAGAGGGCTAGTGCGACGCTCGTGGCGTTTGGGGCGTCGAGAGCTGCGCTCCGGGGGAGGTACAGCGTGATGAATCTCTTTCGAGAGCACATGATACGTCGTTAGCACTACGTCGTATTGCAGGAGATGCTCAACGGTAGATGGTGCATGGACACTCTTTGGTGCAGTCGGAGGTGGGAGACCCTTGTAATGGCAGACTTTGAGATCAGGGGCGTGAGTGCGCAATTCGCTCATCCACTGTTCTAGGATCGAAGGTGGAGTGATGATCAACGTAGCACCTGAGGGCTTAACTTCAGCTTCAGTGTATACGTCGTAGACGTTTCCTTTGGGGATGTCTCGCTTGTGATGGGATATGAGTGCGATTAGCTCGACTGTTTTACCTAAGCCCATCTCTTCGGCGAGTATGCCGCCACGCAGTGACCGCAGAGCGTCGTCCTTGGCTGCATCTATATTTGTAACAATAGAGCTTCGGAGATAGCTGACATAGCACGGTGTTCCCAGGGCGTCTTGAGTCTGTCTGAACGATGCTGGTGGCGAACTGTTGACGAATGGCTCGAGCAGCCCAGAGGATGAGAATGCAACGCCTTCTCGACGCAAGAGCCAATCAACGGTCCTCTCTTGGAAAGGCAGAAGCTTGGTCTCGAGCAAACTCTGTTTGATGCGTGGGGAAACATCCATGTCTGCTGCTGGCACATAAACTGAAGTGTAGAAATCAGACAAAGTCCATTTCTTGTCGCCTCTTGTAACCTCGTCAGTCATGTAGACGCGGAGAAGACTCAGATCTGCGGCCATATAATGGCGTGTGACGGTTGAGTCCTCAACCACTGACATGCCCAAGGTCCACCGTATCTCGACAACCAATTTGTGTATACTGCGTCCCTCACCGGGCGCGTACAGCTGACAGCGACAGAAAGCTGCTCGAGACGCGGGTTTGGTGTTCTTGCCTCGACGCATAGTAGCAAATGTAGTGACGGTCCGAAGGTGGGGCAGGATCGAGTCTGCGAAGGCGGAAGAGGTTGTGGCGGCCAGGTCAAGTCCCGTTCTATCGACCACGTTTCGGAGTCTAATTTGCAGGGTCTCTTTTGCCCGATCCCTGTGGCACGATTCGAGTTCTAGAGGTATGGAATCTTGCGGTGTGGCTGAGGCGTCCGTCGTGTCCATGAAGTCTGGCGAAGGAAGAGGCATGTTCTGCATACGGGTCAGTCCAGCATCACAGATGTTGGCCAGCCCACTAACCAAGTCAATAGATACTCTGGCCAAGACGATACTATCTTTTGCGTCTGCGTCCGCCCGCCAAGGCACGGAGATAGCCCTGCCATCACCAGTTTTACGTCGCTTGGGCGACGGCTCTTGCTCCGTATGCGCAGGCGCTTTGAACCAGTCTTGCATAGTACGTATGCAGTCCGAGGCATCTTGCGCCGGCAGTGATGGCGGCCCACGGCATCTCGAGAGGCCGCTCGCAGGCACCGGATATGCGCAGAGGAGCTCAGCACTGCCCTCTAGAGCAACAACCATGGCGGCAGAGTGGGCGCGTGTGCGGGGAACAAGTTGTGGTGTAATGAGGGACAGGGCGAAGACGGGCGTGGGTGGATATCCGTAATCGCCGACGCGCCAAGACAGGTGGAGACCAGGGTCCCCACAACCAGGCATCAGTCCCACCATTCAATCCTACCCCAGACACGGGTCTGCTTCGCGCACACATATGACAAGGCGCGAGGAGAGAATGTAGAGGCTCGGCTTTGCGCCAAAATTGACCACCTAATCAGCACCGGCTAATGGTACCGTGTCTGTTACTAGTCAAACTATTACGAGCTCCCATTGTTCCTGCATCAACTACTTTGGCTCCCCTGACCTTTCCCAACACACGCTACTGTAGCTGCGATGTTGCAGCGACTGCGTTGCTTCCTCAGGACAGGACGTGCATGACCCTCAAGTCGAACTGAGCGCACCCTTAGCAAACTAACCAGGTAGTGTATCCCGGTCTGCCATGTCCGTCTTTGCGAGCTTGCGTGGTAGTAGACTACAAGAGAGCAGTCTTTGGCGCCGCATTTTCGCTCGTATACGGCATTGCAAGTCCAGTCTGGATGGGTGCAGGCTGCCATGTTTGAGCCTTTGCTTCAAACCCGTCCTTCTCAACGATGTTGACATCCCTAAGTGCAAGTATAAGCATAGTTCCAGTGCTGCATCGCATCAACTCCAAGAAGAAAATCCAGTAGCAGGTATTTACTCCGTAGCCAGCACTTTCTTGATCGGTTCTGCAGCCTCGATGAACTTCTCGACCATGGTGTCCAGCTTGGTGAGATCGTCCTTGCCCTTCTTAACCTCCGCAATGAGTTTTTGCTTCTGCTTCAGCTTCTCCTGCCGCGCTTCCTCGAGCTTGAGACGGACTTGGTGTTCGTGCTCGATGCGCGCCGTCATGAGGTCGTGTTCATTCGAATCTTGGTGCTCGGGGAACTGCTCGAGGAACTGCTCGCGGGGGATGAGTGGTAGCTTCATGTATTTGTGGCTACACAATAGTTAGCGATGGACGCAGTTTTCCACGCGAAGACGCACTCGTAGTTTTCAGCAGCAGAGATCTCGGATCGTAGCGACTGCTCCTCATACTTGAGGTTGTGGAGACCCAGAATGAGCGCATCGTTCACCGCCCTGTCATCGGAGGTCTTCGACTTTTCCTCGCGCACTTTCAGCACGCTCTGCCGATACAAGGTCTTGACAATCGACAGTTGCGCGCGGATGTACTTCTCCCGCTTCTCTATGTCTTGTGTGGCTTTCTTCTCCTTGTCAATATCTTCGCGCGAACCTGGCTTCGTATTCTTTGGGTGGGCGAGCTGGTAGTCTACAAGCTCATTGATGAGCTTCTTGAGGTTTTGCACTTCGTTGTACAAACGCGCGTTATGCGGCGTCTTGATGAGATCGGCGATATTGAAGGTGGAGAGATCCGTAGGCATCGCGTCACTAGCCGGCGCGACTGGAAGCTGATGTCCGCTCATATTGGAAGGCTTTGCAGGGTGTGGTCGCGGGTGTTGGCGCGCTCGAAGAAAGGCGCGCCTGCTTGGCATTCGGCTCGGGCTCCAGTATCACGTGATCTCGTTGAGCCTGGGTACAGCTCCTACCACCTGAGCCACGCCTGTTTCTACCAACGACGCCACAATTAGGCTGAACTCTCGGAAAATACACTAGGTCCCCAATGCATTGTCTGAGATATCGAATACGCCACGTCTGATCGATCTCGGTAAGCAGTGCGCAGTGTGGAGAGATGAGATGCGTACCAGATCCTGGCTCATTCGATCCCACAGGGCGCCACATATATCCTCGCCTATCATCCTGACGCATCGTGAAGGGATGTTCACATTGAGCACATCGCGCATCAGATCGATCGTACTCAGCGCACTGGTCAGCCGTTCAATCCAAGTACTAGCATCGAGCAGTTCCAGGAATCCAAACATGCATACCCTGATTGAGCGGACTTAGGCCCACCCTTCGTCAGCTCAAGGAATCTGGTATTGGGTTTTGCAATGCACAATCTTCTCTCGCGGGCTACATCAAAGCTATCGCAATCATGCCGTATACCAGAATACAAGCTCAAGCACCAGCCCGGACCGCGTTTTGAGTCAAAGGAGTACTCTTTTGCTTCCTCCTGCGGGCTGAAGGAATACGTGTGGAAGTTGTGGACTATCACGAGGATGCTGCAAGAGCTACACCCGACTACCAGGAACCGATTGCACGCACTGCAGAATGACAAGCCTTAGCCATTCTGTTTGTGGTGCCGACGCGGTCGCTACCTTACGACATGCTCGCCAAGTGGGAGAACTCCGTGCTTCCGATGCCAACTGACTCACTTCAAGTCGTCATGCTCAACCCTTCCTCAGAACTTCATCTCCGATCTTGCATAGCCGTGCCGCCCCATGCTACGCTTGTCCTTCTACAAAAGAACGTGTTCTGACAGAGACAAAATCCTTCGCGAATGCATTCCGCCCAAGTTGGCGTCTCATGGAAAAGATTACTAGTCCGCACATCGGCGAGAACATTGTACACCCGACAAAGTCCAAGGTCACTAGCAAAAACGGCGAAGTGCGCAAGAACGGCCCAGAATCCTCCCCTCGCAGGTACTGGGCGTTCTACCAATAGCGCGGTCGCGGCACGTGCTAGCGTCGTGTTAGGCGTACCTAGGATCTGAGCCTGAGATGAGTAATTGCGGAGGATTTGCATGACTGCAGACGCCCAAGGTTTGCAATTCCATGAAGATCATCGCAACGCTCATATTCCGAGCCACTGTCAACGCCTCACTTCAAAACGGCCTGAAACGTCGAGAGACCTTGGACTGGGTACAGACGCGGCTCGCTAGGAGCCTCTTGATCACCAAGCTGCCGGAAGTCATCATCCTCGGCAAGAGCTCGCAACGTGCTTGGCTGAAAATCTGGTACTAGTGAGCCAGTCTTTGCCCTTTTGTATCTTGCATCATTGCGAAACTTAGTTGGGGACCAATCATAGCGGACGTCCACGAAAGACATCTTTACGGCTCCCACGCGCTCAATAGTTGGCTAGACTTTCCGCTACCCTTGTGGATGGAGGGAGTTAGCTCCACTCCTGTATCGTTCAATTTTGTCACTTGTCATTTGTCCAGACGGAATTTTCGAGGATGGCGGAGGCATGTCCGAAGAGATCAGGTCTCGCTGCGGCTGTTGGTGGCACCAGCCTTAGATCGATCTTGTGCGGCACAGCTAGCAATACGATTCCGAAGCCAGGGGTAGACGAGGTTTCAACGAAGCTTCGGCGACCCTTCTGGCAATCCCTGGCGCAGCGAGACGCCTCTCTTCATGGGGCAACGAGCTTTGGATGCCCCGAACCTCGCCTCTAGCGGAACGGCGTACCATCCACTCAAATGATGTGTCTCGGGCCGTGCGACCTAAAGGTAGTCTGCGTACGTACACTGCACGCAGGGTTATCGCAGATGGAGCTAGATAGCCCGGAAAGACATGACCGATGGACCCCAGATGGCAATTACGAATATGTGGCTGGTAGGCGAATGCTCTTTTGCTTTTCCCGTTACGTTCGGCGCCTTGTTCATGCAACGCCGAACGTACCCATGCACGGCTCGTTCTTTGGGCTGAACACTGGCGGCTGATACGAGATGACTATGCATCTAGCATCCGCGTGGTTTGGGCAGATTCTGTTTCGTGCACTATCTGGGCTGTCGAGACGTTCACACGCATACCAATTTTGGAGTCAGTTGGGGGAGATACCGCTCCTCGCATAGCCAACGCTTAGATCATACATGCATGCAAGCAGCACGAGGCAGCTATCCAAGTATGGACTAGATACCCGAGAAAGATCAACCCGCACGATGCTCGGCTAGCAGTAGTGTGGCATGCAGCTGTGCCAGCAGGCACAATCTGCACGCTGCAGTCACAATGATCAGCTAAAAGGAAGCTGCCGGCAATCAAAATGATATTCATCGGTGCTATGTCTTGCTAAACTGTGTAGCGTACAACAGTTTCCCGGAGATAGGTTTCGGCCCACAGCACCGACCGTATGTTTTCCCCCTATGCACGCACACTTTCACGTGGAATGGCAGGTGTCATCTAGGATATCCCTAGAACAACCTGGGGCGCTGCCATACAGCTCTTGGCACTAAGCCCGGCGAAGGCGAGAACCTAAACCTTATTCCGGGCCTTTCGAGCGCCCATTACAACCTTAGAGCTATGACGCGACGCGATTCGCCTGGTCGCGCCTCCTTGACTCGATGCTCATGCGGGCTAGAGCAGACGGACGGCCTGGCTTACCACGGTATTTGGAGCGGGCCACAGATAGTCTCTAGTCAGGGCTCTCGAGTGCACTGTAAAGAAGCCTCGTTGACCCGCTCGTTGGTCTCTTTGATTCCCCCAGCATTCGTTCATTTTTACCATCTTTGTCATGGCTCCAGCAAAAGAGACATCGGTTGATCTGTGCAAGCGGGTCAACGCACAGGGAAACACCATCGCAATCCGCATGCTCGAATACCTGAGCACAGCAAAGACACCTATTCATGGCTTTGAGCCACTTGCCAGAGAGTTCATCGAACTTTGTCAGGTGTTATGGTCCATTGAGGCCGGTGTCACGGAAGCTTCGAAAACACGAAGTGGATTTCCCGTCGAGGTATCTCAAGAACTTGACAGAAGGGTCCGCCAAGTCAACGAAGAGTTCTCTGTTTTGGCCCAAATGGTCAACAAGTGTACGTTTCCCCAAATCTTGGATTGTCTGCTTCTATTACCCTCGCTTGCATGGTTGTTGCGGACTGTTGCTGACAGCATTACTTGCTACAGTTGTCGACAAGGAGAACCACAAAGGCGGCTTTGGCATGAAGTTCCGAATGATGTTCGCCGACACAGATGTCGAGAAAATGCGCCACACACTGTCACGAAGTCGTGACTCCCTCAAAGTCAGCTCTGCTATGTTCAGGTGGACACTAGGCGACGCGCGAGCCGATGCTTCCATGGGCATTGGATATGCCGGACTGATTGCCGCGTTGGAGCGACTGAACCCAAGCAAAGCTTCCAGCCTTCCACCTCTACACCCAGCGCCGACATCCGATCTTCCACCGACACCACCTACAAAAGCTCCGAGCAATCATGGAGACCACCCCCTCTTACCACCTTCACATCCTTCACACCGTATGGACAGACCGTCACTGAACGAACTTCGCCATGAGGAAGGACACTCGTATGACAGTCACAGTTCAAATTTCAGGCACGAGGACACTGGCCTCTCGCCAGGAATCGTTGATCTTCACAAGAACTGGCGCGCACCAGCCAGCGCTCGTTCCAGTGAATCAACCAGGGACACAATGTACCATCAGAATGTTCGGTATCACGAGGATCCGGTGTACGAGGATGTCGCATCTCACTCCTCTACCCGGTCGCCCACCATGGAGGAGAAATTGCACAGTCTCAATGTCAGCGAGCGCTACATGGACGATCATCACTCTTCATCCAAGGTGGATTCTGCCATCACATCGCCGCACTGGGCGCCACGCCAAAGTGGAGGCTCCAAGAATGTTGGTGGCAAGGCAGCACTCTTCAACGCTGTCGAACAGAGGAGGCACCGGATGCTCGAGCAGCTCCTTGACGGCGGTGCTAAAGCAGAACCTCACATGGAGTCAGCAATGCTTCGCGTCGCTGCCCAAAATCAAGACGTGGAGAGTATCACGCTGCTTCTACGATATGGTGCGGATGCGAACGGTTTCGACCGCGAAGGTGTCACACCCTTGTTCGCCGCCACTCGTGCCCAATGTCTCGAATGCGCGAAGACACTACTAAAGCATGGCGCTGATCCTAACCTGTCCGCCGGCCCCGATTCCGAATCACCTCTAGCGCTGGCTGCGTCTCAGAACTCTATTGATCTCGTTCAATTGTACCTCGCCAATGGCGGCGATGCTGGCTTCATTATGGAAAATGGTTCTACGGCACTCGTATCAGCCATGAACAAGACCACTTCGCCCAAGTGTGTTGAAATGCTCCTGAGCGCGGATGGCGATGCCAACGCAAAGAATGGAGAAGGTACAACGGCCCTCTTCCAGGCTATTCAGGCGAACCGTGTAGATCTCATGACTGTGTTGCTCGACCACGGAGCGAATCCCAACCTTCCGGGCCCTAAGCACCCGCTCTGGCCATCCACCTACAAGCCAAAAGCTCTTCAGCTGCTGCTTTCTCGCGGTGCTGACACCAAGAAGACACCAGGTGTCATGGAATTGGCTTCTAGTCTTAAGAAGCTGGATTCCATCAAGATCCTCATGGAAGCTGGTGTATCACCCAACCTGCGGAAAGACGGAGTCTACACACCACTCTGCTCAGCTATTCGTGACAACAGCCCGGAGATCGTCACTTATCTGCTAGAGCATGGCGCAGACCCCAACTTCAACGCTGCGGAGTACCCGGCCTTCAAGTGTATCACACACAAGCGCACGCATTTCCTCCCGCAACTGGTTGCCGCTGGCGCAGACCTTAACAAGCCCAAGGGTATTATCGAAACGGCTGTCAAGTTTAACGACAAGGACGCGATGATTTACCTGCTCGATCAGGGTGTCAACCCCAACGACCGCACACCGGACGGATGCACACCGCTTACCACCGCCATCAACGACGATCACGGCGAGCTTGTCGATATCCTTCTCTCTCGCGGCGCAGACCCAGCCATCCGTGGCAAGGATTGGCCTCTATGCATGGCTGTCAAGCGCCCCACCATTCTCAAGAAACTCCTTGCCGCAACCCCCAACCCACGTGCCTTCCGTGGTGTCGTCGAGATGGCTGTTGTAGCCAATCAACTCGAAAGCATCAAGCTTCTCCTCGCAGCAGGCGTTAGCGTCGAAGACAAGAACTGCGGTGTCTTCTCTCCACTCACAACGGCCATTCGCGAAGAACGCAAGGTCATTGTTCGCTACCTTCTCGACGTCGCGAATGCCGACCCCAACGCCCCTGGCGAGCACTTGCCCATTGTCAAAGCCCTCCGCCGCTACTCAGGCGACACAGAGATCATCCAGATGTTGCTCACACGCGGCGCGGACATCAACAAGATGCACCGCGGCTGGAATGCTATTCTGCAAGCCGTCGAGAACGGCGATGCTGAGATCCTCAAGCTTCTGATCGACATGGGTGGCACCGTTGACCTTCAACTACTCGACGAATCCGGCCGCGCCGTTATTGACATTGTCACTGAGAGGGGCTGGGAAGAGGGCCTTGCGCTCCTCTTCCCGAATGCGTCCAGCAGTCCGAAGGCCAACGTCTCAAAGGCCAGGTAGTAGGTAATCCACCACTGCTTTCTCCCTCTTGTTACTTTGCGGCAGGAAGAGAGCTGACTAGCCGCAATAGTAACAAGAAGAGTTTCTCAATCTCTGACTGGCGCTGGATGAGCATCGAGCTTGAGAAAGGAGATCTGAAGAGTAGTGATGACGACGACGACGTTCCGGACGATTGCAGTCAAGCTTCTAGTGAGCTGTTACATGCATAACGGAAGGGTTCGTATTACCACTTGCCTTTTCTTTCTCGTCATGGAAGTAATGCTGGTTGGGAGGCTTGGGCATGGTTGCATTGGCGTTCTCGGTATACCACCTGTCATTTAGCATCCTTTTCTTTGGTTTTACACGACACGGAGCGCACTTGACTACTCAATCGGTAGTAATCTTCTTGTTTCCTGGAGCTGCGCTTTTGTGTATCATTCGTCTCAATACATTTATACATACTTTACATCCACATGATCGTTTTTCCTTCTTGATACTCACATCGACCTTTCCAACTATTGCGTTCACCCACTCAATACCCCTCTTCTACACACCATGTCATAATCAAAATCACGCTTCGGTCCGAATACCTCCTCACTCAGGCAGCCCTAGTCTGAACTTATTGCCCTGCATTGAACAAAATCCTTTAGTCCGCCACACTCGCCTTGCTCACACCCTCATCTCTGGACCCACATTCCAGGCCCTCGGTACACACGAAACCTTATCATTAGTCCCAAACGCGGGAGTTGAGGCTTGATAGACTAAAAGCTTTTGAGCTCGTGACTACACACAAGTACCAGAATGCGTTATCTTAGTATAGGCCTAGAAACGTAGGCAGAACTCAATCGGCGATCGCATTTGCGCCACATCCGTCGCGGGTCGTCGTCCAAAGTACTAAGATGCTTAGTGGGGAAATCAGCTGCGGATGATGCGCAAACCTTAATTGACTCTCACCCGGTCGGGAGTCGGCACAGGGACATATGGGTTAACCTTGTCCGTGATCACGGAATGGGGTATGCTCAACGAGGGTGTTCCCTCTAGACTTTGCCTCGCCTTGCCTCGCCTTGCCGTGTGGTGCTTACGGAAAACTCACATCCATGCCCCTCACATCATGCACGCTGATCGTCAACAAGATTGATACAAGCGAGGAATTCCATTAGACTAAATAACGCATCGTTCTACTTTAGAGGGATGAAGCCATCGCATCTCCAAACAAGAATGGAATAAGACATCCGTGACGAAACCAAAGGGTATAAAAATAAGTGGCTAATGTTTCGCAAAGCCAAGAATGTGAATGAAGATCATGAAGTCGTAGATCGAGATTGTTACTGAACAACTGACCCTTCAACGTATTTTTTGTTGCGTGAAATAGCTGGTCAGCGTGGCCTAAATGCAAAGACTCTAACGCTGGAATAGAGAATGAGGGAAACGATCGTTATACATTATGTCGTGAAAAGAGCGTCGGAGCGACACGCTCATGCGAATGCTGCAGACGAGGGCGTTGCTCGGTAGCGGACTTGTGATGGTGTTTCAAGCTTTGATCAGCCAAAGCGCTCTACACGCTAGGAAGCCAGAAGGAAAGCAAGAACTGTCCCACAAGACGTGACGTATATTTCGTCTGGTTGTCGGCTGAGATGCTGACCTGCTGCCGTTGTTGCAGGAAATCAACTGGGTTGTCATTAGCAAGACCTCTCTCGCAACATCCAAGTAATGTGATGGTATCGACTTACTGTTCTCCTTGACCAACTGCGCAACTTGCCTCACGAAGTTGACACTGCTCGCATCTCCGAAGCCCACCTCCTTTTCCCAGTCGTGATCTGCGTCGCGCATTGGGTTATGCTTGCGGTTGTACTTCCATCGGAATATCTGCTGCACGAAGTGCATCCGCTGATCAATCTCACGACACGCGATATCCGCCTGGCTCTGCGCGTCTCTCAGGTCTAAGCGCTCTGTAGTAGCCTTGGTAGACATGACTAGGTGAATGGTCTTTTGCTGGTCTTCAAGCGCCATGCACATACCTAGCACCGCGACAAAAGCGGCAAGCCACTTATCGCAGCCCTTGGAAGATTTGAAGATTTGCTGAAGCTTGTTCAGAACAGTAGTCTGAATTGAGCGTTGCAGACGAGAGAAGAAGTATTTGAGCTGTCGGTTGGTCATGCGCGGCGATGTGTAGTTCTCGACGTAAGAGTTGTGACCGCTGTACGAGTGCATGCGTGACAGTGTTGCGGCTTTCGTTTCCTCGGCGATGGTGAGTGTGTGTGACATGATGAACGTGACCACGATAAGGCGGAAGATTTCACGGAGTAGCTTTGCCTCGTCGTCCGACTTTGGCTTCACGCGCGTCATCAGCTTGAAGAGCTTCTGTTGGAAGTCATTGTCATCTTCCATCCAGCAAAGCTCGCCAAAGGCGTCGAGGTGATGGTCGACAATCTCGGTGATATACCTGTCGTACTTCTTCTCTTCGTTGTGGTTGATGTGCACCATGCCTAGTGCTGGGCTTTGCTTCTGGATAGCGACTCTCGTGTGTGTGACAGGATCCGTCTTGTACTGGATTTGCACTAGCAACGCGTCGCCACGGGGGATGAACTCGTACACCTTCACTGGCATCCGAGGCATATTGTCTTGGCCGCATGTCATCATGACGGTTAATTCGACACTTCCCCATTGTTGGATGTACTGAGTCACGAAATGCGTGAGGTTTGCGTCCTCATGCATTTGCGTAACCAGAGAAGGAAGGAAGTATGGCGACAAATCGATGAGCTTCAGCCGATTACATCCAAGGCCGCAATCAGCATTCGGTCGCTGAGATCGCTTGAAGCAACGCTCGCAGATATCGCCCGGCCCACACTTGTCCCTCTGCAAAACACAATGCCAGCATGCCACAATCTTACGCATATCATGCGCTGCTTTGGCAACAGTCGGCTCGAGATGAGTGCCCAACGCTCTGCCACCAGACTTTGCTGCCAGTGCTTTCTGTGCTGCACTCTGCGATGACTCTGGCTCAGGAGATGCATCGAAACTCAGTTCAGGTACAGCGCTGACTGTGGAATAGTCCATCTTGATAGAAGGTTGGTGTGGTTGCTGTAGCTGCGGCAGTTGTTGCAGATGGGTGTATTGCTGTGTCTGATACTGGTCGAAGATCATCTCAGAGTCCGAATGTTGATAAGATGAGTATACGCCATCGGAGCTCCCCGGACTGGGTGCGGAAGGGCTAACTTCTGGCTGATACGGAGACCTTGGGTGGTAGCCCGTCGATGAGGCCGTCGATGGTGGGGCGGGAAATTGGTTGCTGGTGATGTAAGTATCCGTGAAGAGACTAGATGATGCGTTGTAGTTGACAAAGTTTTGCTGGTCGGGTGGTGGTGATGCGCGCGTGAACTGCATCTCTATGGACTGATGAGTCGGAAGTTGTGTTCTTGGCACATGGTCGAACGGGCGATGAGGAAGATTTTGGCCTTGGGTGAAGTATAGTTCACCTTGGAATGATGTCGTGGGTTCGCTAGGTGAGATCAGGGAGGAAGGGTCTGTATATTGCGCTGCCCACGAGTCCACATCCACCAGATAGTCCGAGTAATTGATCGGATCGCTCGCAGGGTCGAAAACGACATGGCCGGATCGAGGGACCATTGAGGACCGCGAAGGTGCTTGTCCATTCCAAGGGTCATGGCGAGGTGGCTGGGTAGTATAGTTCTGATTGTACATGTTGGTTTGAGGATGTGCCGGTGCTACGTGGTGTGATGGTTGGGTCTGCATAGTATACTGCTGTTGATACCGCTGCGTCTCAGCCATTGTAGCGTTAAACGCCGCCTGGACTGCTATGCGGGTGTCAGCGGATACGGCTGAGCTATGTCAAGATGACAAACCTTGATCGCTGAACAACATGCCAGAATCCACCCCGGGTATGGAGTGGTGTGAGCTGTGTGATGACATGGTATTGCCGTTATGGTGGTAGTTAGGCGTGTAATCGATCATGTCTCCCTCAAATGATGAGCCTTCTGGCGTCCTTACAGACGTGGGAGAGGTCGAAGAGCTGTCAATCTCCCATTGCATATACTCGGGTGGCTGGTCTTGGGGCAGTTCTGGTTGTTGCGGCAGACCGCGGCTCGCAGGCGGTGGGGTCGCAAGCGGGCCAGGCGAGAGTCCAGTATGGTTGATCAGGGAATCTGTTGGTGTTTTCGACCGCCGGCTGTCATATTGACCATAGACAAATGCATGCGGATCGATGAAAAGCGGCTGGTCCTGGTAGGTCTGGTAGTGCTGTGAGTATGTCGACATGATGCGCAAGTGGCGGCCGGGGCCAGACAGAAGTTAGGGTCTTCCTAGACCTTGCGCATCAGACGGCTATGAGAATCCTGTTGTGGGATGATGACCCAGCGCTCGAGCCACGGACTGGAGATGGTGAAGACGGGAAGACAACGGCTCGTACCCGCGCAGAACAGCGATGCGCAACAGGGAACGGCACGCGCGAAGGGTCTGACCAGAATGGGGGACGTCCAACACTACTCGAGGAGGACGCGCAAGAAGAATCTGTCTCAGAGCGGCTGATTGTCAGAAGTTCAGATGGCGATTAGTCTGGTGGCATTCCCGCCCATCTTACGCTGCCCCGCGAGGACCGGTGAAGGACAACCGGCAAATGCAAGCTATTGGCTTAGCTGCATGCATCCGCACAGCTTTTAGATCGCACCAAACCACAACCAACATTCGCGCTGCCTTCGCGCTGCGCTGCAAATCACCGATGGTTTGAGGTCGAGATTCCGTCGTCAAAGTGGCTGGTCGCGTCCCATTTTGCACGTTTTGGTCGCGATTTTTGCTCGTCGCGGGAGCCATGTCCTGAAACACATGGAGTCGTCCCCAGCCGCCTCGATGTGCCTCAGGCATGACTTATGCAATGCACAGCCTGCGCCTTGTTCGCTAAGCCATACTTCATCAAATGCAGCCTTGGGGGGACGAATGAAGGTTGCACTGAAGGGGATGGCTGGTTGAGCAACTGCAAATTACGATCTAGTGCGGCTCTGCGATGTTGACCGGTAGACGAGCTGCCAGCTCATGCTGCGGGCAGTGACATATGTGCGGGCGCGCAACCCAATCGTTTCCATCCGGCAATAGGTCATACCGTTGTTTCCACCCGGTTGCGCGCATCCATGGGATGTGAGCGTTCTGTGTAAGAGGGCTTGTCGAATGCCAGCGCACAGTGGCGGACGGTAAGGTAAGCCGGATCATGTGGCGGCTGTCGCGCGTCATATGTCGCTCGACGTCGTTGGCTTGCGTCTCTGGCAGAAGTGCGCTATGTGAAAGACGGAGGGGTGGCAGCAGTGTGAAGCAAGAGCTGGCACGAAGAACGTCTTTGATCATCGTTCAGGCTTGCTGCTTTGCGCGCGCTCGTAGACCTGGCAGGCGCCATCGTGTCCTGCCTCCAATCGACCTGGGCAGACACTATGCCCACTCCAGCTTAGGGCGCAGCACTGTGAGGAGCACGATTTTCGTACAGCCGGGTTTGGCCACGAGACAGCACCACCGCGCCTACTGTGGCGCAGTTTGATTCTTATCGTCGTTACGTTCAACCTGACCTTCCGACTAATTGCGCACCTTGCTCGGATCCCACAGTGAGTTCGAGCGACCGCGGTGTGCAACCGGCGCCACTTGCCGGGTGGCTGCTGCTTCACTTATTCTGCTCGAGACAATCGACAAGGCGCTTGAAAAGCGCTCAACCCAGGAAACCCTCGGTCGACGGTGCTACCACATTGCATTGTGTGACGTCATGGGAGTATGCTGCTGGGTAACAGGGCAATTGGTAAGCAGGAGAGACACTGGATATGAATTTTCGCGACAACGTGCAAATGTTCAAGCACACTCTAATCTTGTGGAAAGTCATGACATACAGCACAGGCCGGGCCATGTCGCACCTAGTTGCCACGAGGCTGTGCATATCGCAGCAGCTCCTCATCCTTCATCATCCGATCGTGGCATCCTCTTTCCAAACACACGCATACCTCGATACCCTCGTCAACAGCATTCGCCTTGACACCGGCCCTGCTCGGGTACACGAAAACATAGCCTTCAAATTGAGGATCGGGAAAGCGAATGGCTCTCGCGACACCGAAACCAAAATCATGTTTCTGGTACACATTCATGCCTTGCCAACTCGTACCTGCCAGGTCCATGCCTAGGAAGGAACTCATGTTGATGTTGATCCACCGCCTATCGTTGAGCCCCGCGATCCACTCGGGAAGCTCAGCGACGTATTGCGGAGTAATTGTCTTGATCGAGTTCCGCACTCTTTGCGCAATGCTGGGAAGGTTGTCTTCAGCAAGAAGTTCAGATATCTTGATCGGCTCGGTGCGGGGAAGCGCAACCGCATTGCCCATCATCGTTTCCGGCAGAGGCGGGTCCAACACCTTTCGTGTATTGAGTGCATGGACTAGGATGACCTCCTTGCCAAGATCAGGGTGGAGAAGCTCAAGCTTGGACCGTGTGATACTCTTCCAGAGGATGGACATGATTGCATCGTAAGTCGAGATCCAACTGTCTCCTGTCTTTGTCATGGCTCGAGACTTGAGTTCCTCCGTCTTACTCTTAGGAAAATGCCACATTCGAATAGCCAACTCGGGCATCTTGAAGTCGGCTGGCGGTGGAGGAGGCGGACCCCCGCCATCCTTAAGTACGGGGAACTTGTGGTCGAGTTCCTTCCACCGCGCAGCATCTGGCTTCTTTGCACTGAGACGCGATCGGTCCATGGTTTCCTTGGGGACTATCTGGAAGGAAGTTCCATTGGCCACCGCTGCAGAGTTCTGCGCCCAAGTGGTAAGGAAGCCGTCGCATCCCGGGCCGTCGGAACAGTTGTGATGGATAGCAACACCGAGGACGAGACCGCCTTTGATGAAATTTATCTGAAACGTAGAAATGAGGAGATCGTCTTCCTGATTGTCCCCGAGCGGCGAGAACAGTTGTTTCTCTGTCACCGCCTTGGGCAACAACCTGTGTCCCTTGAACGTCGCGGCCGGGAAATCGGTCCTATCCAGCTCTTCAAACGAAAGAAACGTTTCCTCCAGGTTCTGCACAAACAGACTGACTTCGCTGTCCTTTTTCTTCGTCACCCACAGCCGTCCATTGTCCGCGTCCATCTTCAAGCCGCCGGCGAGAATTGGGAACTGGCTCAATGTGACTTCGAGACCCTTGGTCATGCTATCCACGACCTTGGCCTTTTCAACATGTGGCGCGAGCTGGAACACCTCCACTATCTGCACATAGATCTTCGGCATGGTGTGGTCCATATCGGAGAGAGCGAAGTCCTCCTCTGCAGGAGCGCTCTCCCAACCTGCTGGGCGGATCCTAAGCTCTTTCGCGGACATGCTGCTTGCTGGGGTAAAACGTGGTTGAGGCCGAGAAGCTCCAGAAAAATGCAATGAATAAGAGACAGAAGGATTTCGCTTAAAACCACGACCCTTGAGGACGGAGAATTTCAGCAGCTGATCACATCAAAGCCCCGACGTTGCGCGCCTTGCACTGTGGAGATGGCAAGGTTCATTTTAACCAGTGCGCCAATCATGAACTGTTTGTGAGGCGTTACTTCGGTCGGAAAACCTGCAGTTCTACATCCGATAAAGTGCCGTTCCTGACTCACTCTTGTACGGTCTCGCCAGGACAGTCTAATGTCTCGCAGGAAGCATGGTGAGTGCGTGCGGAATCTAGGCGCGGCAAGCGGCAACGGCGCGGCGCGAGCTTGAATGAAAGCATATCTCACCTCATGCAGACTTCCGTGGAGTCCAACCCCAGATTTTGACTAGGGCAATGCACAATACTTCCGAAGTGTTCGCGTTCCACTACCCATATACCATTTGCGCATACATAAGGAGACAAGTATAAAGTCTACTTCTAGTTGATCAGGACACAACAAGGTATTACAGTTAAGCCTTAAGGGTAGCTCGCGGACTGCCTATAACGTAAGTCGCGATAGGGAGATAACATCAGTTTTGAAGAACACCGTGGTAATGCCACCGCTTATCACTCTGCGTCACGCCGCACGTTCGTGCCCAAAGGAGTCTCCTCATCAGGACCGAATGTCGCTACCGCATGTTTGGACCGTTGGCAACCCCCACCCGATACTCGTCCTAGTAACGAGTCGCGAACTTCAACGACATAGGGCCGACTTCATGACAAGGATCGGGAGCGCTTCTTCATGCCGACTCACGCACCGTTTCATTGGGCACATGCTGCAAAAATCAAATGGTTCCTGCGTCGCGTACATCGACACATACCTTTCCCCGTTTTGTAAGGGGTTACTCTTTACTCACTCGCAGCACTTCGACTTATTGCGGCCGGACGAAGTACTCGCGATCTTTTGATATTTGTTGAGAAGAAGTGCATACCGTTTGGAGTTTTCACGTACTGTTCACTGCCCACTATGGATTTTGTCCGAAGAGCCGGAGATAATGTGAATTTGGTGGTGTACGATAACATTCAACCCATTGTTTGGATCACCACAGTTCCATTCTTCATAATGGGCTTGATATCATCTGCTATCCGGCTTTACACTCGAGCTTTTATACGAAAGCCTTTTGGTACAGACGACTGGTTCATGCTGGTTGGAACTGTGAGTGTTAAACCTACCCTGTTTCTGAGCCGTGCTGTGACTGACCCAGAGACAGATCTTGTTCATCGGGCAGCAGTATATCGCTTGGATGTGGACCATCTTAGGCGGCGGGCTGTAAGTTTGACACTTTCTGGAGAGAAGTTTTCCAACTGTTTTTCTAGGCACGTTACCGACCCTCGTGTTAAGCCTGAAAACCTCAAGAAAATCAGCACTGTACGTTATGGCAGTCTTACGTGTAATGCACGCTTTCGCTCGCTTGGTCATACATATTAACACACAAGGCAGTATCTCTTCGCAGAAGAGTTCTACTATCTTCTTCTACAGTTCTTCATAAAGATGTCGTTCCTCTTCTTCTATCGCCGCACACTCGAGGTCACACCAGGTTTTAGGATCGCGGTAATAACCACTATGATCCTGGTCGGTTTGCAGACGGGCGGCACATGGATTTTCTACGGCCTGCAATGTATCCCCATCCAAGCCTTTTTCACCCCAGAACTTTATCCGAACGCTGTCTGCATTTCCTCTGGTCTATCATACTACTTGCCCTCCGTTGCTGTAAGTCGCTCGTCACCTGTCAGACTACTCTCCACTGACACTATGCAGAACGTCTTCATGGACGTAGTGATTTACCTCCTCCCGATCTACCCTCTGTGGAACGTACAAACTACGGTCCGCCGCCGAATCGGTCTGATGTGCGTCTTTACCCTTGGAGGCTGCACGATTATGATTTCGCTTCTTCGCTTCATCGTCCTGTGGCAACTCGCAAACACGAAAGATGTGTCGTACATCTTCGGCTCCGTCACGATCGTCACGTCTATCGAATTCGCGGTAGCGATCATCACCGCCAATATGCCTGGAATGTACGGCTTCTACCGCGCAAGGGTATCGAGAAAAGAGCAGAGTTCCACTGAGGGATACCACTTTGGCATTGCTACCCCTGGATCCAAGGGCCGTTCTTTAGGGAACGCTAGTCGTGTGACAAAGGGTAGCAAACTGAGCACTCATGGCGAGGAAGATGATGTAAGAACAGGGAGCCAGGACGAGCTGTACCCAATGAGCAATCTCGGTGAGAGCGAAGAGGAGCAGAATATACGCGTCACTACGAAGGTCATAGTCGAAGGGGAAGATCCCAAGAGATTGCCCAGGAGTAGTCTCAGGAGCCTCAGAAAGGGACATTGATGGTGGCGATTATGGTCCCTTCTCAACCACGTGTAGCGAGCTGAGAGGCAAGATGGTGGCAGTGATTATGGCTATGCATTATACCCAAACATGCGAAGATGTACACGCTTGTGGATTGGTAGCAAGCTTACTCTAGCATTGTTCAGCGTTGGCGCCTGGGGCGTTCTTTTTAAACTTAACACCGAGAACCAGCATACATAGCGAATGGCGTTTATTTGCTCGGAAAAGACTTGCCACAGAATGTCAGATACAACTTCTGACGCCGAGCCTTCGACGGAGTCGATGTCCGAAGTTCGCGCTAGATCATCGGCGTCGAGAACTCCGCACTGCGTGTCAGCAGTCCTTCACATATCCAATACGAGTAATCCAGTGTCGCTCATCGCTCAATCTTTACCTGTACTCAATCAGCCTGTTCACGCAGAAATCAGCGAACACCTCCAGAGCGGATTCTAATGAATGCACCTGATGACTGCCCAGGTGAGCGTTCTGCAATTTGTGTGGCTGGTGACATTCTTTCACTCCGAATATTCCGTGTCATTAGCTGTTTCCAGTAAGGATCATGTACATCACCAGTAGGCTCCCGCTTATCAGCAACCTCATCCAATGGCGAGAGAGACTATGGGGTGTGAAGCGATGTGATCTAGACCTACTTGGGATTAGCAAGCTGCGGGGCCGTTTCGCCGGAACATTGAAGAAATACTCCGACGAGGTTCTGCTTCTGTATGTAGGAGATACGTAAGTTTAGGTGCGGAACAGTTCTTTCGCACTAATCTTACACTATTCGGAGAATCATCTAGTATGCTGCGAAGGAACGGGAAGCCCAGGTTGGTGAATTCGACAGTCAGATACCCACGGGTGGCTAATCGTGACGCGCAGGTCGTGCGAACCATGTCGCATATCGAAAATCAAGTGCGACCATGCCACGCCCACATGCTCAAAGTGCCAGACTCGTGGGATGACAGAACAGTGCTTTTACCACCCTAACCCAATGACGAAGCCTGCTGGCACCCCTCGCAAGAAGCCAGAGCCGCGTCGTCGCCGGTTGGATGCGCAGGCTACAAACCCGTCATCCAGTCAGGGGAGGTTGACGCCGTTGACCCTAAGTCCACCAACGTTGAGGAATGATGCGGGAATTGGCCCATGGCCTACTCCTCCAGAATCTGCTACTAGAACAACACAAAGCGGACCCGACCCATCCCGGAACTTCTTCTTGGGCTCTACTAGTTATGCCGCTGTCTTCACAGAAGAGCAGCCCTTACCAGACACAGTACATGAACAGCCATCCGAAAGCCCGAGCACAGCCCCTTTCGTGTCAAATAGAGGCATGGCACACCGCCATTGCCAATTCTCTCTAGGAGATACGATAGTCTCTACGCTTCAGCCATTTTCCTTCTATGAAAGGTCTCTTCATATGTATTTCGAATCGCACAAGGGTAAAATCTCTCAGGTACAAACTGCGTATGAGACATAGACTGACTTAGTACATCGAAATCCTAGATCCAGCCCTCCCTGGTCCCCTTATTCTTTCCGCATTGCCACAACTGCGCATAGACTTAGAACAACTTCAAGCTGCTGGTAATCACGCACACCTGCTCTACGCCGAGATGACAAGGAATTCCGCTCGCCCAATGAAAATACCTTCAGATATGCGTCCGTCAGAGTTCCACACTCTCTTCACAGGCAAAAATCTGAGATGGGAGATTTTGGGCTTGATCATGGCGATTGCCGGCTCTAGTGCCCAGTTCACATCGCCTAACGACCCCCTCTTCACATTAGAAGATGGCAAGCAGATGAATAGAGAGGAGTTCATCGAGGACATAATGCATGCAACCAATACGTGTATCAACATCTGCCAAACACATGGCGCTGTCAATGAGCGTACGTATCATTCCTAAGCAGACTTACCGTACACATTTTGATGGAAGCAGTCATGGTATGTCTCGTTTACATCAACCTGATGGTAGTCAGTAGCTTCTACGGGGACAACCGTACGTCACCCCTACATCCAGAAGACTAAATTACGATCGCTGACTCTCCAGATCATGCTACTTGGAGGCGCATGGGCGACAGTGTATCCGCGCTCTACGCTGCGGGAATCCACTGCGAGGCTTGCAACGTAGACGGTAGCAACGCAGAACCATTCTTCATGCGCGAGTTTAGGAGACGACTCTACGCGGCGATATATTATGGCGACAAGACACTAGCGGTGTTCTACGGAAGGCCTCCGATGATGGGCTGGAGATACAGTGACCGCAAGATGTTGTTAGATATTAGCGATCGCGCTATGGCCTCGGACGATACTGAAGTACTCAATGCTGAGCTCTCGAAGCTCGACAGCGACGGTTGGAATACCGAAGGCCATCTGTACCCTACTACTTTCGGTAGGATGCGATGCCAACTTGCTGTGTTTAAAGAGAGATTGTTAGAGCAAAGTCTTGCAGGCGAAAAGGATAGTGAAGTGGTGCGGAATGTCGAGTACGTCTAGATTTTCCATCGCTTTTTAACCTTCGGCTAACAAGAGCAGAGCAATCTCTGCCGAATGTGCCGAATGGTGGAACTCGTTACCGACTCACCTTCGCTATGATACATATACCGAAGAAGCCGCTTGGGTAGACCGCGGTCCTGGTCTGGCCATGCGGCTGGTCGCCTACTACCTGGATTACCTTCACGTACATTTCCAAACGCAACGCCTCCTTCATCGGATAACGCAACAAGCCCTGCCAGCATTGTTGGAAGTGTCTCTGAAGCTACTGGTGTCCTCACTCGTGGCTTCCAAGCCGCAAAACCGCATATACGAAACTCGTCGCCATTTCCCCACTGTCATTTTATTCTACTGTTCCCCAGCTGCTGGTGTATTGGCACTAGAGCTCCGGAGATGTACGATTGAGGGCGTACCACTACCTAGCACAGTCTCCCGGGCCGACATTATCCGTAACCTTTCCGTGCTGACTTCATGTTTGGAATGGAGCGTTCTTCCCGGCGACGGCAATCTCAAGCTTTGCAACGAGCTCAACAAAATGCTCGCACTGGTACTAGATGAGGTCCTCAACTACGAACCTCCAACCAAAGGCACACCAGATGCCGGTGACGATACCGCAGCTAATCTGACCGGGATGGGGCAGGGATTCTTCGATATGCCCATGACCGAGGGGCTGGAACCTATACCAACAGAGTCGTCCGACTTTCTGAACTGGCTAGACAACGCAACGTGGAATAATGCGGTAAGCTGAACAGTCACATGCAGAAAGAATTTGCTGACCAATCCAGGACTTGTTCTGAGTGTAATCAATTGTGTCAACAGGACTGCAAAGCCTCGGCCAACTAAAACAAACCATCCAACGCCTCATACTCGAATCCCGATATATTATGGAAATCTGACACAATGTACGCCTCGAACCGCTCTTCCAGCAACATTATTCCCAGAATCTAAGCATGCGAACTATTCCACGCATCATTCCGAAACCCACATCCGGCAATCTTACTCCTCTAAAGGCGGTGAATCGTTCAAAGCCCGGAGAAGTACGCCGCTCTCGCAGCAGCTCTATTCTCACACTCATCGACTTTCTTTTGCGCTTCGTTGCTCGATTGCGACGTCGCTTCAGCAGCTGCTATCTGTATTAGCTAGAGTTCCAATTCATCAAAGGATGTATGAACATACGCTTTCGGTTCAGCAACTTTGCCAGAATACTTTTCGACGTTGATTTCGTTGAGACTAGGGAGTTCGCATCGGAAGATGAGTATGGCGGTGGTGCAGTGGTAGAATAGCGTGGCAGATCGCTTGGTGAGGTGGTGTTGGATTGAGAAGACATTGTGGTGGTACTTCGGTAGCAGTGACAAGTAGATGTCGTATTGATAGTGCTTGGAGATATTGAGAGGGCTGAGACAGTTGATTTAATTTATGCGGCTGCTCTCGTTGACAAGTATGACTCTGCCATTGATGTTCCACATGTCTTCTTATATGCAGACTCGTCATATCACTACCGATCAGCTCGGAGACCCCATCAGGTTCGTCATTGCCCTTTCCAGCTGCTTCGGAATTCAACTTGACTCTTCCCCACTCAGCACAAGCCATTAACTGCATGCCTTACACATTTGGTGCAGCCCTCGGAGTACCTACTTGGCGGGCTTTGGTAAGCGAGTGCAAGCATCGTGGTGTCAGCGCTAGGCAACAGTGTTAGCCGTCCAATGCCGAATCGCGGCACTGAAGAACGTTGCATGCACAGATGTCAGGATACACGCGTCAGGTGTGTTTTGCAAAGTCTGACTGGTTTTCCTGATCTGGATTGTTGTTTTTTGTTTGCATGGATCCTTATGGCTGCATGGTGACTGAGAATCTTCGGAATGAAAATAGTGCCGATGATTTTGCCGGTGAGTTGGAGAGGGTTAGCTTGACGTGTTTGCTCCGATGGAAAGGGCGGAGTCTAGAAGCCCATGACATTCAAAGGGCACATGCGACCAAATGAGTCAGATCCAGGCATGTTAATGTTGACAATGTTCTTGGATGCGATAAATGCGATGGAGCTGTGGGAGGGCGTTTTCCCTATCACGCAGACTTTGATTCCACCTAGGCGGCTACAACGAATGTCATTTGTTGAATGCAACAGGTTTTGGCGCCTGTGTCAACTGCAAAGTATTTACACGAAGTTTCTACGGGCCTCCCTTGGACTGCATTCAAGCTAATCAGACACACTGCGAGTAGTAATCACCTCCGGCCTTGCAGGTAAGTCCTGAAGCACCTACACAGCGTTAGTAAAGCCTTATTTGCACGTTTTCTCAGCTCATCCGACTTACAAGTTTTGCATCCAGTGAAACCATTTCCGCCGCATTGGCCGTACCTTGCAACGGAGCAAGCGCCAGAACCACCTCCATTCGTTGGCACAGCGGCGGCAGAGGTGGCTACCGCTGACGTCCTCATCGTGGTTGCAGTAGCTGTAGCAACTGGCGCTCCACCAGTAGCAGTGACAGCAGATCCAGCACTACCAGCAACGGCTTCTGTACCACCCGCGATGACTGCCGGACCGGGAGCGACGTACGAAGCGAGGTTCTGGTAGATGTTGATTTGGATACCGGGGTCGGTAGCCTTGTATGCCCCAGGGAACGATACGCCAGCGGGTGAAGAAGATCCACTACCAGTGACAGTGATCTGGTAGCAGGTGATGTAGAATTGGGCGCCGTTGGCACTGCCTGCAGCATGTAGCGCAATAGCCTCCGCTCTCAGTAGATAATCTCCGGGGGCCAGGTTGGTGGGAATCTCCACATCCATCTTTCCACAGTTCTTGTTCAGATCCTTAGTACCCCAGTAATCATCCGAACCGCCACCGCCACCGCTGTTCTTCGCCCATGTATCCTGGAAGACCTTGAAGAAGGGGGTCGAACCATCCGCTGTGGATGCGTCTGCAACCTTGGACATGTAGACCAGAACGGGGCCGTAGTGGGCTCCGCCGATGGCTTCGTTAGCGCATGAGCGGTCGCCGTTCTGCTGGTGCATCTCTACGGTGACGGTACCACCGGCAGGAACGCTGCATTTCGAGGTTGCTGGACCGCGGTTGGCGTTGCAGCGGATGTCGTTGCTTGCTACTGAGGTGACGGGGCTGTTGCCATTGGGTAATCTTGCGCACGTCGACTGGTGGATGGATGTCAGCGGTTGATACAAGACACTTGGGGGTACTTATCTGATCTACACCGTTTACCCAAAGCTGCTGAAAAGTGGCATGAGAGGCTACCTGTGTCGCGAAGGCAGCAACGCCGGTCAAGATGATTGCACTCTTCATGATAAATGCTCTGCCGATGATCGGTGGATGAAGTGAACGCAAGTGTTGGACTGTTCTGGGATGGTATCGACTTGAATACCTACCTATCGTCTCTTTATACTTGCCTCTTTATCCCCTAAGAAGTATACAAAATGCTCGCTTACAGGCGGAGTGTAGCCCATGGTATCGATCTAGGCGACTACACCCCAAGAGGCAACAGCCTAGAGTATGGCATCGTCGTGTGACTTGCGATTATATGAAAGCAAAGCTTGTCAGTGCCGTAACCCGGGTTCAGTTTTCCACGTGTAACGTCCTGCAGGTGGTGTGTAAATTAATCAGTGCGCCAAAGGCAGCCATTCAGTGTTGACTACACCGAAACTGGGCTCTAGATTCGTTTGACAGGTATGCTTTTGGGGGTGTCGTGCAGGCTTGCTTGCATATAATGCGTGTGCTACGAGCCACCGGATAAACCTCCCGTCGGTTCGATTGGGCGCAAGTCTTATGAACGTATGGTAGCCTCTTCTTCGCATCTCTGCGGTTTGGGATCGAGAATCTCAACACTCGTAACGCGTATGTACTGATTGGCAGTGGTAACCATGCTGTTCCTGTGGATTGCAGCCCCAACACCTTCGGCAACTGAACGTTCGATTTTCACATTGAATTCGCGAGACCGTGATCTAGGGCGATCGGGCGAGACATCCAGGTCTTAGGGCGACGAGTTATCGAAAGCAATCTGTTTAGATGAAATTCGAGAAGCGACGCGTGCCGCGTTTGCGCATTTCCCAGATCCGGTTCTTCGGGTAGAAAGCTTGTTTTTCTCCTCTTCCCAATATGGTGTCGGAGGTGGTAGAAGGCTTAAGTCCAGATGAAGTGACCGCCTGAGAAGTGCGTGCTCGAGTTGCAGTAGGTAGAGTGATGAGTCGGCACCTGGCTGGCTGCTGCCGATGTGGGGACCGCTAGCACGTTTGGGGCAGGGGCCCCGGGGGCGCGCACGAAGCACACAAACCTCCGTCATTCCTTCATCGACGCACATCTTTGGTCGACCATGGTGTATTTCTTTATACAGATTTCGATACGGGTGCCTTTATTCCTAGTCATTATCGTCGATTGATCGTCTTTCGACGTAGCAAAGTGCCCTCTTTCGCATCTGTTGCCATACCCGTGAGTACATTTTTCTTCATTCACGTACGTCGATGCCGTGCTCTATTCAAGCCTCAATCTCTTATATGTGTTGGGTTGTGGTCTCTCCGATCTCTTTGTTGCTACATCATCCACCCCATGTATGCCCACGTGAGTATATCAGCAACCTTTGTCTCTCTTCTCAAGCCATCCTCTCGTCATGATCATAGCCTCGTCATCCTTCAGTCTTCACCATGTCTCTCTTCGTCAAACCTCTCGCTTCCCACAGGCCACACACGCACAGCCCGCCTTCACCCAGCAAAATAGCAAACGCCCACACTCACCTTCACCTCGCCTCCCCATCGGTCCAGCCATCTCCCTCCACCGCCTATTTTATACAGAGTATAGCACGAACTCTCTCTCGCTATATAGTCCTAGATCTTCTACGTCCCTCCATCGACTCGGGATGGAAGACCTGATGATCGGCCGGAAACGTGCAGCATAGCAAAGGAGTGGGTAAGACCACCGCCAACGCTGGGTCGCTCCCAGCTATGTTGGAAGCCGCGGGTTCGAGTCGTGATAAAACCACTTCTACACTCCCCAAGGTGGCGTCCTGGCATGGCATCTTCGGAGCATGCCAGGATGCCGACTTGGGGAGTGTAGCGGAGTTTTCACCAGACACTTAATACCTCAAGGGTGTCTGTTCTTTTTTGCTCTTGCCTATGTCATTTTATGCCTTCTTCCACTTGTAATAGCGGAGAAAACATCTGTGCTAAGATAGGAACACAATGCCAATTAGGTGCTCCGTGCATTAGGCTTAACGTAGGTATGTTGTCTACGTATCCTATGAGCTAAGCATATGTAGCAATCTACTTATCACTTCATAATATATACTAGAAGATAAGTCAACAACAGCGTTCTGTTATTGGATAGTTATAGATATAGCACATAGTTATTAATTGCAGATAAACAAATAAACGAAATCAAGACAATAGAAGGAGAACAGTAGGTTGTCTTGAACATGTTCGGTCATTGATCATGTAGATGAATTCTTAATCTTCAGTAGCATGATGGTATGCTACTTATACATCTGCTTGGTGTTCTGAAGTCATCAAATTCGTGAAGATACCGCACCCCAAGTCTATACATCACACCTTCTTAGTCCCTCTTGAGAGGTGTGAAGGTCTCGGCTATGCCCTCGTTTGTAATGATCATCATCTGAAGGCCATCACCAACCTCAATGTGCCTCTCCACGGCGCTCGTGAAGGCGTCCCGTACCAGGTCCTCGACGTGATCCCGCGGTAGCGGTTGTGCTTGCTTCGACTTGAGTTCGTGGCCTGTTCCGCTGCCTGGCTCGTACATGTTCTTGAAGTTGACCTGGTTGTCCAAGAAAGGCATAATGAGAGATGCCGCAGCACCAGCCGCCCTGCACTGCTCCCTCTCGTAGCTGCCGACCGGGTCGTAGGAGTACAGCGCGCCCTTGCCCTCCTCGTCCAAACCAGCCAGGATGGCGTGTACGTAGTAGGGGAAGAAGCGCTTGTTGTAGAGAATGTGGCTGAGTCGTTGTGCGCAGGCGGAGACGGTCATGGGCTTTCCGTGCTGGTACTTGTACATCTTGACGATGGTGTCGAGACGCTCCTTCAGCGCATCACCGTCGGCGGCGAAGCCGACCACTGACAGCACTATCCTGGCACCCTTGTTCTCTGGTCCCTCGCCGCCGATCTTGAAGAGCTTGGGTGCGTATCGTGTGTTGATGTTGTAGCCGGAAGTCGAGCGTGTGTCGCCTGCGAGGATGGCGAAGTCGGCGCCGGAGATGCCCAGTGTTGAGCCACCGTTGTCCGTGTAGCTGCATTGTGTTAGCGGTGCGTATGTTCAGCATGGCGAGCCAGCGTACGGGTAGAAGCCATGTTGCCGCTCGCCTGACGGAACAGTTGTGGGGGTCTGCTTGAACGAATAGCCTGGGCCGCCTTGCGGAGGTGCACCGGTGTAGAGGGCAGCCATCGTCGAGTTTTGGAGAGGCGGATTCGGGCGGAGTTGCAGAGGTACAGTCGGTATCGGAAGGGGGGTGGGCTGTTGCGACGCTTCTGTTTGTTGGTGCTGGAGCTCTGGAGTTACGCAGCTCGAATGCCTGGAGCTTCCGCGCGCTAGTGTCTTGGCGCCCATGTAGTGAGAGCATGCATTTACCGTCTGTGGCGGGCATGCACAGCAAGCGTCTGGATCAAATGTCTTGGGGTGTACTTCATTTTGGTTGTGCGAACGCCGCATTCACAGTATTACTACAAGTCTTCTCAGTCTGTGCTATCTTCTCCCCTCACCTTCTCTCTCTCGACCTTGATCGTCTCCTCTTCGGCGACCTTGACCTGCGCTCTACTTTGCTCTTTGTGCCCTGATCGTCCTTTCCTCTATGTTCCAATTCCTTGCGCTTTCCCGTAGCAGAGCTTGACGCCGCGCCCGTTCCACTCGACGCGCCAGTCTTGGACGCGGACACAAACTCGAGAGCTTCTCTTGGTGCCTTGGATTTCTCTTGTTCTTTGGTCTTTGCGATGCGCTTCTGTGAAGCCCTCAATTCCTCGACATAGGCCCACTCCGGGAAGACTGCCGGTATCGCGACATCTTGTGGCAGTGTAGATGCATATGCGTCCTCTTCGCTAATTCCCGCAAAGCCCATCAGCTTCCGCATGTGTCCCGGATCGCGTAGCACGGACGAGCCTTCCAGGCGCTGGTTAAAATGCTGGCCCTTCTTCTTGAGCTCTAGAAATTGCGCAAACTTCTTCGTCGCTTTCTGTGGTGGTGATCCCGGCGGAGAAGGCGGTATATCGAAGTTCGGTACGGTAGGTAGAGTAAGGTTCTGAATCAGGGCACGTGTAGCTGTGTGTGGTGAGCCTGGCGCGGCTTCGTTCGCGTTGGCATCATCCTCTGGAGGCGGCGATACTGTCGGACCTTGCGCAGGGCCGCTGACCGGACCCGACGATGTAGGCGGCTGTTCGAGAGGCGCGGGAGCGGAGAGAGGCGCTGGGGTAGGCGCGACAGCTGCAGGAATGTTGGTCAACTCTATATTAGTAGCGATCCGAGCCCTCTGCACAGATTTGCGGGTCTCACCTCTGGCTTGGTCGCGGGCACGACGTCCTCGTCGTCACTGTCTGGGTAGTCGATTCCGAGCATTGTGAGTGCGCGATGCTGGTGGACGATGCTCTCGGATTGACCTCAATATGCGGAGCTTGGGCCAGCTCCATGTCTTGGCGGGCGAGCTGCGCAACCACCGACTGCCTGACGAGCGTCGTGACAACAACAACCTCACCTCTGAGCCCACTGCGACATAGCACTCTCTCCGAATCCCGAATAACACCGTCTCTGCAGTTCCGCATTCCAGTCGCCTCTTCCACCATGAACCACCTGCCGCAAGCTTGGGGTCGTGTATGTCTTCCGCCCGCCTCCAACAGCAACAGTACTAATGCATCGTAGCCCAGAGACGATGTATACGGCGCCTACGACCCTTCGCACTTCTCCGCTGCCGGCCCCAACCAGCACACCCAGAGCCCGATCGTCACGGGTACCTCAGTACTTGCGGCCAAGTTCAAGGACGGCGTAGTCATCGCCGCCGACAACCTGGGTATGGCACACTACTAGAGGCAATGAGGGTCTGGCTGACCATACATGTAGCTTCATACGGCTCCCTCGCTCGCTTCACCGACGTCAAGCGCCTACGAAAGTTCAATGACGAGGTCGTCGTGGGTTTCGGCGGCGATGTTTCCGACATGCAGTACCTGGACCGCCTACTCAACTCGCTCGACATCCGCGAGAACTACTCCTCCTCCGAAAACTCGCTGAACGCCAAGAACCTCCACACCTACCTCGCCAAAGTCATGTACAATCGCCGCTCAAAGTTCGATCCATTGTGGAACCACCTGCTCATCGTGGGCATGGACGGAGACAAGAAGCCCTTCCTCGCAAGCGCAGACCTTCTCGGTACCACCTTTTCATCACCATCGCTGGCCACTGGCTTCGGTGCACATCTCGCTCAGCCAATCCTAAGGACAATATTGCCAGATGAGGCCGCCGTGGAGAACGTCACAAGGGAGCAGGCGGTAGAGAAGATCAAGGAGTGCATGAAGGTTCTCTTCTACAGGGATGCCAGGAGTATGGACAAGTACTCGATTGCCGTCATTACCAAGGACGGCGTCGATCTCGATGAGAACGTGAAGCTGGAGAACCAGAGCTGGGCATTTGCCGACAGGATCAGGGGTTACGGCACCCAGGTTGTGTAGAGGGGAATTGATGTGCAAGACCGAACATAACGATCAAAAGCGCCAGCTCACTGAGTAGCTGAGGCTTGAATGATAGACATGAATGAATGTACCAATACCGGTATGACTTTGTCCCAGGTCTTCTGCTACTAGTATACTGCATGTCCGCGCACTATTACTAGACTCGGCCATCAAGACTCCATGCACATCGGCACTCAAGAGAGCCAACAAGGTTAGAGCTTCGTAAGCTAGAGCGGGGAAGCTCCGCCCAAGAACAACAAACCTGACGATCAGCACTATGAATTCTACGACTGGTTGTTCCTTATTTACATACTTATAAACGCCTTCGTCGGATCTCATTTACCGCTCCATCTCACAGATTCCCACGCATTTGCGCGATGGCCTCTTCACAAACCAAGAGAATAGTATTTACAGGTGGTTCTGGAGTCGCAGGACGCCATGTAATTGAAAAGCTGCTTACCTTCGGCCACGAGATACTCAACGTGGATGCAACGCCTCTGGACAACCCCAATGTACACACTCTAAAGGCCGATCTCACAGATGGGGCGCAAGCCTTCAACAGTCTGTCTTGCCACTTCAAGATTAGTGAACCCTTTATGGAGCCAGTCAAGACGCCAGATGCAGTCGTACATTTCGCTGGTACGTATCATTTTCCATCTCACCTCTAGACATCCTGCAAATAAGCAGGGAATCAGGAAACATCACTTGACTCCAGCAACAAACTCTCAACAAGACTAACCCGACCCACCTATCAGGCATCCCCCAACCCATGCGCCTCCCCGACAACGAAACTTACCGCATCAACACCCTAAGCTCCTACAATGTCATCGAGGCAGCATGCAAACTCGGCATCAAGAAGATCATCCTCGCATCCAGCATAACCACCTACGGGATCACCTACGCCGAAGGCAACGTCTCCTACCCGCACTTTCCCCTCACAGAAACCAGTCCCACAAGCCCCATGGACGTCTACGCCACCAGTAAACTCTGCATGGAAACCACGGCCGCCTCCTTCGCCCGCCGCTTTCCCAGCATAGACATCTACTGCCTGCGCATCTCCGCAGTTATAGAACCTGAAAACCACGCCAAGAAGTTCTCGGCGTATTTGACTCGGCCTCGGGATTTCAAGGCGCATGCGTGGAGTTATACCGATGCGCGCGATTTGGGGAACATGGTGCAGTGTTGTTTGAAGACGGATGGATTGGGGTTCCAGATTTTTAATGCGGTTAATGATGAGATTACGGTGCCGGAGGAAGAAGGGAGCAGTGAAGAATGGCTGAGGAAGGCTTGTCCTGAGACGGAAGTGTTGGGCGGGTTGAGGGGGAGGGAGAGTCCGGTTTGTAATGCGAAGATGAAGGAGTTGTTGGGGTTTAGGGAGGAGTTTGCGTGGCGGAAGGTTTTGGGTAGAAAAGTATAAGCTTATGCCAGAAGAGAGATTCGACGCCAACGCTATTGGCTAAAGTAGAGCATGGAAGATGACAAGAGGGTTGTGTGTTTAGAGGTGGATCTGTTATGGATTCCAGAGGTATCCCCCGTGACAGTCGATGTTGTTAGCACAATGTGAGTTCTAGCAAAGACATCGAGAAAACGACACCAACGGCAGTGCCAAAATCCATATCGATGGTTTGTCCATGCTGGACTACTGAAGAAAGAGGTGAAACTCTTGTTGAACGTCATGATTAGCGGTCCACTGTGGTGAGGGACGACTGCGCCGGGCAGGACGGAGGAAGTAGGCACAAGGCAAACGTCAACCCATGCAGATCCAGTCTATCTTTACCATGTCAGAAGCGTCCGGCTCAGTCTCAAACTTCTGGTGCCATTGAAGAGCACAGAGCCTTCTCAACCTCGGACTGCTTGCGCGGCGTTCTTACGCATCTGCGATATTACGCAATATCAGGCTGAAGCCGTCGAGTCGGCAACGTGGCATCATAGCTAGGCAGGTAAGACCGTTCCAACCCGACGTCGTCGTAGCGAAGGCACCATACGGTCTGACCTTAGTACCTCGGTCCTGAGACGACCGCGGGAGGTCGTGGTGTCGGCAAGATCGACGTGCGCTGAACTTTGAAACGCCCGCACCCTGGATTAGGCCCTCAGTGAACTTGGTCTGTGCGCATACGCCTTAGGGGCGCAGCAGACATGCGCTTCGCATATCAAAAGGGTCACAAGGCTCAGACTTCGCGACTAGGCTTTTGCTGTGCCGCGAAAAAGCAATTCCACAGTATGTTGCGCCCCATACCGGCGGTCGGCCTTGCAAGTGCGCTCATCCAAACTATCGACTTCTCCATCAACGCTTTACGCAAAGACCATCCCATCTTCCAGCCTAGCTCACCTTCGACAACACCGCTCGTGGAAAATGCAGCCTTCCTACAAGATATCATACACAATCTCTATCGCCTGACCGACCTAATTGACAACTCTGAGCTCAAAGAGCTGTACGACGAAAAATCAGCAAAGAGCGCAAAAGCAGCCAAGAAACTTAGCGAGGCAGCGCTGCAATTGCTGAAGCATGCTGAGCTAGTCAAGGAATTGACAGCTTCATTCATCGACGCGCTAATCGCGGCGCAAGAGAAGGGAAAGTTTGGTGACCCGCGATGGCCCACTGCGCGCGAAGCATTATTGAACGGGGTGTGGAAGAAGGCCAATGTGACAGGTACAAAGAAGAAGTACCGTGCCCTTCGTCGCGATATTGAGACGAGTTTACTGCTCGCTATGCGCCAGTATCTGGATCAATCCATTGAGACTGGTCTCGCTCTGTTCAGCGGCGACGAAGGCGTACACACGAAGCATTGGGAAAAGTGGCAGAACCAAACTCTCGATATGATCCACAGCAATGATTGGAAAAGCAGCAAGAAGAAGGATGTAGAGGAGTTTTCCAAACAGGTTGATGCGCTCATCCAGGCGGAGAAGGAAGCATACTTCCGCGCTACCATCTTCGAGAGGCTGTGGTTCGAGGAGATGGACGAAAGGATGAATAGCATCGATAGTTCCGTCGATTTAGGGTTTGAGTGGGTGATGGGAGACGGCTCGAGACAGGTTGGCGGTTTGCTGGAGTGGTTTACTAATACAAGGGGCGAAGAAATATATTGGCTCACCGGTGCGTCTTCATCTCTTACTATTCCGTCTTTCGATCACTGAATGTCTTCTTACAACGGCTCCAGGTAAACCGGGCTCAGGGAAAACCACTCTGATGAAATATCTCTTCCGCAATCCACTTTTGTTCCCACATCTCGAGGCGTGGTCTGGTCAGAAACCCGGCATCACGTCTGGGTTCTTTCTTTGGAACAATGGGACAGAGCTGCAGAAGAGTTCGATTGGTCTACTGCGAGCCATCATCTACGAAAGCTTACAGGACATGATATTTGGACCCCTGGAAGAAGACGGGGTCATTGTGCAGAACCTGTTCTCCGATCGCTGGAATGCATTCCAATCCTACGCTGGCGGCCTACACGAGTTCACTTTTCCGGAACTGAAAGCAGCGTTTGAGAGCTTGGTCGGCGATGCTAACAAGAAGTTTCTCTTCATGATCGATGGGCTGGATGAGACGGATGACTATCCGAAGGAGTTGATGGACCTCGTGTTCAGCACTTCGCGAAGAGACAACGTCAAGTTCCTGCTTTCAGCCCGGAGCTCACCAGTCTTCTATTCAGCGTTTGAGAATAAGCCTAGGATGGTACTGGAGGAATACACGAGAGATGATATACAAACTTACCTGATCAGAACGTTCGGCGAGGAACCAAAGTTGCATTCGCTAAGAGGGAAGATGGACGGCCAAGAGGAAGAACACATCGTCGGGATGCTCGCTGAAAAGAGCTCAGGAGTGTTCCTGTGGCTGAAACTCGCCACCACATTTCTCTTCGAAAGTCTAGAGCCCGACTCTGATTTTCTCGTCCTGAAAGATCGCGCAGAGGGGCTTCCCTATCTCCTGGACGATCTGCTCGCCCACATGCTCAGCAAAATGGCTCCAGAGGATGTCGAAGCAGTTGGAAAACTGCACGCCCTCCTCTCACATCAAGACATATGCCCGGCCATCCTTCCTTTCTCCTTTGCCTTCACAGCCGAGACGTCAGCAACACTAGCCGCAGATGTACGGCCCTTGACAGCAGTCGAGATAAGTAAGAGAGTCGAAGACATGCAGACCCTCACCCAACAGCGGTGTAAAGGAATGTTAACCATCTTCGACACCACACCACCCGATCAACACGCCAGTACCGAGAGTCTGAGGATAAGCTACGCCCACCGCGCGATAAGAGACTACTTCTTTGCATATCCCGGTCTACTCGAAACGAGCTTGAACAACGCATCTGAACAAACCGACTGGAACGCACCCCAACAATGGGCGAACGCTCATCTCTGGGTCCTCAAAACCCTGTCCTCTTCCATGCCCAAACGCACCAGCAGCAACAGCAACACCAACAGCTCCCGCGCTCCCCCACTCCAAGTCTGGACCCCACTATCCAGTGCCCTAGAAAGCAGCCTCGAAGTGCACACAGCCACAAACAAGTTCCCACTAACCTACATCCACGCCGCCTTGACAACCGGCGTCTTCCTTGCCCTAAGAAGCGAAACCGGCCATGATCTGCCCCAATATCCCTCGTCTACCGCATCAAGCTCCACCTCGACATCGACCTCTACTACCTCCTCTGCCTCAGCATCCACCACTCCAACAACCCTGACGACACCCCTCGACCTGGCCGTCCTCCTCAACCTAACCGCCTACATCGCACTCAAAGCCAAGGCCACAGACCGCCGAGAAGTCCGACACGCGCTCGATTACAGTCGCGGAATGAGAAAACGGATGGGTGCTGGCGGGGAGCAGATGTGGTTGTTTGGCGAGGGGAGGGAGAGATTGAGGAAGGAGTTTGAGAGGGGGAGACAAGAAGGGGAGGCGCTGTTGGAGTATTATGCCAAGGCAGTGAGGTTTGGAGTCAGTAAGCCGGAGGTTGAGGTGCCGGAGTGGGTGTGAGGAACGCGTGGTTGGGGTGAACCAATGTAGAGTCTTCACGGTTGGCAGGGCTCATGCGTAGTGTTCAACAAAGACGGAAAAGCATTCGTTACAATGATAACAAGTAATTTGATAATAGCAGGAAATTAAGCTCTTCTACTACAGGAATATAGGATGGCGGGTATCTCGGGGTAGAGAGAGTGTCCGTGTATGTAATGTTTCCTCCCTCTCTCTCTGGCTCTCTTCAGCTGCAAGCGTTTTCAACTCGGACAAGACGCAATTCAAGAAAGCACAACGAAAAAAAAAACACTAATGTAGCAGAAGCTCGGATGCTCGAAGAGAATATGCTGGGAAGCAGATCAAGGAAACCATGTACAAGGCGTGATGATGACAGATGGACGAAAAGGAACAGACGTTAGTCGAGTATGCAGGTTAGCTCTTAGCACCAGATTGTGTGCTCTCGTGCGATGCCACCGGTTCATCTCCGTTCTCCTGCCTCATCTTGTCCACTTCCCCGTCATCGGCTCTAGCGGGATGGCCATCGCCCCTCCACCCCTCGTGGTTATTACTCGGGCGGTATTCCTTGGCATGGAATTTCAATGCATCCACTCTGGCCTCGGCCTCCCGTTGAACCTGGTGTCTGAGATGCTTGGGCGCCATTTGACCTTCACTCTCTAGACGATCCAGTTCCTCTTCGTCGCTACTACTCATACTGCTGCTTCTGCTGATCTGAGTGTAGACCACAGCTTGGCCCTCCCTCTTCTTGCGCTCGCGCTGTTCGGACTTCATGGCTTCCATCTTCTCGGCGTCGCCTTGGCAGTCGAGGGTGCGGATGTGTAGGCCAGGCAGGTTCTGGGACATGAATTCTTTGAGCTGAGGGAGGAGTTTGGCGTTGGGGCGGTATGTGCCAGAGTCGTTGTCAATGACGAGTTCGTAGTAGGCTGGGTCTTTGTTTGGGCTTTCCTTGGGGGGTCCGCCGTCGATGTCGCCTGGCGGGTGGGATGTGTTGTTCCCGCCTTCATCCGGAGGCTTGCGGTCCTTGTGCTTTAGTCTTCTGATGAAGAACTCACCCGAAAATGCTACGTAAGCTGCTACATCGCTGTGCATGGTATGCTTGCTCAGCATGTCGATGCCGAATTCTTTGCCAGTCTCTGTAAATCGGAAGAGCGCATCGAGGGTCAAGACGTAGGTGAAGATTCTCCCACCCTGATCGTAGTGGACTAGTTCGAGGAACTTTTGCGTGAACTCCTTGCAAGGCGCAGGCAGAACCTTGAACTCTGTGGCGTGATCGAAGTTGTATACGCGCGCATGCTGGTGGTGCAGTGCCTTGGATAAGACGAATCCTCGCACGCCCTTAGCGGTGAACATGCTCTTAACGAAAGGCTTGAACTCGACGTAGCGGTGGTACATGGCTTCGGGAACCGGACCGCGCATCTGCATCTGATTCGACTGGAAGTTGTACTTCTCGGGCTTCTGCTTGCCGTTCCTGCGCGACACCCGGCCATCGTTGTTGGGCTCTTTCTGGCCGAGCAAGCGTCCCAAGAGCGGCGAGTAGTGCCGTATCCAGAATTGCGGTCCAATCGTATACGCGCGCCCCCCGTTTTCATCCTCGGTCCTGCCTAGCACCTGCACGCTCACGTTCAGCGTGCCGTTCATGTGATGCGCCTTGCCGAAACACACAGCCATGGCACGCAGCGCATAGGCCCGCTTGCTCACCATGCGCTTCTTGATCGGGTATGTCTGGTCGTGTATGCCTCCCCAGTTCTCGTTGATGGAGGGGACGGTAACGTGTACGTTGCCGAGGCGGTCGTCGTGGTCTGCCGGGTCTTCGTCGTATATGCGGCACTTGAGGTTGAAGCCGGACGAGGGCACATTGGCGACTACCCACTCGCAGTCCCACACGGGATCGGTGCTCTGGCGGATTGTCGGGGTCCGCAGCGTCAACGGCGGGTCTTCTTTGTGTCGCGTGGGCAGGCCGGTGTACAGTTGCGCCATGATGAAGGGATCGGCGCTGAGCGTGTTGATGTCGGCGAGCGGGAGGTTGTTGGCGCGGTGGAGGGTGAACTTGACGGTATAGCCGGGCGGCGCGCGCGGTATGGGCGTGTCGTCGAAGCCTCCTTCCGGGCCCTTCTTCTTGCTGCCGGACGTATCCGTCTTCTGCGGCTTTGGGGGCTCGCTCTCAGCGCCGTCCATCCCGCCCTCCTTCTCCGGCACGACCGGCGCATGCCCGTTCTGCGCGGCTTCAGGCCTCGGTTCCTTCTCCTCTGCCATGGCCGCGATGCGCGACGGTGGCTCTGTCTGTAAGACGTCGGGTCGTGCGGGCTCTGCCGGCTGTTGTCGCGTCTCGGCGCAACGGAACTGTGGCGCGCGGCAGAGGCCAGCTAGCAGTGGATGTCAAATGTATATCGTCGCAGGAGCAGCGCAGTCTGCAGGCGCATGGCGTGGGCGGGCGTCAGCAGAATATGCAAGGCTGGGAAAAGAAGCGCCGAACGCGCAATCGAAGGCGGGCGCAGCGCAGGATGAGTGTTGATCGCCAGTGGGAGGCTTGACCCTGCAAAAAACAAGCCTTGCTAAGCATCAGCCTAAAGCCTGACGACGTTGAACACCAACCGCCCGCGCGACCAATCCAGCACCCACTCTCCAGCCGCCCTTTGCGTTGATTCGCCCCTGTCAGCTGCCGGCTCCACACACTTTCTTCTCGGCCGTCCTGGATGGGAAAGGGACTTGCATGTGACGTCCCAAAAGAGTCAAACCACGACAAACGGGCTGACGTCACGGCGGGTGGGACCGGCTCGACAAGCCCTCGAGGTGTGGCTGGTGGCTGTGAAACGACCGGGCCAAGAGTTTAATGCAATTGTGTTGATCTATTCAACTACAGGTTTCTAAGAGTGAAGAGTCGTCATGCCTTTGCCAGCACATCAGGCCAAAAAGCAAAGTGCCGTGTCTATCACTTCTCCCATTCATCACTCGTCTATTACAATGTATATGCCAAAAGACAAACGCCGCGCTCGCTGCAAGATGCTGGTGCTAACATGCCGCTGGAAAAGGGTATCATACAAAACATGCATCAAGACGCCCAAGAAGACATCGCATCGAGTCGAAATAAAGTCCCCGGTCTTGGGACTCGTTCAAGCAGCAGCCATGGTGATCTGCTTGCCCTTCATCGACTTCCACTCTACGAACACCGCGCCGACAATCGACATGGCACCGCAAGCAACCGACACGTAGAATGTCTGGGTAAGAGTCAGATTGTAGGCCGTTAGTACGCCGCCGAGGTACTCGGGGTCGATGGCGTTCTTTAGCTCGGTTGCGCCAGTACGGAGGACGATGCTCGCATCGAGATCGGGCACGATGCTGGCGAGGTTCTTGATGAGCTGGTTGGTGAAGACGTTCTGGCCGACCGAGATGAAGAGAGCACCGCCGAGCGTCTGGGTGAACATCATGATCGCGGTACCAATGGGGATGTCGTCGGCCGGCAAGACTGTTTGAACAGCTACAAGGGTCTGCTGCATACCGAAACCGACACCAGCACCGAAGATGAACTGGTAGCCGATCCACTGCGGCGAGCCGCTGTTGACTTCCAGCGTTGACAAAAGTCCGGCACCAATTGCCATCAGGATGGACGACGTGAGCATGAATGGAGTGTAGTAGCCCAGAGCTGTGACGGCACCACCGGCAAGCATCGAGATGATGACAAGTCCCAGAATGGCGGGGAGGTTCATGATACCGGATTTGGTTGCAGACGCGCCCTTGATCGCCTGGAACCAGATGGGAAGGTAGTAAACGATGAGGAAGAAGGACGCGCCCAACATGGCACCAAACCACGCGCTGCCCCAGACATTGCGGTTGAGGAACACACGAGGAGGGACGGTAGCATCCTCCTGCTTCCACCACTGAATAGTGATGAATCCACAGATCAGGACAAAGAAGATGACGAAGAGCGCGATGATACGTCCGCTGTTCCACTCGTACTTGCTACCACCCCACTGAAGCGCAAGCAACAAGCAGATGATAGCCGGCAAGAAACACGCGGTCCCAGGAAGATCGAACTTCTGAAGCTGCTGTTGCCATGTAGCCGTGATCTTCTTGCCACGACGCTTGACGTTGAGAAAGGGGATGATGAAGGCAGCGGTAACGGCACCAAAGGGAAGGTTGATGTAGAAGCACCATCGCCAAGTCAAATGGTCTGTGAAGGCTCCGCCCATGCTAAAGCAAATATTAGTCCATGTCGATCTTAGATCCAAACGTCTTCTCCACAACTTACAGTGGGCCAGCAACAGACGCAATACCATACATGCCTCCAATGAGTCCCATGTAAGTAGGGCGACTGCGCAGCGGTACGGTGACCGAGATGATCAAGATGGCTCCGGAGAAGATACCAGCTGCTCCGACACCAGCGACAGCGCGTCCGATGATGAGGGCAGTCGAGTTTGGCGCGACACCGCAGATAAGCGAGCCGAGTTCGAAGATGAAGAGCGCGATGAGGTATACCCATTTGATGGAGTAGTAGGTGTAGAACTTTCCGTAGATGAGTTGCGTCGCGCATGTAGTCAGTAGATACGACGATCCATACCAGCCTACATCGTTGAGCGCTTTGAACTGATCTGTAATGCGAGGAATAGCTGTTGCGATGATTGTGTTATCCTAAACAGAGGCGTTAGCGCGTACTCACGTGCAGATCTCATGGGTTGGTTTGACAGGTGTAGCCGCTGTCGATCAATGGCGTACCAAAGCCGTGGAACCAGGGATTACAGAAGTAAGCAACTTACCAACGCCATGCAGAAGACACTTAGACAAAGTGCCACGGTAATCGCAGTGAGCCTCCATTTTGTGGGGTACTCAAAATTGTCGTCGTCGTCTGATGTTGGTTCGGCTGTTGAGTTGGGTCGCGAAGTCTTCTCTTCAACGATGGGGTGGGCAGCATCCACAGCTACACCAGCAGCAGGAGCAACGGTTTCGACAGCACCCTTCTTCTCGTCGATAACGGTAGCTTGGACGCTGGGCGCAGCGGTTTTCTCAGAATCCGTCATGCTGGACGGGCGGAGCTGGTTTGCGCTCATGGGCAAGGCACAGAGTGAGCGTGTCGTGTATATGCGATGGTAGAAGAGAGTGGTCGTAATGCAAGTCCGGGAGTCGCCAAGGAAGCAAACAACAATCGCCTAACTCGTCGATGTGCGAGGAGTAAGTAAACACAAGCAGCGGAAGACTCGTTGGTAGATAGGCAGGCAAGAACCACCACGGGGGCGGAAAGCACAGCCTCTATATACTACCTGACTCTGCAGGCCCCAGAAAGGAGGTAAGTAACGAGAGCGGAGTTAGGGCTGAAGGAATCAAGGGAACCGACATTTTCCTTGCCAAATGGAAGGCAGACAATCTTTCGTCCCCCATTCCGTGCTGCGAAGGCGCTAGAATTAGCTGCCGGACAAAGCTTGGTACCAGTGGGTCTCGGGGGGTCCATTCTCCCTCGCATACATCGTATCTGGCATCTGTGCACCGAGATGACTCTCTGCTTCCATCGCAGCATGCCACCACATTTCGTCCGCGTCAAACACCCTCACGGAGTCATCCGCCTTCTCACTGGCCGCCTGAACCCCCAACATCGCGCCCCCAGACGCCCATTCCTTCACACCGGTGGCTCGATGACTTTGCAATTTGCACCTGTCACTGCATCGCAGGGGCCGTCGGGAACCGAAGACCTGGATTCGAGTCTAGAAACATGGTCACGAAGCTTCGCGCCGTTGCAGCGATCTTGCGGCTTAGCTAGTGTCCGTTTGCATCAAGCTTTTATTTGGATGCCGGAGTCCGCGCGCGCCGACTTATTTTCGATGCAGTTCATGCGATGATGTTCTGACATGAACGAGCATGTTTCTCACATGTGTTGCGATTATGGCGCAGTGCATCATTCCCTTTGTGCGCACTCACGCAGCTCATCTCAGCCCCATCCCACATCGACTGCAAGCGCGCTCTACCTAGGTATCTGCACAGCGGTGACCGCTCTCAGCTTTCGTCCGCAACCCTCATTACCACACTTGCAACAGGATGCAGCTGCCTAGAATTCCGTCCACCCCTACCGGTTAAATTTCACCGTGGTGGATCTAGTCCAAAAAGTGCTAACCCGTCCCGTCCACCGCCAAGCTCGTGTGACTCGCATTCGAGAAAAGCTTGGCGACAGATCGGGGGTTCGGGGTGGAAGAGTTGGCGCTCTCTTGTCGCTTACGAGAATGCGACGGGAGGAGATGACGCATCCTCACTGCGGGTTGTAGACTTGTGTCATGGTGGCTGGCTTGGTAGGACGGTAGGATGATTTAGGCTATTGCTACTACGTTGTTTGTTTTTGCACACAGAGCGCACGTAGGTTTCGCGAGTGTATCCTCTTGAGAGTTCCTATCAGCCACGTATAGTGTTGGCTTACCATTTCCTACACGGTCATTGGATCTTGCTATCAGCCTTCATGTTCAGTCGTGGTTACCATACACGACATCTGCATGCACTTTGAACGCGGCTAAGCACTTGATCGTTTGGCAGGCACGTCACACCACACATGTCATGCTGCGGGCGTAACGTTCGAGTCATATCGCACGGGGAAGCAGAGAAAGGACCGATTGACGTGTTGAAGTCGCCATGTAATTCTCTAGCCTGGTCTATGTTGGATGCCTGATGGTGTTCTAAGCTTACTCCGCGGCGACGGCAGGTAATGTGAATTCGTTCAGGCCCAGCGTTCCTGATTTCGCCCGTGGACGATTCTACTTGACATTTTCCTGGATCCAGTTCCATATTCTCTCGACATAATCCTTGTCCAGCGGCTCGACATTCCTCAGCGCCTGTACAGACTCGCTCGTCTTTTTCGTTGAGAACTGTGGTCGCGCGGTCTTCTCTGTCAGTTCGCGGCCGTACGATTCCTTCCAAAGCCCCAACAGCTTCAGCGCAGAATGATCCGAGTCACCAGCCTGTTCTAGACGCTCTACCCATTCTTTGGGCGAAACGATCTCAAACTGATCTTCCTTCTGAAGCCACTGCAACATCTGAGTCCAGCTTGGTTCGTGGTGCGGGTTCAATACATGGAACACTGGCATTTCCCCATGTTCCTTGCGAGGACTGGCAGCTTCAAGGAACGCTTTCGCCGCAACGTCGACTGGCAGCCAATCTAGAGGCTCATCACCGAGTTCAGGTAAACACTTGATGAGTCTCGCGGTACTCAACATCATGGGCCATGCCTCCTTTGTGTTCCATACCCCTGATGTGGAATCCCCAGCGAGTTGTCCAACACGGACTACTGCTATACATCCGCGAAGATTCGTCCGATTATGCGCTTCAAGGCAGATGTGCTCTGCGACCCACTTCGAACGCGAATAACCCAATGGAGATGCTGATGAGGGCTCAGATGACACCACCTCGGGTAGCTGACCAGACGCGTCGAGGGTGCCGTTCATAATGGCTGCAGTAGAAGAGCAGTACGTAAAACGCGGAGGTTGTGATCGCTGTGACTTGAGGGCAAGATCGAGCAGGTTTCGCACACCAGCGATGTTATCTTTCTCAAAACTGCGCAACTTCAGGCGGAAGTTGACAGTCCAGGCGACGTGGATGATCGAAGTCGCGTTCTCGGCGAGGTACTCGTATACGTCTTCACCCAGTCCCAGACGTTCTTCGCTCAGCTGAGACGGCATGACTTTGATTTTACCATCCGCGGCTCCTGGGGTCAACAAGCTAACCAGTCCGCGCTGCTCCAATGCTTTACTGACACGTTCTCTTGCTGCATGCTCATCTGCTCCTCTGACAAGACAGTAAACAGCCTCAACATCCGATCTTTTCTGCAACAGGTCTAGAAGGTGTGCTCCCAACGCGCCGGTCGCTCCCGTTAGTACCACCACTTCGTCAACTCCCCTCTTCGCAACGGAGCCATTGGTAGCGGTACGCAGTGTTGAAGCCGTGAACGAGCCATACTGCTTCACCAGGTCTAACATCAGCTTCTCTTCGTCCTCACCACCGGAGTCGCTCTGTCCATGCCTCTTCCGTAAGACATAGTCTGTCAATCGTCGCACGGTACCGCAGTTCTCAACGACGCTCATCGGGAGCTGACCTTCAAAATTGGGAATCAAGCGTCTCAAACGTGTCCTCAACTGCATGCATGCGATTGAGTCGACACCGTAGGAAAAGAGATCTATGTCTTTGTTCAATTCCGCCGTCTGACCCGTCATACTCTGAATGAGGCCGATTAGATGCTGGGGCACATCGTCGTCGCTTACTTCAAGTGACGAGTCGGAATCTTGTGAGCCATAGGCGCTGTTAATAGCGTCTTCAAACCGGGCCTCTGCCGCTCTCCGGATAATGGTTCCTTTACTGCTCTTCTCGAGTGGCTGATCTTGGTGGGGTAGCGGAACGAGCATGTCAAACGATATCCTTGCATGGTCCTGGCTTTCGCTGTTCAGCTTCTCGACTTGTGTTCTAATGGCGCCTAGGAGCTCTTGGTCTGACATGTTACTTGACTGTTTTGATCGCAGGAGAAGAGCACCTGGGAAGGGTCTGTTATTGCCAAATATCAGCACATCGTCGAGATAAGGAGAAGTCGCGATAGCGTCTTCCAGGGGCGCCGGATCGAATTTCTTTCCGGTTATCAGTGTGAGTTGCGAATCTGCTCGCGAATGGTACAACCATGCGTCCTTAATGGTCGGATGTGCTGCGAACAAGTCGGCAGTTGCAAAAGATCCGTCCGGTCGGTTTTGTTTGGCCTGTTCCAAGTCAGCCGGTCGTCTTGTCGTATAAGATCCTGCAAGGTACCATATGTGGCCATCCGGGCTTGATAATAAGCTCGGCTAGGTCCCCTTCGCGCTTCTCGAACTCTACCAATTTCGGTGGGTTGTAGTTCCGCAGATATTGCCAATCGTCGTCGGCGGCAAAATCGCGATATGAAGACAGAATGAAGCCACACTCTGCACTCCCAAATCGGGAGATGAGATTAACACGGCTCTTTACTAATCGGTCGCCCACTTCTGCTGGCAATGCAGCGCCTCCAACGCCCACAATATCCATGTCTTGGAGCAGCTGCAGACCCTTCTCGTCGGCCTCCATCATTTGTAGTACATAGGGTACGGATGAGAAGTATTTGACTTTGGGTAAACCTTCCGTCGCCGCGTACGTCTTGGCCACATCCAGGCATTCGCAGATGTTGCGTGCTGTGATTGGTACATCTTTGCCCGGGAAGAGCCAGATCATAGCATTGCTCGTCCAGCACCGGAAGAGATCCGCGATGCCGCCATGATAAAGGGGCGTTGTAGTGAAGGATGCTAGGGCAGGAATCTTGGGGAGATGCGGAAGCACGCCAATAGCCGCACGATGAGATTGCGGGATCGGTTTTGGCAGGCCTGACGAGGTTCCAGACGTGTGGTGTAAGTACGCAATGGATCCTTCATCTACGTGAAGAGGTTCGACGCTACTCTCTGGTGGGGTCTGGATCACATCGAGAACGTCTTCTGCACCGCTCAGTGGTAACAGCGTCACTTGTAGCCCCAGCGTACCTTGTTCCTTTGCCAGCGTCTCGGTCTGCTGGGCCCGTTCAGCATGGGCAACATCGTAGAAGAAGTCAGTAACCTCGCACGCTGTGCAGAGATGCAGGATGGCTGCTGGCTGGCATTGTGGTGCTATCAGAAGGACGGAGTACCCTAGTCTGATCAGACCCAGCCAAGTGAAGAGGAATTCCGGAGAGCTGTGGCACAACAAGGCTACAGTCGCTAGCTTGCGAGATGTGCCAAGGCAAGTTGTGAGGCGCGAGGCGAAGACGTTGGTGCCCTGGTCAACGTCTGCAAACGAGAGGACGCGGTAGTCCCATTCTCGCTGGTTGGGTCGTGGTATAGGAAAGCCAACAGCTGGGAGTAATGGATGATGCTGGGATTGCTGACTGAGGAACTCGCTAATGTTTCGGTAGGACTTCGGATTGGTGTTCAGGGCTGCCGCTTGGCCGAGCGTGCAGACGAAGTAGTTGTTCTGCATTTTGGGGCGCATAACGAAATGCCCAGGTAAACAGGACTATCTGGTCCAATAGCCTGTGCGACTGGATTTTGAATGCGTCAGCTTCAAGTGGCGTGTGCAATGTTTGCGGCCACAGTGACAGCGACCTTGCAAGCGCCATTAGTCGTGACATCATCTTGGCTGCAAAGGCAGTAGCGACCCTGCAGCTGCTCCTTGGGCAAGCTACTGCATGTACAACACACATGCGACTATATCTGATGGAAAGATGAGGCTGCACACAAACCCTCACGATGGCAGCAGGTGTTTGATTTCCTGTAAGCTCTGGGACGATAGGTCAGCTGCTGCGCGCACGAACCATGCGTTCAACCAGGTCATGCCCAACCGAATGCAGCCTTCCAAAGCGAGCCGACACTCGATCGCATCGGATGCAGTGAGTACGGTCCCGCGAGGGGGTCATGATGGCAGACGGCGTCACGAGACGGCTAAAAGAGGCTCAAGAATGTTCTGCGTGCGACAACGGCTGGAGAGCGTCGCACACCCGCGTAATCGGCTTACGACAGGTGTTACCGTGTACTGGCAACGCCACAGTGACTATCGTGTTTCTGGGGTAGCGAATGCGGGCAACGTCGACGCCTCAATGCTCGGCCCAGTGACTAGTGTCTATCGACGTGTCACGGATGTTGAGTTGTTGCAATACTGTACGGCGAGTGTTCACTGCTGGCGACGTCCAGACGGCGTACCGTGCCTCATATGTAGAATGCGGCACCATGTATGGCATGTCTGACAAGCTTGGAGCATTGGACGCATCCAGCGCCTCTCCGCCCTCCGCCCAACGGGCTTATATCCGACGCGGCGCAACCAAGACAATGTTTTGGGACAGAGGTGGGGAAAAGGTGCAGCTAGCAGCGCGGCGGTGTGTGGCAATGCGAATAGCTTCACGAGGAACATGGTGCGTCTTTTAAGGCAGATTTGGCAAGGGCCGTGATTGGTGGTGCCGACTGCCCACATGCATTGGGCCGGTGGATACGTCGTTCGTCTGTGCGGCCCGAGGAAGTGAGCATATGCGGGCCACCCAGCAAGGCAATACGCTAGATAGTCGCAGCCGGAAGTCAGGATCCGGCATTCTCGAGCGACGGCAGCCGTGTTTGCTGTGGCTATGCCGCATGTTTCTGCTGCTCGAGAGCCGCCAGGCCTGCTGCGACATGCGATGGCATCTGAAACTGTGCGACGTCGAGGGTGCGGTGAGGATGGTGCAAGGCGGCCGTTGTTTTTGGGCGACTGCTGGTGAGGAGTGGAGCTCGGCCCGCCAGACGATGCTTGACCGTCTCTGAGCAGCCCCGTGCGCGTCAGGCGATGGGGTTTGCACAGCGAAGGCGATGCACAGGCGCGTTGACCAGCGACCATGTTCCTTTGTCGTGAGCCAAGCAGGTCAACACATCGGCGCGGGGCGGTATGTCGCGCAGCCAACCACGGCGGGCATGGCTGGGGGCTCTATCCGAGGCGTGACGGGTTTGGCGTCAGTCGTCGCCTGAAACACACACGGCGACGCTGACGATGGCCGCTCGCGAGGCTGCTGCTGCGTGCCCGGCGCGCGCAACAGCGTCCGGATGTTCGGCCTTGCCCCAACGGCGCTGCAAATGAGCAATTTGCTAGCGGGCGGCTTTCGCATCAGTCGCCCAGGTAGCTTTTGATCGCGTCTGAGCGTATCTCGAGGTGCAATTGCCCTAGCTGCTAGAGGCAAGCACGGCCGGCTAGCGCTGTTTGCCCAGCCCGTGCGCGGCAGCATATATTCCTGCCCTCCCCAGCAACACCCGCCTCTTCTATCCGTTCACCCAAATCAGCATTAAATCACGCTGTAAGTCCCACCTGTGCTGCGCCCGAAGCCCCCCTCCATATATTGCGCCCATTGCCCCCTTCACTGCTCCTCCCAAGCCCCAACCCGCGCCCGCTCCACCGCTGCCGATCTCCCGCTGACTCTGTACCGCACAGGCATTGATATTCTCTGCCCCATCCACAACAATGCTCTACTCTTCCATCATCGTCGCCGCCTCGGCTTTCGCCGGCCTCGCCTCTGCGCAAAACTCCACTGGCAGCTACAACACCCCCATCCCGTGCTGCAGCGTCGACGCCGGCTCGGTGCCCCAGGACGACAAGCAGGCGTGGTGCAACGCCAACCAGAACACTTGCGTCGACGCCTGCGGTGGCCAGGCCTCAGTCGCCAGCCAGGGCAACAACTGCGATTCTGTTGGTATACCCACGGCCACGTGCAATCCTTCCGCTAACACATGCATAGCAAACGCTTGAGTTCGACTGCAAGTGCAGGAATGACACTGATATCAGCTCTGCGCTCGGGAACTACGAGCAGTCCGTCGACGGCCAGATGTGCCGTTACTGGTACGACCAGTGTGTCACCGCCAGCGGCTCCGACGCTGCTGCCCGGTTCGAGTGCGAGCAGGCCCGTGACGCCGAGTGTGGTACCTTGAAGTTCGACGCCGCCGCCACATCTTCGGGCGCCTCTTCCTCCGGCAGCCCCTCCGCCACCAACAGCGGCTCTTCTCCAGACAACACCGGCGATGCCGCCGCCAGCGGAGCCTCCTCTACCCCCACCGAGGGTGCTGCCGTCCGCAACGCCATGTACGGCGCACCTGTCCTTGCCGGTGGTCTTTTCGCCCTCTTCGGCTTCGCCTTGTAAGCTGGCAATACTCTATATGGATTGCGGGCCGGTCCCAGTTGGACGGTAATGAGGATGGATTCGCGTCACGGATACTCGCATGGCGATACCACATATCGGGAGTTACGGCATAACGTACCCAGCGCTTTGACGTTGGTGTCACATTGCTTGCACTGCTATCTATTTGCTCACGGCGGCTGAGGAGAGATGACGGGAGTTTAGGAGGATACTTAATGCGATGTTATGAAAGGACACACGACTTGTAATACCCAATACTACCAATACCGCCATTGCGCTGTCTAGTTCTGTTTTAGTGATGCTTTCCCACTTGCGCGCATCACATCCACCAACATGTGCCGATGCGCAGGCTTGGTGATTGTGTACATGTGGACGCGTCGCGTCTTCCCCGCATCTTCAACTGCCATGGTTTGCGCAGGGACGTGTAGTCTACCATAGTTGTCAGCTGTAGCGCTAGACCGTCGCCCTATTGGTCAATGCGTAGATCAGCCGGCTCGAAGCTCAAGAACGATAAGCGTTATGCAGTTGAACCCATGCCCACATGACGCACGTCTCCGAAATCGTTCCTAGACCCAACATCAAGTAGACTCTACCGTCGGAGCCGCTCTCTGCTCAGTACTTCACGACGCCTCACCGCCAACAGCCCGCCTATTGACTAAAGCCCAGCCTTCGGCATCGCCGTATCACAAGCTCACAGTCAGCTCCGAAGCCGAGGCCAAGCGGATACCAAGACAGCAGGTGAAAGCCGCACCCCGAGCAGACGACATTTCCCTACTGACTGCATCTAGACATCATAAATACAAGGTCGTGGCTATCTCGAGACTCCTCTTGTTCGCGGCCCGCTCACCTACATACTACGTCACTCCCCATCATCACCTACGCCAAAATTTGCGCAAGCGAGTTGCAGAACCGATCCACGCTCCATACACGACGAATCTTCAGAGAAGACGGTATACCTCGACAAAAATGGCGACTCTCAGTGCTGGACGTAAGCACAAGGTGACGATTGTTGGCTCCGGCAACTGGTATGTGGTTGCATCAGCTCCGGTGCGAGGGGAGATGGCTCCCACGCGCAAGACAAAGACAGCCGCTGAGATCAAGAGCTAACGGCCACAGGGGCACCACCATGGCCAAGCTGGTCGCCGAGAACGTCAGGGAGCATCCGTCGCTGTTCGAAGAGACCGTGCAGATGTGGGTGTTCGAGGAGGACTACACCTTCCCAAAAGAGTCGCCTCACTACAGCGGCTCCGACAAGCCCGAGAAGCTCTCGCAAATCATCAACAAAGTCCACGAGAACGTCAAATACCTCCCCAACATCAAGCTTCCGTCCAACGTCGTCGCCAACCCCGATCTCCCCGACTCTTGCAAGGACTCGACCATGCTCATCTTCGTCCTCCCACATCAGTTCATTGCACGTTCAAGCCAGCAGCTGGTCGGCAAGATTCTGCCATATGCGCGAGCTATCTGCTGTACAAAGGGTGTTGATGTCAGCGAGAAGGGCATTCGACTCATGTCCGAGACCATTGGCATGACGCTCAACATCTATTGCGGTGCCCTATCGGGAGCCAACATCGCTTCCGAGATTGCCCAAGAGAAGTACTCCGAGACGACAGTAGCGTACGACCCGCCACCAATGGACTCGCGCAACCCTACCCCCAGCGGCTCGCCGAGTGCCTCGCAGACTGATCTTACTGCTCATGTTGATCTCATCGACCCCAGTAAAAAGAAACCCAGTAAGCGTTCGGCGCATCTGACTGCTCTCCCCAACGAGTACCCCCCTCTATCGCACGAGAATGTTCGAAAACTCTTCCATCGCCCTTACTTCCACGTACACATCGTTAACGATGTCGCTGGTGTCTCACTGGGTGGAGCGCTGAAGAACATCATTGCGCTGGCTGCAGGCTTCGTGGACGGCCTGGGCTGGGGAGACAACGCAAAAGCAGCGGTCATGCGTGTCGGTATCTTGGAGATGGTCAAGTTTGGCAAGGCTTTCTTCGGAGAGAGTGCTCGTACAAGCACCTTCACTGAAGAGAGTTGTGGTGTTGCCGATGTTGTGACCTCGTGCATGGGCGGTCGCAACTTCCGCTGCGCAAAGATGGCCATCGCCCGCGGCAAGACCATTTATGAAATCGAGCAGTCTGAGCTCAACGGTCAAAAGCTCCAGGGCACCAGTACTGCCTATGAGGTCAACGAGTTCTTGAAGGCCGAGGGTATGGAGGACGAGTTCCCACTCTTCACCGCTGTCTACAATATCTTGGAGGGTAACAACAAGCCCGAGGATATTCCTCAGCTCATTGAGAAGAAGCCATGACTAGAGGAACCCAGGCTTTAGACGTCCGACACATAGCGGTGGGCTCTTGATTCGATAGACTACATCCAGACTTGAAAGCGAATACCCCTTTAGGTAGAATAGACTCCCCTTGAAATCTCGTCGGATCGTGCATCCCGACGCCAATATACCCACGTACCGTGTGCAATCGCTGCATGGCCATGCAAATGAGCTTGTTGCGTTATTTCCCAGCACACCTGCGTTTATAAGCAAACCATCGTACAACACCCGCAGCACCCAAACAGGCAGATTCTGACAGTGGGGACGAGCGTCTGTGTACAAGAATGATCATTTCTGGATATTCGCATACTTCCAAACATATAGAAACTTTATAAGCACTGCATATAGGCGATACGACATATGCACCCGGCCGCGCTGTTAATGCAACCGACTGACGCATGTACCTCCGAACAGCATCGGACTTTAGAATTGCCTTGGCAGGATCGACGTTTAGTTTGGCGCTTGAGTCCGCGGAGCAGCATCCATGCCAACTACATCATGCCGAACATGGATCACTCCCAGCTACCGATCACTGACTTTGTGGAAGACCGCCTGACTGCAGCCTACACACGCGTCAGGAATGCGAGATGGTCCACCTTACACGAGTGAGCGGTGACTCGTGTTGTGGTAACGATATGCAGGGACACCCACTGAGTGGGTAAAGCGAATGAGATCGTGTGCGGAAGGATTGATTGGTAATGCGAAAAAATGTTAGATCTTCACCCGTTTCAACCGCATCTAGGTTTGCTCATTGTGGGTGCGCTTCGCATCTCTAGCCCTGTCTAGCTTCTCGGCAAGGCACGTCAATCGTTAATCAAATCTCAAAGATGACGACATGGCCTTGCTTTAACTCCGATGCCTCCTGCCTGAGGGTTTGTCAACTTCCCGATTTTTTGGCCTGGTGTCCCCGTCATCTGTAGGACCCCATTGTTTCCCGTCTCTTCAACGGTGGAAGCTTAATATCCGCCGATTGAGCAATTCGTCTGCAAGTAAACCTCGCGACTGCTTCTCCTGCCGAGTCTCTTCACAGCACCTCCACATTCTGTTTTCCCTCTAGTACAGCTGTTTGATACCCAAAACGTTCCTCATTCACCATGTGGGGTTCCGCCATTCCACCAGCAGAACGAGACAATCGACGCAATCCATGGCATGAGGACGACTACCTTCGCGATGGGAGAGAAGAAGTAGTCACACCGGACCACCAGAGCGAGGAGGAGAGTCCAGATCGCGACCGCCTACGACGCGCGGGCACCTGGGGGGAGAAAGACGCAGGAAGACTTGATACACGGGCAGCAGCAGAGGACCTCGAGGTCCTACGAGGAGAGCTTGCGTCTCTTTCAAAGTCGCGTTCCCGCGGCGCGCAATCGCAACGATCGAACCCGCTTTCTAGGACCACAAGTCGACTCAGCAAACGCCAAAGCCAGGGCCAGGGTCATCGTCGAGGATCCATTACACGCGCAGAAGAGGGCACCGGCGATGCAGAAGATGACGAACCGGGAGACATTGTTGCTGCGGAAAAGGAAGACGACTTCGAGCTCGATGAGTTCATGCGGGAGGGACACTTCGAGAAGCGCAAGGACGGTCAATCGGCCAAGAAGGTCGGCGTCATTTACAAGAATCTCACCGTTAAGGGTGTAGGGTCGACTGCTTCCTTCGCGAGGACGCTACCCGACGCGATTCTGGGCACCTTTGGGCCTGATCTTTACCGTATTGTCTCCGGTTTTATCCCGGCGCTGAAGTTAGGGAGACATAAGCAGATGCGGACGCTTATCAACGACTTTTCGGGTGTGGTCAAGGACGGTGAAATGATGCTCGTCCTGGGACGGTGAGCAATACCTCCGTATGAAATGTATACGTGACAACTACTGACATAGTTTACTAGGCCCGGATCCGGATGTTCCACCTTCCTGAAGGCTATATCGAACAATCGCGAGTCGTACGCTGCCGTGGAGGGAGATGTATCCTACGGAGGTATTCCAGCCGGCAAGCAGAAGAAGCAATTCCGAGGAGAAGTCAACTACAACCCCGAGGACGACTCGCACATGGCCGATCTCAACGTCTGGCAAACACTCAAGTTTGCCCTCACCAACAAGACGAAGAAGAACGAGAAGCACGAGGTCAGTCTCCCGCGCGAAAAGTCCACGCCAAAAACCTACTAACATGATGAACTACAGATCCCCATCATCCTTGAGGCACTCCTAAAGGTCTTCGGTATATCCCACACCAAATACACCAAAGTAGGGGATGAATACGTCCGTGGCGTTAGTGGAGGCGAACGCAAGCGCGTCTCCATCGCCGAGACTCTCGCCACGAAGAGCACGGTCAACTGCTGGGACAACAGCACCCGCGGCCTTGACGCCAGTACCGCGCTCGACTACGCCAAATCACTTCGTATCATGACTGATATCAGCAACCGGACGACGCTAGTGACGCTTTACCAAGCTGGTGAACAGATCTACGAGGTCATGGACAAGGTCATGGTTATTGATGCTGGACGCTGCATCTACCAAGGGCCGGCGGGCGAGGCGAAGCAGTACTTTCAGAACCTGGGGTTCAAGTGCCCGGAACGCCAGACGACGGCTGACTTTTTGACGGCGGTTACTGATCCTACTGAACGTCAGTTTCGTGAAGGTTTTGAAGACAAAGCACCGAAGACGTCGGAGGAGCTTGAGAAAGCTTTCAGGGAGAGTGAGGCTTACAAGAAGGTTTTGAGAGAGATCTCTGAATACGAAACTGAGCTAGAGAACAGCGGCTATGTAGACGCCAAGGAGTTCGAGGGTGCCGTGCGGGAAAGTAAGAGTAAGACGGTCCGCAAGAAGAGTCCATACACGGTCTCTTTCATCCGCCAAGTATTGGCTTGCACTCAACGCGAGTTCTGGCTTACATGGGGTGACCAGACTACGCTGTATACCAAATTCTGTAAGTTGCGCCAACGCGATGAGGGAGCCTGGAGGTATTTGTCACCTTTTCAGATTTCAAACGTCTTTTGAAACTGTTGCGAGGACCTCCTTGCTTACTCGTCGCTCTTACCATCTCGCGATAATCTACTAACGTCTTGGTCAAGTCATCATCATCTCCAACGGTCTCATCGTCGGTTCCCTATTCTACGGTCAAGCTCTCGACACCTCTGGTGCTTTCTCACGAGGCGGCTCTGGTTTCTTCTCCATTCTCTTCCTCGGGTGGCTCCAGCTTTCGGAGCTGATGAAGGCGGTCTCTGGTCGCAATGTTGTGAAGAGACATGAGGACTATGCCTTCTATCGCCCTAGTGCTGTGGCCATTGCGCGTGTGGTGCAAGACTTCCCGCTGCTTCTGGCACAGGTCATTCCGTTCTGTAAGTCATTTCTTCCCGGAGCCCATATGGGATGCATGCGCCTGAAGAAGTTTGCTAACAATTTCAGCCATCATCATGTACTTCATGACCGGTCTGGACGTGGACGTGTCCAAGTTCTTCATCTACTTCCTGTTCATCTACATCACGACCTTTTGTGTTACAAGTCTCTACCGAATGTTCGCTGCTCTCTCGCCTACCATCGATGACGCTGTTCGGTTTGCCGGTATCGCACTCAACCTCCTGATTATCTACACGGGTTACGTCATCCCGAAGCCACAGCTTCTGACGGACTATATCTGGTTTGGATGGATATACTGGATCAATCCGGTTGCTTACTCTTTCGAATCGGTGCTCGCAAACGAATTTTCCGATCGTATCATGGAGTGCGCTCCCAGCCAACTGGTACCACAAGGACCAGGTGTCGATCCCGCCTATCAGGGTTGTAGTCTGACTGGTGCACCGCCGAATTCGAGGACCGTGCCCGGCTCAGACTACCTCCAGGTGTCCTTCAACTACTCGAGGTCGAACCTCTGGCGCAACTTCGGTGTCGTCATAGCCTTCACGGTGCTATATCTTTTGGTAACGGTGATCGCAACCGAAACGGTATCCTTCGCGCAGTCAGGTGGCGGTGCACTGGTCTTCGCCAAGAACAAGCGAGCCAAGCAAGCTGTCAAGGAAGAGGCTCCTCTTGACGAGGAAAAGGTGGTCGCTGGCGAGTCTACCGCGAGCTCAGACACCGCTGCTCATCAAGAGGAGGAGGCGCTGGACTCGATCTCGAGCAGCGAAAGCGTCTTTACCTGGAAGGATGTCGAATACACTGTCCCATATCAGGGAGGTGAGCGCAAGCTTCTGAACAAGGTCAACGGATACGCAAAGCCTGGTGTTATGATCGCCCTTGTCGGTGCCTCTGGTGCCGGTAAGTCCACCTTACTCAACACACTATCGCAACGACAATCTACCGGTGTTGTCTCGGGTGAGTTCCTGGTGGATGGCAAGGATCTCGGCAAGGCTTTCCAACGAGGAACTGGGTTCTGCGAGCAGATGGATCTCCACGACGGTACTGCTACAATCCGCGAAGCTCTCGAGTTCTCCGCCATCCTGCGCCAGGATAAGAAAACACCTAGGAAGGAGAAGCTTGACTACGTCAATAAGATTATCGACCTGCTCGAACTACAGGACATTCAGGATGCGCTTGTTTCCAGCCTTGGAGTTGAGCAAAAGAAGCGCCTCACGATCGGTGTCGAACTTGCTGCGAAGCCTTCGCTGCTACTGTTCCTTGACGAGCCAACGAGTGGTCTCGACAGCAACTCGGCGTACTCCATCGTTCAGTTCCTCAAGAAGCTCGCTCAGGCAGGCCAGGCTATTGTCTGCACCATTCACCAGCCCAGTAGTGTCTTGATTCAGCAATTCGACATGATTCTGGCCCTCAATCCCGGTGGCAACACGTTCTACTTCGGTCCCGTAGGCGAGAACGGAACCGACGTCATCAAGTACTTTGGAGACCGTGGCGTACAGTGTCCGCCTAGTAAAAACGTGGCAGAGTTCATTCTGGAGACTGCAGCGAAACCTGTCAAGCGCAAAGACGGCAGTAAAATCAACTGGAATGAAGAATGGCTCAATTCCGACAATAACAAGCAGATGCTCCAGGAAATCGATCGCATCAAGGCCGACCGCAGCAAGACAGTCTCCAACCAGAACCAAGAAGGAGCAGAAGAGGAATCCGAGTTCGCGGCCAGTGTCTGGGAGCAGACCACCATGCTGACCAAGCGCACCTTCATCCAGTACTGGCGTGATCCGTCGTACCTCTACGGCAAGCTCTTCGTCGCAGTGATTATTGGCATATTCAACGGCTTCACATTCTGGCAACTCGGCAACTCTATCGGCGACCTGCAAAACCGCATGTTCACCGCTTTCCTCATCATCCTCATCCCACCCACCATCGTCAACGCCGTCGTACCCAAATTCTACCAAAACATGGCACTATGGCAAGCTCGCGAACTTCCATCTCGCATTTACGGCTGGGTCGCTTTCACCACTGCGCAGGTGGTGGCTGAGATTCCCATTGCCATTGTGTCGAGTGTGTTGTATTGGATTCTGTGGTACTTCCCTACTGGACTACCCACTGACAGCTCAACGTCGGGATACGTCTTCTTGATGACGATGCTGTTCTTTCTGTTCATTTCCAGCTGGGGTCAGTGGATCTGTGCGTTTGCGCCGAGCTTTACGGTCATCTCGAACGTTCTGCCTTTCTTCTTCGTCATGTTTGGTCTGTTCAATGGTGTTGTACGGCCGTACGACATGATGCCCGTCTTCTGGAAGTATTGGATGTTCTGGATAAACCCTTCAACGTACTGGATTGGCGGTGTTCTCGCTGCTACTTTGAACGGTATACCGGTTGAATGTCAGGAGAGCGAAACCGCCATCTTCGACGCACCACCAGGCCAGACCTGTTCCTCCTATGCCGGCGCTTTTGCTTCAGCTTCTCCAGGATACCTCCTCAATCCCGACGCCACGACTGGTTGCCAATACTGCCCATACTCCGTGGGTAACGACTACCTTGCTACTATCCACATCAAAGCAAGCGACAAATGGCGCAACTTCGGTATCTTCCTTGCCTTTTGCATTAGCAACTGGGCGCTTGTTTACTTCTTCGTTTGGAGCATCAGAATCAAGGGGTGGAGCTTTGGTTTCGGGGCTGTCTTTGGAGGCCTGGGCAAGGGTGTTAGTAAGATCAAGGGCATGCTAAGTGGGAAGAAAAAGACTGAAGAGAAGGCCTAATAAGTACCGTAATTCGTGTGAGAGCGGGGAAGAGAGAGAGATCAGAAGCCTATCTAGAATATAATGTTCACGTTTTGGCAAAGTTACATCTCAAGTCATCTTATGAAGAAGCCTCTTTAATCGCCAATATTGCGTCGGTTTGTGCATGCCATCTCATAGATGTATGTACCGAACAAAGCCGCAAAAACCAGGTCAACATGTCCTATGATACTGATTGCGACGCATGCAACTGCAGGTTTATTAACCAGCACGCTATGATACAGCAGATGGATGCAGTGGGCCAATAGACCCACCTTTACGAATGCCACACCATACTTGCTTTCTGCATCTATGTTTTCGGGAACAGTATCCAGGAACTTGTATCCACTTAACCCAACAGCACCACACTCAACCATCATCCTTGCAATATTGGTGGAGAGTTCAGCAGGATCATTGCCGTTCTCCCGATCGCTGCTGTCAAAGGCTCCGCGGCTTTCAGTCGGAGTGGAAGACGTTTACTTCTAACGACTTAAGCCGCAGGACAGCAATGTTGACAGTGGCAATCAGATTCTCATGTTCATGTTGCTAGAACGCGGTCGCAGACATCAACGGCGCACCCTTTCCTTCGGAGATATCGATCCCGATGAGGAATGTTATTGTCACTTGAGGCTCCAACGGCGCATGGAGATGGCGTGCATTTGGTGCACAGGTTCGGTGCTGCGGGCGGTCCGGCACGGTACGCATGCGGCTAAGAAGCTAGAGGACAGCTAAATCGTCATTAAGGATGCGAAGGATGTGAAGGACGCGAACTTGTTCACATCGCATACACACTAAAAGCGACTATAACGGGTGTCCCGTTCCGACTTGGCAGGGAGTAACTTACTATATATCTTGGCGTTTGGCCTTACACATTCACTCGTCTTTGCACCGAATCAACATCCAGAAGCAACCATGGACGTCCGCTATTACACGAACCAAACGCTTTTAGCCAGCACCTAGGCGACATGTGGCAAATGGTATGGGCATCGTGAAGGGCTATTGAGAACGGAAGCGAACACTACGAAGGATTTCCCAATAGAATCTGCAGGTTAGCGCATCATGGGCATGATCATGGACGGAAATCAGATGAAGGCCATGCTACGAGAATGTGTATTTAAAACCTTCAAGTCTCTCAGATTTCTTCTCGGTATCCTCATCAGCATTGCCTTCACTCAAGGCAAGCACTATCTTCCCATCAGTTCAACAGACCAGATTACACTTTCCAATATGCTTGCCAAACTCGCTACTCTTTTGACCGTCATTGGCGTATCCAGCGTGCAGGCGCAGCTGGTTTACGAATGCGACTCATACACGGAGCCAAATTATGATTCTTGTAAGTAACCGCCTGGCGTTACACGACTCTCAACTAATCGAGTTTTAGGCGACAGAATCATAGCTAACATTGACTGGACGGAAAGCCCTTACAATGGTGGCCGTCCAATTAGAGATGGGGCCTGCAACATCTTCTCTGATCCGACGTTTTCGGACGGACAGGACGCAAACTGCGTCATCGCTGTATGCAACACCCGCGGCGATGGCCAGGACTCGTACTTGAATGTCATCAGCGGCCCGACATACTATCGCTTGATCAAGCAGTGGTGTGAGCCTCAGGGGTCTGGCGGTCGGGCTCCAGGCCCTGCTCAAATAGAGGCAGGTTCAAACCAATACGTCGAAGCCGGCGCCGTCCCAGCCAGTTTCGCGAGACGCAGCTCCATTCGCATCACGACCCGCTCTGCTAAGCCGCAACTAAGAGTTGACTCGAAGACGATAGAGGAGATGGAGGTTTTCTGGGAGACGGTGAGGAACGAAACCATCCAACGTCATTCCGAGCCCACTATCCAGAAGAGAGTGAGTGTCCAGTCCATCCTTGCCAATGTTTACCAATTCTACTGCCTTTTTCTAACACGATCCGACAATAGCAAGAAGAAGTGCTTGTCCTCGGTCTTTCCAAGTCCGTTACTCGACCCGGCGTCAGCAACCGGATGAGCGGCATCACCTCACCCGGCGTATCCACCGAGTGGTCGACTACAGAAGGCTTTTCCACGAGCGTCGGCGTGAGTGCCGAATTAAGCGTCGGCTTCTTTGACATCTTCACTGCATCCGTTGGCATCGAAGTATCTATGGAATTCAGTCAGGAGTACACCCGGACGATTGAGTTTGATCCGAGCAAGTCGTGCAGTACTTCACAGGAGGCCTTTATGGTCTTCTTGCCGCACTTTGATCACTACGTTGTCGCGGACGAGAACGGCAACCAGTACGATATCTGGATTCCCGTAGAAGGAGGCGACGTCGCAGTCCAGTGTCTTGGCTAGATGAACATGGGGATGATTGTTAGTTGTAGGGCGGCGGGCCTGGTGGCGGGATAATACTCTGCACGCTTTTTGTAGTATAGCTAGACCTTTTTGCACTTTCAACAATTGCTAAGGTCTTTTAGATGGATATGTAGTTAGGCTAAATAGAGGCGCCATGGCCACTTACTTGTGTCGCGAAGGCAGTACTCAATCATCTCTTTATTTTGCTTAATCTCGAATGATTTCTCATAGGCATTCTTCTAGAATTTATATCGTAGTAACTCTATCCAACGTCAATTCCACATCTTGGAGATATCAAACTGCATATCGACTGGCCCACGAGGTACTTGCTGTAATCCGCGGATAACTACATGAGCATTACAGCCGCGTCTAAAGCCATGAACAAAGATATCAAAGTGTTTTGCCGCCCTTTATTACGTACACAAATATATGTGTCATCTCCTCCTCGGTACTGACCTCGGTGTCTCAAATTGTTGGATGATGTCGCCACGATTTAGATCACGGAAGCTATGACTGGCTCACCGCTGTGGATATTGAGTCTTCTAGTGGATACGAACCAAGGGATAGTGATCACAGTCACCGCGCGCTGCCCAAGCCAAGGCTATATAAAGGGCGAAATCCCAGAAGGAAAAAAAAAGAATTTCGCAACTCCTACAGAACAGGTCAGTCATCCTTGACACCTTGTTTTTTTTTTGTATGAACGCTAAATTTGAAGGGGGTCTCAGAGGGCCACATTTGTGTGTTGGTGTTAGCACCACACGTAGCTCCCCGACGGGTCAACTATCGGGCTGCATTATGCAGTCAGCTAACCATGAAAGTTTCTTTCATCTCAGACTTGTTGAGATAAAGAAAAGACATTGGCCTACTTCGAGAGCAGGAGGAATCGAGCTTCCAACTTCGCACCTTGCGTTTTGGTGTTTGACTTCCCGAGGTCGAGAGGGTGCGCGCTTGATGAGAGGAAGGCCATTCGATACGACCGGTGATGAAGCAGCCTGGCCGGAACTTTCGCACCATTGTGTGCGTTGTTCTCGGTAAGAGAGAGGGAAGGCAGGTGCTGAGGTCACTTTGAAGGCAGGCAGGAGGGTCGGTGATGAAGCAGTCGCAGTGGTGTTCCCCACGCTACACGCTGGGGTTCGCGAACCAGCAGCGCAAAGCTCTGAGACCCCCAAAAAAAAACATGTTAGCCACAAGCTGCAGTATGGATAATATGAGGCAGCAGGCAAAATATAGGAGGTCCCTATGATATGTTTCAAACAGGAGACATTCCAAACTGTATTGTTCTACCGCATGATCAACGCCGCGCAATGCTGTGAATTTGTCTATACTGGCTGAGCCGACTACCCTAAAGCTGCACCTGAAGCTTCGGGTTCGTCCTGATCCTCTCACCATAGTATCTGAATAGAATCGGCACCGGAATAAACGCTACAGAGATGAACCCAAGTAGAGAATTTCCCCACCCCAACCCCAAAGCATCATACATGTTTAATCCAGCGAGCGGCAGAAAGGCACCGAACATGGAGCGGAGAACGGTATTCGCTGCGATAGCAGACGCAGCGTGGACAGTAAACGCATCAACGAGGTAGGTTTGAATAGTCATCATAGCCGTCAGATTACCCAGACCGATGAACGAGGTAAAGATGATAGGGACGATCCAGTGGACTTTGTAGTATGTCGTCCATCCGTATACGAAGACACCGACGGGGAGTCCAATGGCACCGGGTAGGGTAAGGATAAGCGGAAGGCGGTGTTCAGGCTTGACGTTTCCTTTGGCTTTTTGCTTGACGATGATCTTGTCGGATAGGATACCGAGGGCTACCATACCAATGAACATGCCTACACCAACACCGATGTAGGATAGTCCGACGGCGCCGGAGGAGAAGTGGTATTGGCCCTCAAAAACAAACGTGACGGTCGTGAAGAACAGATACAGGATACCGTAGTTGACAGCGACGTAGAGGGACATGAGACCGACAATGGGAGAAAGGAAGAGCATCTTCATCGGGCGCACAATAGCGCGAATGAAAATCTCCCTCGGCGGCAGATCCTGAGCAAGTTTCGATCTCAGATTCTCGTTCCCAGTTTCTTTCCGAAGGGCCTTTGTCTTGCGAGCAAGAAGAGTAGGATGGTAGGATTCGCGGCCAACGAAAAAGAGCATGACGCCGAAGACGCCGCCGAAGATGGCGAGGATCCAGAAGACCCAGCGCCAGGATTGGTTCTCCACGAGGAAACCTCCGCATACAGGTCCGATGACAGGGCCTAGAAGTGGTCCGACGGCCCACACGGCCATTGCACCAGCTCTTTGTTCAGGAGGAAACATGTCGGCGATTGTGCCGCCTCCAATAGTCAAGGGCGCGGCTCCGGCACACCCCGCTAGAAAACGGAAGCCCACTAACATGCCCATGGAATTGGACAACGCGCAGGCGATGTTGAAGACAACGAAGAGTGCGTTGCAGATGTTGTACAGATGCATGCGTCCGTAGAGTTCAGACATGGGCGCGATGATCAGAGGTCCAATGGCGAACCCCAAGATGTACACTGAGACGACGAACGAGGCCATTATGTTGGAGGTTTCGTTAAAGGCACGGAGGACCTGGGGGACGCCGGGTGCGAAGAAGGAGGATGCGAGGGGAGTGATGAGGGTACAGGCACCCAGTGCGGAGATGATACCCCATTTCTTTTTCGCCGTCCAGTTTTGAGGGTTGGCGGGATCATTTGGCCCGTCCCAGTCGACGATGTTGGCGTCTCGTTCTTGTTCTGGTGGGGCGATGCTAGACATTGTTCGCTCGTCTGTGTGGGTTGAATGGGCATGGCTGTCGATGCCCTTCTCTGGATCTTTGGAGAATGAATCCTCAGGTAGTCTGCTGTCTGCATCGTGGCCTTGTTCGTATGCTTCTTTGGTAGGTCCGTGGGGCAGATCTTGCGCATCCCGCGTGGGGTTTGGTAATGACGATGGCGTCGCCATTGTGGACGTTGAATATGGAGTGAACTGAAGGAGGAGTCGTTAGCATGTATTTGACACCGTGACGCATCTTCGCCCCTTCCGTGCCGTACGCACAGATGTGGCGTACTCGTGTTAGATTACTGCGTACATTGGCAGCCAGGAAAGAGAAGCAAGTCTTACCGAGTATACGGTATTACTGAGACAGTCGACTGGGAATAACCGCAAGAACGGAATACAAATCGAACAGTTTGTAGATCGACAGTCCGGAAGTCAAACTATCAGCACAAAGTGTTCTAGGCAGATATGGAAAGTAGATCTGAGAGAAAGGAAAGAAGTGATGCCTCGTCTAAAGTGAATAGCAACAAAGGCTTACGTCGCAATCACGGACACAGAAATTCACGACCCTCCGCACGCGAAAGGGCTGCATGCCTAGACCTATGATGCGAGGGCGCAAAGCGGCAGGCGGTCCTACAGCCGTATGCAGCGTATTCACCCTATCTCCACACCCTACACGGCGTTATGTCCGCGGATAGGCTAAACTATTCAGAGCCATGGACAACGGATCGACGGCATTGTAGGATTCTGCACCAATAATATGGCGGGCGCGGGAGACGGTAGCCAGAGCATGGGGAGGCTTTGTCAAAGCTTGTTGGTTGGCATGGCGAGCTTGACAGCGCCCGCGAAATGGTGCCATCTCCCGAGCGTCGCTTGGCTGTAGGTGCGCGCGGAGGGTCGGATGGTCATCTCGGAGCTGGCGGGGCTTGGAGCAGTACTGTATTACTTTTGTAATACGAATTCCGTTCTTCGCAGAGACCAAGGCCCTTGACCTGGTTTCAGGCATTCGGGGTTGGGTCCGTCGCGCGTGTTCGTGCTACCACATTCGTCCGACGCGTGTGCCGCGGACCTGGTATGTAGTTTGGTTCCACGTCGAGCTCAAAGCGACGTTGCTATGGATCGTAAAACTAGTAGTAGCAATTTAGGCCTCTAGATGTGGTACCCGACGAAGCGAGTCGAGATGAGAGTACCGATGGCATTTGGTTAGTAGTACGCCGCCTTAGGAAGGCGACACAAAACACGTCTGACCTCGATATTGTCGTAAAACGCCCTGCAGCTGCATCGTTTGCCGTTCTGGGTATGCCTCTTGAGGTTTCTTGACAACGCGCAGATGTGAGCATAGGACGCAACGTCCATCGACCGATCCACTATCACCCGCAGAGAGTGAGGTCCCACTTGTCCCCAGAGTACGTGTCTTCCGCTGTCATCCGACCCATTCTGCAGATCTGTGGTATGGGAACGGCTGGTAGTAGCTCTTTCGGTTCGAGCGTGTCTGCGAGGGCTGGCTATTGAGGGCAATCTCATCGGTGAAGATTCCCATGCATCACTCACACTACAAGTCTCTTGAAGTGAAAGCAGTGTAATGGGCACAAGTTGGCATCGTGGCCGTTACGCTTTGAAAGATAGATCCTCAGATGCTGACGCTGGCGCATGACATCAGCACGGGGCTCTGAGCAGTCCTGTTTGTACAATGGATATAGAGTGGAAACTTTTGATAGATGGGAATAAGAGTGTCTATCATTTCATCGTAGGCAGCTGCTCTAAGAGCTCCCAAGTTCGTTGCCCATTTCATCCATTCATCTACTTCGGCTAGCCAGCCACATCAGCCGTGTGTATGTATATGCGCCAGAACGCCTTGCTTTGCCATTTATATTACAGAAAGAAGAGATTCATCCGCTTCATCCAATCTAATCAGGGTATCTTTATGCGATGTTGCCGGCGAGACCAAGAAAGAGGGCTTGAGCTGCGAGCTGCAGTGTCCAAATGCCCACCTTCTTTATGCGTCGTTTACGTGTGGTTCGATCTTCGAGGACGTCGCGGGCGAATGCATCGTACATCTAAGCATGTGTTAGGACTCGTTTCTAGAGGGCAGCAAGGGGAATGAATATAGGACTCACCTCCTTTGACACCTCCTCCATTAACCCGCTATCATAGAGGGTCCAACTGCCGTCGAACTCACTAACCCTCTTCACAACCCTGCAGTTCACTGGGATGAAGGTGCGACTTGAGTTCATGTATGCCACAATAGGTCGTACGAGCGCGTTGTTCACGTAAGAAATGTCCCGGGTGAAGATTGGGACTGCGGCGCGCACGTCGTTGAGATGGACACGCATGTCCATGATCATGTAACGGTTGTCCTCCTCTGTTTCCTCGTGGGGATGCGACTTGTCTTCAGGATGCTCATCGAAGCCGTGTACCGCGTGGTCAGAGAAATGGTGCTTGCGCTGTTGGATAACGGTAGCTTCCACACGATCGTACATGTCGGACATGACCTTTGCAATACTATCGTCATCGTCATTGGGGAACATGACATCTGCCACAATGTCGACGTTGCCTTCGTGGATCCACGAGAAGGGGCCTTCAAAGCCCCTGTTGAGGTGGTCGATGTTCAAGCCATCGATACGAATCCGGCTATGCTTCTTCCAGGAGCTGCCGTCTTCGCTGTCGCGGCCGCTGCTCAACTGGGCGCCAGTGTAGTTGTGTGTTTGTCTGGGATGTATGGTAAAGAGCGAGTTGTCGAAGGATCCGGACATCATGTTGGCAGAGAGGAAGTCGTAGAACAGCCATTGCTTCCGCAGCTGAGGGAGGTCGCAAGAGAAGATGCTGACGGAGAACGGGCGGAAGCCGTTGGGCTGGTAGATAGTGACGAGCAGATCTTCCATCTTGAAGGACTCGAGTTCGAAGTCGCCCGGGTTGTGCTCGTGTTTGTATGACCTGGGATCCACGCCCTCGATTGTCTGCACTGACGTCCGATCTACGACACCGCGGATACCCTTGATTTCGACGTCCTTCAACAGGCCCTTGCCGTTGAACCATTTTGAGAACGACAGTGTGACGTTGACGGTATCGATGGAGATGTCGAATTGTGTGTAGTTGGTGTCTTCTTCGGGTTCCGCTTTCTCTTCGACAGCGTCTGGAGTGTCGCTTTCCTGGTGGGTTATGGCGGCGGCGGCAGCAGCCATCTCGGTCTGTGAACCCTTGCTGACCTTTCCTTTGCCTTGGCCGGGGCGTCGCGAGACAAAGACATTGCGGAAAGAAATGACACCGTCTCCCCACTTGGGCACTACAGCGGTCTCGAAGACGACTTTTATGCCTGAGGACTTTGTCAAGTAGTTTCCGATCCACTTCGCAATCGTCTCCTGTGAGAAGGCGGTGTTGATCAAGAAGATGGTCAGCATGAAGAAGGTTGTAGTGCCCAGCACGATCCAGAGGAAGTGGGCGGCGATGATCCACGAGAACAATGCGTAGATCTCATCGGCATTGAAGGGACGGGTGCTTCGGATGGTAAGCCACTTGAAGTGGATCTTTATGCGCGACCAGAAGCCCGAGGCAGCTTCGAGCAGTTCAGCCTTGCTGGGGCGGTATATGTGGGGTAGGTGGTGCGGGAGACGGTCGAGGAGGGGCTTTGCCGCACCTGATGCTTCGGGCCTGGGCTTGGGCGGCGGTGTTTTGGAGGACTGCGGTGTCTGGCCCGTGGGCTCTGGTTTGGTCTTGGAGGAGCCATTCGTCGCCGAACTCTTGTTGCGGCGGTCGCTGCCTCTGTTCCTCTGCAGCGCTCGGCCCGCCTTGGACGATGCGTTTCTGCGCCATGCCGAGAAGACGGTGCCAGCCACACTCTGCTGGAGACGGCCGGTGCGGGGTGACGATGCTCGCAGCAGCAGACCGGGTGCGTGTCCGGGATACGGTGAGGTGGTCGACAGCCCCAAGACATGCGAATTCGCGGTGATGGAGCGCTTCTGGATGCCTCCCCGCCATGGCGACTGCGCCTGTGCCTGTACCTGTGCCTGTGCCCATGCCCCCAGCCCTTCGCGCGGAAGCACACGGCCGCCGTGGATCAGCGGCTGGCCAGCGACGGCGCGCCACAGGAAGCCGAGCGTGCCTACATTCTTGTTCATGATAATCGCGGCGGGTACATGGTCGACGTCGGCAAGCGAGGGGTGTGCGGACGTGTGTGGGGGCAGAGAGGGTGCCGTGTGCGGTGCAGGACAGGCGGGCGGGTGGTTGGAATACAAGATTCACGTCATTACCCATGCACATGCAAAAAGAAGGCCTCGCGGTAGAGTGACAGGCGCTAGCCCGCTTCGGGACGACTGCCGCTCGCCTCCCAGCGCTCCCAGCCAAATTTCTTGAGCAGCCCCACATTGTCGCGCATCGATAGCACCTCCAACATCCACGCCCGCCTACACTTCGCATACCGCACACGCATACCGCATACCGCTGCCAGCATGCCCGCCCCTACCGCCCTCCAGCGCAGGCCCGACGAGTTCGCCGACGATGTCACCATGGAGGCGTCGTCTGTCCCGCTCCCGACCGAGAGCGACGGCGACCTCATCTCCATGAGCCTCGACCCCGTCGCCGCCGCCCACGATGCCCCAGCACCCACCGACGACGACATGCCCATGACGGACGAGAGCGGGAAGCCAAAGTTCCCCGCCGCCAAGTCGATACCCCTCGCCTTCCGCCGCGAACAGCGCAAGGTCCCCATCCCACCCCACAGGATGACGCCCCTCAAGAACTCGTGGCCCAAAATCTACCCCCCGCTTGTCGAGCACCTCAAGCTGCAGGTCCGCATGAACACAAAGGCAAAGGCCGTCGAACTGCGCACCTCCAACGCCACAACCGACACAGGCGCGCTGCAGAAGGGAGAGGACTTTGTAAAGGCCTTCACGCTGGGCTTTGACACGGATGATGCCATTGCGGTAAGTGATACGAAGCCCTACACCTGAGCTGGCAGTTATTCAAACTGCGTCTGGCCTGGCCTGGCTCCTCGATTCGAGAATATCCGACTGACGACTCACAGCTGCTTCGACTCGACGATCTCTACATTGAGACCTTTGAGATCAAGGACGTCAAGACCCTACAGGGCGAGCATCTCGGCCGCGCGATTGGCCGCATTGCAGGCAAGGACGGCAAGACCAAGTTCGCCATCGAGAACGCCAGCAGAACACGAGGTACGTCCATGGCATGAATACCACCGTTGTCCAGATTACTAACAACCCGCAGTCGTCCTAGCAGACCAGAAGATCCACATCCTCGGCGGTTTCAAGAACATCCACATCGCACGCGAAGCCATTGTCAGCCTGATCCTGGGTCAACAACCAAGCAAGGTGTACGGCAACCTACGGACAGTCGCCGGACGTATGAAGGAGAGGTTCTAGACGATACACACAAGCGAGAAATCTTGCATAGTAGCCAAGCAATGGCAACCGCGATATCGGGCATTTACACGGCGTTACGGAGACTCGGGCAGGTTGGGAAAAGCTGTTATACCATCAGGCATGATTTGACGATTGGAAGAAGATGGATGGGATATCACATAGCTATAGAAGCAATTACGAGCAATGCATACATACTCGCATGGTCATGTTCGGTTCTGACAAAGTATGAGCACGAAGATGGCATGATACCTTTTTCTCTCCACAAACATCCATACTGCCCGCTTCCCTCACGCATCCAGCCTTCCTACAAGTACCGCACAAACCTCGCTCCCCTCCTCGCCCCAAACCCTCTGGCAAGGAATCCACTGCACACCCTCCATCTTGACCCCCTCTCCTCCATTCCCATACCACGCAAATCCCCTTCCAACATACAGCGTAGCACTCGTCCAGCCCTGTGCACCCAGCTTCCCTAGCACCTCCACACCCCGCTCATCCCTGATCTCCAACGTAAAAAAACGAGACCGACTGTGCGCCGGCGTCGTAGTAGTGCACTGGGGAACAGAGGCGTCACGCTCGTATGCGATGGAGGGAGACGTAAGACCCGTAGCGCTCCACTCTATATCCACACCGCGCGGCAGAGAAGACACCTGGGCGACGAAACAAGGTGGTACGACTATCTCTGCCTTAGCCCCGGTCGAACCTTGATTTTGCGCAGTAGATATGGCAGAGCGATCAGGGATCGGCGCCCGGAACGTAGAGTCCTTGAAGGCCGAGGCGTCATGTTGGTTCAAGCGGTCCCAAGGATCAATATCCTCGTCTTCGTCTTCGTCTTCGTGGTTGTCGTCGTCAGTCGAGGATGAAGGTGGGGTATGAAGCTTCCTCCATACTTCCTGCGCCGTCCGCACATCCCCCTCTGGTGTCTCAGAAGCGGGAATGAAACACACGGCTGCTGTCCACCATGTCACTCGCTTTGTGCGGCCGATGCGCCAGAGGTGTTGGAGGGAAAGGAGAGCTTGGCCTCGGAAACCTTGCTCTGTGTGGACGGCCATGGATGCGGGGATGAGCGGGATTTGCCCGGCTACGTAGAAGACTTCTCCGGTGGTCTGGGTATCGTTTTCGGGGTGCTGGTTGCTAGGGGGTAGGCGGGCGGAGATGGCTTGGCTGTAAGGTCCGATGTTTGCGGGTGCCCAGTAGCTTCGGCCTTGGACGTGGAGGCCTTGTCTCTTTACTGGGTGGAGGAGCTTTCCGTTTTGGTCGTTCTGGTCCTTGTCCGCGGTTACGCTTAGCATGACGTGTCTGTCTTTTGGCATGGTGTCCCCGACTGCGATCGTAGCTCTGGCTGGCGGGTTCACGCCGCTGAAGTATTGAGCGTAGATTGGATTAAGGACTGTAAAGTCTGCCATGTCGCGGAGGAGCAATGTGCAGTGGTTGACGCTAGATCTGGAAACATGGCATTGCTTCAGAATATGGTCGAGACGGAGGAAGATCTTGGAGAGCTGGCGAGAAGGGGAGTCGGGTGAGGAAGAGGGAGAGGTATCGCTCGAGAGGTTGGAGTATGTAAAGACGGTCGAGGCGTTACTGAATGTATTCCTGGGTAGTCGGTCTACTATGGACGGGGGATGCACTCGAGAGGGCGACCCAAAAGACAGAACAGTGCCCTCTTTTTCAGTGGACGCAGAAAGCTCATTTTGGTTGCTGGCGTTTGTCACTTCCAACACTCTCTTGAACTCGTCGTCAAAGAGCTCGGGTATCCTCAATGTGCCAGCACCTTCGTTATCGTCAACCTTTTCCTCTAGCGTACTCTTCTCGATCTTCAGCACCGCCTGGCCACCCTCCAGTTTCCCAGGTGGTCCCTCCTCGATCACTATCTTCTTCTTCCAGATCGACCTCGGCCCATCCAGTGCCAGCGTCTCAAACTCCCCTCCTTCACCCAGTATCGCGCCGTCACCAGCATCACCATAGCGCCCCATGGCCTTCGCTAGCCTTGCTATAGTCTTGTGATTAGCGACATCGAGGCCCAAAAAGTCTTCATCCAGACCACCAGACGCCGTCTTGATGATGATTGCTTTTTGTCCTACAGTCGTCATATCATGCAAAAGCGACGATTGCGTATACGGTGGCAGCAGCGGATACTGCCACAGATACGACAGTGGCGTCAGCCCTAGCCTGAGCGCAACATTCTCCACACGCGTCCGTTGATACGTGCTCAGGATGGCCCCTGTAGACACTGCGTTTGCCTCCGGATGAGCTTCCATGACCCTTCTCAACAGCGGAACCAAGTCTTCAGTCTCATCCTGCTCTTGCTTTTGCAAAGGCGTCGCATAGTCTCTGTTCGAGTCTACGGCGGTGCCCAGGATCTCTTGTCGATAGAGCGGTATTCCTAGCGCTTCTTCGTAGAGTGGGATGACCGAATGCCCCACGGTCTGGTACATGTAACTGTTGATGTCCTCATCGTCATTGGCCGAAGGCGCTGGGTGCAAATTGGCCAGTGCTACGACGCTGTGGCCGTTGGCTTTGCAGTGGAGAATGGAGAAGAGCGAGTCTTTGCCTCCGGAGATTAAAGCAATTACGCTCAATGACGGTGACATGGTAAAACGAATGATTCGAAACGGGCGACCGTCTAGGAAAAGCAATGAAGGAGTTGAGACGGCCCGGTGCCGCTCGTTGCATGAGACAGACGCAGGTGGATTGGATCTCGCTAAGGGTCTGCGCGCGCTAGGTTGATCCGTGGGGTTTTGCAACGAGCGCGATAGTGTATTTTGGTATCAGGGTCCCGTCCTGCACCCATCGCTGACGGCTGATCGTCCAAAAGCAACAGTGCGCACAACGCGCGGCTCGCATGCATGGCACAGTAGTCACATGCAGGGAAGAAGCATCGAAAGTATGTATGTAACGTGTTTTTGTATGATAGTCGGACAGTGCCAGCACCTCTAACCTACAATGAGCCGCAAAGAACGCAAAAGCATTGCTGAGCAGATTGTAAAAGTCTGACAATTACATGTGTGTGATGAGAAAGAAGCGAAGATTCCCAGAATGTCAGAGGGCGCTCAGATGAGGCTGCCCGATTACAACGAGTGTAGGAAGCGCAAGATAAACAGCGGGGTAACGCGGCGACAGTGGCCGGTGTAGGGTAATGGCCATGTCGTCGTAAAAGTGAAACCAAAGAAAACACCAGATCTATCCGTCCGCCAAGGTCCGCCCCAGAAGTCCCGATAAGCCGTGCTAAACGCAAAACCAAGCGATGAGAAGAAAATGCCAATCTCGCATGTTGGTACAGCCAGATCGGGTATGTAGAATACAGTGGGAGAAGGGAAGCGTAGAGTTTTAGCTGCAGATTGTGCAAGCTCGAGCCGCTGATGTAAATCGGTGCCGCCTGTCTAGCCATGTCGTGAGGGTGGACGAGCAGCCGTGTGGCACGATGTATAATCCTTCTACCAGGTGTTGTGGGGGTCATGAAGAGTCGTTAAGAGTTGAAAGGAGAAGTGTGGTAGTGAAGAAGGTTTACTCGTTCCTCTTGCGCTTCTTCTGGCTGGGGGAAGACTCGTTCTCGGATCCGTCTGAGCTTGATGTGGGGATCTCGGCAGCGGCGTTGTAGAGGATCTCGCCCATGGTGGAAGGCGCCTGTGCGCCAAACGCGCCGGGTTGGCCGTGCTGCATGTCCGAGTGGTGGAAGTCGGAGCCCATGACCTCGAGGCTGACAGCGCCAGTGCCGTGGGTGCGCTGGTGCTGCGACAGGTTGTCGCTCCTGGAGAACTTCTTACCGCAGTCGGTGCACTCAAAGGGCTTGTCGTGAGTGTGGAGAGAGCGGTAGTGGCGCTTGAGGTGCTCTTGACGGCGGAAGCGACGCGAGCACAGAGTGCAGACGAAGGTCTTGGAAGGGTCGTCGGTGAGCGACTGCTTGCGACCGCGACGGCTGGTAGGCGCGACGGGAGTGGCGTGTTCGTCTGAGCTGGAGCCGACAGCGTTTTCGGCTTGACCTGATTCTTGTTGGCTTGATGCTCCAGACATGGTGTTGTCATCACCGGATGTCTGTTGCTTACCCTGGTAGTCGGACTCAGTCTCGCTGAACTCAGAACGAGCCTTCTTGACTGTACGCCTCTTCATGTCGGAAGTGGCCGACATGTCAAAGTCGCTGGTGGCAGGGGTAAGGGGCAGGCCGTTGACAAGCTCCTCCTCGAAGTCGGTGAAGCTCTCGTCGCTGAGGAAGTCCTCTTCGGGAGAAAAGGCACCTAGGTCAGTGCGCTGGCGCTTGCTGCCGCAAAAGTGGGCGTTGTCGGTGGAGAAGTTGACCAGGCCCGTGAAGTCGTCCTCGCAGTCAAGCTCGAACAGGGGCTCGAAAGTAGGGAGTCCAGTGAAGTGGAACGACTGAGCAGGCTCGAAGCTGTCTACCTTGGCAGTCTCACCCTTGAGGACAACTTTGTGCTCCTCGTCGCCGGGGCAAAGTGTGACGATAGGAAGCTCGGTAGTGGCGGAGACGGTGAGATCGCGGGGGTTGCAGAAGTTGTTCTCGGCTTCCGCAAAGGCAGAGCGGGGCACTGGTGATGGTGATGGGGAAAGCGAGGGGCATGAAGTTGCAGACAGGAGGTAGGACCCCTGGTTAGCCGACGGAGGCTGGATGTAGACTTGAAGCAGTTAGCAACGCTGTCCACGCACACACGTAATGAGTTACCCACGCAACGTCGAGGCAGCGACATTACTTGCACAAGACGATGCGAATAATACATTGGATAAACTTACCTGGTGTCATGGGTGGGGAGGCTGAACGCCATTCGAGACCGGCAGAGAGGAGCTCAGAGAAGACCTCGCCTTCGCAGCCCTGCTTTACACCCTCGATACCCTCAGCAGAGAACATGTCGTGCAGCGGTGTAGGGAGGACATCGCATGTGGAAGGAGGGCTGCTGGTGTTGCTACCGCACGATGAAAGAGGAGGTGTGGCAGGCGAGAACGAGTAGTCAGTGTCAATGGGGTGAAGGTATGGCGAGTCTTGAGGTTGGATCAAGATCGTTGGCTTCTGGTACATTGGCTGAGGAGATGCGACGGGAGTCAGCATCTGGTTGGCGTAGGCGGTCTGAGGGTAGGACATCTGAGAGCATGCCGACGTTGGCCTCTGGTAGTACATGTTCTGTGCTTGGAAGGTAGCCTGTCCGGATGGGTGGGGTGTGAAGTGACCGTGTTGGCGTGTGTTCTCCCCTTGAGGGTCCGGGTTGTAGTAGAAGAATGGCGATTGCATTGCCTGGGCAGGGTGGATGGGATATGAGCCTTCCATTGCGTGTGTAGGTGTGTGTTTGGTTCAATGTAGCAGTTGTCGTCGTCGTGCACGTTGTTGTTGGTGGGTTGGGTCGATGATAGAGTTGTATCGAGTGATGTCGAGGACAAATTAGTTGTACTTGAAGGCAGGATACTGGACAGTATAAGAGAGAGTCGAAGGAATGACTGTGGGCCAGTTCGTAATAACGAAACTGTCACTAAGATAGATAATGAAGATCAAAGAGTGTGAGGGCACAAAATTATGAGACCCAAGATGAAAACCTGAACGGCGACGGCGGAAAGAAACGAGAGGGACGTGGTTGATGAACCTTGATCAAGGGCAGGCCAGTGAAAAAGAGAACTGATGAGCGCACAGAGAAGGACGGCTCGCTCTAGTGCGCCGGGGCGCAGCGCAGCTCCACAAGCCAGCTAGGTATGGGATCCTGCATTAGACCCTAGCCTTGACTCGCGTCAAAAGCAGCGAGTGCATTAATGCATGGGTTTTTGGGCCTAAAATTATTCGCCCAATGCATAGCTGCATGGGGCTATACGCGAAATGAGATGTGCGCGGCGGTTCCGGCAGGCCTCCAGGCATTGGCTACGTCGCCAGCACAGCACATGGTGGGATGGAAGGCCTGCACACTGCCTACGTAGTGGGTTCTACCGCCCTCTCCGAATGGAGACGATGCAATAGCTGAAGGCAACTGAGCCTCGCCACGGTATGGCCGTTGTTCTGAACAGCGAGTGATGGCTAGCGAAGGGTGATACTGCCGATGACTGGGCGAGCGTCGGGTGTGTCTTGCGTCTCGTCTGACAAACCACACCACAGCATGCCCTTTCAGACGGCCCTCCAACTCGCCTCGAGATTAGCGCGCCCGGGCATCATTCAGCCTATCATCCTATCTGCCAATCGATAATGATAGCTGCGAGACCCTGCCGGTTGAACTATGTTTTGAAACATCCATACAGCGTCGCGTCTCTCCCGCTCTTCGTGATGGTGATGACGCTGCGCGCTCCACTGAATATGTCACGCACGACAACGCCGTACCGCCCGCGGTGCCACCCTCCAGCATCACAGAAGCAACACCGGGCATGCTGATGTCGTTGTTGATTGAGTGCTTTTGGACGCGCTGTGGCCGGCGTCAACGTTGCCCGCACACCACAAGACTCGCGACGCCTTCCTGCGATGCAGAAGCGTACGAGCGATGTGTCTCACGATGTCCACAACAACTCCACCAGCCACGCATGCCCAGAGGTGTAGGAATGTATCGCGTCAAGTCGCCCGACGCGAGGGTAGAAAAATGGTCCATTGCCACACCCATCGCGCAACACTGGAGCGAGAACTTGACATGCCGGGCTTACGCAGGAACGTAAGCCATGGTGCAAGAACAGGATCCCCGTTGAGCGTGATTTGCCCGCGAGCTGAAGGGCCTGGGATCCGCGCCCTCCCAGTGGTCGAAAACACGGCTATTCTTAATGGTGCGACATACTCGTGTGCAGCTCTCTGCAAGTCGCCACCGATACCATTCTTCTTCGAAGGGTGTAAAGAAATTCGGTTGGTGGGATGCATGGTCATATAGCTGCACATGCGGCCTTAATCCATCTCGCAAGTGTGTTTCAGGTGTTGGGCTGCCACTTCGGCTACCACTCGTGCAGCGACCAATTGTGGTGGTGTACCAGACAAAGCAACCAGCTGCTCTATCTAGGTATCGATAGTAGACGCAGTTGGCTGGCTATGACGCGGATGAAGTGGATGCCTCACCATTTACACTTCCGCCGCGGTATGAGTTATGCATGTTGGTGCCTCGTATAAGATTCGGCACAAATAGAAACGAGCTATCGAATGCTGCGGGTGCAAAGTTATGAAGCCGCCGGCGAGGCCTAAGTGGCTTACTCGTAAAAGCGGCGTGTCTTTCGCGTGACAAGCGTTGGTCGACTCGAACAGGCCCGATGGCATCCGCCTGGCCGTCATCCCCCACATTGACTGCAGAGCTTATTGATCGAGAATAGCGTCTACTGCAGGTACAATGCAGGAACAAACGGTAAGTGAGACCCCGTACAACATGCGGGCTTATCGTGACTCCAGGAAAAGATTTCGTGGGATTTTCGCGCCGTCTGCTCGCCCTACCACTGTCGTCATGCTCACTGCTTCATGTCAAGACGATGCAATTTCTAGAAGGCCACATCAGCGGGGCTCCCTTACGACTCAACAGGGTCCTGATGCGACTCAAGTTGAAGAAGGGCTCTTCCGTGGTGTGGGCCGTGTCAGTTAGCGTGTGCGGCGTGGTCATGCCATAGCTTCGGCGCCGGGGAACGACGCATGGCTTCCATAGCACAACTCCACTCGACTCTCTCTCCACTTCTTCAGCCTTGTCATTGGCCGAGACTCACGAGGCCCTGATCTTCGTCCTCTCGAAGGAAGTTTTCCAGCCTGGCGGGGTTGGGGCTTCCATCCCGCTCGCCCATGATTTGGCTATCGCGATGGTGTGTCCTTTGACTCGCTAGCACGTCTATCGGAAGTACAGCCATGTGTGCCGGCTTGACCAACACCAGAGCTAGTCGACCGTGCCACTCAGGTTCCTGCGTTTGTTCCGTCATGCCGCGGGTCAATGTTACTTTTACGCGTTAGAAACGAAGTGTGGCTTCCGAAACCATTGAGGGCATGACTACACAACGTGAATAGTTGCAAGGTGTCTCTGCTGGTAGGATGCGCACCAGGTGCCTCCCTGGAGGCTTGACAAATCTGACGTACCGTCCCCAAGGCACCGATACCGGGAACGTCGTCTTCTGGAATTGTGAAACTCATCAAAGGTCGCCATTGCCGAAGAGGCAATGACAACGGCTATGTCACCCCAATAAGGCAGCTGGCAGATCGCTGAGCCCACCGCGTCGGGGTCTCAAGCACGGTCAGACATGCTTCTAACGAAATTCGCGTTATGCTCAAGCAGGGTCAAGCTCGTCTGTAATCTCCCGAGAGCCCGCACGACTGGTCCCTGACCCTGTGGCTTCTGGAATTCTTCCCCACACTGATGCTCGGTGCTTGCTGCTGAATGCATGTGGATGTGCTATGCGGTGTGCTGGTCCAGCCAGGGCAACCCTTCCTGCGAGACACCGCCTTGACATTGTTGAGGCCAGTGTCTGATGCGAAAGGCATCGGTTGGACATGTGTCTCGTCTAGTCGAGACGGCAAGTGGGAATTCCCACAGGTCCGCGTTCTGGAGCCGTCGTGGCTATTGCCGAAGCAGCTGGCCTGAGAGCAGGCGGTCGAGGTCGCACCGCTACGGGCTGGATCTCACCATCAGCCCGACACACGTGGGATTCTATCGACAATATCGGCATACGATAAGCCCGCGGTGAAACGACCGTGAATGTGGTTAGCACCAGGTCCCGGGTGGATAAGACCCGTGTTATTCAATGCTGTTAAGTTTCGAAAGCTTCCATTCATCGCAAATCACTCGGCACGTCGCGCCTTGGCTGGTCATCGAAATCTCTGCAGACCGTCCTCTGGTCATGACACGAGACCTCGACAGGCGACATCTCCCCAAGTCGGCGAGACAAGACCACCAGTGCTCATGGCACCAGGGTCTCGCAACGCTGCGGGACAAACCGACCATGGACGGCTAGTGACTGTGCTCCCCAACGTATGGAAAGTCGCCGATCGAGCGCAGATCTTGGGCATACGGGCGCGTCGGCACGACGATCGCAATTGAAAGTGACGCGCGTGAAGTTGTACATGCTCGATAGTTCTCCTCGACCAGAGGATGGGGCGTAGACGAGCAGGTAATTGTCATGAACATGTGAACCTGACGTACTATAGTAGCTTATTGACGTAAACTTTGTCCAGGACCGGTAAATTCAGAGTCGTAAAGACAGCGAGCAAGTTGGCAGCCGTAGCGTCCCCGCGGCTGCAAGCAACCTGGTATTCACCGATCATGTTGACTACTGACTGACTGAGCACTCGACGTCGCTATCAGCCGCCGTACGGGCCGACTGACTCTGTTCACATGTACAGCCAAAAGCGAGCGGCGCCGCGGTAGAGCAAAGGAAACCCGGGTCGAGAACTCGAGAGCACGAGGCGCGCACGCCGCAGTGTCCGACCGAACATGTCCTCCTACGCTCTGACGCCGAAAGTTCCTCCATGGCCTCCATCCCGCGCCAATGCCGAGGCACCGCATGAATCCAGACGCACGGCGCTTTGTTTCGCGGCATCCTCAGGCAAAAAGCCATCTTCTGGAAACATACGAAATGCAAACCGCATGAACAGAGACGACGAGAATAGGGCATTCCCTGCGCCCTCGTGGCCACGGCCCATCCATCTCATACAGGATCCTCGCTGAAACATGGCAGATCTCAACGGCGAATGATCTGAAGCAGCGACAGCGGCTGTGTCGAAGTCGCCATACGTCCCTGGCACTGTGCCCGTCTCACAGGCCTGCGCGTGCTCCCCAATCTGCGAAACACCCAGGTGTCATCCAACGGTCGCGTCGAGCTTCCGCGACAGCGCCGCAGCAACCGCGCAATACTTCCGAACAGGAACGTGAAACAGGCCTCAGAAGTAGTGATGTTGTAATCAGTCGCAGCCTAAGCCACGTATTACTCTTCCTATCAATTATTCAAATGATTCATCAGCGGCCATGGAGAGAAGAGGTCGCTTGAGCGCGCGGCGAAAAGTCTTTTGAGGTTCCTCGGGCCCGCCGAAGCTTAGCCGGTGTCACGTGCCGGTCGGAGAAACGCGCGCGCCGACGCGCTAGTGCGGCGGCCATAAAAACTTCGCACCTCTGCGTACTGCTTCTGCTCCTCGCGGCGCAGGACGATAGTCCGTTTCCCCGGTTGCTTGAGGGTCATATTCCATGTCCCTTCATGTGTCGTCGACCTGCCAGAGAGAACATATTGCATCATCTATCATATACACTTTGTGGGGGCGCCTGTTTCTAGTGGCGCCTTCACTGGAAAAAGGTAGAACATACTTTCGTGACTCGCAGCCTTTGCTGCACCAGTACGCTCAAGTCGAGGCCCTATGCCTTCTGAGCAGCACTGAACGCGCAGATGTCTTGCTTGTGGCTTTGCAGTGACTCGATTCATCTCTGTGAGCAAGCATCCATCATTCGTCGTTCCGAAGCTGGACTAGCGCTATATCTACAGCAGTGAACCTCCCGGCGTCAAGTTGTCTGCAAATTGAGCGGCGCCGTTTTGTTGCACTCCGAAATGTATGCTTCATGACGCGAGTAGTTATGTTGATGTTATGGTCGTAGAATGTGTATGTCAGGAGCTGAACCCCTTCAAGGTGAATTCTCCGAAGACGACAGCGAACACGTGCCCTGGCGAGTTTAATCTATATCCGTTTCCCAATATGCTTCGCACCCTGTGAACACGCCATTGACGTGAATGTCTCTGGTCTGAGAATATTCGTTTCTCCCGATATTGTCGTGCGGCGTTGATAGAGTTGCGCAGTGGCGAATCCGAATTATGATCCCGATGAACATTATCAAAACCGGTGCAATTTGGCCAGGAGTACCACAACATGCTCACAGGCAATTGACCATAGTCAGACGATAGAAAGACAGTCCAATGAATAAGGGTAAAATACTGTTTGCTATCGGATGTCGTGGAAATAAATACATATCGAATTGCTCGTTATTACGCGTATTTCACACGTGCGCCAAAGGCCCAAAAATTAATTCCTCAACTGAGCGACCCTTCTCCTAAATACCAAAGTTGTCTTCGTTTGCATGCCCTCTCATTACGTCAGTACGACTTTGTCTGAGGGCCAACGGTTGAAAATCACTCTGCCGTTGTGAATCCCGAGGTCGTTGCGGTCATATCCGCGGAAGAAACATCATGACTTCACTCATAGCAGTATATCAACACTACTGTGACATGTATCAATAGCGATCAAGAGTGATAGAAAAGAAGACTCGTTCATTCATTAGATCACCCCATGAAATAGCTAACACACAACCACGGGTACTACACTATATCATACACGGAACATCCGACTCCACCCTCTTCCCCCTTAAGCGGCCTGTGTCTGCATCTGCGTCTGACTAGCAGGCTGTTGCGTCCCGAGCAACCTCTGAAGGTCACCCAGACCAGCTCCAGCCCTCTTCTTCCTCTGCTTCCCGCCCTCTTTCTCCGCAAACGCCAAGCCCATCAACTTCCTCTTCTCCTCTTGAATGCCCAACACCCGCTCCTCTACACTACCTTCGACTACCAGACGAAAGACCTTCGTCTCGCGCTTCTGCCCTAATCGATGCACACGGTCCACGGCTTGATCTTCAATGGCAGGCGCCCACCACGAGTCCGCCAGAACGACTTGGTTTGCGGCAACGAGGTTCAAGCCGACACTGCACACGGCGAGTGAGGCGAGCATGATGGTCGTCTTTGGATCGGAGTCTAGCGCTTCGAGGGCGACGTCGCGTTGTGTGGCGGACATGGAGCCGTCTATGCGTACGTACTTCAGACCGTAGAGGGTGAGGTGTGGCTCTAGGAGATCGAGGAAAGAGGTCCATTGGCTGAAGATGATGGTCTTGTTTGTGGGGTCGTTGGCGGATGCCCGAAGAATGTCGAGAAGTGCCTCAACTTTGGTACTGGTGTTCTTCTCGTGAGATTGCCTGTCGGCGATCTGGTCCTGTGTCAACGGCGCGGGAGCAGCGCCGGACAGTTCCTTTGCGGGTTTCACTGTAGTAGTTGCGATGGAATCCAAGTCTGCACGGCACATGGGGCACTTGTGTTGGGTTTCGATGACGCGTTCTAGACAGGGAGTGCAGAAGACGTGAGCGCATTTGGTGATGACGGGCTCTTTGTATACGTCCAAGCAGATCGGACAGTCTTCCTGCGATTCGATGGAGAGTTGAAGCATCTTCTGGAGCGCGGCCTTGTTCTCTCCTGTAAGATCGACAACACCTTCTGCTTCGAGCTGCTTCATGATGGAGTCGAGGCGCTCTTCACCCACGAGCTGCCAGTGGTTGCAAACTTGTCGCATTCGGAGCAGTACCTCAAGGAGATGGCGGTAAGTATCCCCGGCGTTCTTCTTCCCGATGTTGTGCTTGTAGACGTCCAGCGTACCCTTAGCCTGAGCCTCCAAGGCGTCGTACTTCTCCTGTTCATGCGGATGTAGCTTGATCTTATGCACGTATTCGGACAGCTCAGGTAGTCGTAGGTCAATGAATGACATCTCCTTCTTGCGACGCAAACAGATACCTGACATCAGCTGCTGGAGCACCTTGTGGCCTTGGACGTCGCCTTGCATGACTGGACGCATGATGGCACTGTGGAAGATTTCGAAAGAGTCAAGACCACCCGAAAGACGTAGGAAACGGACTTGAGAGTAGAGATCCTTGAGATTGTTGATGATTGGAGTGCCAGTAAGCGTCCAGCGGGACTGCGCGATCAAATTGGTGATGGCGATTGTCTTCTTGGCTTTCGGGTTCCTTATGCCATGGCCCTCATCGAGGATGACTCGGCGCCACTTGATAGAGAAGGGTCCGGATCGTCGTGGAACAGTAGGCTTCGTCTGCGAGTACCAGTCAGAAGCAACAGACTCGTAAGTGCTGATCACGACATCGTAGTTTTCGATCGACTTGGGTGTGATGGGTTCCTTCCTTTGACCGTGCCAGAACATAACACGAAGAGCGTGTTCGGGCTTGACATGCTTCTTCATCTGAGTGCTCCAGTTGCTCATCACCGATACGGGAGCGAGGATCAGCGTGGCACCGGATGAATCGTCTGCGCGGAGGTTCAGTGCACGATCCGCCAGAATGAGCGAGATGGTCTGAATAGTCTTTCCCAGGCCCATGTCATCGGTCAGGATACCCCCAGAAGCTAGTGTTGGATTCTTGATCGAGAAGCTCGTTGCTACGTTCGTGAAGGCGTTCTGGTCGCGAGTGTGTCGTCGCCAAAGCTGGACCACTTCTTTGGTGTTCGGTGCTGGTAGTCTGGGGCTTTCCTTGTCGAGCATCCATTGCAGGCCTTGCAGCTGGAAGGGGTGCAGCTCAGTGAGAAGAGCGTCGGGTTGGGGCGCTTGTGGCATTTTCGCCTGCCGAATGTTAGTGGTAGATACTGGTGTCGCACGTGCGCATCACTTACCAGGTCTTCTTCCTTGACGCCGTACTCTTCCACTATCTCCTCGACGTTTCTTGGGTTGAAGCGTAGGCTTCCGCCGATGATGTCCTCCATACTAGGCCCTGGCACGAGACCTGGTCCCTGTGAAGAGCTACCAGCAAATTCGCCCATGCTACTCTCGGGTGCCTGGCTACCCGCAACACCCACGACGGCAGCGCCCTTCTTTTTGGCCTCTTTGGCGGCTTGCTTGGCTATACGCTCGCGTTCCCTCGCAGCCGCCTTCGCAGTCGCAGCTTCCTTGCGCTGTTGGTCTGAAGCATGTCCGATAGGAAGTCCGTCGCGTCGCATCCGTGTCATGAGCTGTTGCTTCACGGCTGGGTCATTAGTGCCGTATAGCTTAAGCTGCATAGGGCAGTCATATTCGCCCTTCTCCTCTGTGAGCTGCGCCTCGATAAGCAGACTGCGCTCGTCCATGTATTTGGCCAACTTGGATGCGGGTCCTCGTGGAAGGTGTCCGATCTGTGCACCTTGTACGTTGCTCACTTTGATCGCATTACTGTCAAACCTATTGTGGGGTTCGCGACTCAGAATCACCATCTCGCCCTTCGTTGCGTATCCATTGTAGAATCACAAGCCCACAACCTTGTCGTCCTTGATGCCATATAGTATGTAGTCGTACTGCTGCTGGTTGTATGCTTGCGTCGCATCCGGGACTTCCTGGGAGGCGTCGTCTTCGTCGTCTTCGTCGATAAAGATGGCGTCTGCTTGCGACGAGCCAGATGTAGTGCGTTGCGCTTGGTTGTGCGATGTACGAGCTTGCTTGGGTGCGCGGTGCGGGCTCGAAGAGTAGGCGGGCGCATCGTCGTCTCCTGTGAGGTCAATGGCCTCGTAGGCGCGTCGTTTAGGAGGCATTGCGCGTCGAACAATAGGTGCTGGGAGATACGAGAGATGAATTGCGCGACGGCGGGGAAGGCTTTATGACGTTTGTCGCACGAGGGTGTTCGCGAAATTTCGCGACCGTTGGACGGGGGAGGAGACGATAAGGGGATAAGGGTTTCAGGTACCTGGCACGCTAAGGCGCGGAAGCAGGTGACATCACAGACAGGGGTTGCCAGGCACGCTCCGATTGCGGTTTGGTCAAGGAGATGAGGAGACGCAAATCGCAATCAACGGTCGAGTTACTCTCCAGATATACCTGTGAGGATACAGTGTCTTTGTCTCGGACGCCCAAGACATGCGCTCAATCGGCAAACAAAGCGACCAGTCTTTTCTTGTAGCGGTGCGCAACATGAGACGAGAAAACGACGAAGCGCATCGGCACCTTTTGCTGTAAAGAGACCGTCTATTCGATACATCGTGAGCGAAAGAGCATTTCAGGCGATTGGAGAACTCAATCCACTGCCAGATGCTCATCGTGACTCTGCTGGCTGTTACATGATGCGTTCATTATTGTAAGATTCCGTGCCTTAAGCTACTTCCCTAGACGTCCCCCTCCCATTACACCCTTCTACCCTAATTTGCTATCACGTATGCCATGGGCAAGCACTTTCGCCCCATAGGTCTCAGCCGACACTGCCGTCCCGCATCAGCCCATGTCTCATCAGAATTGTACAAACAGCGGCGGGAACAAGAAGAGGATGAACTGCACAATTGGCGGGATGGAGCCCAGAATGCCCCTGCACAGCTTCGCCAGTCGCACGCTGCCGTTCTCCTGCTCCGCTTCGTAGTATCCGCAAACGATGCTGCCGATGAGCCAGAGCAACAGCAAGGTCAGCATGATGGCGTACCAGGCGGCGTGCAAATGGTACGGATTGGTGCCCCAAGACTCCCAGAGGCTGCGGAGGTTGTAGTAGATGATGCTGCGCAGTGGGACGCCGTCGTATTGCAGTTTGTAGATTGTTTTCCATTTCGCCAACTGTGCAGAGAAGCGAGTCAGCCACCTTGTCGGCAACAAATGAAGGATGCAATGTCTTGGGCGATGCAGAGCGAGCGACGACGGTTTGGCGATGAGCCCCTATGAGCTCGACATACTCTGCCCCTGGCCTTTTCCTCTGCCAACGCACGCTCATACGCTTCTGCCGTCTCGGCTTCTGCCTTCTCGCGCGCCTCGGCCAGAAAGTCTTCGATGTCGAGGATGAGGTATTTGGCGATGACGTCACGCTGCTTCTTGATCAAGGCGTCTTTGGCCGCCAGCTCTTCCGCGACGGGCATTGCGGGGCTGGTAAGCGTGTTGCTCTTGTGTGTGCGATAGTGAAGGCTGTGGAGGGGTTGAAGCGGAAGAGGTAATGCAGCAGACGACCTCTTGTCTGTTTGGGCAAGCTCTGGCAACGGCGTATCTGCTATCTGCTGACGTGGGAGAAAGCGCGAGTGGATTGTCGCTGGGGAAAGTGCATCTGGAAATGCGTCCAGTGCAGGAGCTGCTGCGATGGATGTCCTATGACCACCAGTCACGCCTGCCTCATCTGAGAAATCAATCATGCTCGCATGCACACACTTGGTCCGCCTGTAGGCCTCCTTGCAGGCTACCTCGGCGACTGCATGTCAGTGAGCCCCAGCTACATTGTGGTGTCTTAGTATTGTTCATCGCACATGGCTTCTGGTGCTAGAGTAGTAGTTCAGATTCCTGGAAGGGGCACCCTTATTCGCAGGCGGATACGGGTGCCACACCAAGGACCTTGGGCGTACTATTGTGCGACTGGAGGGCTACACAAACGGGAAGCGTGGAAAGGGCGTCTGATGCATGTGCAAATGGCTTGCTATTGTTCTGCGAACACGGTTGAAAAGAGCATGGCAACCGTTGGTTTTCTGCCAAGCAGCGGACATAAGCTCGCACCCCACTATGGCCTTGAACTTCATTCGCGCCTGGCTCGAGACCATCTTCCTGTCGCCATATCGCCTGCTGCGCGCATTGCTACCTGCGAGCGCATATCCCACCAACCCCAAGGCAAAAGGCGTCAGGGAAAGAATGCCGAAATACTACCACGACGACGAGGCATGGGCGGACATTGAGCCACTTCCCCAGGATGACGGCGGCCTGCATCCGCTCGCTGCCATCGCATACACGGAGGAGTACAGCGAGGCCATGGGCTACCTGCGCGCCGTCATGGCAAAGAACGAGTTCAGCGAGCGGGTGCTCGGCCTCACGGAGCACATCATCAGCATGAACCCCGCGCACTACACTGTCTGGTACGTCGTATGCTCGGTCAAGTTGCGGAGTTTCGGAGGAGACACTGCCTACCAGCAGTCGCACAGGGAGCTCTCCAACACCCACCCTGCTAACCCCCCCGCAGGCTCTACCGCGCCAAAACCATCTCTGAGATTGGTCGATCACTGAAGGATGAAATCGCATGGCTCAACCCGACCGCACTAAAGCACCTCAAGAACTACCAGATCTGGCACCATCGACACACCATCATCGACGAGCTCGGCTCATGTGAGGGCGAACCAGAGTTCATAAACTCCATGTTGGAATTGGACTCCAAGAACTACCATGTGTGGAGCTACAGGCAATGGCTGGTCAAGCGCTTCGATCTCTTCGACAAGCCCGAAGAGCTCGAGTGGACACACAGCATGATCGAGGAAGATGTGCGCAACAACTCTGCCTGGAACCATCGCTACTACCTAGTCGTTGGCGGTAGAGAGGAGAAGCCAAGCGCAGATCTTGTGAATCGGGAGATAGAGTATGTCTGTTATCGCCCCAAGCTGCTCGACGATACTAACCCCATAGGTACACCAAAGCAGCCATCCGGAAAGCGCCCCAGAACCAGAGCCCATGGAACTATGTCTTGGGTATCATTCGCGCAGCGGAACTTCCCAAGTCTACCCTCAAGGACTTCGCGGGTGAATTCGCTGATGTGCAGAGGCCAGACGACGTCCACTCAAGCCACGCTCTTGATCTCCTAGCCGACATCTATGCGGAAGAAGAGAACAGCAAAGAAAATGCGGAGAAAGCCCTGGAGCTGTTGGCGACAAAGTACGATCCGATCCGAGCAAACTACTGGAACTTTAGGAAAGGCCTCCTCGATCAACCAAAGGTTGCTGCGTAAACCCCATGATTAGCGTAAACTTGAGAAGCATTACAGAGATACCCAACTAGCGTTTTCAACATGGTCTGCGGATCCGCATGATCTGTTCCGACGTCCGCATGCAGTTTTCGTTCTGAGGAAGCCCTGTCTGAAACGTCGATAGCTATCGCAGGAAAGTTGCATCGTGATGGGAGCATGGACGCGTCTTCCACTCATGTGCGAGAGTTTTCCTTTCCGTCGGGGATCGCTCGCGCCAATCCCGCAGCCGTCATGTCATCCTAACATCAGCCTCCCAGCCAACCCCGTCTTCACCGTCTCGCCGAGTTGTTATCGGCTCCGGGCCTTCTGGACTCATCACCCGCATAGACAACTGATGCGCGTCCTCTGATAGGCAAGGCCGCGCCAAGTCCACCACTGTTTGGAGGCGGCAAACCCTGGCAGAAAATGGTCCCGCCGTTGATAACCGCTTCTGGAAATCCAAACCCTGGCCCAAGCTGCTGCATACCGGTCTCATGCTTGTGTCATTTTGCAGTCGCAGCGTGGTCGCTTGTTCCTTATCGAGAATCTATAGGGTAATTTATGCACTTTATAGGGTAATCGATACAACACATCGTGGATTCGATGTGCCACAGTGCTGCCTTTACCCCTCTGGCTCCAGGACCTGGACACTAGGGTTGCGGGTGCTTGCGGAGCGATAAGCCATCATGGTAGAGATAAAGGAGTGGCTCTTGTACCCTTAGACTGCGACCAAACAAAGCGTTTCTGAACACCAAACATCAAGCTCTTCGTCTACTTCTCATCTTACACTTGCTTCTAATACAATTCTGTGATACCCCAATCCTTTCCCTACTTTCATCATGGCCGTCAAGGAGTGCTACATCGACGAGGCGCCCCAGCAAAACCCATGGGTTCAGACTCCTCTGAGAGAGTCGTACGCGCTGTCTGAAGCAGCGGGATGGTACGGTCACACTCCCTCTCACCTTAGCCCCTCTCCTCGCTTTCACGTCACAATATGGCCCCATCTTCAAGAAAAGGGAATTCTAAATCGTAGAAGCAGAATCTTTCTCAAGCTGGAAAATCTCCAACCTTCTGGATCATTCAAGTCACGGTAAGCATCGATCCCTTCAGCCGCTACTCAATAGTGTACTGATTCGTCTACCAGAGGAATTGGCAACTACATCCTCCGTCGTCTCGCAGAACTCCCAGAAGGCTCGCGCCCTCACATATTCGCATCCAGCGGTGGCAATGCAGGCCTCGCTGCCGTCCACTCTGCTCGCGCTCTCAACTTACCGTGCACTGTCGTTGTACCCACCGCCACAGCACCTTTGATGGTTGCCAAACTACGAGCAGCGGGCGCGTACGAGGTTATCCAATACGGTGCAGCTTGGAAAGATGCAGACACATATCTCAAGGAGCATGTAATGCCCTACGTACGGTCCTCTCCAGGTATACAATTTGACTGAGACACTGACGCATCCATCAGGCACAAACTTCGACCATCTACTGCCCACCCTTTGATCACCCAGACATCTGGCAAGGCAACAGCACCTGCATGGACGAGATCGCGGCTCAACTCCCAGGCGAGCCAGACGTACTGATCTGCTCTGTCGGCGGCGGCGGCCTAATCAACGGTATCTGCCAGTCTATGGATAAACACCAAATGAGCAAGACAACCATCCTCGCCATGGAGACTGCTGGCGCCGAGAGTCTCAACGCAGCGCTCCAAGCGAAGGAACTCATCACACTACCCAAGATCACATCACAAGCAACAAGCCTAGGCTGCGCCCGCGTAACAGACGCAACCTTCAAATATGCACAGCGAGGCAACGTTCGAAGCATCGTTCTACCCGACGCAGAAGCAGCAATGGGCTGTTGGCGCCTCGCAGACGATGAGCGCATCATGGTAGAGCTCGCCTGCGGTATTAACGTCGCTCTCTGCTATGATGGACGACTCGAGAAGGCCCTCGGCCGCCCAGTCCGCCCAGAAGACAAGGTCGTCATTGTGCTTTGTGGCGGTAGCAACGTCACGAGCAAGATGCTGTGTGATTGGAGGAACGAGTACGCGTTTATTGAAGAAGAGACTGAGGCTAGGAGGCGCAAGAGCGATTCTGCGCTTGGTAGCGAGACACAGAGTGAGACGGGCAGTGTGAAGGATGTCGATGTGGGAATGGGCAATGTCCCAAGTGAGTACAGTAAGCCTCTGGTGATTGAGGGTATTGAGGTTGGCTGCGTAGAGTGCTCATAGGAGTAACTTCTTTTCCTTTTCCTTTTTCACGAATCTCCTTGCGCTCAGCCTTATATACTGAGGCGCTTCCATGATAGCGTTTAATGGCAAAAGCTTTACGTTCAATCTCCATGCGTTCACTCACCATACATTTTTCGTGGTGCTTGGTGTTGCCTTGGCTGCTGGGCTATGTCTGCTACCTCTCGAGAAGGTTTTTTTGGCAAGGCTCCAGGGCATCACGATGCGTCGTCTCTCTCGTTGCTTTCACTCTTAACATGTTCTGAGTTCACACTACTACTAGCGTCAGATGCTGTCACTGGTCTGACCTGCCTTGCGCGACAATGCTTTTACAAAAAAAATAACCTGCTCATGATGTCATGAGGCAAAAGAGTCTGCAAAGGATGTAAGAAGTGAATTGCTTTGTTCAGTCGTCTTGAGCGCTCAGAACAAGGCCTGTATAGTCTGGAGCGCTGTTCTATCTTGTAACGCTTTGTCTCACACGCCTGTACTGTGACTTGAAATACGATGTTTGACTTCATTCAAGAGTTTTGCATGCATTGTCGTTCTCGTGCGCGCGTGTTCTCTCGCTCCACATCAAGTCTTCGCTACCCTTTTCCCGTAACCACTGCTCACTACGTCATCGACTACGTCCACACCGTACAGCTAGACGTGCCCTTCCGTCAATCTCCGAAGGCGAGGTCATAACCATTCAAGCTCATTCCGCCATGGCTAACCCGCGAACAGTCATTAATCCATTTACCAAGAATGAACACCGCATGCGACGGAACACGAGGGGTACGAAATGGGTCACAGCTGGCCCTTCGATGGTAATCAAACAGGAACTTGACACTGAGCAGCGGCCAACACAGCCCAACCATTACAAGTTCAGTTTACTCAGCGACTCAAATGACGGGCCCACCGAGACGCGTGTGTCGTCATCGATAAGACACGAGACAAAACCACCATCACTATCTTCAAAGCCTTCTGCAACCAATACGAAGGTATCATACCAGGAAAGCTATGTAGTAGCACCAAGACTTCTCGACTTCTCGAAGCTTGAACAGACCTGGAAGATATCAGACTCGGCCGTCCTTCCTCGCTGTTCAGCGTCAACAGTACGGCCTGAGCAAGGAACAAAGCGCATGCGGAAGAACCAGATTTTGGATAAACCATCTGATGCTGATGAAGCTACAATCCGGAAGCAAAAACGTGAACAGAAGCAAGCTGTTTCCGGTCCGACTCATTGGTACCGCACAGCTAAGAACATCTACACTGCAGGCCCAAAGGGTGAGGGACAGAAGGTTTGGGAAGCGTACCAGCAGACACTTGGCCATAAGAAAGCTGATAATGGGCCCTCTGAGATCAGGCCTCCCGAAACAATGGTGAAAGTGAAGATCGAAAGGCGACCGCCTTGTCCTCTTCCACCCCCAACAAGTCCTGATGGAGTTCTCTTCCCACCGCTGCGGCCGCGGACGTCTCATACTGATAACAGTAACAAAGTAAACATACCCGACAGGCCAGATGCGCGGAGAGATTCTGGCTTCTTGAGCTCAATCTATGGACCACCGATAGCCGCTGAAAGAACAGTTGGATCAATAGTTGATGTGAGCAACGCTCACCCTCCCTTCCCAAGAATAGACACAGCACCGAAGGTACGAAGAGCTAAAGACGTGCCAATCGTAGATTTCCAACAGCCCGCTGAGAAGGAAGAGTCCAACTCATGGTGGAAACATTCGCCTTCCAGAGCACCTCAATCTTTGAAGTCCAAGATCTCACGTCCTGTCCCACTAATAGAACCAATCCAAGATACCACAGTCAACGTAACTGTAGAACGCGGTAGAATTGCCGGACCTACAGCTGAACTTCCCCTTCCCGTAACCCGCACTGACGTTCCCTTTTCCCAGCCGTCTTACGTCCATGAGAAGACTAAAGAAACTGGCCGACCCTCACCTCGAGCTTTTCATCTCCCTGGGTTCCATCTCAGTCCTGCTAAGAGCAAACGCAACGGCCGAGGGAAAGCAAATGTAGATGCGAACGACGACGCTCACTCGACACACTGGCACGACAAGGTCGTAGGACCAACGTTGAAGACCGGTAAGTCGTTGAAGCAAACTGCTATGCAGACTCTAGACAGCGTACACTCAGGGAGAAAGAAGACATTTTCGGAAATTAGCTTTGCGTGCCAGGGTAGGGTAGACGATGGACTGGATAGGTATCAGGTCAGTGAACAAAACTCGTCAAGCGACGATGAAGAGGACCTGTATCCTGAACCGTTGTTCTATGGTAAGATGTTAGGCAGAGATAAGAAGTTATCTGGACCTTAACTTGGGGTTTTGAAGGACTAATGAGGCCCTCCTTCGCGTCACTTCTTTCATGGAAGGCCGGATGACGTTTCCATTGTACTATTTTCTATTTATTCATCCTCTGATAATCTCACTGTGGACAGCTTTCGAGCAAGCGTCAAGACGCGCTTGTATTCATATGATAATACATTCATCCTTCACTTGTATTATCTACACCCCTCACACCGAGGCAACCCTTCAACTCGTATCCCCGTGAAAGACCATTACGCAGCCCGACATTGATGAGACGCGGGCATACCATTCGGACGCCTGACATGGCACTACACTGCTCGCATGATCACTTCTCCAAAAGCCGCAACACTCCCCGACCCAATCGTAGTCCTAGCGCTCTGATCATAAATCTGAACCTTGGCGCGCCAGGTATTCTCTAGACCAGGGTAGTAATACTGCACATCCCTATCTATCTGCTGGTAGTCCGAATCAGTGTTGAGCAGACAGGCGTCTTGCGAGTCGCTGAAGCAGTCAACAAAGTCGAGACCGCCGTTGGTAAAGTACGTCCTCGTACGTTTTGCGCTTGTCAAGTATACTTGCGGCCACAGAGCGACAAACTTTACATGCTATCCATCCTTTGCCTTGTCCAGCGAAACATCGGCATCTACATGTGTTCTGATGCCATTCAACTCCGACAACGCAGCAATGAGATCCTTCTGCGGCCCACCCAGATGCTCCAACACCTTCACTAGATTCTCTGTTTTGGGAATGAGCTTGTTTTGCGCTATTTTGATGAAAGAAGCGAGTGGTTTGAAAGCAGTTGCTGCTATCTCCTCGAGCAGGTAGTGTTGGTGATCCAGCGGTGTGGTGGACGAGTTGGACATATTGAGGAAGCTTGAAGTCGAGCCTGCTTCGCTTTCTTCGCTACGTGCGATCTGCTGTTTGGCAAGTCGATCGCGATCAACTACCGCATAAGTGATTGTAGCCTTGAGTCCTAGCGGCATTTCTTCGGTGCACACCACCCCATCTGGCTGGCTACACAGGGTCGCTTTGTATTCCGACCCATGCTGCCCAACGAGAAAAGTGGACACGTTTGACATGGAACTCGGCTGGATGCGGATCGTGGCAGATGAGTGTGGCCAGAATATCTGGGATAGCACAGAATGATTGTGCAGGATCTGGAGAATGCCATCGGCGTTGAGGCCGTCTGGGAGCGGGTATGTGCTTTTGCTGCCTGTTTTGGTAGAATACAAGACTTGCCACTTGTCAGATATCCACTGAATATACCTGCCAGTTGCTGGCGAAGGCACACGTACAAGATGCCATTATACGAGATTTGTCTCCCTGAACTTGATTACTAGCAATGTGTCGCCTCTTCAGTAACGAAGGGGAGGATGCTGATGAAGTCAGGCCGTGGGCACCAAGGTAGTAGCGGTCGTGCCTTTGACTCCGGAGAATGACGTTGTTTGCAAACCGGGGTGGTGGAGAAGCTTCTAAACAAATGCTTAAACGGCAGCCGCGGCAGCGGAGAAGTTTCGGAAGCAATGTCTGAACGGTAATGACGGCACTGGCCTTGTAGTGTATTCAATAGCCTTGCATCATCACCTCTGTACCAACTCAAGCCCTATGCAAACATCTAGTGATAGTGATATACACGTGTATGACGCAGAAGCTGTTCACACTGCTTGGAAATGGACTAAAGTATGAAGGAGCGTGGGAAGCTTACTTAGGACTGAGTCTCGTATTCTTAGGCAGATGTGGAACGGCGTCGCGTGCTGCAGTCTCTAAATAGTTGCATGCAGAACTAAATGTGAAGGATGCCGGTATCAGATGGCTGTATTGACTACTAGAGTGAGATATTCTGACATTGCACAGTCCATCCGAGCTGGAGGCGGAGGATTATGGAGTTGCTCGCACAGGCCACGTGCTGCCAGAGTTTTTGGAAAGCTAAAAGAGGGTAAAATAGTTTCGAAACGGGTTGCCTGACCGTTTTGGCCCCGGCTGATCATCCGCCGTGCATCCGGCGGAGAACGGATGGTCCCAGTGTAGTAAATTATGGGCATGGAAACGAGGATATGCATGAGATGGGGTATTATTAGGCTGGTGAAGATGGGAGGCTGGTAAGATTTAGCATGATGGAGGAGGAGTGGCAAATGCAGGCGCCTGCAGGCTGGGACGAGGAACACGATGAAGCGACTGGAGATGGGACAAGTTTTGGGCTGTGTCGATTGCGAAGATTGCAGAGCTTTAGCCCGGGTTTGTACTCGTGATGTTCATGGAAGGGCGTTGGTGTCTTGACTACGAGTAAGCCGAGACTGATAACTGCGAACTTCATCAGCATCGTCTGCATAGTGGGACGGGCCCTGGGGCGTAGGTGATGAGGCACGGGCGGGAACAGGCGCAACTCATGGCAGTCTCCATCCTCCCGTCAACTCACGCGACGGCCCACTGACCAAGACCAACGTGGCCTCATGAGAGATCCGAACGCGCCACTGCTAAGAAGGATGTTTCCCTATTAGCAGCCTGGCGCATCATTGCCATGGTCTCGTACTACCCCACGATGCAGCCATGGACGAAAATAACCGTGCAGCAAGAAACGAAACAAAACTACCTTAAGGCAGCTAGAGGGCCGACGATATCCAGGTAAATATCATGGTCGGAGGCTAGTGAGTCGATCCGAAGGGAATTAGCATGCGTTGTGCCTGGTCGTGCAGCAGACCCTGGGCGCACAATGCAGCAGCGCTCACATCACGACAGCGGCATTGATAGCTGCTTACAGCCAAGGCTTCTTGGATTGATCCAGATGGGCTGCTGATGAAGTGCGAGCGGGCGTGCGGATCCTTTATTCGAGTCGTTGCCAGCGGGCCATGGCGCGACCGAGCTTGCTCAAGGGCGGATCGGAGACACGCAGGTGCCGTGGTGTCTTGCTGTTGCTGTCTTGTCGGGACTCGATGTCGCCCTTGGACTCGACGAGAGGTGGGCCGCTATCAGAGCGGGGCGGCGCCTTCCCTCTCGTCTTGGAGGCTCCTTCCCGCCGCCATTGGTCGTCTGAGTTTGCTGCGCGCTTCCCGCAAGCTTAATCCGCCCTAGCGCCCACTCTGCGTGATGCACAGGCCCTGCACCCTTCAACCACTCACCGGCGACAACCACCATGTCGCGTTTTGCAGGCGTCAAACGTCTTGCATTCATTGGACGTCAGCCACTCAATGCCCTGCCGACCGCGACGCCAGCTCGCTGGACAGAGTTCGCTCCCGAGGGCACGAGGCGTGGGCATGGCTTTGTTCCTCGTTTTACCTATACCTCGGACGGCCCTCACAACGTCTGGAGGCGCAAGAGCAGACACGCACAACTGACCCATCCAACGGCCTTGCGAGGAAAACTGCCATTGCCACGCTGACTGACGGCATAAGCACCCTGTCAGATTTGCCCTTAAACCAAGCTCTTCGCGCTGCAGTGTCCAGGTCTGGATGCGCGTCGTTTGTAAATCGTCTATCGACTTCATCCGGGCGTCTATTTCTGGGCCACCACTCCCCTCCTCGCTCTGCGCGCCATTGGCATCCAGCTCGTCTCCCCACCCAGCCTATCAGACGCCCACCTGCAGTACTCCCAGCAGCCTTCCTCTAGGCGCCATACATTTAGAACGTTGTAAGTACCCGCCCGCTTTCCCATCGCAACCTTCTCCACCTGCTACCATCCGTGCTCCCCACTATCCAATCCTCGACCGTTCCCTCCTCGAAGCGCCCTGAGCCTAAAAGCCCAGCGCTTCGCCCATTGCTAGACCTCGTCTTTTCTCCAGCAGGTCTCTTATTGTAATACGTCGTGCGTCTTTTATCATTTGTCTCTCTTACCCTCTTGCGACTGGTCTAAGCTGGCCTGGATTTTGGTCGTCGTCGTCCTGTCTTACATTTCTACCTCTCTCTCCCGTCTCCACTACATGAAAGCCTCCAGCTTCCTCGAGTGAACCTTGGATTCTCTTAGAATGGCCGCCAACGATAAGAAGATTACCCAGATCACGATTGAACGACGAGGCTCCAAAGACTCCCTCGACGTCAGGACTCCACGCGCAGCACGCTTCGCCGAAGCAACATCAGTCTACTCGCCGGTTGATCCTCCTCGGTCGCCCATCGAGTACCCAACCAACCACTACAAGCCACAACCCCAGATCGCAGACACAGGCTTCGGCTACATGCAATCCGTCGAGATGGAGGAAACCGATCGGAGGTACCTTCCTCCACCAACCCCCAAAACCCCACTCAAGAGTGCATTGAAGTCGCCTGGCGCTCCGCCCCGGACGCCGGCCGGCGCAATGTCAATCATGAGCCCTACCTTCCGGGAAGAGCATCAGCTTGAGAAGCGGGAAGCCATGACCGACAAGGAGCAAGCAAAGGATTTGGTAAGTCTTCAGTCAGTCTTTCAGTCACATGCAGTTGCTAATAATGCATAGAAAATCAAGGTTCGCGTTCGACTAGCAAAGATCTTCCTACGGGGCATCAACTTTGCCTGCTCGCTCATCGTCCTTGCCATGGTCGCCAGTGCCTTTGCCATCTTCAACGCCACAAAGAACCTCGCACCAAGGAACAACCTTCCACCATGGGCCGATAACACCAAGGTCTGGCCTCAGATTCTTCTGCTGTCCATCGCCTGCGTCTCCCTCGTCATGTCTATCTTTGTCATCATCGCCTACTGGAGAGGAGGTCACCATCGAGCTGAAAAGGTTGCGGCATACTACACTGTCTTTGCTGTTGGATTCTTCATCTTTAGCATCGTCATGTGGGGTGTTGGTGCAGCCGTATTCAACCAAAGCAAAGCGCAGAACAACAACAAAGACATGTGGGGTTGGTCCTGCGTTGACAATAAGCGACGACATCTCTTCGAGGACGATATCGCCTACGGCCTTGTCTGCCGTCTTCAGGTAAGCACACTCTTCATGGTGGCAACGGAGAATGAATACTAACGCTTCATCAGAACTGGGCTCTCGTTTGCTGCATCATCGAAGTCGTAATCGAAGTTCTAGTCATTGCCATCTACGGCATCGTCTTCTACCGCTTCTGGTCTAAGCGCAAGCTCCGCAAGTCCATGGCCATGCGCGACCGTGCCCGTTCCGATCTCTACCTCGCCCAGCTTCGCTCGCAATCCGCACCCAACACCCCTGGCTTTGGTCCCATGTCTCCCCGCTCCGGCGGCTGGCGCCCACCTCCAGGTCACCCAATGTACGTTGACCCGCACTCTGCCGCTGAGGCTGGCGAGAGCGACAAGGTCCAATACGCCTACGCTCGCGAGATTGCTCAGCCCCAACCATTCACTCTCCAGGCACCGCCTATCAAGGTCACTGGTGCCACACCCAAAATCGAGCAAGATGGCTTCGACTCTGCACCCGCACGGACAGGCACCGTATCCCCACCACTGCCATCTCCAGGCTTCCAAGAAAGGAGGAACGAGCATGTTGCTGCTGCGCCGGGTGAACAGCAGTACGCTGCTGTTCCCATCCCCGGTGCTTACACACCGCTAGCATCGCCCTCATACCCACCTCCACAACAGCAACAACCCACAGGCTTTGACTTTGGCTCTTCAGTGACAGGTCAGCGATAAAGCCGTTGAGTTTGCTGCTTGAACGTGTGTTGTACTGTGGATTTAGCGCGCATCGTCACCTCTCCTTTCTCTTCTCAATCAATCTGGAATCTGGTTGCATGGTTTTCGCACAACGATATCAGGAAATGTACATTCTTCCACCCCTTTGAAGCGAGGCTTCGGCCGGGCTTTGTGTTTTCCTTTGTCTGTCTCTCCGTCTATCGCTAATCGGTGTTTTGGGATTGGGAATGTTTTTAAGATACCTTTGAAGTAAGAATGCCTCCTTACTACGCCTCTCGTTGTATATGACATGAGGGATGGGGGGTTGCTGCAGCAGAATGGAGCAGAATCAGATTTATTGTGATCTTTGAGAATGCCAGATGAAATACAAAGATCTTACCTTTCAAAACTTGAATTCCCGTATGCTTACGTTGTGACTGATTCATGTTGTATCTATACTACTACCATCATCCGCAACACTCGGCGAATTCTTTCGTGGAAAATCGCTGCCAACACGATGCACACAGCGCATGACCATCGAACCACTCTGTCATTCAACCCCAAACACCGCAAAACCACGCCTCACAGTCAACGTCAGCGACTACGCCACGCACACAACCCGAGCGTCTCGCCAAACTACTCCACCGTGACCCACGGCCGCAGGAGAGGTCTACGGGGCGCTCGCAGCCGCCCGGCCTGCTTTGCCGCAGGCACAGCGCGTGAACTGGTAATTGCGTAATCCGGTGGCTGAGCGTGAGATGAAGTGGACTGACGGGAGAAATGAGGGTGGTCATTGATGTAGACGGGAGTATTATGGCTGATATATATGATGGTGCTTGTGTTATTTCGGAAGTTATGTACATGCGCCGGACGAACGGTTTGTGTCTGTCAAAGAACTCAGATGTACAATAACGAGATGTTCATGAGATCGCGTTGAATGTTCAAGTCATAGCCCTTGTATGCGCGCCACTTGCAGGCTTGGGCGACGCCTGGATGTCTCGCGACGTTCTTGGTGGCGGGGATGCTGTACCGCACCTACTGTATATCCACGCGAAGATAAGCAAGTATGACGACATGTTTGGATCGCGCAGTTAGTCCTCAAATCTGCATTACGTGAGATGTGCGTCTAGACGTCTCAACCTTACAGTCATTCACACTTGTCCCGCACAGGCATGTAGATCAAGTGTGATGACATTCGAGTATCTTGGGGTACTAGTCGATCCTGTCATGTCAGTGCAACAACAGAACAGACACATCACATGCGACGACATCGAGCAGAGATGATCATACAATGGTTATGCGGAACATTCACCCAAGTGAAGCCTCCATTGTGTTTGTGATCGTAGACCCGCTCGTTAGAGACGAGGTCGCTCCATTGATAGGCCGCAAGTTCAATGCTTGCTCTTTTGTAAGATACATTCCAGGACTCCGTAGGACCGAACCCCCCGAGACCGAAAATGCTGGTGATCGTGCAAAATCTTCACTTCGTTCCTTTCCCCCAAACCGACGATACGTTTATCGGACGATACCCTCGAATCGGTTCTTGTACCACTTGACGGTCTCCTGTTGGTTGACCTTGTGGGAGGCGCCGATCTTGCTCTGGCACCGCCTGCGCTTGGCGACGCGCTCACCGGGGCGGGTCATGCAGACGTAGAAGTCCATACCGTAGATACTGCTCCAGTCAGCCAATGTCTCCCTCGCTCAGGATCCAGATTCCACATACCCAATGCTGGGGTCGTACTTGATACCCAAGTCGATGTGCTCGCTGATACCGAAACCGAAGTTGCCAGACTCTGAGAAGTTGCGCTTGCGGAGCTCGTACTCCTTGACCTTGAGACCACGCTCGAGGATCTCCTCGGCCTTGGGGCCACGGACGGTGACGTGGACAGCGATCTTTTCGTTCCTTCGGATACCGAAAGTGCGGACGGTGTAGCGGGCCTTGGAGTAGACGGGAGTTTGACCGGACAGCTGCTCGAGCACCTTGGCGGCACGAGTGAGACGATCACCAGACTCGCCGACGGAGATGTTGAGGACGAGCTTCTGGATGCGGAGCTCCCGCATGGGGTTGGAGGCCTTGGAGTCGGACTGTCATGGCTGTTAGTTTGCGCAGAGCAATTGGCGGTCGAGAATCGGTGCGTACCATGGTGATGACTGCGGAGGTTAGTAGTCGATGGGTGGGCTGTCGTGTCGCTGGTGTTGGAGTCGCAATTCTCAAGGCATTTTTGAGCGGAGGTGGCTTAAGCGAGCCAAGCCGCGGCGCACGTGCCAGGCTGCCAGAGCTCCGAACTGCAACTTCTATCGCGAACAGCCAGCAGCTCCATACGCCCCGCCTACCGCCAACACCAAGGGGATACTCTCTCAGAACTTTTACAAACCCTTCCCTGCATTTCAAGTCGTCCTCGGACGCGCATTACCAATCATGTCTGGCGCCGCAAACCGACAGGGAAAGATGGTAAGTAAATCCGCCCAGCAGCTCGAGTCTTTGACCTGAGAGAAGACGCGCATAGAAACTGACTGACGTCTGGTGATATAGCAAAATCTAGTAAGCGCTCCAGAATCCGCTCATAGTCGCATGCAACTTACAAGTTCAGATCAACTACCGCATGAAAGTTACACTCCAAGATGGTAGACAAATGGTCGGGCAGATGCTCGCATTCGACAAGGTCAGTGTCGCGTACCCTTTCTCTGCCTACTCTGCTAACTCCATCTCTGCAGCACATGAACCTCGTTCTCGCCGACACAGAAGAGTTCCGACGCACACGAAGAAGGGGCAAGGCCGCGCCCGGCGCAACCCAGCAGGTCACCGAGACTGAAGAGCGACGCGCAATTGGACTTACCATCATTCGTGGCGCGCACGTAATCTCATTATCTGTCGACGGACCACCGCCTGCCGACCCTGCCGCGCGACTTGGGAACGCTGGAGGATCAACTACTGCTGCGGCGCTGGCTGCGGGACCTGGTGTAGCGCGTCCTGCTGGACGTGGTCTCCCAGTCGGTCTTACTGGCCCAGCTCCTGGTGTTGGAGGTCCTGGTCCTGGTTTCGGAGGTGGCTTCCCAGGCGCACCTGGAGGCTTTGGTGGCCCGCCTGGTTTCCCAGGTCGTGGCGGACCTGGTGGACCACGTACGTTGCCCATGATCATAACTTGAGGAAGTTTGCTAACAAGCCATAGCCGGGTTCCCTCCCGCTGGTGGACCGCCTGGATTCGGAGCACCACCAGGCTTCGGAGGACCGCCCGGTTTCCCAGGTCGCGGTGGGCCTCCTGGTTTCGGTGGCAGGTAGACGCAGGACAACGAACGATCATGATGAAACATCACAGGAAAGATTTGGCATTGGACGATCGAACACGGCGCGTGCCTACATCGCACGTCTCAGGAGATACCTAGGAAAAGGACTAGACACACGTCCGACACATCGTAAGGGAGAAGTATCCCTAAGATGCGATGTGGTAGTGATTGCAAAAAGCACCAAAAGGGCAGCATACCAAGTTCGAGAGTGTACGGAAGTTTAGTTGGAGGGGCATCGAGCATACCACCGGGTTGAATGCAGAACAAGAATCAGTCACGTCAATTTGACCATGAGATTAGCTCCAATGACCCAAGTTTGACGTGCCTATATTGAAAGTCTTCGCCATAGTGAGCGACCATGTCAATTGCTTCATCCCCATCCCACACGACACCGGAGAACAAACAACGTGCAATTCGCCAGCTCTACTCGATCTAGCTCCTTGTGACACAGTCCATCCTATTTATTCCCTCGTATTTCCGGCCAGCATCACCGTGCACGTGATGTCTTTCCCGTTGTCGGAAGGCAGTCTGCGGTTCCCGCACCGTCCCTGTTGTTCGGCCCCCCAATTATCGCTTGGCACCCAACCTGTCCGTCGTGCGTCCGCAACTCGCAAACTGCGACAAACCGACCCACGAGAGCTTCCACGTCAAGCCGCCCACGCAACTCGGTCCTCGGTTTCCTCCCGGTAAATAAGTCAACATGGCCGCCGCGATCAAAGCCCTCAATGCGAAGATTCGCTCAAACAAGTACACGGATTACTTTTGCTCGACTCGTACGTTTACCTCGTTCGTCTCTTCGCGGGATTGCGCATTGCAAGAGCTTGGGACAAGGGCGCGATGGAGGATAGATCTGGAGATTTGACAGAGGAGTGATAGGAAAGGGAAGAGAAGAGAGAGTAGTGGGCTAACGCAAAGATAGATTTCTGGGGCCCGGCGAGTAACTTTGGTATCCCGATTGCGGCTATTGCGGACATGAGCAAAGATCCTGAGATGTACGTGCTGCCTCCTCCTCTTCACGACATTACTATGGCCAAACCACTTGAACAATACGCGACGCAACCCGCCCTCTTCCTATCTACACATCCTCCACCTGATTCCACCACACCCCTCCTCATAACATTCAGCTAACCCCACCCTAGCATCTCCGGCCGCATGACCGGCGCCCTCACCCTCTACTCCGGCACATTCATGCGCTACGCCATGGCAGTCACACCAGCCAACTACCTGCTCTTCGGATGCCACGCCATCAACTTCTCCTCGCAACTCGTCCAAGGGTACCGCTACCTCAACTACTGGAACTTCGGCGGCCGGGAAGCCAGCTTGGCAGGAAAAGCGGAACAAGCAAAGGACGGGGCGATGGGTATGGTGGGAAAGGCGGAGCAGAAGCTTGAGAAGGTTGCGGAGGACGTTAAGGGCGTTATTCCGAAATAAAGGAATGGGACGACAGAGTATACCGAGTTGAGAGGGGATGCATGCGTGAGCTTGTGTATGAATGGATATACATACTTTTCGCAAACCTACTATGATACAACTTCTGTTATGCTGGACCAAGATCTACACCACTACTATGTACACATTGATTACATGAGACTGCTCCTCCCTCCAATCTCCGTTCCACCCTGGCCATTCGGCAAATCTCCATCTCGCCCATCAACAAACTCTCTGTAAATCTTCTCGAGACGCATCCGCTCTTGAGCCGAGATACTGCTACGTCCGCTGGAAAGAGACGACTCAATGTGCTTCCATTGGATCTGCGGATCCTTCCTCTCACCCCCGTCTTCTTGTTCTTTAGTCGCCCTGTCCTCGTCTTCTCGCTGCGACGAGCCATCAGAACGCTGGAGCTGCTTCTGCTTCTTGCGTAGAGCTTGTAGAGCCGCGATTTTCTGAGCAATCATGGCGCGCTCGGTGAGTTGGGCGGAAGTGGCTAAGGCAGAGGTAGATGTAGATGAAGGGTCGTCGCCGTAGCGGAAGTAGGAGAAATCTGGGATACCCTTCTCTTTACCGTTGCTACTACCGCTGCTTCCATCTTTCTTGTGATCTATCTTCGAGGGGTCGACGTCTCCGAGCACGTCGTGGATGGCTTCCAGTTGGGCGTTGTATACCACAGCTTGGAGATCGGCGCCGGAGTAGCCTTCTGTTCGCATTGCTATTTCGCGGAGATTCTCGCCTTCCTGTCCGTCGCCTAGGAGGCTGGGTGCGAGGTGTAGTTTGCGTGTTACGGCACGTAGGATGTCGATGCGCTCTTCTACGTCTGGCATATCACATAGCAGTGATTTGTCAAGACGACCGGGGCGGAGGAGCGCAGGATCGATCAGATCGGGGCGCGACGTAGCAGCTAAGACGTAGACACCTGAAAGACCTTCCGCTCCGTCCATCTGGGTGAGAAGTTGGTTGACCACACGATCTGTTACACCCGTTGAGTCGTGTCCACGTTTCGGTGCGATACTGTCGAATTCATCGAAGAACAAAACGCAAGGTCGCGCTGCTTCTGCGCGTTCGAAAAGATCACGGACAGACTTTTCAGAGGCACCAATGTACTTGTTGAGGATTTCAGGTCCTTTGACTGAGATGAAGTTCAGGCCGCACTCGCCTGCTACGGCGGATGCGAGGAGAGTCTTGCCGCAACCTGGGTAGCCGTACAGGAGTAGACCTGATCGGAGACGTAGTGGGCATTTTGCGAAGATGGGTGCGTAGGTTGTAGGGTATTGAAGGGTCTCTAACAGAACTTGTCGTGTTGTATGAAGACCGCCGATGGAATCCCATTTCGTGGTGGAGGATTGAAGAGTGACATTTCGCAGGGAAGCGGGCGTGAAGCCAGAGAGAGCCTGTGTGTAGTCGTCCCGTGTAAGAGAAACAGTAGGGGCGGTTGATGTAACTGAACGAATCAATGCCTCGTTACGGGCACGCGATGTGAGTAGCACAAGATCGCCAGGCATGTAGCCGTCTGTCTGGCCAGCGAGGTCGAGGAAGTCAATGGAGGTGTCGATGGTGAAGGCGTAATCCTCAGAGGGTTGCTGTGGTATGCTATCAGTGCTAGGGTGACTGCGGTGAGCGGTACTGGGTCGACTGGTGGATGGAGATGGCGGGAAAGCATGGCCATTGGGCTCCTTCGACTGCTCTGTTTTGGCGTCCTTGAAAGCAAGCATCTCAAGGACCTTCCTTCTACCGTCTTTGTTGGGCGCTTTGAGACTGACAATCTCGCGGACAATGTGTCCGCCAACGATGACATTGTTCAGCGCCTCTTTGCCTTGCGCAGTTGCTAGCAGGACTACACCAGAGTCCATGGAGCAGTATTGCCTGACGATGTTGATCAGACACTCGCTAACATGCCGACTCCGTCCGTTCTCGTTGCCAACTTGAAGTTCAGTCTCTACAGGGCAAAGCTTGTCCAAGTCGTCAAGAATGACTACTGCATTCCCACCGCCTCTTGCCCCCCATGAGGCAGAAGCGAACAATCTGTTCAGAGTCTCCTTGATAGTCGCGACTCGCGTCTCATCTGTTACAAGTTTGCGGCAGGGGAAATAGATGGTGTTGAATAGATACTCGGTCCGCAGCTGATGGGCGAGCAGTTGAGCGCATTGTGACTTTCCTGCCCCGAGGCCACCTGTGAGTAAGACGGAAGAGTTGTGCGTCAGGTGTGATCGTAGTTGCTGAATGAGAGGGTCTATGCCAACCAGGTTCGCAGGCGTCTGCGGTAGCGGGTCACCTTGCTGCCAGCCCTTGGCCCAGCTTGTTGGCGTTGGCACCTCTTGACCTAGCTCAAGTGGTGGCTTCCTCTCCGGGAAGAGCACCCATGAGACTCCGGCTGTCGATGATGGCGGCTCAAACCTTACAATGCCTCCTTGCCAACCAAGCTCGGAGTCCTTCACAGAAGGCAGGATCATTCCGTCTGTAAGTGGCCCGTCCAGGAGTCCGTTCTTCTTTCCGTATGTTGTCTTGATCTTCTGTATGGCATTTTCCTGGTCCTGCTTGGACTCACCGCCAAACTTCAACGACGCATTGACCTGTGATGCAATGGTAGAAAAGGGGATGATCTTGACAGACTTGACGACAGGTTCCCTTGATTCTTTCGTACCTTGCGGTTTCATGGCCGGCGGCTTGGGCGTTTGAGCTGGGGCACCTTCGATCCGGACAAGACCGCCCACAAAGTTCTCGAAGCCCAGAACTCTGCAGAGATCGGTTGAAAGCGCCACATGTCGACTATCCGGCGCGTCCTCCCATGCTATGATCTTGGCGACCACGCGCGTTGCGGGCTTCTCCTGCTCCTGCTCTTTGGACATGTCCACGGGCTCCTGTAGCCCGGCGGGCTTGATGATTGACACGGAGACCCAGTTGGCGCCTCTGAGAGCCTTGGTGAGGAGTACCTCCTTGTCTACCCATACCTTCAGGCCGTCGGCGTCTGCGTCCTCTTCCTCGTCGAACCACTCTTGGGCGACACTGCGATCAACTCCACGCAGGAAGATGACGCCTTTGCTCGCGGCATCCTCGCGACCGCTGCGCCGCCGGACTGTGCTTGCCGTGCTCTTTCCGCTCTTCCTCGACGCAGCACCTACACTTCTGCTTTCGCGCGTCGAGCTCCTTTCCTTTTGCCGTGTCTTGGGCGCAACGATGACCTCGGCGTCGGGCGAGATCTTGACGAAGAGTGAGGGGTTGGGCGGTGCGGGCGCGATGGAGGTGACGGTGATGTTCGCCGTGGTCGTGGGAGACAGGTGCAGCGTGAGAGGATGCGGCGACTGGGCCTGGGGGTTCGGGAGCGCGCGTATCTGAGAGAGGAAGTTCAACTCCAAGAACTGGGCGTGCAGCTCTATCATCTCCCAATCAACAGGGGTCAATGGCTCGATGTTGATGGTATGCGCCTGTGGAGGATCCAGATGCAGCAGTATGCCCACCTTCTGGCCCTCTTGGAGCCCGATCAACCTGGCGAAGGTGGCATCCACCTCGACTGCTGGCAGGTCCTGTTGGCTGACTGCCGGGCTGCCTCTCAGGCCATCTCGTCCGACGACAGGCGCGATGCGGCGCTTGCTCTGCATGCCCGTCCATCCTACAAAGACCGACTTGGGCGCGGCATTCCTGTTGTCCGACGCACCCGGTGGGGGAGGCTGGCGGTACGTGAGCTCGACGACGACATTCTGGGCGACGGTGTTGGCGTTGACGAGCACGGAGACGAGCGAGGACGGGAGGTTGACCAGGCAATTCTTCAACGACTGCTGCAGGGCAACTTCGGCCTGGACAGCATTGCCGGCGGGCTTCTTGGGCGGCATGGCGGCGAGGGTGGAGGAGTGAATGGCGGTGCTGCTGTCGGTGTCGCAGGCCGCCTACCTCGAGCTCTCCACGCGGGCCGAGGTCGAGGTGCAGGGCGGCGGCGGTGCCCCAAAGCGGTGCTAGTCGCCGGGCGTGGGAACGCGGGTCGACGCGCCTCAGAGCTGCAACGCGACCAGCCCCAATTTTGCTACCGCGCATCCCTCCCCGCTGCATCAACCCTCGACGACGACCCCGACCCCGACACCAGCCCCAGACACCATGGCGCTCCTTACCACGAGTGCGCCCGTCAACTACGACGAGCAGGAGGGTGTGTGTGCACGCGCAAAACACTGAAACCCCCAGCTAACACCCGCCAGCCGCCTTTGTTGACTTCCTCAAAAACTACAAATCAGCCTCGACCGACGCGGCCGACCAGCTCCAGGGCCTGAACATCAGCGGCAATGGCGACGAGGAGTACGACATGGTGGACGACTCGGACGACCCTGCGCCCAACCGAGCCCAGTCCCGCGCCAAGTCGAAGCTCAAGTACATGGACCAACTCCAAGACGTAGCGAACCGCGTGCGCGACGAGATCCAGATAGACCTCAACGACGTGGAGGCCTACGAGAAGGCGACCTCAGACGACGAGCACAACTACCGGCTGGTCGAGTCCATCGAGCGCAATGCACACCACTACATCGAGATCTTCTCGCGCGCAGTCGACAAGTGCCTGCCCGCACCCACCAGAGAACTAGAGTACGGCCCCGTGACATCCTGCTCAGGCTGAGACTAACAGCACCAGTTTCAAAGATGATGTCCTAGACGTGATCATGACGCAGCGCTCGAAGCGCAACGAAAGACAGCAGGAGATGCAGGGAGTCGACGACAACGCACAGGCTGCGCCCGAGACCATGTTTCCTCCTGCCTTGACGAGACGATACACGCTCAACTTCAGGCCCAGGATACCGTCTGGTTCCAGCAGCCAGCGCAGCATGAAGGCGCTGGCTGTCCGCAACGTGCGAGGAGAGCACCTGGGCCATCTCATCACAGTCCGTGGTATTGCAACCAGAGTGTCGGACGTCAAGCCTGCTGTGCAGGTCAACGCCTACTCTTGCGATCGCTGCGGAAGTGAAGTTTTCCAGCCCGTGACCACCAAGCAGTTCACCCCGCTCGTCGAGTGCCCGTCCGACGACTGCAAGAGCAACAAGACCAAGGGCCAGCTCTTCCTTTCTACGCGCGCCTCCAAGTTCCTGCCTTTCCAAGAAGTCAAGATTCAGGAGATGGCGGACCAAGTACCCGTGGGTCATATTCCCCGGCAATTAACCATCCACTGCCACGGCGCGCTTGTCAGGCAGATCAACCCCGGAGATGTCATCGATTGTGCTGGTATCTTCCTCCCCACGCCCTACACTGGATTCAAGGCCATCCGGGCTGGTCTCCTTACCGACACATACCTCGAAGCACAATATGTCATGCAGCACAAGAAGGCCTACGACGACATCGTGCTTGCTCAACCAACTCTCCGACGGATGAACGAGCTTGAGAGGACTGGTCAGCTGTACGAGTACCTATCGCGATCCATTGCACCTGAGATTTTCGGTCACGTCGATGTCAAGAAAGCTCTTCTGCTCCAGCTCATTGGTGGTGTCACAAAGGAGGTCGGCGACGGCATGCGCATCCGTGGTGACATCAACGTCTGCTTGATGGGTGACCCCGGTGTGGCCAAATCCCAATTGCTCAAGTACATTACCAAAGTAGCACCTCGTGGTGTCTACACTACTGGTCGTGGTAGCAGTGGTGTTGGTCTCACCGCCGCTGTCATGCGCGACCCCGTCACTGATGAAATGGTGCTTGAAGGAGGCGCCCTCGTCTTGGCTGACAACGGCATGTGCTGTATTGATGAATTTGACAAGATGGACGACAGCGACCGAACGGCGATCCACGAGGTCATGGAACAGCAAACCATCTCCATCAGCAAGGCTGGTATTACAACCACTCTGAATGCCCGCACATCAATCCTCGCAGCCGCTAACCCATTGTACGGCCGCTATAACCCTCGTCTCTCGCCGATTGAGAACATCAACCTTCCTGCTGCGCTTCTCTCACGTTTCGACGTCCTGTTCCTCATCCTTGATACCCCTGCGCGAGACTCTGATGAAGAGCTGGCACGCCACGTCACCCACGTGCACATGCATAACGCTCACCCTGAAGCCCCTGGCGGCATCATCTTCAGCCCGGCCGAAGTACGACAATGGGTTGCTCGCGCGCGATCATACCGACCAACTGTGCCAAAGGAGGTTTCGGATTACATGGTTGGTGCCTATGTGCGCATGCGTCAACAGCAAAAGCGCGACGACGGTAACAAGAAGGCCTTTACCCACACCTCGCCGCGTACACTGCTTGGTGTACTCCGTCTTGCACAGGCTCTGGCGCGTCTGCGGTTCGCCGAACAAGTCATCTCGGAAGATGTAGACGAAGCTCTCCGCCTTACCGAAGTCAGCAAGGCCAGTTTGTACGCCGATGAGAACCGTGGGATTGATCACACTCCAAGCAGTAAAATCTACCACCTCATCAAGTCCATGGAGGCGAGCGGTGCTGCTGCTGTCGGTGATGGCACCAGGGGTGAACTCGATCTTCGCAGAGTTAGGGAAAGAGTCCTGGCCAAGGGCTTCACAGCCGATCAGTTCGAGCAGGCTATTGACGAGTACTCCATGCTTGACGTAAGTACCATCGCCCCAACGTTTGAGTTTATGCACGATGCTAACGCTTTTTGACAGGTCTGGCAAACAACCGGAGAGGGCACAAGGCTTGTGTTCATCGAGGCCGGTCTGGAAGATGAGGATATGGATGCCGATAACGACTTCTAAAGCATGGGAGGGAAGCGGTGGCAGAGGATGTAGATGTATCTGGTTACGGCGTACCAAGGCGTTGGATATCCGAACGACGCTTAGCGCGCGTCTATTTTGCTTGCAGCAGCTTCGCATAGAAATTCCAATGAAGCAACGATGTACAAATTCGTCTTCCACGGCCGCCCACCGAATGTCGCGTGAGGGCGTGGGTGGCTGTCACATGCCAAGGCAGCCGTCTGCAGGCAAGCATCGTCGGTGCGTGGTGAACCCTCGCGGGGTCGCTTCCGAAAAGTGGGAGAGCTCTGTTTCACTGTGCATTCTCTCACAACCACTCGCAGTTCCTTTGATTACCCATGTGGTGAGAATTCGCTTCGAGTCTCGTCCACGGTCTTACCTTCTTAAAGAGGTTACCTCCAACTGCGAATCTCGCGACGCGGCAGAAACCAGCCAGATAAGCTTGCGCCCGCTCTCCTCTCCTCTCACTGTGATTTCTCGATCAACCGCAAACCCCAGACGAGTTCGCGCTCCCCAGAATTCTTCACAATGGCTCCAGGCGCAGCAAACAACTTTGCGCAATTCATGGTGGTAGGACGTAAGTGCACCCCTCCATGCTGCCTCCGCCCACATCCACAACACTTGATTGCGCTCCCATTGCACCTGCTGACGAACCCGCAGCAACATGTTTTTTCCTCGGCATCATGTTTGCGCAACTCCCATACGACTACAATGTACTATGGACCATGCCCGCCGACCGATCAGCCTACTTCGACATCCTTGAATCGCACATCAAGTTCCTCTATGCCTCGCCTCCCATCGTATCGCGCATCCTCAACCTAGCCATCGGCACCGGCCTCCTCGGCTTCCTCATCAAGCTCTTCAAGCCCAACCAAGCCAACATGCTCTTCGATGGCGCATCGCTTGTACTCTACATGGCTGGTATCACCGTCTACCTGACCAACATCGTCAAGGGGTTCAGGGTCGTGACAGCGGGTATCTATGGTGACGTGAACAAGGCGGCGCCGGGTGAGATCACGGACGAAGATATGGGAGACTACATCTCGAGGGAGGACACGTTGAGGGTTTTTGCGGCTAGTAATACAATCCTGGCGCTGGTGCTCGTGGGTGTGCTGGTACTGCAGGCCGGGCAGTGGTACGCCAAGAGGGCTGAGGAGAAGGAGATCGAGGAGTTTGAACGCAAGGCTGCGGAGGCCAAGGGCGCTGGGAAGAAGAAGCAGTAGAAAACAAACTCGCTGCTCATGAGTGGGCTTTGGGGTAGCGCTTTCGCATCTCAAGGAACTCAATTTGGGTCAAGTAGGCTCTCAGCTTTTCTTCTCTTCTGTCATGTGTAGTTATCAAGAGTTGGGATCGGTTCGTGGTATACGAAACGAGTTGTGTAGGAACAATTGGGTACATAACATTCTTCGTGAGATGCACTTGTTCATGACTTAATATCTTTCAGGTTCCTCTATGTGCTTAGTATCAACCGCTATTCCCTTGATACATACGAATCCTGCCCGTCTCCACGATCGATTCAATCCTACCATCTGAACTCACCTCAGAAAGCGTCAGCGGTGTATATTCGGTTTGGTAGCGCTTTCCTGTTTGGCACAACTTAACAACAATAACAACTCTCACCTGCCTGACCTCTCTTTCTCCCCTGCCAACCTCATCTACATCCTTCACAACGACTGGCACCTCTTGTTTCGACATACCGCGACATTTCAGCTTGATTGGGGATATGTTGACCGATGGCTAGTGCTACTCACTTCACCGATTGACAGATACGCACACGGTCGCACCTTCTCACCGCTCACGGGAGGACTTACGCCGAGCAAGCAAGAGGTAGTTGCGGCCATTGAACTTCATGAATTCTTCATCTACGTTACGTCAGGGGAAAGCATTACCAACCATGTCGCGGCACCAGGCAGCTTCCGCTCGCGGACGCAAACAGACCGGGACCAGGACCAGGATGGAACACCGAGATCGAGCTGCTGCGGCCTCAACAAACGGTCTGCTCAACCGCCAATTCGCCAGCATTACGGACGTGCTCGTCAAAGCAAGTCAGCGTCGCAACGCTGAACTACAAGAGCTACAGCAGAGGCGTTCGAGGCCAGTACCCATCCCATCAACACCAAAAGCTGCACCAGAGCTTCCTGTCACCCCCGAGCCTGAGCTATCACAGGGCAGCGATTCTTGTGACGATCGTCCCGAGCTTGAACAAGCTTACAAAAGTGACGAGAACACTGCGAGTGACGAGCCAATGGCGGCTGCTTCTGTTGAAGGATCATCAGGTAAGCATTTAGGCATCAACTAATCGCTCAACTCAGCCCGACTAACCAACAAATAGACATGCAACAGACACAGGTTCACCTGCGCGGCGGCTACTTATCGGACCGTGCCGAGAATCCCAAGATGATGCTCGCGGAGCTCGATTCGTCGCTGCGACAGCGTTCAGACATTGGTAATAAGGAGAAGCTTGATGGTGACTATGATCTATCACGAATGCTGGCAGATATGAAGCGGGATCTGTTCTCGTCAAAGGATACTGTGGTTGTACGCGACAACAGTCTGAAGGCCACGGGCGCAGACCTCAGTTTGAACAAGGAAGACGAATTGTCAGCTTTGGCCGAGCGTCTAGGCGTCGACATTGGCGAAGACGATATCATGGAGAACAAGGAAGCCATGCCTGCCGAATCAGGTGAAGAGAAGCAAATCCCTGACACAAACTGTTCCAATGATGAAGACGATAATCTCGAGACTCTCCTCGCGAAGATGAACGCTATGTTCTCTCCACCCTCCAACATGACCCCCGACAGCTCTCGCAGAACCGCCCAGGCCGTATCTGTTGTCGACAAGACACTAGCCTCTCCACAAGACACAACTGCGATACTCGAGCCGAAAGGCATACAACGTCCAGATATGAATGAGTCTGAGGCCAAGAAAGAGAGGGAAGACATGGTGAAGAGGGAGAACGAGAAGCTTGACGCCACCATCAAGTACGTCCTGGAAGAGGAAGAGAAATATCACGCGATCGAGGAGAAGAAAATTCTACCAAACCGTTTGATCGTCACCAATCTCGCTGCTAGCGTAGACGAGGAAGCCATCCGCATACTCTTTATCGAGTACAGATGGGACATGTAAGTCATACACTATACACGTCAGTGAATGCATGCGCTAACTAGAGTTCGCTAGTCGCAACATCACCATCCTTCCCGAACGCGAGCCGGTCAAGAGGACTAGAACGGCATATATCGACATAGACAGCAGGAAGGAGGCGATTCGTGCGTCTTATGAGGTGGGAAGCATCTACGGATTGATTGTGAAGATCAAGTTGGCGGTGGAGTAGAGAGGGATGAAGGCTAACATGCTTGTATGTGGACTACGAGATATCGGGCAATAGTGTATTGTATCTGTGAAAATACTTTTTGAGTAACTACTTAACAAGGAATACTCATCCGGTCTGTATCAAGCAGTACCTTTTCCATGAAAGCGTGTAGCCTCAGACTCCCTTGTCGCTCGCCAGTGCCTTCTCCAGCTCACGATCAGCGCTTAACTCCTTCTCAGCTCCCTCAATCACACCCCCCAGTCCTTTGGCACAGGCCTCCAACTGCGCCTTCTCCACCTCGTCAAGCTGAACTGGCATGGCTTTGATGATACCCTTTCGACCAACTACTGCTGGCATTGACAAGCAGCAGCCCAGCTCAGGCTGGTAGAAGGACAAGGGCCGAACGGATCGTGAGTCGAATAATATATACTTGCAGATACCAGCCGCGATGTTTCCGATGCCGTAGCTTGTGCAACCCTTCGCCGCGATGATCGCGCCAGCTGCTCCACGAGTATGAGCCGATATTTGGTCCTTGAACTCCTGAGACATCGTGTCTGGCGGAAGAGCAAGAGCAAGTGGTGTTGTGCCGATAGTAGCGCTGGACCACGCAATCTGTATCTTGTATCAGCATGCCTATCTCTCCTGTCTCGTCACCCTCTCCTCTCGCCGCAAAGCAACCAGGGAAACTGTACTCACAAACTGACTATCCCCATGCTCCCCCAACACATAAGCATCAATACTACTCGGCGCCACCCCCGCCCTCTCACTCAGCACGCCCCTCAACCTCGCAGAATCCAAACTCGTCCCCGTCCCCAACACCTGACTCTCGGGCAAACCCGACAACCGCCTCGCAAAATACGTCAGGATATCCACTGGATTCGCCACAAGCAGTAAGATCGTGTGCGGACTGATCGGCGCCATGGCACTGAATATGCTCTCTAGAATGTGCAGGTTACGGGATAAGAGGGATAAGCGTGATTCTCCTGGCTTCTGCTTTGCGCCGGCGGTTATGACGACGATGTCTGCTCGGCCGGCGTCGGCGTGCGTTCCGGCGCGCACGCGGACAGAGGTGCCGCCGCGGTAGGTGGCGTCGTTTAGATCGCGGACTTGGGCTTCCAGGAGCGTGGTTTTGGGGTCTACGAGGATTACCTCTGAGCAGATGGGTTGTAGGATGAGGGTGTAGGCTAGGGTGGAGCCGACGTCGCCGCAGCCGAGGATGGCGATTGTGGTTTTTAGTTTGGGGGATGCCATTGCGTTGTTATGGTATGTTGGTTCTTGTGTTTGTGTGAGTAGGTAGTTGCACTGTCGAGGTGTTTGTGTGGTAGAAGAAGTTAGGTGGTGAGAGGCGCGGAATCTGAGTGAGTTGTAGGACTAATAGTGAGGGGCTGTGGAGATTCCATCGCTTGAGGATATATATATACTCTACTCATCCATGTGTCTTGGAAGTCGCATGTTGTGTTACGTTGCCAAGGCCTGGGCTGCTGAGAAGTGGTGTGATCTGGGGTGGAGCTCAGCCACTCACCACCCGCCTCATCGCGCAAACACGTGTTGGCAGCATCATACTAACAATGCTTTCACGGGCCGTTTTCGTGTCATATCTTACTGTGCCCAAAATCGGATGCATACCCCCCGACGTATATACTATCTTTTGTACTCAGAACAGTTCAGTTTCAAGGTCGGCGGTCAGGAGCTCCAGGTCCAACCTCCTTCGCAGTGGTGAAGGCAGACGTGTACATATTAAGCCCACTGTTCATGCAGCTCATCCTCCAGGGGCAGCATCGTCTTTTGCAGTTCCTTCGACACCTTGTCAGCCTCCTCCCAGACACGAAGAAGGTTCCGTCCTGCGATCTTTGCAGCATCTTCATCGCTTATGCCCTGCCTCAGCAATTCGGCGATAAGGTCAGGGAACTTAGATACGTCCTCTAACCCCTCAGGAGTGGTCTCAATGCCATCATAATCTGTGCCAATACCAACGTGATCATACCCAATTAACTCTCCAATGTGTCTAATATGACGTACGACGTGCGCTAGGGTGTTGTTCTCTGGGACGAAATCTGGGAAGGAATTTGGTGTTTTCGAAGCCTTGCAGGATACAAAGTCTGGATTAAAGTTGACCATGACGACAGAATTGCGCTGCTTGACGAGCTGAAGTATATCGTCGGGAACGTTTCGCGGATGCGGGCAGATTGCGTATGCGGAGCTGTGGCTGAAGATTGGTGGCGCGATACTGCCGTTCCAGTTTCCGTCACCTCGACCGATGAGTACGTCGCGCATGGTGTCTTGACTCACGTGCGCTAGATCTACTAGCATTCCTAGGCGGTTCATCTCCTTGACGAGGTCGCGACCTGCGGGACTGAGACCTTTCCAATAGGGTTTCGCAATGCGCGCGCTCCAGTCGGATCCCGTCTCGATTGCTGCATCGGCATACTTGTTGTGGCAGTTCCATGTCAGAGTCGCGTATCTGACTCCAAGCTGGTAGTAAAGTCGCAGAGTAGAGACCGAGTTGCCGATTTGGTGCAACCCTTCGATAGCTGCTGGAGCAATGAAACCACCGTTTTCAAATGTCTTGATGGCTTCCGCGCTGTTCCGGGATGGAGTGAAGTATTTTGGGTACTGTTGCCCTAGGCGGTTGAATAGATCTAGCTGGCCGAGAGTTGCTTTCACGACTGCATACATTAGTATTGATCCAATGCTCTGTCGAGTTAGATTGCCTTACTATTGTGATATCTTTCGTCAGCAAAGTTCGTCTCGTCGCCTAATGGACAGAGCCAGAAGGCACTCCAGAAGGCACCACCTTGATGTCCCTTTTCGAGGCGAGGGATATCCACATGCTGCGCTAGTCCGCCGTTCTCGAACTTGTCTGCGAAATCGCTACCGGATTCATTGTAAATATGGTTGTTGTATTTGCCCCGGATGAAGATCATGAGATCGTTATGGCCATCTCTTGGGTAGTCAGCATGTGGCCCTGCGTTTCACGTCCGTACGGCTGACCAATGAGTGGATTTTCTTGCAGTATCTTGACCGCTCTCTCTTCAACTGTCAATAGCTTTCCACATGTGTGCTTGTGGCCTGGAAACAACGTTCGGATCTCTGTGAACCAAATGGTCGACGCGATAAGGAAGAGGACTACGAGGAAGATAACGTCATCAAACTTGCACAGGCGCCGTCTCGAGGACCGGCGCTGGATTGGCGCAAGCTTTTGGCTGGTAGGGAGGTCGCCCGCCTTCTCCATTTCCAGTTTCAAAATAGGAGATGCAGGTGAAAAGAAACATGGTGCCAGGTTGAGCTGTTGTCATCCAGGTAGATCGGTCTTGGCAGGAGGGCGCGGACGGTTTAGGCGTTTGGTCCGAAACACCACGCGACGCGAACCTCAGAAACATTACGGCCACGAACACCTCAACCTCACATCTGCCATTTTCTCCCTCGCAGCCCATAGTCCACAAGTATGGCGATAATATCAGCAAACACCATGATACGCAGTATCGCACTGTTTCACCTCACACTTGCAGTCGTCCTGCTGCGGAATCCCGCCCTGATATCGAACCAAAGCGTCATTCTCCTGCTAGGAGAGTCAATGCAGCTTGTACGTACTGCAATACTTCTGCTGATTACTGAAGTCTTGTCTGAAGTCACTAACACACCTCAGCCAACACCCCGCGACTTCAACAAGCCCTCGGCCGCAACAGCTTTCGTAGCCATCCTCTTCGCCTTCATCGGCTTCTCCGACCTGACGGCCCTCTCCCTACACGAAGACGTTTTCGACCAATTCTGGGGTCTCCAAGCACCCATGCGCCTCCTCTTCCTTTTCGGCCTCACCTCATACTGCTACGTCTTCAAAGAAGGTGGCATGTTCGCACCCAGGGGCATGGACTTCAGAATGCACGCTGGCGCTGGTCTGAACAACAGCTTCATTTTCACTTGGGGCTTCATGGAGGTTTCGGCGTGGTTCTGGGTGTTTACCACGTTGAGGGAAGAGAGGACGGAGAGGGCGAAGAAGGTTGCCGAGAAGGAGGCTCGGGAGAAGGATACACTGTGAGGCAGCTTTGAAGAGTCAGGATACGTTTCAGAGATGCTTGAATTTGGATGGCAGGCAACTGATTCGCTTGCAGAGTTCAAAGTCCTGTGCGGTGGTACAGATTAGGGGGACTGAAACTGCCATACCACGCCTCTGAAGCCGGCAGTGATCAACCCCGTCGGCAGAGAACAACACCTCCCTACACACAAGACGAGAGCACAGCGATGGATGCTCAGCAGAAGACAACATGCCAATTTACAGGTCAGAAACACAACTGAGCTAGTCTGCCTACTGTCAGTGGGTGCCCGCACCGAGGACAGCGTACGGACATGCGAACTTGTTGCTTCGTCAGTTGTGCTTCGATTCCATCATAGCCAATTCTGGATCATCGAATGCGTGTTCGGTCAGATATGTCGCCCAACGAAATGAAAGCCCGTCTGAATCATCGATGCTGCCATTCCCAGCTGGTCCTGCGACGTGACTGGACCGGGAAGCCCTTCCTCCAGACCCCAATGCATGCATGACATGGATTAAAGCGTCCTGCAAGGCGAGTGCACCAGTTCAACACTACTGGAAAGCGAAGCAACCCGTGCGGAAGAACTGGATTGAGCCTATCTAATACGTGTAGCAGAGCGTCCCTCCTTCTGTATTTAACAGGTCCTTGAGCGTGGCATTCCCTGCTAACAAGCCAATATTAATGGTAAAGTCCAAAGTAACGTTCTTGCCGCTGTAATCAAAAGGCGTAATAGGCCCACCGACTTGATTGAGACGCGTCTCGAGATCTTTCTGTTGCCATTCCCAAAAGATGCGGTCAATGTTGCCATGATGGAGGTAGAAGAGTGGGTCTGCCATGTGTCAGCATTTTTCCTAGTGGTATGTCTATGTGGCAGATGGGTATTGTCAGAAAGAATGAGAACCAGGCACTCACCACCAGGGCTCTCCGCCGCGTTTCCCATGGTACCCAGAATGCCACCGATACCAAAGTGGCCACTGGCATGAATGTTGGGAGGATCAAAGCTTCGCTGCTTCTCAACTGTCCTTGCAATACTCGTGTAATCCGGTTGTGCCAGGACTTCGTCGACCAGTCGTTTGTCTGCCATTCGATTGACGATCCACGGAACAAAGTCTCGTTTCAAGCAGTGTGGAGTGGGCACGTTCACTGTGAAGTGGGGAGGCGCGAATGGCCCGTTCATTACACATCCTCCACCGTTGTTGCCTGTAATGTTCAAGGGATTTTGGGCAGGAGTAGCTGCGACGGGATAGCCGTTGCCACCAAAACCTGTGTCTGGATTGAAGATTTCTGAATCAAACGGACGGGTGGATGATTCGTTATGCGGTTCGGCATCTAGAGACCAATCCCAGTATCTGCACATTGGTCAGATTGAAAGCTATTGATGTCATGAGGATACGTTTGAAATGGGTAGCAACTTACGGTTGGCCTCCAGTATATCCGCATTCATCCCTCAGTGCCTTTTCGTAGGTTGCCGTGAAGTAACGGTGCCATAGAAGGAAGTGACCCTGAAAGTATCAGCGCGCAAGATCGAACCTGGGCCAATAGGGCTCAACGTACAACCCAATGGATCTGAGGCTTCTGGAGCATGTGAACAGCTTGATGATCATCGAATCGGTTTACGGCTCCTTCAATGCCGGATTTGGCCTTTGTATGTGACAAACACAGAACGGCATCGATGTAGGATTTCTTCTGTGGTTCTGACAATTGTCTCCTATAACTGAAGCATCAGTAACGTATTCGGCATCGTACAGCTTTTGATGATCTTACCATTCCACCCTCTTGGGTGGATTTTTGCACGAACCCAAATCACTAGTCGCAGGTAACGCTGCAGCTGCAGACCATTGTGTCAAGCTTAACCCGACAGGGAGGAGTTCGAGAAGACGCATGACGATCGAGCCGAAGATCCAATGCTGAAACGTAAATGACGGGAGGAACTGTCACACGTGCGATGCCTTCGAAAACAGAAACGTTCTGCAGGATCTACAGTGCCTAGGTACCGAAGAGCTCTCTCGTACACCTACAGCGAAGTAGGCACCTGAATAGCTGATGAAGGTTGACGATTAACAACATCCATCTATCTTATACAAAGGCTCCGCGATCTGGCTGTCGGCAGCCGATCTGGAATTGCGCAACCAGATCGCCTAAAGTCTTTTTGGACCTTTCTCCCGCGGTTGCATGGGAGACATTGTTGAGTATGGCAGGGACAACTGCCGATGATCCATACCTGATGCAGGCGAGACTGAACCTAGGAACCCATAACATCGGTGTACTCTTTACCTGGAAGACGCGCAGGCGCAATATCTGAACCGTTCTGCTAAGTTTGATCTTACAATGCGCAGCCTTGGCTTTACCAGGCGTAATCTCGTAGCCCGTTGCTTGGGTACGTGTAAATTGTTGCTGACACATTTGCCTTGGCTAGCTACCTGGGTTTACATACAGTAAGACAATTCCATGCGATGCACGCCATCTACGGGTACTTGTATCCTGCGCTGGGGTCCTGTTACTGGCTTTGCCCATCTGGAGGACCCCGGCGTACGGGGCGAGTGGCCCGCAAAGCCCGGGAGACATCCGGAGGCTCATTCGAACCTGGCTTGCCACCTCCGTAGTCAGAGAGGTTGTGTGTGGTAGATCGTTACGGAGTGTCCGGCATAGATGCGCTTACAGGGATGGTGAGATTGCGCAGCCGCAGCGTGTTGCCAGGGTTTTTCGGTACTGTTTCTTGATCCGTGTCAGGACGGACATCACGCAGCGTGATCTTCCGACCACGCGAAGGACGCAAGGACGCCGCTCTCTCTTCTTTCAGCGTTGCGCGCCTGAACTCCGACACACGGGCATGAATCGAGTTCTTCTCACTGTTTCCCCGGTGGCTAAATCATCAGTTTTGGTGGATGGCCGCCCTGACGCAACAGTACTGGAGCATCACCGTTTCTGGTCGGCCACAAGCCATTTAGTGATGCTTGCATCGGACTTTGACATACATATGTATAGTGAAGGATTCCGTCTATGCGTTCGACGGAGCACGTTTTAGCTCTCGAATATACTCAGGTACATGCCATCTGCCTTGCATTACAACGGCCATTCCTGCCCTACTGTATGTAGGCCATTGCCCAGGTATGATCGGGCCGAATCTTAGTGCAGATCATGAATCTAGGCAGCCGATGTTCCTGATTACGACTGGAGTTCTAGTCCTGCTATCAACAATTGCCGTAGCTCTGAGGCGAGTACCTGCAGCATTGGCGACATCCTTGGGTAGTAAGACACCGTTTGCTAACACCTACGCAGGCTTTACTGTCGCATCTTTCGCATCCGCAATGTTGGACTCGACGACTACTTCATGGTTGCAGCCCTTCTTGTCACGATTGGCATGGCGATTATGAATGGGTTTCATATCAGCTGGGGCACTGGGTATGGTTCGATGGTTGCAAGCGTATGTGCGTCGCTGACTACGACAGACAACATTTGAAGTACTTGGATGTGCCCTCTATGCGGATTCCCACACTCAAGCATTTCTATTTCTACCAATTAGTGTATCCTGTGGCACTGTTCTTTGTCAAGGCTAGTATATTGGCGTTGTACCATCGTATCTTTGAGCGGTTACAATTCCGGTACAAAGTGTGGTCTGTAGCTGCATTTGTCACGATCTACACAATTGTGGTTGTCTTCGTCAGTGTGAGTTCGTTACTCTGCTTCATCTGGAAATAATACTAATTCCTACAGGCTTTCGAGTGTAGACCCAAGCCATCACAAGCATGGTCACCTACGTTCCCAAAGGGATGCAACAATTTGCGAGCTACCTACTTGGCACTTGGAGGCATCAATATCCTTACTGATATCACAATCTTTCTACTACCCTTTAAACCCTTTTGGAAGCTACAGCTAGATTCGAAGCGGCGATTTGCGCTCTTTGGCGTCTTCGGGGTTGGAGGCATCGCCGTCGTTGCGTCAATAGTAAGGGTTTATGCACTATGGCTGTACAATGTCACCAGAGATATATCGTACGATTCGATATTTGTGAGTAGCTTCCAATGTGGCCCTGCTCGTCGAGATGCTGACCGTAACTCAGATTCTTCTTCTATCACAGATCGAAGTAAACGTCGCTATCATCTCCGCCTCGGTTCCAGCCTTACGGCCACTTCTCTGCAACACTTCTCTAGACTTTAGTCAGCCGGAAGCGTATGGTAGCGGCTATCGACGTACAGTCAGCAGCGGATCTACCATCAATGGCCGAAGTGATCGCAATCTGATCGAGTCTAGCGGTCAAATTTCGCTTCTCTCGATGGAGAGGTGTAGGCCGGTGATAGAACGGAAAACCTCATGCGGAAGAGGAGTGGATGGAACGAGCGAGGATTCGGATCAAAAGGACGATGGTATCACGAGGACAACGGAGACAACGATAGAATTTGAGCAGTTGCCTACCGACACCCTCCCACCCAGCAGGCGTTGGATGACTACAAGGCATTTGAATGGTACACGGTAGAAAAATGACATGTGACACACTACACAGTATAACGAATTTGACTTGTAGGATCATGGGAACGTTCACTATCAACCAATTGACCACTCGTCTAAGCTTCAGACTTGACTTGAAGACCTCTTCCCACATTACACGCGCCAGAAAGATCGCATCAAGCAACGAGGCAAAGTGACGCATCCTAAAACCACAATCGCTCTGTGTTCTGAACTTCCGCATAACAAAGACTCATTATTCCACGCCACAGCTCCCTCGTGGTACCATGCTCAAAGAAGAAGCATCAGCATGCCGGGAGCTAGTCCAAGAGCCCCGATCGTAAATAAGAACATCTCCCCAAAGCCTGAGGCACTTCCAACGCGAAGGTTGGCAGCAGCGCCGGAAAATTCTGCTGGAGTGGAGGTACTAGGCGATGCACTAATGGTAGTTGATGTAGCGGCTTCCGAGGAAGTTGCATCTTCTGAAGATGTGGTCGCCCTTGATGATGACGAGGCAATCCTAGACGTTGATGCAGGGGCCAAAGTCGAACTCGGTAGTGGTGTTGCCTCAACCGTAGGCGTCTCTGACTGTGTCTCTAGAGCAACGCTGATCGAGGCACTGATAGATTCGGCCGCAGAATTGGCGGCGCCCACATCCGATGCTGTCAGCGAGAAGGTGGTGTAGTACGTCGTTTCCGTGGATGTGATCTCGTAGGTAGCCTCGAAGTAATAGTAGTAGTAATAGGTATAGTAGTATGTCAAAGAGTAGGTGTACCACGAGTAGTCGACAACAACAGGATCTGGGATTGAGGTTGCGGATGGTGCTGGTGTAATGGAAGCAGAGGGTGGATCGCTTTGGTCAATGCGAGGAACTTCAGAGTATCCGTCAGGGCAGGTCTCGCCGGGTAGATGATAGTAGTCGCCTGTGCAGCATGTACCAGTAGGTGGGATGCATGGGAGATCGCCTGATAGTATTAGTCTCGGGTATGGCTCAATTGGAAAGGGTATTCACCAGGGCATACTGGAATCCATCCAGGTGAGTTGCACTCTTGAAGCTGACGAGGAGAAACGCCAGGCGCTTCCTTGAGAGGTCCCGCTTTGCCAGCGAATACGGAGTACGAGAAAGCGCTCAACAGCACTAGCGAATGAATGAGCATGATTGCTAATAAGAAACCGACTCTTTATGCAAACAAGAAATGATGATGATGATGAGTGAGATGGCTGTTGAGGTCCGCTGGTGAAACAACAGAATAGCCCTCTCAGCCTTCAGCAACCCCAGACTTTATACCACCATGCCGCCAAAAGAGCAGTAAACATAGCCTACCTGACAGCCTGCCTGGCAGCCTTCCGTGATCGCAGATGTCAGCTCTTCATCTCCACTGCTGCGGTTGTGCAATATCATGCTTGGCGACATGTCGTTGTTCCAGGAACTTCGCCAATAGGCCTTATTACGGCACGCCACGAGAGTGAAGTGTACAACGCCTCAACAATCCCATTGGCGGCCCATGGACGATGCGAGAAATGCGAGGAAACACGTGAAGTGTACCTGGGGGCCGAAATCGGATTGGCCAATCAGCTATGATCTTGGTCGCTACACAATATTGAAAATAGTGCTGTAGGTCGTATAAACCTTCAGCCGCAGTCTCTAGACGGTGAAGATGTCCCTTGTGCAGACCGGAAAGTTTGGGTCAAGCAAGTATGCCTTGCGCCAAGGTGGTTGCAGAGCTCTTGCTGCGGCGAGGCGTGTACCTAGGTACTGTCACAAGCAGCCTACAATGACCACCATCTGAGCTTCCTTGATTTAGAGGACGGCATGATCTGCACAACTGCTCCAGTAGGATCGTTGGTAATTCTTCACTTTATGGTTTGTTAGGACGCGCTCGTCGATGCGCGCCCACAGTGAGCCACGGGGGTTCAAGGCGAGGTCGCGGTGTGCATCATGTTGATAGCGTGAGGTAGCCAGATAGACCGCTGCTCCAAGTCGCACATGCATTCTGCTCAAATGCTGAAGAGCGTGAGCTCGTGATGCGAGATCTGCCGAGGAGATAGCAGAAGATGATCAGACTTGGATCTGGCACGCAATAGTCGTGGTGCTGGCATGAAGATGATCGCATACGAACTCATAGCCGATGCATTGCCTGGCGTCCGATGATCCTGTGTGTCGCATTCCTGAGGGCGCGCAAGTCGTATGGCTTCCCGTGTTAACGATCGGGGGCTGCAGCAGAGCTGTGAGTAGAGAGAAAAGAAAAAGAAGATAGACCTGAAAGAGATGACTAAGCTTTGCGATGAGACGTGGATGTGAAAGTCGATGGCTCATGTGATGGCGTTCTCCGAGCGATCGGGGCCGGCCGCGTATCTCCAGTCTTGCAGGGTCCAAGGTCACGACCCGACCGTTCGCCATCGCGTGTCCCCCACTTTCGCAAACACAACGCCTGCTTGCGACCAGATGGGTTTCTTCGCAAACTCTCCTACTTCTCTCTTCGCTCCAGGCGGATACGGCTGACGAGTCCCGCTTGTCCGATGCCACGCAACACAACAAGCACCATGGGCGAGGCAGCACATGCAAGCTACAACAATGCCATCGAAGAGCTGCGCGTTAAGGAGTACCCCATGCTGCAGGGTAAGTCGGTAGAGTATCCTCGTGGGCCTATGCTTACTTATCAGACACGACGTACCTGGACCATGCCGGCACCACGCTCTACTCCAAATCGCTGATCGAGCGCTTCTCGGCCGACATGATCGCGAACCTCTACGGCAACCCCCATTCCGCCTCCAATGCCTCCCAACTGACGACGCGGCGCATCGAAGATGTGCGGCTGCGCCTCTTACAAATGTTCAACGCCGACCCCCAAGAGTTCGACGTCGTCTTTGTTGCCAACGCCACTGCTGGGATCAAGCTGGTCATGGATGCATTCCGGGATCACGACGAAGGATTCTGGTACGGCTATCACAGGGACGCGCATACGAGTCTGATAGGGGTACGCGAGGCAGCGAAGGAGCATCGATGTTTCGCTTCGGATGGCGAGGTCAATGACTGGATTGACGCCCAAGACACTGGAGTTGGGTCGCCACAGCTGTTTGCATATCCAGCGCAGTCCAACATGAACGGGCGTCGCCTGCCGTTGGACTGGTCACACCGCATGCGTACGGGCAAAAGAAAGCGTGTCTACACCCTGTTGGATGCTGCGGCACTTGTCTCAACGTCGCCTCTTGACCTCGGGAATCCTGACGAGGCCCCCGACTTTACGGTATTGAGCCTGTACAAGATGTTTGGCTTTCCCGACCTGGGCGCCTTGATAGTCAGGCAAGCATCAGCATCGGTTTTCGACAAGCGACGCTACTTCGGTGGCGGCACAGTCGAAATGGTCGTGTGCTTGAAAGAGCAATGGCACGCCAAGAAGGCGGACGCATTACATGAAAGGTTGGAAGACGGCACTCTTCCGATACATAGTATCATAGCGCTTGATAGTGCCATGGCCGTCCACAGGGAGCTCTACACCTCATTGGACAGGATTTCGAGCCACACCACCTATCTCGCCCGGCAGCTGTACGAGAGACTTTCGTCGTTACGGCACGGGAATGGCGAAGACGTCTGCCACGTGTACAATGACCCAGCCTCCAACTATGGAGATTCGCTTACCCAGGGCCCGGTTGTTGCGTTCAATCTTCGCAACCAATGCGGAGGCTGGGTGAGCAATGCAGAGGTGGAGAAGTTGGCTGCAATCAAGAACATCCAACTCAGGACCGGCGGACTCTGCAATCCCGGTGGTGTTGCCTCATCGCTAGGATTGGCACCGTGGGAGATGCGAGAGAATTTTTCTGCCGGGCAGCGGTGCGGTAACGATAATGATATCCTGCGTGCGAAGCCGACCGGCATGATACGCGTCAGCTTTGGAGCGATGAGTACCCTATCGGATGTGGACAAGTTTGTTGGCTTCGTGCGCGAATTCTTCGTTCAGGAACGCCAGCTGGTGGACACGTCTCCAATGATGTCTCCTGCTGTAGAGCCACCAACTCAAAGTCGCTTGCACGTGGAGAGCCTATCTGTCTACCCTATCAAGAGTTGTGCGGGGTTCAGCGTACCGCCCGGTAGTGCATGGGAGGTGCGCCCAGAGGGTCTTGCGTGGGATCGCGAGTGGTGTTTGGTTCATCAGGGCACCGGAGCCGCACTGAGTCAAAAGCGCTACCCAAAGATGGCTCTCATACGTCCCAGTATCGACCTCGAGAAAGGACTTCTACGGGTGAGCTTAGTAGGCGCTCTGCAGAACACAACCGATATGCATGAGATCACTGTGCCTCTCTCCGCGGATCCACGAATGTTCACGGACGGAGGTGTATACAAAGACGCAAGAGCCAAGGTCTGCGGAGATTCTATCGAAGCAAAGACCTATAGGTCGAGCGACGTATCGGCATTCTTTACGCGGGCTCTTGGGGTGGCCTGTCACCTTGCACGCTTCCCTGCTGCTAGCAACGGGAGCGCCACCTCAAGACACTCCAAAGCGCATCTGCAAAAGTACCAGAAGGCGGGCGCTATGCGAGTACCCGGCGCTTTCCCAGAAACGGTTCCCATTACGCCCGGCGCGTGCGTTTCGAAGCCAATCTTACTAGCAAATGAGAGTCCCATCCTTACTATATCACGATCGAGCCTCAACCGCCTTAATGAATTGATCAAGGCAGAGGGCGGTAAAGCGGCGCAAGCAGAGGTGTTCAGAGCCAACATCGTGGTTGCGGAGAACCCAGCGTACCCGCCTGGGCTGGAAGACCCGTATGCGGAAGACGACTGGCGCTACCTCCAGATTGGCCATCAGTACTTTGAGATGCTAGGAGCGTGTCGCAGATGCCAAATGGTCTGCATTGACCAGCAAACCGCCGAAAGAAACCAGGAACCCTTTGTAACGCTCTCCAAAACACGACGTTTTGATGGTCGCGTATACTTTGGCGAGCATACCTGTCATGTACCCTGGGACGATGTGCCATCCCCTCTAAGGCATAACCCCACCATCACGGTCGGCGATGCAGTAAGCCCTATTAGAGAGGATGAGATACACCAGAACAGCCACCTGCAGGCCCTCGTAGGTTGAGCCACCCAGGCCGCCCAAGGACCAACTCTCTACCCTTGTTGGTACGCGACATAGCTGAGTATGCTTCGAGGCCACACGGCCGCAGCTTTCGCGCGTGGCTTCAGATGGTATACAGCAGGAGACGGTAATTGGCCAGGTAGCTATGTACAGTGTAACAGAGATTAGACGGGCGGGTCGCCGAGCACACGGCCATGGAGCAGTTGAGACGTTGATGTAGGCAACGTGATAGGCATACGCAACTCATGGGAAGGCCCATGTGTAAGCGCTGGTAGTGATGTTTCAACGGCGAACCAGAGTCAGGTGTCTGGTACGTAAGAAAGGTGGCAGATGGCATGAGACGGAAGCGCGCGCGCCCTCCGAAGCAACATAGACAGAGACAGCGGCTGCAAGCAAGACATAAAATCGTCTAATGCTCCCACGAGATGAGACGCACAGCTTGCACACAGCTTCAATTTGTTTCCAGCAACATCGTTCATGAGGCACATTCCCTTGCTTGCTACTTTGCCTTGATCTGACGCCAACGTCTCATCAGCTCGTCTCAGAATCTCTTACCGGGCAAACTACCAGGTCGCCACGTTCAGCTTCAGATTACGAGCTTGCCTCCCGCACATCGACACCGCACATCACACACCCGAAAGCTACGGGGCGAATCAGGCGCGCTTTCAGGCCGGTCAGAGTCTCGAGACCTGCAGGGGCTGAACAAATCACACATCTTGTTTCAGCGTTGGGCAGCGAATCGAATCCCTGTGGAGGTGTTCGCCAGTGCACGGGGCTGCATATCCTAGTCCTCGGCGCTTAGAGAACGCTGGGACGCTTCGCGCCCAAAATAACCGGACACGACCCATACAGCGGCCAACAACAACAGCGCATCCGCGCCAAGCTAGTGTCATAGTACATACAATAAACACTCTCGTCCCCAGGCGCCAAACGGTACCTGTCTGCCTGCCTCGCTCTCTCACCCCTCCACTTTGCTGTGGAAGAAGGCATAGCACAGCTTGCAGTAATACCGACCAGGATCCAAGTCATTCGTTCACCACCACGGTATATTCAACACCATGGCTGCCACCGACTCCAAGCCGACGCTGTCTACACTCAAGACGCCCATGTCTGCCACCTACCCCTCGGAACTCAGGTCGCCCATGATAACCTCAGCAACCACTCCCATCTTTGCCAACATCAAGCGGGAGGATTCGGATCTCAAGACACCCATCACGCCACCAACAGCCTACCTGGAATTCCTCAAGAACTTGTCACCTGTTCTCTCAAGCCCAATGTCCACTGGTACCAGCTCCAAGTTCGTCTTCGGTGACAGTCGCCCCACCTCAGTAACATCATCGGCCTCCAGTGCGTCCTTCACATCGACATCAGCCCCAGTAGACAAGGACAAGGACTCGCCAGCAACTTCAAGATCCAGCAGCTGCAGCAGGTGCGACACCACCAAGGACGAGCCACCAATGTCTGCACCACCAACCAAGCTCCAGACCGTCACTATCCCACCACCATCACCCTTCACGCGGCCCCATTCAGCGCGGACACCCCGCCTTTACATCCCCCAATCACCCTATTCGCCCGCTGCAGTACGGTCACCAGCAAGCGCAAAGTCCATCCAATCACCATTTTCTGCCGTCTCCTCGCCCAAAACCTGGGATGCGGATAAGAAGACTGGCCGGTCAAGGCGCGTTAGCGTGCGCGAAGTCGTTACACGGACAGTGACATATAGTCGCACACCAGTCGACGCGAAAGCTCCACAGTTTCCGCAAATTGACCCCGCACCCCGCGGCAAGAGGAGGAAGGTCGAGTAGAGATGCGCCATCGTTGCGCAAACTACCGCTTCAGAACTGGCCCCAGCATGGGCACCCGCCTAGTGCTACACCACGATACTCTTCCAAGCTCTGCCCTGGTGCATACCGTAACGCTTTGAATTCCCATTCGCCAAACGTCTACTATTTTACATTATACACGACTTACAACCATCCAACCCGGCCACTTCAACTAATATCTCGGGTCCAGGCGATCCGAATCGCAACCATTATCTTCAACCATCATCATCCAACATCAATCACGACCGCGACATACCAAACCATCACACCATGAACACCTCTCCCACTTTCCCTATGTTTACTACCCCACATCAATAGGGAGCGACGTTATGGCCACGTCACTTCCCTCTCACGACCCTGTCACGGCGGAAAACATGTCTTCGGCGTTGGGGCTTCACCATTACATTTTACCACATTTTACTAGCGGATACCAATATACAGCGGGCGGGAATGCGCCGGCGCTGTTTGATTGGCTAAGCGAGTACGGAGATTACCTCTTCAATCTACTCGAGAGAGGCGACCAAAGGACGATGCACGCACGCGCGCGCACGCACGCAAGGTTTCCTACTTGCCATGTGGGTGCGTTGCATGCAGGTTTTACTGGTACTGCAGGTGTGTGGACATCTGGAACGCGCCCTTGTGGTGATAGGGTGGGCGGTAAAAGACACGAAAACAATAGCTCTTGCCGCCGTACTCGATTCACCTTGGGCGAAGCTAGCGAGGTCAGATGAGTGGCTTCTCCACTTGCAGTTCCAGGTTTCCCAAGTCGCTGCAGTATCAGTACTAGCCCAGAGAGAGAAAGAGAGCGAGAGAAATGAAACATGATAACCTACTATTCAAACGATGTTCTCTTGTGCACAATACTACATGTTGATCTCGATTGATTTTCGCGGCGGAACTAACTACGATGGGGTATGCAAAGGTATACTACACAAGATCCCTACACATAGAACCACACACCGCTCGGTCACGCCGGCCGGTGAGAGAGAGGGAATCAATCGAACGAGCCTCCTCTGGTGGTCGGTCTGCCATTTGCTGTTTTGGCAGACCGCCTTGTGACGCGGACACGCATACCCGCCGTAAGAAGCCAATATTTCCCCAGATAACGCATGGCAATCTATATGCGCTTAGTCTGCCCAATCAACCTCCACTGGACGTTAGCCACCCTCGATGTAACAGGCCACGACCTTCCACCTTTCAATATTCTTCTTTTCTTCTTTTTTTTCACCTCGGCAGGAGCATGCAAACCACCTCGCCAATCATACATGTATGCTGACGGACATGTCAATATCCGCCCCCCAGTGTTCTTGTGGTGGTGCTGCGCAACTACAGTAAACAGGGCGGAAAAGGGCGCACGGTACGCTACCCGTTTGCCGCGTAGGTATGCAACGCAGCTGTCATGTCATGTCATGAGGGAAAAAAGCAAGCAAAGAAAGCTCAGGCCCAAAGTTTCCCAAGGCTGCGTAACCTTCCCGCTTCTTCTAGCTCGGTATGGCGAGTTGGCCAGTGAAAAGGACGAGATGGGGTGCGCAGGGATGCCACAGGGGTGGGGTGGGCGCTTAACCAGGGCTGTGGAGACGGGTGGCGCTAGGTGGGCTTGGGGTCGCCGATTGCTCACGTTTGATCATGTGAAGGTGGGCAGGAATGGGGATGCGGATGAGGTTGCGGATGGAGCTATTGAGGTTCGCTAGGGTGGTATTTGGAGGTTGGAGTTGAGGCGGTGGAGGTAAATTGGAGAGTAGGTGTTTCTTGTTGATGAGGTAAGTGGGTGCTGCGCGTCCAAATAGATCAACGCACACACACACCAGCCACACGGGAGCAACGTTGATGATCGGAAAGGTAGCAGTAATCCCTCGCGGAGCAGCACGCCGCCAACCATGCTCTCACATCTATTTTCCATCTCCCCAATTTCCGTTCTTTCAGATACTTGGTTTCATGACCCCTCGTGTCAATGAATCCTTCCATACGCGACAGCACTGAATATACAGCCGGAACAGCGCCGAGCCGCGTCTCTTGCGCATAATCTTCCCTTTCGCTTTCGAACAAGACAAGCCCACATCCCCAGCGGCACCTGCCCATTCCACACTGCCGCGGCTCAGAAATAGCAGAGAGGCGGTCTACGCCGTACGCGCTCCAGCGCGCTTGCTCTGACTCATGAGAAGTCGTGCCGCAAGAAGGCTCAGTCATCGGTGTGCCTTCATCCCCAGCGGCGTTGCGGCACAGAAGACCAGAGCGAAGGCCTTGGATGTGTCAGACGCGCTTAAATGGGTTCCCAAGTCCATGGCTGAGGGGCGATGGATGTGGTGATTACCACGCCTTGTAGGCCGTTGGTCCCTTTGTGAATGAGGCACGGCGTCGTAGTGTGGTATTGGATTTGGAAACCAACTCTCCAGGGTTCAGATGGGAACCTTCGGGTATGGCTACCTGCCCGGAGACTTTTCTTGCATATCTGCCTGGACAATCTAAACGGAGAAGACCGCTGCAACAGGCCTGTGTTATAATCTCCACGCTTGTCATGTCAACCTGCGATCAACACTCATAGCAGGGCGATGGGCGTCATGCATATCAATCACATAGCCTCCTCGTTGTGCATGCAAGCGGGAGGACTATCAAACCTGCCGTTGGAACTCAATCGTTATGCTTGCATGGAGATCGCTCCATCGTCATTTTATGGACTGTGCCTCGTGCTTGCAGATCGTTTCTTGCAGAGCTAGTACCAAGATGGAGCCCGGCACATAGGGCTGGAAATTTGGCATCTCGCGAGAAACGAACGCCTGATGCTGCGGGTCGAGATCAGGCGGCCGAGTGGAGGCGATGAGCTGCGCCTCGGCTGACTGAAGCGAAGGAAGAGGGCGGTTTATAGATCATGGGTTGTGATGCACGGTTTCTGTCTCTCGTACGTAAGTGGTGGGATGTTGGGCTGATACCGCGTTGGATTCCGATGACTGTGAGACAATGTCTGATGCTCGGAGTAAAGGACTGTACCCCGAGTGAGAAGGAGTCCAAGGGAAAGTGCTATGCCTGTTGAAGCCCACAGGCTTCGAGCGACTAGGACAGAAAGATCGCCAAAACGTACAGCTCGATGCAAGATGACATGACATCAAGGATGAAAGAGCCAAAGTTCAGAGTCTACTATACTACTATGAATACACGTGAAGTCGAAAGACGATCAAAAGTCCCATTTACGGAGCGTCGACCATGTCCTACATGCTCAAGTGCCCTATGAGCTTCTCCAACACCCCAGCAACAACCTTCTCGTTCTTGCCTTCCTGCCTTTTATTCTCCCTTGTCGCAACCTTCTCCAACTGCTTGGCCACATCCTTGTTCTCTTCAGCCTGCCAATACGATTCCGAGCGTTCTACAAACCGTACGAAAGCTTCTAGCACAACTTCTTTCCCTTCCCAGCTCTTACCACTAAGAGCCTTGTCTAGTACAGGCCAGATGACCTTCGCAGTAACGGGCTCGATCTTTTCGCTACCGACGGCGTTGGTGATTTGCAAGACACAGTCAGCAATGGTCTTGGCGGCTGTGTGTTTGATGGCCCACTGCCTGCTTTCTAGGTGTGTTTCAGAGAGAGCGAGAATTTCTTTGAGGTAAAGAGAGACGGTGCGGGAACCTGCGACATGATCATCCCATGTCTCTGTGAAGCTCTTGCGTACTTGCTCTTCCGAGTCGTGCTTAGCCAGGAAGATGAATGGAAGCAGGTCTGACGCGAACGATGTGAAGCGGTCGGTAGCGTATGATGAGATGGCACGCATGATATCCGCGGCGAGTAGGCGGTTCCTGTCGCTGTTTTCTTCAGACTCAAAGTACAGCTTGTGTACGAAGGTGACGGTGGCAATGATCTGCTTATCCGAAGCGAGGCGTGCAAGATAGCCAGCTGCAGCTGCATACGAGGAGCTGACGGTTTCATTGCGGTCGTGTATCTGCTTCTGAATCAACTTGAGGAAGCCGTCGGCGTATGGGTTGAACAAGAAGCGATGTCGTGTAGCCAGAGTGACCAGGACCCTCGAACATCCAACCTTTGACGGCAAACCAACTGCGTTTTTCATCGCAGCCTCAATGCGGGGCACGAGAGCTGCCATGGTGTCTGCATCTGCAAGGTCAAGGCAGCGCTCCACAGATTCGGTCAATGGTGATGAGCGCACGTTTGCAAGTCGCATGTCGTCTATCTTTTGCTCCGTGAGGTTGTACTTGCTGGCGTTGAGATGTACGTAGTTGATGGCTTCGGGCTCTAAGCTACTGAGCAGTCCGAGCAGACGTTCCACGAGCTCCGGAACGTGGGGATTAAGTGTTTTGGCGTTGCTCTTCTTGACAATCTGAAGCAAGGTGTGCACTGAGAACATACGGACCTCTTCAGCCGAAGACTCCAAGCCACTGGTGGAGAAGAGGAAGGGTATGACACGTTCGAGCTGGATGGTTGCGGATTTGTTTGACGCATCACCGGCTTCGAGGGAACGAGTGAGTATGCCAGTGAGGACACGGGCGAGAGATGCTGCTGCGACGCGGACGGTTTCCTTGATGTCATCGAGAACCTTGAACGTCTTTCCCCAGATCGCGTCAAGATATTTCTCGTACTATTCGAAGTTATCAGTATGCTTATTGTGTTGTACTGCGATTTCCTTACCTTTTCAATGCTTCGTCCTTGTACGAGGTCCGCGATAGCTGCGCAAGAAGCCTGACGAACGCGCCACTCCTTCGTGAGTATGCTGACTAGAAGATCGTCCATTATTGCGTCAAAATGTTTGTCGATAGTCGCCGAGGAGTCCTTGACGAGCGCGTTCCAAATGTCGTTCATCGAGCGTTGCACATTCGTGTTTGGATCGAACCTGAGTCCATGTTAGAATATGATGTCGTCAAAATGTTCAGTAGGTGTCTACTAGGTCAGCGAACATACCGATATCGATAGAGCTTCGGGTAAAGCTTGGGGTTTTGGGCCAGATATCCGTCGACACTTGAATCGGAGAAGATGTTACTCAGGCCAAAGCGACCAAAAGCGGCTCTGCTTGACCAGATGGAATTATTCGATGCCATTGACATGAAACGGTATACCAAACTTGAATCTCCAACCTCAGCTGCCAGGTTCAGAATGTCCTTGTAAGTCGTGATGGACCCGTCTCCAGTGGGCAGCGCACCAGGCTCGAATAGCTGAGTATCGTCCGTAACAGTACCAGCCATCTTGGACTTGTTGTCCGAGAAAGAGCCTACTAGATCGCGGACGAGGTCATCTTTGAGTTGGCGATCACCCTTCTCATACACCAACCCTAGTCCTCGCGAAGCTGCTTCCTGAACAACCTCATCACGATCAGAGAGACAATTCTTAAACGCTACCTGGCATTGGCCAAGGTAACTCTGCATCTCGGGCTTGTGACCACAGTACTGTAGGAGACACAGTAACCATATCACTGAAGCTTTCTTCAATGAGGGTTTGGTCTGCACGCAACCCTTCAACGTCTTTTCCAAAACTGCCCCAAGCGTCTTCTCACGCTTAGGTCCAGATGGTGTCTGTAGGGGCGCATCCCATGGGTCTTGCGGTTGGTTGGGATGTAGAATGTCGAGTTCGGAAGTCAGAGCCTTCGAGTCCCAGCCACTAGCGAAGCAGCTTAGAGCTTCACCAACTGAAAAGTGTACTTCCGGCTGACGGACCTCATGTAGCTCATATAGCTTGTCACCGATGGCCTTGTATTCTATAGCTTCCTCAGCTTCGGCTCCAGTCTCCTCTGTGATCATGGATAGATGGCCTAAAGCCATGATGGCACTGGTCGTGCCTGTCTTGGCGGAATCATATATTTGTTCGGCAATGTCTTCGACCTTTGCGTACTTGGACAGCAACGAGGGGGTGATAACGTAGAACAGACTGAGTTGATCGATGCAAGAGAAGGCTGCACCCTTCAAAGTCGCGTCCCGAGAGTCCTTCATGATCTCTACTACTGATTGTAACAGTTGTTGAATGGGGTGATCATCAGTTATCGTTGCAGATGCTGCTCCACTTCTCCAGAACGCTCTGCTGTAATAGTAGCCAAGCGCTAATATGATGCCGCTTATCTGATTGATATCAGCACCGACAGCCGACTTCCAAGTGCTGAGCTTGTCGAAAAAGACTACTTGAGCGGACTGAAGAGCGTCTTGATCAATGCTATCGTGCGATGCTAGCAAGCCATACGCGTGGGCGGCGGCGAGTCGCCGCCCAGTGTTGTTAGCTATGATAGAGGGCTGCAAAGCGCGGAAGTCTCGGACAACGTTGGCTTGAACCCAGTGCTGCTGCGGTAGTAAAGATAGCATTCGCACGAAAGAAGTGCCAATGTCGCCAATGTCACTAACATCGTCTTTTGTGAGTCTGTCAAAACTGGCTCGTAATATCACTGCAAGCGATCGAGCGTGGGCTTTGTCTGCCGCATATGCACGGAACGCTTGCCGAGCGCGCATGTCCGTAGTCATCTGGGCATCAAGCTTCCTGTCCCAATCTTCCGGAATTTCTTCACCCATCTCTTTGTCATGTAGCGCAGAATGCATCGCGACGCTAGAACAGAAGCTGATGACAATCGGTAGAGCTCCAGGGTATTGCTGGTAGAAGTGTTGTATCTGAACAAGAGCATCCTCTGACTCGTCGATATCCATCGCGTCTTCATCCTGCCCTTGCTGAACGATAATAAAGTTGACCAGCTTGTCGAAGTCCGGAAAGACCAATGTGCTTTGTTCGCGTTCGCCGGGTGGGGTATTGGACATTCTGAACCAGTATGGATCGAGACCACGTCGTCCTTCCTCTATGACCTCATGCCTTTCGGAAGCCCCTCCACTGACAGCGAGAATGTCGATCCATCGCGCCAGCACATCCTCATACGGAAGACAGCGGTTTGCAAATCGTGTCGCAACATAACGTGTGCTTCTTGTAAACCGATCTGAAGCTGGCGTGTTATGTTGATCTACAGACGCGTATCTAAGTAGTATCTGCCGGAACCTGGGCATGACAGAAGGATCGAAAGGTTTCGAAAATGCGCCGAGTACTGAAGATAAGGCTTCCTCTATACTGACAGCTACATCCTTTCCTGCGGAATCCTCACGGAGAGATCGAAACAAAAACTCTAACAAGTCCAGGGACGGTTCTAGGAGTATCTTTTCGGGGGCAGCCTTCGCCAACAGTCCGATGGTCTCATAGCCATAGCCTCGTAGCTCCATGTCTTGGTCATGATCTGGAGTTGGCCAGCCTTGATCTTGGATGAAGGCCCTCAGGTTGCCTACCAGACTTTCAGCAACCTGGGAAAGGTCGGAGGACTGTCCACGACGTGCAACGAAGTTGACTAGTGAGAAGATGGCTGAGCGAAACTTGGAAGCTTCCCTCCCTGCTGTCTTGTTTGTCGCATTCAGTTCTGGTGAGAGAAGGCCTTCTTCAACGAGCCTCGCTATTTGCCGTGGGTATGCAGTGCACCTGACAGATCTTGACAAGACGTTGAGTATCCTGATTTGTAGTGGTGTCTTTACGGGCAACGATCCAGTCGTCAAGCTCGAGCCAAAGTAGAGTTCGAACAGAGCTTCCACAACTTCTGGTTGTTCAAAATCCTTGGATAGCATTACACGTTTCAGAGTGTCCTCGCCAACCTCTGATATCCGGGAGTTGGTATCTGCAGATGCGAATAGTGCTGGCAAGAACTTTTCATCTTCCTTGAACAGCCCACTTGCCATGAAGCGCGTGACCAGGGCTTTTGTTTCAGTCAGATTTAGGCCTGCATCGGAGGTGGGATCCCAGGCATCTGGCTTGCCCTGGAGCGTCAAAAACTTGTAGTCTTCGACAGATAAACCCGGACAACGCAACGTGGCTTGGGCCTGAGGGTTACTCTCTCGCACGATGCTTAGCATGAGTAGTTTCCCAAACCATTTTGAGAGGAAGGCTGCATCGTCATCGGAAAGGCCCAAAGTTGACCTCAGCTCATCGTCCTCCTTGCTGCCGCGGAGGGGCAGTTTGAAATGGACCAGAAGACGTAGAATGAGATGTAGCAGCTGAGAAGCATGCTGTTCCGACTTTTCAAAGTCTTTGGCGATGCCTTGCAGCAGGATGGGAAGAAGCTCCAGTCGTTCGGCGACTGTAAGCCGCGATATGCCTTGCTGAATGTAAAGGATGTCGAAATGGCGTATGAGAGAGATGTCGGGATTCTCTTTATACTGCTTTAGAAGAGCACTCACAGGGAGCTTGATGTCTCTGCGATGTTATGTTAGTGCAACACTTTGTCGGGCGAGGGTGAAAGCGTACTGTGACTTTATGCGGGTGTTGATGTGTTGGCAGATGGAGATGACCTTATTCCGCACAGCAACGCTATCTGAGCCGAGTTTGAGGAGTAGTGGAGAGAGATAGACTTTGAGCAAGTCCTCAAGCTTCTTCTCGGAGCTAGCAAGCGCAATGCGCATCTCGACTTTGCCCACCAGAGCAAGCTCTTTGGCTTCGGGGGTTTGTTCTGACGCCATGGCGCGATGTGATGTGATGGGACTATCGTATGAGGGTGCTGGTCAACAAACGCGAGTCTTATGGTAGGCGCAGCAGGCAGACGCGGATGGCGTGGCTCATGGGCGGCAGGAGGACTGGATGACCAAGCGATGCAGCGTCGTAGTGTACTGGGCCTCTCCGTCCGTGATTGCCACATGTGGTGTCGGACATTCACAGCGACAGGGGTGGGCGCACGGGTACCGGGATGACGCAGTCGCACCTGCCTGCAACAATCGCATCGCGTCTTCGACGTGCTTCTGCCCACGTCGACGCCTGCTGCCTCTCTGCCACTCCTACAACACCGCCTGGCTAGCAATTCGCCCCCCTCCTAGCCCGTCCCATTGCCTTCGACCACCACCCCGCCGTGTACCCGCCAGCACGCCGGAGCCGCGCCTGTCACAAGCCGTCGACCGCACCTGCAATCACACTGGCACTCGACGCCCATAGCTCGCACTGTGTAGCCCCCTCACCGCCTCACAAACCATCGCCCTACCCTGTGCACGCACCTCGATAGCCCTTGTCGGACGTTGATGGGTACTTAACTGCCCCACCACGGTTCTCTCTCGACTGCAGTCGCGACCGCCACACACAATTCTCGACACACGCCCGACCACGCAAACTTGCTACGCGAGCCAAACAGCGCCTTCGGAATAGCACGCCGCCCTCACAAAGGCTTCTGCAACCTGCCCCATAGGTTAAAGAGTCGTCTTTCCCTGCCCAAGCTCAGGACCACGCTCAAACACCCAAAGTCGAACCCCACACAGCCGCCCAAGATGGACGACGAGAACGTCCTCAACTTCTGCGGCATCACTTCGTGCGACCCAGACAAGGCCGCCCAGTACCTGCGTCTCACCGATGGCAACTTGGAGCAGGCCATCCAACTCTTCTTCGACTCCCCCGGGCTCGCCGATGCCCCTTCTGCTCCCTCGCAGCCCTCGGCCGCCGCTTCCTCCGCACAGAACCCCATCAATGTCGACTCAGACGATGACATGGACTTCGACCCTGCGCCACAAGGCACGACGCCACCCGCACGAGCACAGCCAGGCGTGGAAGATGACGAAGCCATGGCACGGAGGTTACAAGAGGAGATGTACGGCGGTGGCGCGCCTGGAGGAGCTGGCTCTGATGAGGTCCGCGCGCCCATAGAGCGGAGAATGGAAACACTCGTTGGGCCAGGCTCCAACTGGGGGCCTGCTGAGGACGAGGAGGATCTCGATGCCATGGTCCAGGAGCAGCTGGCTCGTCGGCGAACAGGTATGCCGCACACCTCATATATACAATTCCCGGACTTTGCTGACCCATCGGATCAAGGCCGCGCAGGTATCTTCAACCAGCACACCACCCACACCAATGTCTGGGACAACGCGACCGATTCGAGCACTCGGCGACGCGAGCTTGCGACCGCGACGGGCGGTGCTTCCGAGCAGTCCTCCAAGATGAACATGCTCGCAGAGCTATTCCGCCCACCATTCGAGATTATGTACCAGGGATCCTGGGAAAAGGCGCGAGACATGGGCAAGGATGAGGAGAAGTGGCTACTCGTCAACATCCAAGATCCTGCAATCTTTGATTGCCAGCGCCTTAACAGGGACATCTGGAAGAACGAAGACATCAAAGCGACGGTACGAGAGAACTTCATCTTTATGCAATACGCAAAAGACGACCAGCGTGGACAGCAGTACATGAACTACTACTTCCACGCCCGCGACAGCTCCGACGCCTACCCTCACATCGCCATCGTCGATCCCCGAACGGGTGAGCAAGTCAAGGTCTGGTCCGGCCCACCGATACCCGAGCCAGTCGAGTTCCATGCTCAGCTCCACGAGTTCCTTGATCGCTACAGCCTCAACGTCAACGCGAAGAACCCCGTAGCCAAGCGGAAGTCTGAGTCTAAGAAAAAGGACGTAGGCCGCATGACTGAGGAGGAGATGCTAGAGATGGCACTACAAAACAGCATGGACAACGGCAAGGGACCAAAGGATGATGACCCAGATGCTCTCACCAAATCTACGGACAACATCAAGGGCAAGGGCAAGGCCGAAGAAGCCGCACCGGAACCCGAAGCCGAGCCCGAGGCAGCTCCTTCAAATCCCGTCTTCGCCGCTATCTCTGCACATGCTCCCCATACCGAGCCGACCGTTACCGACCCCAAAGTCACGACCCGCATCCAATTCCGTGGGCCGTCAGGACGCCCAATCGTGCGCCGCTTCAACCTCTCAGATCCTGTTCGCCGCGTCTACGAGTGGATCAAGTCCGACGTACCCTGGGAAGGCAAACAAGGAGCTGAGTTCGATCTGGCGTTCATGGGCAAGAACCTCCTCGACCACGTCGACGACACAATTGAAGTCGCTGGACTCAAGGGTGCAAGCGTGATGGTAGAGTTCTTGGACAATGAGTAGTCCAGACAGCCCAACGGCTGCGCTGCACCGTACGAAGGTGCTACTTACAACGTATAGGCGTACAAGAGACATGAGTAACGAATACGTAGTTAGATGTTTCCACGCATCACCGCTTGGACGACATACCTGGGGTCTTTAGATCTTCTTACATTGCCGCCACTGACCCGTGTGCGGCCAAATACCCTTGCATTCTTTGGGCACTTAATGGGTGGTCGTGTTAGTCTCAGTATTGAATTCTATCAGTACTTTATGAAAAGTTTCTCTGACTACGGGTATACGTGCGTGGCATGACATCTCAGAAAGTATGTGTGAAGGTGAGAATACGTTGGATTATCATACGCTTCCGCCATGAGACATGTCTAGCTATCCATCGCAGAATGCACATCTTCGCCGATGTTGCTATGTATTCCAGTGCGTATCATCCGCGCCTACGCCATCAGGCGTTGAAATGTCAACTCACCCCCATCGATATAAACCCCCACTTATATCACCATCTTCCTCACCAACCTTCATGGTCTCGTCCGAAGAGTATTCGTAATCTGTATCGCCCTCTTCCTCATCAACCTTCATGGTCTCTTCCGAGGAGTATTCGTGATCTGTATCGCCCTCTTCATCATCAACCTTCATGGTCTCCTCTGAAGAATATTCGTGATCTGTATCGCCCTCTGCATCGGCATCTGTACTCGCATCCTCGTCGTCGCCAAAGTCGATGTCGACGTCTTCGAACTCTGCATCGCTACCGTTTCCATCCCAGGCATCTTCTTCTTTCGAGACGAAGAGATCATGCTTCCTTTCTTGAGTAGCCTCGTCGACGTCACTTTCTCCTTTCTCGACATCTCGCATGCTGACAAACAATGGCGGGTTCATCTTTCCCTTCTTGTTCCCGTCTTGGTCCAATTCCATGGATTTTCGCTTCTTCTGCGGCCTGGGTGGTGGGGAATCGTGTTCACCATCGCCGAAAGCAGAGTCGTGGTTACTGTTTGTTGGACTATCATTGCCGCGGGTAGATGGGTAGTTGTCAATTGACTCCGGTACAGGAAATTTCGGCACAGGAGGTCTTGCTTCCTGCTTGGAGAGTTCAATCGCAGCTTTGATACCGTCCCACTCTCCTTCCGCATACCCAGCGTCTGCTGCATCGGCAACTGTTCCTCCTACTTCGCCATTGAGTTGAGCATTCAGTGACATTGCGTAAGCTAGGTCTCTTTCTTGCTGGGCTTCGCGCTCTTCTTCGGTCACTTTGGCGACTAAATCGGCATTTGCAGCCTGGATCGATGCGAACGCCTTCTGAGCATCATCGTCCGCTTCAGTCGAGGTCGTGGCATCCTGGCATTCCAGATCACCTGGTCGTACGTAGTCAGGTCTCTCTCTTTCAGGAACGCCACGGATGGGGTCGGGGTTGTTGAACCAGTGTTCAGTACCGTAGTACTGTACTTGTAGTCTGCTTCTCATAGCTCGGTACGCTTGCCATTGACTCTCTGGTACTGGCTGTTCTTCTGCTACTGGTGCAATAACATTGCCATGGGGGTCTAAGTAGACGACTCGACCAGTGTGGGAGCGACCTAAGCGTGTCTTCGATGTGGTTACTTCCGGAAGTGTTGGCGTGGTCTTCAGACTGCCGCTGTTCTCTCCCGCCCCCCTTTGCTTGTCCTGGCTTTGCTCTGCTTGTATCATGCTCTCCAGCCTTTTGTGATCCGCACGCTTGTCTGTCATTCGCTCCAAGATTCCCATGGGCGTAAAGACAGGATCATTGATAGGCTTGAAAGTTCGCCTGTTATTGCTCGTCGAGTCACCAGGAGGAGGAATGCCAGACTCAAGACTCATCTTCGAGCCAGCCTCCAGCTGTGGATCGGGCGAAGCGGGTCGATTTGCGTCCTCATCCTCTTCGTAGTACATGTTCACGGCGTCGATCACGTTGTAGTTGAACTGTTCCAGCCAATTCTGGGCATCTTCAAAATCGATGTCCACGAGCTCGCGAAATTCTTGTATCGCCTTAAAACTAATCTGACTTCTTGTTGGTCCTTCGTCAGTCGTACGCGGAGCTGCAGGCGTGTCTTGTGTTGGCAGCTTCTCGTCGCTTGAAGGCGTACTCTGAACAAGCCTTCGCAACGACTTGGGGGATGCAACCGTGTCAGATTCATCGATAGACTGCGCAAGTTCGTCTATTATCTTCCTGACCAGATTGTCCCTCTCTGCAGTCGCTGGGACTAATGCTTCTGCGAAACTCTCTTTGGCTTCGGCTGTGTCGCTATCATCACTTTCGTTCAAAATCGCAATATCCTCGAGAACTTTATAAGATCGGTCCACAAGGTCTCGCTGCTTACCAGTGAGTGAGTTGTGTCCTTGTCGCCGGCGCCGGCCATACAGTTCGTTCTTCAGAAAGTTGTAAACCTCATCGTCGGTGTACTTTTTCTGGAGCAATTTGACGGTTTGCTCAACAGCGGCTCTTTGTACTTGGTGGTGCCGACCCGCGCTGATGGCATTTACGCCCAAGATTTCCTCAGGCGTGTCGTCCCTTAGCCTGCTGGCACCCCCCACCAGCTTCTCGAGTTTTTGGAAGTCTTCGTTATCGAACCGCATCTTGCGGAACGCCAATCGCGCTGTTTCAAACATGTAGCGCCAGCGAATCTTCTCAGCCCTTGTGGGAGTTTCTTCAAACCTCCCGGATTGCTTCGGTACCTTCTTGAAAGTGGGCCAGCATATTCGTCGGGATTCTTCGTCTTCTACAGTGAGCTCTTGCCCGAGGAGTGATATTACCGAAGCAAGAATGGGGCCGTTGTACTATAAGTCATACGTTCAGCTGGGTCTTGGTCGTAAAGTACTAGCTGGTCCAACATACCGCTGTCGCCCCATGCACATCGGAATGGAACTTCGCGAGGTTTGCGCTTCCATGTACGCAGTACGCAAAGTCTAAGCCGGTAACAAAAAAGTGCCGGATGTAAACGATGCAGCATGTGTCTCTCTCATTGACTTTCTTCTCCAAGGATAAATCGTATGCCTCGATCTCGTCGCTACGGTAGGGTGAGTAAAACCACTCTGTACGTAGTCTCTTGAAGCTGTTCGATTCGCATCTCAGTGTCCTATGCACGTCAGTTATGTGCTGGTGACTGTAGCAGCAGTATTACGCCTGTATGTATATCTTGCACCTCGTCTAGAGGAATGCTTCATCAGTCTCCCGTGCTGTTGTTAGCGGGGTAGGAAGGTTGTTGCTAAACATTGGTGTCGTCGTCGTGTTTGGCGGTGTCGTTGTTATTGTAAGAATATCTTGGTGAGCGTGAGCGATAGTAACACTGCGATGATTGTGATGAGATAACTATGCAGGACAACAGTGGTGAGGTGAAACCTCGGACGACAGTGTTGACGCGAGAGGAAGCCGATTGTGGAAGCAAGGGCCTCGTAAGTTGGCAGCCGCATACACGTGGTCAAAACTCTTGGCTGTACTGCAAGTGGTGGGGAAGGTATAAACAGCATTCGTGCGCTAGATAATGGCGGCAGCGACCGACTTCCACCCCACATCGCAACCCTCAATGCTCCTCCATAATCTTTTCATCTCCGATCCGCTGGGTGAAGGTGACTGTTCTGTCCTTGATCCTCCAGACCCCGCTCGCACCGCGCACACCATCACAGTCGCCGTTCTTCGCCTCCAGCATTACCATGTCGTCCACGTACTTGCCATACGCGCATAGCATCTTGCCCTCGTGAGGGCCTTGACCGAACTGCAAGACTCAGCATCTAGTCCTGGCAATCTGGGTACGAAAAGTCCATGTACGGCAAGCTAAGTCATGGCGCGACTCGAACGCTTTGACGGGCTTTCAAGGCACACTGGTTGCTTCTAGAAAGTGAGAGTAAGGACTGAGTTCCAACGACTTACGTGTACACCCTGGAAGTACGTTACAGCTCGTGCCGTCTGCGCATCGGATCTGAATGTGATGGTTTGCGTCGTGAGGTTGTGATGTGTGCGGACTGGTCCAAGGCTGTGTACTGTCAGACTTTGTATTCTTGCTTGTCAACATGCAAGTGATGACCCTACCGGTTCTTGATCGCATCCTTCACCTCATCAAGGCTCTTCATAGCTTCATTGAAAGGGTAGCTGGCTTCGACATCGGATATGAAAACCTTCCCCAGCAGATCAAAGTCCTTCAAATCCAACGCCTGGCAATATCGCGATACGACATTCTTGATGGCCAAAACATCGAGTGGGTTAACGTCAGACATGACGGACGGCGCTTCAATTCTCAATCCATGGATGGGGAAGTGTTCTAAGGTTATAACCTGCTTCTCTCGGAACCCCGCCCCAGAGAGCCGGACCCTGATGGAGGGCGGTAGAGTGAGGTTCTCCTTCTGGTTCAGTACCAAGCATCATCACAGGATAGCCGATGCAATCGCGGCCCAGACGTCCTGGCCCTGCCTGTCGTCACATCGTCACATCACTCTACCATGGAAACATGACGGGCGATATTCACACGATACCTTGAAGCTCGTGTAGCTCGCAGGGCGGATCGTCATGTCGTTGCGTGTATTCAACACAAGATTACGACGGGTAGGAACCTTTTGGAAGATTGCGCATATCTGCCGTTCAGGCACAGGGTTGCCGTCGGGCAGCACATGTCGGCAGCGAAGCAGGGGGCGGGGTGCGAACAAGAAGGGCGGAGGGCATGCGATCAGCTTTGATTGGCTGAGACAGCCCACTTACCCCATACGGCAGGTTTAGAGAGACTGTGGATTATGGCGCCAGAAATTGAGTGAACATTGATTTCCACCCAACATGATTTCCCCTCCAACATGCGCTTGACATTGATCTCACCCCGACATCCGACCAAATCCGTGATAATCTCCCAACTGATTTTGGGCGATAAGGAATTTTGTATCGCGAGCGTTCCCTGTAGCGAGAAGGTCCTGCAGCAAGTGGCTGGCCAGCACTCAGTCTCTTGATGCCTCCCCGGGCCCGATTCTGTTCCCTCAAGATTGCTGGATTTGACGGCGCTGGCAAGACCTACCTGGTTGGGAAGGTTGAATGACGTAATGGTGTTGAGGGACTTCCATTCGTGCACGGCAACTTTCTCGATTCTACAACTCCATCTTTTTCGCTGCATCATGCATGTACGCCTATCAATTTCTCATGCAAAGTGCCTATGAGACATGCCAGATCCGATGATTACTGAGGCTCGCCCTGGTCCTCCCAGACGCGTGATTCCTCCCGTCAGTATTCTCGCATGCCGCGTGCATATTGCCACGGCCACCCCTCCACATAGCCCTGGAGATCAACGCGCATTCGCCTCGACCTTCGTTCACCTTCTTGTAATGCTGGTAGCTAAGCAACTAAGTGCGTTCCGTAAGCAGCTTTTTGATTACTTCGCAGCTGTTCATGTGGGTGATTATCCTCGTTCGGCGAATGCGCTGTATACGTTCACACGCGCCGAGCGTAGGCATCCACCACGGCGCCAGCACGACAGGCTTCCCCACCATCGCAACTGCAGCCATGAACACATACCAGACGCATGCGTCCCATGCGCTTGTATATCGCATGCGAGCATGGTGTGAGCTCCGCTGGGTACCCCTCACGAAAGGCAGCCGATATGGAGCCAATCTACGCTGGGCGTGGAAGCGCTTTGTTAAGCACCTGGGCAACATAAATACTGTTGGTGCCTTGTTCTATCTCCATATCTCAATCTTAATCCTGAGGTCCTATTCACTACGAGGTCTACTGGCAAGCCGTGCGCACAATGGCGATCTTTGATACAGCAGCCCTCGCCGCAAAGGCTGTGAACGCCGGTCTTGCTACGTTTGTGATTCTCTTTACAGCAATTTTGGGTCGCATATTCTACATGCAGAAGCTGCATCCTCTTTCAAAGTTCCCGGGACCGTGGTATGCGACTTCGTTCTCCGTCGTGGGTGCCATAATCTCTGTGTTGCACAGAGAGCCTCAGTTCTTTATGTATCTGGTAGAGAAGTACGGAAGTAGGCGACCCTCTCATTTTCCTGTGCGACTGCAGCTTCTGACATTGACGCAGCGGACCGCCCAATACGCATATCCCCCACGATGTTGCTCTTTCCCAAGCCGTCCGCCCTCAAAGACATCTATCGGGACCCACAGTGCAACACTAGGGCTGGCATGTACGACAGTGGAGCCTTGGGACCTCCGCATCTGGTTTCCACGATAGATGGTGAAAAGCACCGTGTCTTGCGCAAGGCTCTATCGAACGCACCATGGTCCATCGGCCCGCTGAAGAACGCATGGGAGCCTCGCTTCGATAGCCACGTTTCCCTGCTCGTTGAGAAGCTGAGAGAACATGCTGAGGCCGAGCGCACCATCTGTCTTTCTGATAAGGTCGCCGAATTTGCAGCCGATATCCTCAGCATAATCTCGTTCACGCAGCCCTTCGGCAGTGTTGAGAACCAGCGCGATGAGAAATACTTGTTGACCAATTGGCGCAAAGGTTTGACATTCTTCGGCTTCTCGGGAAGGTTTCGATTCTTGCGGGAGCGAATCCTGCGACTGCCTATTCTAGGGGTCTGGCTGTTACCGACTACCTCTAATGACTACGGGATGGGCTGGTTGATGGGCGAGGCAGACCGCCAGGTCACCGTGCGAGAGCAGCAAAACAAAGAGAAGCCATATGATGGAAGGCCAGACTTCCTACAACAGTAAGCATATTCAATGTTCCTTTAGGCATTGTCTTCGTACTTATTGCATCCAGCTGTCTCGACGCCCGTTTTTCAGATGGCTCACCACTGACCCCGACGCAAAAGCGTGCCCATGTCACGCTTCTTTACCAAGCTGGAGCAGACACAACTGGCACAGCAATGGGTTGCATTCTCCGACTCATATTGTCAGACCCGTCTACTCTCGCACGTGTTCGCGCAGAGCTCGATGCAGCAGATTCAGCAGGCCTTCTATCAACTCCAATCCGTTATGATGAAACCCTCCAGCATCTACCGTTCTTCATTGCATGCATCAAGGAGGGACTTCGCCTTTTCCCACCGGCCCCCAATCTGTTCCCTAGGGTGACACCAAAGGGTGGCAAAGTCGTTGATGGACACTATGTGCCTGGCGGAATGGATGTCACTTGCCAAGCGTACGTCGTGCAGCGAGACAAGGGCTTCTACGGGAAGGATGCTGAAGATTTCAAGCCTGAGAGATGGATGCAAGGTGAGAAGAGAAACTTCGAGCTGGAAGCAGCTCAGTTCACGTTCGGGGTTGGACCGAGGATGTGTCTGGGTAAAGATGTCGCAAAGTTGGAGATGTACAAGCTGTTGCCGGAGGTAAGTTTTTCCTGAAATAGATCTCGCTATGTTTTTTGCTAACTTGAAAGATTATTCGTCGGTTCGACATCCAGATCAACAAATCCGGCAGATATGTCGTCGACGGCGGTGTGGCGTACAACGTGGACTTTCTGGTTGAATTGGCAGTTAGGTAACAAGTATAGTAAACCCCGGGTATATTCACGATGATGTTCAGGTACATCTCGCATGTCCACGACTTTACCGTGAGGAGTACCGAACATGTGCCGAGCGGGTAAAGAGGCTAAAGGGCCATGCTCGAGGAATCCCTTCCCCCGCACACTTAGCAGATACCAAGCCCATCGGCCCTGCTTGACATAAACGATCTTTAATTTCTCCGATATGTCTTACATGGTGCACATGCGCTCTACACCGGGTACATTCTTGAGCCAGATCTGCCCAGTATGACCAACACTATGGAAGCTAGCTGTACGGGTGTAGTACTCTAAGAGACACATGTCAAGACGGGTATTTGCATCGTACTTTGAGATCATCAGATAGAAAACCCGGTTGGTATCGTATAACATCCGGGTCACAGATGAGATATATAGAGCCACCCAAGTCTTCACCATGAAAGTCACGGCCAATACCCAAGATGCATTTCTCTACCCTCAGCACCGTTCTGGCTTTGGCCAGCATCGCCATATGCACGCCTCTCGACCCTCGCCAGCAGACAGCTACAGCGCTTGATGCGGCCATGAAAGCGCGAGGCCGTTCCTACATCGGCACTTCTTTAACCATCCGCAATGACAACACCGAGCAGAACATCATCCGCAGTGCGGAATTCGGTTCCATTACGCCGGAGAATGCTATGAAGTGGGACGCCACAGAGCCCAATCGGGGCCAGTTCAACTGGGGACAGGCAGATGCTGTTGCGAACTTTGCGACCCAGAACAATAAGCAGGTAGGATATCCATCATAGCATTGCAGGTAAACACTGGCAGTAATTAGAGCTGACGGGTACAATAGATGCGCTGCCATACATTAGTCTGGTACAGTCAGTTGCCAGGCTGGGTGAACCAAATCAACAACAACGCCACTTTGATGGGCGTAATGGAGAACCACATCAAGCAAGTCATGGGAAGATACAAGGGAAAATGCACCCACTGGGACGTCGTCAACGAAGGTACAAACACTGCGTGAGAGCAAAAGACACAAACCCAGCTGACGTACTACCAACAGCCCTTAACGAAGACGGCACAAACAGAGACAACGTCTTCCTCCGCGTAATCGGCGAACAATACCTCCCCATCGCCTTCCGCATGGCCGCTGCCGCCGACCCAACCACCAAACTCTACTACAACGACTACAATCTCGAATACGGCTCGGCCAAGCACCAAGGCGCCCTCCGCATCGTCAAGCTCGTGCAATCCTGGGGCGTCAAGATCGATGGCGTGGGTCTGCAGGGCCATGTGGTCTCCGAGCCTACAGGCACCCAGAGCGACATCACGCCCAGCACAGCCGTGTTGACCAAGGTACTTCAGGATTACGCTGATCTTGGTGTTGATGTTGCATACACCGAGTTGGACGTACGATCTCGCACGCCGAGTAACTCGCAGAAGTTGACGGATGCGGCGGCGGCTTGGGCGAGGATTGCTCAGAGTTGTATTAACGTGCAACGCTGTGTCGGCATGACCATCTGGGTAAGTTTCAGCTGTTTCACTCTTCATCTACCATGGCTTGAGTATGTGTGCTGACTTGTCGTGATTAGGGTGTTGCGGACAAGTATTCCTGGGTTCCTGGCACCTTCAACGGTGAGGGATCTGCATTGCTCTGGACGGACAACTTCCAGAAGAAGCCTGCTTACACAGCTTTCTTGGATGTGTTGAACGGAAAGAACACAACGCAGACGTAAGCGTCCTTTGTTGCTGAAATTGAGCAAAACTGTATCGAGAGTTTACCTGTCAAAGAAAAGGAGTGGGTTGCACGCCTGTATACTTTCAGTTTCTGAATCCTCTTCTACTGAATACAATTCCGTTCGATTTCAACGTGCCTTCTCCATCCTCATCTATGTCTTCTCCTACTTTCTGATATCTGCTCTCCACCTCCGTCTAAGCCTTCTTTCCCACCAAACGATCAAAGTGCTCAAAGCAGAATTTTCCTCCGACAAAACACGTCGCTACCCACTTCAACCACGCTGCGCTAAAGAAACCAACACCATGCTCTTTCAATCTCTTCATGAACATGAGTGTCTCGACTGCATGTGCGCCATAGAGGAAGTAGAACAACCCAGTCTGAATCCATCGTCCGGCTGTAGCAACGTTTTCCGAAAGCGGTGAGTTGAGGTTACCATGATGAAATATGGCGGGGGTAGGAGCAGCGGCAAGGGCCATTACGATGCCACAGATGATGATGGGCTTGAGGTGTGGGCTCGAAGGCGGCGTGTATGTGTTGCGAAGATTTTTCGGCGCCATGGTTGGTGATGTTGCTTCTGGCGTTTGGTAGCTGAAATTCTGCTGGGTCGTTTCTCTGGATGCTACTGAACTGTGTGAGCATCCACCACAGATTGTAGGTACGTAGTGACGAAGCTTTTCGAAGGAGAAACATACCAACGAGAACACAACGAATGACGGGGGATTGTGTTTAGTATCCTGCACAGGCCTGCGTACCGTTATTTCTCAACTTCGGAGACGTGAACGAAACACTCGACAACAGACAAATCAGTTGTTCTTCGTTCGTCCGTCAAAATGTGACGCGTTGCTGCACGATTTCCACCTGCTGCCGAGGTACTTTTAACCGCCAAGCCTCCCCATTTGCATCCTCGATTGACAACGACAGTCGCACCCAACGAGTCAGCGTCGTCGCGGACAACCTCGAAGCCAAAGGCCTACCACCTGCATAACCCTTACAGCATCTATAAGCCCAAAACACCAAAATCACGCGTCTCCTCCCGACCCCAACCAACCAACCTGCTCAAAGTGGGGCCATTTACCGCATGCGGCAGTCTGACATAGCAAACCGTGGATTACTGGAACGGCTGCAAACGTATACTTAGCCTTGCGATTATGCAGCAAAATGCGATCACATGGAGCGCTAAGGACCCTTTTTGGGGGGGAGGGGGGCGACGGCGCGGCGTTGGTAAAGTAGTGGGTTGTTGCTAGGAATCGGGGGCCGTTCATGCAGCCGTGTGGCACGGGCGGGTGTTGAGGGGTGAACTTTGGAAGCAGGAAGGGAAGATTGTTGTGGACGGCGATGTGAGCAATACGACTTCTTATGCTGGGCGTTGGGTTTGAAAGAGTCGGTTGTGTATGTTGATTAATGATACCGGCTTGAATGCAAGTGTTTAGAGAGATGTGGAGAGACGCACCGGTTTTGTTGAGAGTTTGGTACAACTATGCACCAACGCTTGATGCGGAGCCGCAGAACGCCTTTCTACAACACAACCACCAAATACTTCTACTTAAGAAAGCAGCTATGAAACCTTCCTATCCTTCCTAACTTCCACTAAAGTTTCCCGAACTCGCCCCATCGCAGCAGACACGGCAATGCACAACCCTCCTCCCACCGACCCACGCACCCCTACCCCTCGGGCTTGATCCCGTGCCGCTTCCCTCACAAGATCTCACCCGTCATCCGCATTCCACCAACCCAACCCACACACACCACACTACATCCCCTAATTAACCCATTTCCACTCCTTCAATACAGCACCCTACAGGGAACAACCCGCCAACCCATTCACCACACGACTCGCCAAACAACGGGAGGTAAGTATACCGGTGTGACAATCCACTCTTTCCACACAAGGAACCCAGTTCGCAGCCAATGACCGTGCGCTGCGCGTGCGCATCCCGTGCAGTAGAGCGAGTGTCGCGCTTTTCGCTTTTTCTCGCCTTTTTGCGCGGTGCAGTGTGAGCATGGATCAAGGTGGTTGTGTTGCAGTGATCGATGAGAGTTGGGGAAGTTGCTGCATGGGGAAATGGCGGGTGGGTTGTGGTGGGTGTTGTTGTCTTGGGTGTGGGATGGGGTGGTGAAATGGGTTGTAGTGGGCTGCGAAGAGAGGGATGATTCTCTCTCATTCGTGCTTTTACCTATTTATTAACATTATAGTGGCAGCAGGGCATAATTGTGCGAATGTTGGACAGGTGGCTTTTCCTAATATTACATCTGTCTACCTTCCTTCGTCGAAAGTATCGCCGCAACCTCGTTTTCCTTTTTCAACATCAAGCCATCACGTCTTGTCTATCTCACGCAGTCTCTGACTAGACAGCGCTCACTTCGGCCTTCATGACCTTGTCGTCAATCGGTTTTGTAGTTTCCAGAACTGGTGTAGTGACCGCTGAATCGTTTCGCTGGATGTGGGGTATAGAACCGATGGTCGGAGTTGTTGTTGAAACGGGACTCGCAACAGGACTGAGGTTGCTGAGCGTGCAGTTCAGACGTAACATCCGGTACGAACTTGATTCGTTTGAGAAGCGGAAAGAGGGAAATTCTGTAGCGTCGAAGAAGGGTCGCATTTTGCAAAGAACGGCTTTGGAGGTTTGTTCAAGAGACAGAGTTTGAAGGGCTGTGGAATGTTGTACTGGAGCATCACTAGAAGCCTATAGAGCTCTCTATATAGTTTGCATTTCTCGTCTGGCCCCTCGGAGATGGCGCGGTCTCGATCGAATGGACTTTAAATGAACGGACGAGCGCGCTTGAAGAACAATACTAAGACATTTTGGTGGCGTTTGAGGAAGGGATGAGCGTTGTAAGCGATATTGGGAGCGATGAAAGTAGAGTCGGCCGATATGAAGATGCAAGATCAGATATCGAAAAGCAGACAAGGTAAAGAAGATGAGCGGGCCATGTGAGATTTGAGTAAAAAACTTGGACCCGGATTCCTGAAGTGGAGCACTGTGCCACTTCGTGTAAGCAGGGCATCAGCCTATCAGTACCCAATATCACACGTCGTAACATCCTCGACAAAATGCTTCTCGCGATAGCTCCTCGTCCACCAAAGATACCACGGTACAACATTCATCTTAATCTTGTGACCCAACCTAAAATGACGATGTACGAAGTCAGTGTATGTCTCACACGCAGTCCGTACATGGGAGATCTTACCAAGGCGTATCCTGCACCGTCTTGACCACACTCTGACTCTCATCGAACGCAGTGTCGATACGAGCACGTCTCAGAGTCTCGTACGCATCAAACGCTTCTTTGACCGGTACACCCTCATCGCGTTTACTCTCCATCCACTTGGCCAAGCAGCGCGAGAACAAGACACCATCTTCAAAGACAATACCCGTTGACTCACCTTGCGGAGGCATAGCATGAGCAGAGTCTCCAATCAGCATAACGCGGTCGGTAGCCCATTTGCCTCCCTTGGAGAGCGTAAACACAGGCCAGAGATACAGACCCTCTGCGTCTTCAATCCAATGCGCAATTTGCGGGTTCGCAGCACCAGAATACCGCTCCAGCATTTCGTCCCGCGTCTTTTGTGCATCGGCGCCTGCTGCCTTCCAGCCGTTTCGGTCGGCGATCTCGGGGACTTGCATCAGTGCGCCTACGTAGATGCTTTCGCGGGCTTGGTCGTGGAAAGACGTCAACATCATGCCGCGACGGCCAAAGTTCATGCCGCTGACGTCAAAGTGCGTGGGCTCGTAGTCTTTGCTGTCTTCGGACATCTTTCGTCGGGGGGCAAAGCCAAAGGCGTTGCAGATTCCGCTGTACATTGCTTTGCGCTCGGGCTCGACGTGCTTGAGACGGGTGACGCTGTGGATGCCGTCGCATCCGATTAGTATGTCTGCGGTTGCGCTTCCGCCATCGTCAAAGTCGATGGTGACGCTGGTGTCGCTTTCGCTGATCTTGGTTGTTTTCTTGCCACAGATGAGCTTGATGTTGGGCTGCTTCTCGATGGCGGCGAGTACTCCCTTGAGTGCTTCTCCTCTTGTGATTCTCAAGGCAGTAAATGGAGGGTCGCCCAATCCCTTTCCGTCTGGTCCTTTGAATGAGCTCTCTGCTATCTTGACGTTGGTATAGAGGTCGAAGACTTCGACTGCGAGACACTCGGCGCCATATCCTTTGGCGCGGATCTCATCAAGAGCTCCTAGATGTGATAGGAGACGCAGAGCGTTGGGTGTGAGGTTTACGGCACCGCCGATTGTCGCGGGCTCAGGTCGAATCTCGAATATGGTGATGTTTGGTGGTGATGAAACAGGCGCAAACTTGGTGAGGGAGAGGGCAGTTGTTAGGCCAGCTATGCCACCACCTAAGATGATGATGTCCATCGGCTTTGAAGAGGCCATGGTGGGATGTGTGCGGGTATTGCTTTTCAGGGTCTTGCTCAAAGCTCTCGATAGACACTGGGCCTGTCTTTGAATGACTTGTGCACTCGTCAATGGTGAGATGTCGAAGAGTGGACTTGAATTTCAAACACAGAAAGCTGTACATATACACTTTACGCCAGGATGCTTGCCACACATCGGACGGGAAGCCCTTGTTCGTGTACCTGTGGAGGCCTGACCTAGCGCGGACTGTGCACGTAGGTGGTACTCCGGCGTGTCGAGTTCTCGGTAAAACGTTGGGGAACCGATCAACTAACATCATCAGTCTAGCAAGCCCGAACGGCCCGCCAACGTTGACTTATGCGCCTGCCTGGTTGCGATATATGCAGGGCTCCTGTTATCAGTAGAACAGGATGTCAGGTAGAGGCAAATCCTGGGTAACACAATGTTGGTATTTCGCTACAGATTCAAATTCCAAACGCCGGTCCATCATGCCTACTAACTTACAGGATATACATTGTGCGCTAACAAGTTCTCCATCCACTGAAATGCCTCTACTGCTTCTTCTGCGCGTTGGGGCCCATCTCCTTGCTGAAGGCGAAGTATGAAACCTCGAGGCTGGTGAGGGCTCGGATACCGACCAGAAGGATGAGGAACAGCGGGATAATAGCAGCGAATCCCATGAAGATGCCGGGTGTGAAGTACTGGTACTTCTCGAACAGGCCGCCCTCCGTCGAGTTTGCCCGCTTGGCATGCGAAGAGAGATCGCGCTTCAGCTCCATCTGCACGGATTCTGGGAAGGAGGTCTCCATCTCGTAGGTGTGGTGCTCGAGCGACTCCTTGGCTTGCGCCTCGGTGGGAGGGGTGGTGATGTAGATGAAGGTGTAGTCCTGGGACTTGGCCGAGTTGACAATCAGGTTGTCGAACTTGGTGTCTGTACTGGTCAGCCCGGGTAGAGTATCCTGAGTATGTACTGCCTACCATCGCGTTGAAGTTGCTCGATGCGGAACGCCTGCGAGCCTGGGCGCACTGGGTTGGTTGTTCGACCGAAGAATCCACCATCCTGCCCACACTTGGACACCAGATGGTCGGCGAGGGCTCCCGCATCGACAGTGCCAACAACGTCGGGAATCGTCACAGTCGACTTGACTTCGGAGTGCTGGCCAGACATGTACTGGCTCAGTTGTGGCATGGCGCGTCCGTCTGCGTAGTCGGCGGCGGAAACGCCATCCTGCTCGATGATGATGTACGACTTGGTCGGGCAGTGCTCGAGGGCCTTGAGGATGTCGACGGTGACTTCGGATGACTCAGCGATGGCGGCGTCGTTGTTGGGGATCAGGAGGCTGCAGCTGTTAGCTTGGACGTCAGGATGCGCGGCGTGCGGTGACGGAGGCGTACTCGGCCGTGGAGAAGAGGAAGAAGGGCGACGTGTTGCGGAAGGCGAGGGCCGAGGGTAGCGCTGCCAGAGCGAGGGCGCCGACGAGTGACTTGACCATGATGGGGGCGAGGGCGGGTGCGTGGGTGGTCGGCGGGCGATGGTGTTGTTCGCGCTGTGAAGCTCCAACGCGGCGACCATGGGCGCCCGGAACTAGCCGTAGCCTCGATTGGCCGGACCCTGGGTATGACGCGCCCATGGAATTTCCGATGCGAGCGACAGCTCCCACATCAGCAATCAATTCACGCGCTCCCTCAAAGCCCGACGTGTCGGCGCCCGGCTGCTCCGTCGCATGAGTCGACCTTGACTCATCACCGCGCCTGCATAATCTGCAACTGCCTCTCTTAGTGTCCTTTCACGCACCTTCCCCAGTATAAGGCTCGCCACTGCAAAGCCTCCCACCACAGCAACAAAGCGACCGCCCTCTCTTTACCAGTTCAGCAGGCCACACATTTACTAGAGCCTGCAGCAATAATCTTTCTTTCCACCCTCGGCGGTTCAACGCTTACACACCTTCGTTTGGCCAGCGCCCGAAACTGCCGCAATCCAATCGACAACATGTCGGCTCCTGCACTTGCACCTCAACCACCTGCCGCAGGCCCATCCGATGCCTCGAGAGGCGCACGAGGACGGCGGCGACCACGAGGCCGAAATACAAACGCGAACACGGCTGCACAGTCAGAGCAAACAGAGCAAACACAGGCGCAAGCAGCACAGCAGCCACAGAGGGGCGGCGGGCGCGGTGGTAGAGGACGAGGGCGAGGAGGTCAGGCCGACAGTGGACGACCGTCGCAACCAAATGCAGCTGCCCTCGAATTTGTGCCCTCATCCGTGCAACAAGCAGCGCATCGAGGTGGAAGAGGCGGACGTGGCGGTGCGCGGGGTGGCCGAGCAAGAGGCGGCGCAGAGCGGTTTCCACAGCGTATGGCTGCTGGCGGCCGTCAATTCGGTGGACAGTTGACTGTAGAGGACGATGCGGCTTCTGCCATCTCAGAAGCTCCGCCAGGACTACAAGCAGATGCGCCAGCTTTCCAGCCAGGCCAACCCATCGCCCCTCGCAAATCACGACCGCCGCGCCAGAAGCAGCCGCAAGCACCCAAATCCACCGCGCCTGACATCGCCACCAGGACACACGAGGATATCGATAATGGTCATTACGAATGTGCCATTTGCACTGAAGACGTCACAAGGCGTTCACGGGGGGTATGGTCGTGCAGAACATGCTGGACCGTGTTCCACCTGGGCTGCATCAAGAAGTGGTCAACAAATGAGGGTTCGGCTGCAGCGCGACAGCAGACTCAAGATGGGGAGACGCCTCCTCCGAGGCAGTGGCGCTGCCCCGGCTGCAACCTACCAAAGGACACTCTACCCAAGAACTTCCACTGTTGGTGCGAGAAGGAGCTGGATCCGCGCTCAACACCCGGTCTACCACCATTCTCGTGTGGCCAGACTTGCTCACGACCCCGACTTCTCCCCAAGCCCTGTCCACACCCTTGCGGCTCGACGTGTCATGCCGGCCCCTGTCCTCCGTGTGGCTTGATGGGTCCCACGCAACACTGCTTCTGTGGGAAGAGGTCCATCACTCGCCGTTGTATTGATACCGACTATGAGAACGGCTGGAGTTGCGGCGATGTCTGTGGAGGTTTGATGTCTTGTGGTGAGCACAGATGCGATCGGCCTTGTCACGACGGTCCTTGCGGTGCCTGCGAGGTACGAGTGCCGGCACGTTGCTATTGCGGACATATACAAAAAGACATTCTATGTCATGACCGGGCAGAAGAGAAGCAGAGCAGCCAGTCTCATGTCGCCGCAGACGGTGCTGCCACAGTAGAGACCTGGATAGGATCCTTCCAGTGCCCTAATCAGTGCGGACGCTCATTCGATTGCGGGAAGCACACTTGTGAGATGGCATGCCATTCACAGGATACGCAAGCGCCTCATTGTCCGCGATCTCCAGACCGAGTCAACCGCTGTCCTTGTGGCAAGACCGCTTTGAGAGACATGCCCGGCAACCCACGCACGACCTGCGAAGATCCGATCCCCAATTGCGACAAACCTTGTGGTCAAACACTCGCATGTGGTCACCAGTGCGAGCAGCTCTGTCACCAAGGCGAATGTCGGCCTTGCTTGAAGACGGTTGATATATCATGTAGGTGTGGACGCACATCATCCAGGACCATCTGCCACCAAGGCATGGACGAGCCTCCCCAATGCAGGCGCATCTGCAAAGTCTCGTTGAACTGCGGGCGCCACGAGTGCGGCGAGCACTGCTGCGCTGGAGAGAAGAAAGCTGCGGAACGTCAGTCGAACCGCCGTAAAGGAAGGCCTTTGAACTCGGCTCCTCGTCAGGCTCACGAGAACTTTGAGGCCGAGCACATATGCACGCGGAGCTGTGGTCGACAATTGAAGTGCGGCAACCCCGAACATCGCTGCCAGGAACTTTGTCATAAGGGTCCGTGTGGCACATGTCGCGATGCCATTTTCGATGAACTTAGCTGTCACTGTGGACGGACTGTGCTACAACCACCATTACCATGCGGTACAAAACCTCCACCGTGTCGCTTCAAGTGCGAGCGACCTAAGGACTGCGGTCATCCCCAACTGGACCATAGTTGCCATCTGGATGACCAGCCATGTCCGAAGTGCGCTTTCCTTACCGCCAAGCCATGTCTATGTGGCAAGAGTGTTCTCAAAAACCAGCCATGCTGGCTGACCGAGGTACGCTGTGGCCAAGTCTGCGGGCGTACGCTCAAGTGTGGCACACACAAGTGTCAGAAGCAATGTCATCGACCCGGAGAGTGCGAAGAGCCATGTACCCAGGCATGTGGCAAAGAGCTTAGCACCTGTGGTCATCCGTGTTTGGCACCCTGCCACTTCCCTCAACCCTGCAAAGAAGAGAAACCGTGTCCCCACAAGATCTTCGTTACTTGCGAGTGCCAGAGGATTAAGCAAGAGGCCAAATGCAATGCTTCGCGCAATGGAGATGGCAACCAGAAAAAGGTGCTCAAGTGTGACGAAGAGTGCGCGAGGTTAGAGCGTAATCGTGTTCTAGCACTTGCACTCAACGTTGATCCGGAGCACCAGAATGACCACATTCCATACTCAGACGCCACACTGAACATGTACCAGCAAAACTCTACCTGGGCAGCGACTCAGGAGAAGCAGCTTAGACTTTTCGCGGCCGACCCAGATGAGAAGCGTCTTCGATTCAAGCCAATGCCCCGTAGTCAGCGCGCCTTCATCCACCACCTGGCTGAAGATTTTGGCATGGACTCCGAGAGCATGGATCCAGAACCACATCGACATGTGGCCATCTTCAAGACCCCTAAGTTCGTCATGGCCCCAATGCGGACACTTGCGGACTGCGCCAGAACTCGTCAAGTTCAACAACGTCTTGCGCCTGCGCCCACACCAGCAGTGTCTTCCACTGCCACATTGCGCCCCAAGCCCAGCAACACCAATGGCGACCCCTATAACGCGTTCCTTATCCTGAATCCTCGCTTTGCGCTCACTATCGAAGAGCTCAACCCCATCATCAAGAGCGTACTCGCAACGACATCGTTCCGATGCGAGCTAGAGGTCACCTTCCTTCCCAGCGAAGCCGTAGCATTGAAGCCACCTCTAGCAGCTCGGCTCAGCATCCCAGAACGCGAAATGCAGACCATGCTCGAATCGATCCAAGCACCGCTAACCAAAGCTCTCACCACGCAAAACATCGGCAAAAGCATGCAGCTTGCGCGTCTCGACTCCTCACTCAACATCCTGCGCAAAGAGTCTGATGTAGGTCCCGGTTCAGGCTGGAGCGAAGTGGCAGCCTCGAAGGGTGTTCCAAACCGCCAGCTCCCAAAGACAACTTCCTTCGGGAACAAGGGCGGGTTTGCGGTGCTCAGCTTGAGTAGCAAGAAGAAGAAACAGAAGGAGGTACCTGTTGAGGTTGCAGAGAGCTGGGAGGAGGCCGAGGAGGAGGAGGAGCAGAAGGAGAAGGTTAGTGGGGCTAACAGCGCTGTCATGAGCGAGGATGAAGGTGCGTCCAAGGATGTGCCTGAGGCTTCGGGCAGTACGCCGGCTAGCGACGAGAATCATGTCGCGCCGAAAGATGATGCTGAGCTCGCCACTAAGCCACTACCGGGACGTTGGTCGGATCTGGATGACGAGTAGACTAGCATTTGCGTGTGTAAAACGTAGATAGACGAAAGACTATACCAGTACCAAACAGCTTTCTCACAGTCAATGGTCTACAGCAACTGTGAAGATAGAAGAAGACGAGCCACTTTGTTTTTTCTTTGTCCAAACTGTTCGCAGCTCTATAGGGTATGTGAGTCACGGTATCAAAACTCTTTTGTTGAATCGTCATAACAACCAACAAACCAACCAGTCAAAAACGCCTAACATATGCAACCCACAACTCCATTTCCCAAGAGCTTCCCAGTAGCCACTTCGGCAAAGCGCGCAAACCTAGAAGTTATTCTGCTCCCTCTGCTGCCTCTCCGCCTCACCCTCGCTAACAATCCTCTTACCCAGCCACTCCGTCTGAAAGCTCTCATTCAGCTTCGACAGATCCTGGATGACCAGCCGGCAAGTCGCCATGACCGCTTCCTTGGGTGTGATAGACCCGTCGGTTTGGACGCGCAGTTCAAACGTAGCGAAGAGCGGGTGGGGCACTTTGTAGGCGGCGAACATGACGGCGGGGTTCTTGAGGAGCCGCTGCGCGAGGAGGTTGCCGAGCGTGTGGTCTTCTTTGTTGAAGGTGAAGACGGCGGTGTTGGGGACACCTGTGCGAGGGTTGTTAGTTGGTGGATGGAAGGCGGCGAGGGAGTGTGGGTGGAAGGGATGGTGTGGGGCGCTACGTACGTGTCTCGGCTTTCTCTTCGACTTTCTGCTGGCCTTCGTCTAGCAGGAAGAGCTCGAATCTGTTCTCGTAGTCGTGGTCAGCTTTGTGCGTTACATGCCGGTTGTCTTTTGAGCTGTCGCGCAGTGCACAGTTTGGATTTTCCTCTATCAGTTGGCCGATCTTCGAGGAGAAGGATGTGTTTGGGTTGTCGCTCATTGGTTGGGGGTATCGAGGGTCTCGTTCGTTGGGGCGTGGGCGTGGTAGAGTCGTGACTTTCGTTGTGTCGCACGCTCTTGCCATCGGGGGTGCATATATGCGGCGCAGCGCGCTCTCGTGGTCACGCGGTAGTGTCGTGCGCCCATATGAATGTGCGTCATTTCGTTGTTTTCACGCGCTCGTGGTGGAAGCAGCGAACGCGCCGTGTAGGTTCGTCGTCACCGTGGTGTTGAACTGACATCGTCGACTGTGGACTGCGCGTACAGAGATACTGTGTTGAAGAGGATGAACTGCAAAAGATGAAGCATACCTGTCTGGCGCGTTCATTTTGCCGGGTCTTTCTCCTCTCTATGCCTATCTACTCTTGTCCGTATGTATGAATACGCCTATTGCGATCGCAAGTGAAGAAGGTGCGCGACGGCTGTAGCAGTGGGGAAACCCAAAAACCAACGAAAGAATCAGCGCTCGGTTGGTTCGAGTCGGAGGAGCTGTGGCAAGATTGCGATGGCGTGTGGTGGCCGCTGGGGAAGATTGCGGAGGTGAGGTTGACTTCCGCGCTCGACGTTCTTTGTGCCTTCACCCACCGCCTTCAGCTGCCTCGCGCAGCTTAGTCAACATGTGGTCCGGGCCCACATCAGCTTCTCCATCGCTACATTCCACGTCGACTGCCGAGCACCGATCTTCGACAATTCAGTCTCCAACCGTTTTTGCAGACCTTAGAAACCTACTGGAATATATACCAATGGCAGGTCCTGCGGCTTAGCCACACAGTCCACAAGTCGCCTCAGTACACGGCAAGGGACGCGATTGAAAGATGTTTGTATCTCGATGTTATGCTCGAGTTGCATGATATTCAGACAGCTACATATTGCTTCGGAGGCCCATCACCAAGACATGATGGGTGTCGCTGGCAAAAGCGACACAAAGAGTTTTCCCCTAATACAAACCACTGCCTTGAGCGACTGCGTGAGCGCCATTCAACGCCACAAACACCATGCTTCTCATGGGTACGCCCACACATCGCAAAAAAAAAAACCAGACTTTCCCACGCTAGAAGAACAACGCTAAGCAGGAACATTAAAATTATATACAAGCCAAGGGTGACGGGGCCTCGCAGAGGCGCTCTCTTTGCCAATCAGTTTCCTTAAGACCGGTTAATCTGTGCTTGCTGCATACCGGGACTTTGTTGCATCTGTGGATTCTGAGGCGTGGCACTCCGACTAGGTGGTCGGGCGTTCAATCCAGGACTGCCAGCCTGCTGTCTTGCCATCAGCCGTTGTTGTTGGACCAATTGGGCCTGATAATTCTGTACCGCGTTTGTTTGAGGAGCGTTGGCCATGCTACCGTTCTGCTGGAAATACTGATTATTCGCCATTTGTGGAGAAGGAGATATGCCAGGCGATCCAGCTGCTGCGCTCATTGCCTGCTGACTCAATGATGCCTGCGTACGTTGTTTAGCCAGGTAACGGTTGAGGTGGTCCGAGGCCTGTTTCGAAACTTGTTCTGGTGTCCATTCCGGATGTTGTCCCTTGATCTGGTTCTGGAAAGCTAGGAGCTGAGGCATGTGCCCACTCGATAGGGGGCGGGACGGTGTTTGCATGTTACCATTGCCCTGGCTCATTCGTGGGGATCCAGCGGTGTTTGCCATCCCATTCATGGAGTTGTTCATGTTCCCGTTCATTCCACCGTTCTGATTGGAAACGGGTGTCATCATGTTCGCATTAGGAATACCGTTCATTCCCATCCCTTGGGTAAGATTGCTAGCCATGTTGATCTGTTGCTGTTGGAGTTGGAACTGGTGTTGTTGCGTAGCGTTAAATTGGCCTCTTTGCATGGCCATGCGCATCTGGTCCGGCGGTCCCATACGCTGGGTGTTCTGCATGTTGCCTTGCATTTGTGCTTGGGGAACGCCCGGTGTGCCCATCGACATGCCAGACATGTTGCCGTTAGCAAAATTAGCTTGCATTCCCTGTTGAGATTGGTGTGCGCGGGCCGCCATTGCCGGGCCATTCTGCCCCTGTTGCAGAGACGCATTAGCCATTTGCGGAGGAACATTGTTTGTGCCCCCGGGTGTCCCGTTACGTTGCATCTGGTTCACACCATTCGCCATTCCTGGTTGCACCTGTATTTGGGCCTGCTGCCGCGCCATCATTTGTTGCTGTTTTCCGTCAGTGGTGTACTCATCGTGTAGGGACATGATTCTTACCCTAGCCATCATCTCCTGCGCAATGTGCCTTTGCTTCATTTTCTCTTCGCGTTCCCACTTCATACGACTAAACTCTTGTGGCGTTAGGGTTGTCTGTTTGGGTGGCGCAGGCTCATGTGCTTTTCGAAGCGCAGCGGCTTTCTGAGACTCCGCTTGCTTGTGGGCAGCAGACTCGCGCTTTCTGGCCAGCTTACGCATGCCATCGATGATAGCGAGATGTCTGTTTTCTCGCCTTCTTTCTACTCGTATTGGCGTAGTCGTGGGTCTTCTGCGCGGTTGACCTGGGGTCTGGCCTTGTTGCTGTTGCTGCTGCTGTTGAGCCTGGAACTGAGCGAAAACGGTCTTGTTGGCTTGCTCCAGTCGGCTTTGGTAGGTGCGGAAGTACTGTGTCTTGGACATCTCCGCCGGAAGACCTTCAAGCTGCACCCAGCGTTCAAAGCATTCCCATGGCGTTCGTCGACCGGATCCGGACACGAACATCGAAGGTAACGAAAGCTGCTGAGAGACCAGGGACCAGTTGAATGTATACTCTTTCACCAACGCCCGTAGCTTTTGGTCTTCTTCCCACAGCCACTGAGAGGGCGTGCGGTTTTCGAAGAAGGCAATAGTGGGCATGTTGAACTCTGTAGGTGGTCTGAATTGATGGGCAGCCTGAAGCCGGTCGCGAACATGCTTGTTCTCCGCGTTGAATAAGGCGACATTGGTCATTTCCGGCGGTAAGTCGTTGCGACAGAATAGGCGTCGACCTGGTGTGGATGGCATTGAATGTTCGGCTGACGTACCAGATCGACTAGGCGGCGAAGACGGCTCGTCTTCAGAGTCATAGTCATACCTGCTACGCTTCTTGGGTGGCCCTCGTATTTGCGAGACCAGCTTTCCAGTGACGAACTTGGAAACGGGAAGGATGGGTGGCTCTGAGAGAGAGAACGGGTTGGTGTCGCTGGAGCCCTCGAACATCGGGTCGTAAAGAGGCAGTTCCCGGAACATAGTATCACTGGCAGGTGTGCGGTCGATCTTCATGACCACGTCGTTGAAGCCTAGTAAGAATAGACCTGTAGGGGGGCTGGCGTTGACGGGAGTAAGTACATCGTCCTCATCACCGTATGACTCACTCTCCGTCTCGTGCGTACTCGAGTGGACAAGCTCTGGCGTAGGAGCATCATTCATCTCCTCGTCGTTGCTCGCACGCCTAGCCGACTTTGGAATGCATGCATTGACCCGTAGCGTTGATCGTTCTTCAGGTGTACTGGCCACGTACTCGGCACACCATTCCGCAAAAGTAGCGGCAAGTGCTTTCTTCCATTTCCTCTCTTCCTTGAAGTCTGTGTGCATCCACTTCATGTCGAGAAGCACTTGATCCTGGTGGGTAAATGGACGCTCAGGTTCGACGGCTTTCTGAAGTTGCCTCAAGGACCATCGGTTGGCATTCTGCAACTGGTACACTCTCTTCAAAATCTTGTAGTCTTGATGTTCACGAATCATCGCAAGCGTCCCAGCCGTCGACACCGTCTTCCTTGCAGATGCTACAAGTTCCTGCAGAGGTACAGACCTAGGCGGGTGGTGAGCCTGGTACTTGAAAAGACCCTCTAGATAATCTCGGCTCGAATCTTCCGAAGCACCTTGGAGCGACGCATAATCTTCGTTGTACGATTGCAGGGCTTTCGATGCCCGTGTCGGTGTCTTCTTGGCGAATACGACGGTCGAGACTTCTTGTGACTTATTGCGAACTGTTCTTGGTCTTGGAGGACTTGTAGATGCCGAATGATTACTTGAGCGGGGGGTTGGTATGGCTTTCGGTCCTGCCTTCTCAGCTATAATTTCAGAGACAGATTTCTGTCGTATTGCTCCAGAGGCGACGCGGGTAGTCATACGCCCGGGACGGGATGTTGGATGTTGGGGCGAGGTCGTTGTTTGTGCATCCAGGGATGGTACGTCGCGCATTTCAATATCGATGTCAGCGGGAGGTGTGGGATGGTCGGCGGTAGGAGAGGCCTGTTGGTGGTCGATGGCTTGGTCGGCATTGTCGCGGTCCACAGTCGAAGGCTCCGCGGCAACGGTCGTTGGAGTTGGTAAAGAGTCAATGGCAACATCATGAACAGTCTTTGTTCCGATCGAGTCTTCTTCTTCTGTTTTTGCCGCACGGTAACCGCCGTCCACACCCTCCGTCAACGAATGTACGTCCCCGGAGGGCTGGGACTCGCTCAGACGACTCTTCCCATCGCGCGCCAACCGTATCGCCTGTTCGTCTTCGATCTGTTGCTCGATGTCTGGTGTAGGGGAGTCATCTTCTCTTGCTCGGGCGTTCTCTCTTGCTTCTTTCATTCGTTTGTGCAGAGCACGCTCGTGGTCATCCTTGACTTGCTGCGCGGCGGGGTCGAGGACATCGTCGTTTGGCAACGGGACGTTGTTGCGCTCCCTGTAAGTCTCCGAATCAGGACTGGTATCAGGCGAATGGTGTTGCGCGTGCGGTGTTGCTTGGGAGTAGGGCCCGACGGTCGATGACGGGGAAGAAACGTCGACGGGCGCATTCGTGGGTGGGATGGTAAGCTGTTCCTCTTCTCTTCGCTCCTTCTCGGCAGCTTTGTCCAATTTTCGCTCCGTCTCCTGCAGTCTGGCCTCTTGAACTTCTTTTGGTGGTAGATGAACGACTTGTGGTGGCTTCGGTTTGGCGTCCGTGGTGGCACTCGACGAAGATCCGTCAAGGAGGGTAGCAGCATTCGTGTCGTCGGCCGTCGGGGATGCAACAGCACTTGGGTCGACCGTAGTTTTGTCGCGAGGGGAATGTTCTTGATTGCCTGGAGCCTGGACAGCAAGGGTCGCGTCGGGTTGGGCATTGTTTGCTACCTCATCTTCTGTAGTGGGCGATGCAGCATGTGAGGCAGCCTTTACGCGGGGGACAACGTGGATAACGTCGCTTTGTAATGACGATTCGACTGAAGGTAAGGTTTGCGTCGCAACGGACGGCGAAGCTGAGGCGGCACGAAGTTGCTCTTCGAGGCTTGGGGTGCCGACGACGGGGGATGGCGACGGCTTGGTGAAGGTCTTGGTTGGATTCTGGAAGGGTAGGGTAGCAGGGAGTGGTGGCTGATGGTCAGTAACGGCCACTGGGAAGGGCAGCGTTGCATCGTTGAAGCGTCGACCTCTAGAGACGCGACCGTGTTAGCAGAGTGGAACGACGACAACGTGAACATTGGCGACGAGTAGGTGCATGGTACTAGGGACAGGAGGAATCTTACTGTGAGATGTCGTTTTGGTCGAGAAAACGACGTTCCTCTTCGTCAGGTTCGCCATAGACGAAGTCGTCTGCTACGGGCTGGTGGCCGTTCAGAGCGGCATTGCAGCAGCCCGTGACCTTCCAGAGTGCCCGGAGATGGCGCTCCAACGTCGCGGATGTGAATCTGGGGACATTGAATTAGCACCACCACAACACGCAAATAAACTAAAACGAGCGATTTTTCCTTGTCGCATCGATGCATTTAGTCGATTCCATCGGCCAAATTGCAAACGCGATGGATAGTCGTGGACTTTGACTTACGCGGCTTCATTTGTCTTCTCCTGGCGTAAGGTTTCCCGTAAACTGTCGAGGGACATATGAAGACCGACGAACGGTGGCCGACATCCGTTATCCACGAGTGCCGCCGTTGTGATGAATTATCGGGGTTGGTGGTCGCGTTGGTTGATGGAAATGTGTTTTGCGATATGCTGGACTGATGGGCGGGACTGCGAGAACGTGAGGGAAGGGCTGCTCACGCCGCATTGCAGGGATGGCCGTGATAAGCCCTGCCTAGCCTGGTTCATTGGGCCAACCTTGGGACACTAGCTGCGCCTTACTCCACCCGGCCTAGCCCTGCCGTCTGCATCAAAAACTTCTGGATCGCAAGACGCGACGGCTGCGCGAAACAACGACGAGTTATCGACAATGGCAAAGAGAAAGAGAGAGACCGCCGAGAGCGCCGCCAAGGCGAAGGCGCTGAAGAGCTCCAAGGGCGCTGCTGCCTCCACCACAAAACAGCCGGCGACCAAGGAAACGGCGATCCGCAATGGCAAGGAAGGTGCAGCCAACGGGAAGATGGACCTGAGCATGAGCAAACTCCAGATCGATTCCACTGCAAAAAGCGAAGATTCCGTCCCAGATGTCACGACTGTGCAAGTCATAACCGGCTCCTACGAGAGAGTTCTGCATGGATTCGCGGCATCCATCCCCAGCAGTCTCTTCACCGGACAGGATGATGCATCGACACCTGAGACGGACAGGCCAAAAGTAGATTTTACCGACACATTTCTTTTCAACGCCCATTCATCCTCCATCCGCTGTCTTGCCCTGTCTCCGCTCTCGAACGAGACGTCCAAAATCACGTTAGCTACAGGCAGCACCGATGAGCGCATCAACCTTTACTCCATCTCGACCGCCCCCCCAGTCGCCTCAAAACTCAGACCAAAGCTGCCTTCTCTCCATGGCGGCTCCATTACTGAGAATCCCAAGAACAAGGAACTCGGCTCATTGCTTCACCACTCGTCAAACATCACAGCCCTCTACTTCCCAACCAGGAGTAAGCTCCTCAGCTCCGCTGAAGACAGCACTATCGCCATCACGAGAACACGCGACTGGACTGCCCTCTCAACCATCAAAGCGCCAATACCGAAGCCCCAAGGCCGACCCAGTGGAGACACAGCCGGACCCGGTGAAGTACCCTCTGGAATTAATGATTTCGCCGTCCACCCTAGCATGAAGCTCATGCTGAGCGTAGGCAAAGGCGAAAAGTGCATGCGACTCTGGAACCTCGTAACAGGAAAGAAAGCCGGCGTGCTCAACTTTGACCGCAACATCCTCACCGCCGTAGGCGAAGGGCGCTTCGCATCCGGTGAGGGAAGGCGAGTCATCTGGGACAAGGAAGGCGAGGAGTTCGCCGTGGGCTTCGAGCGCGGCATCGTCGTTTTCAACATCGAATCCAAGCCAAAAGCAAAGATTGCACCGACCCCGAGGACTAAGATCCATCAAATGCACTACTTGCCGTCGGAGTCGCATCCGGGCACGCTACTCGTCTCAACCGAGGATGGCCGCGTTCTTCTCTTCGACACGAACACCACGATACCGACTGAATCGTCAGAGAAGAACAAAGACGAGGTTCCTGCTAGCAGATTAGTCGCTCAAATCGGTGGTCCAGCAGCAGGCATGACAGGCCGTGTCAAGGACTTTGAAATCGTCCAGCTCTCACAAACCAATTTCCTCATCGTCACTGGTAGCAGCGATGGCACAGTGCGCTTCTGGTCCTTGAGCACGGACGAGCTGAAGAGTGATGATGCGGGCAAGGCAGAGGGTTTCACAGCGGCGCAGGTCGGCAAGTTGCTTGGAACCTCTTCGACTGGTACCAGGATTACGTGTCTGAAGGCTTTCTCCATGACGGGCAAGCCAGATGAAGAGGAAGAAGAGGTCCTTGAGAAAGACGCAGAGATGTCGAGTAGCGAGGATGATAGCGAGTAGTTTAGACTTTGAGTTGTAGCATTAATGATACCACCACCTCGTTCTTGCGACTTCATCGCTATGTATCAATTTCATGGAATGCGATCTACTAGCGTCTCGATGCTTATCTAAATTATACAACTTACGTTCTACCTCTCTCTTCAAACTCTGGTCTTTCTACAAATTCATAGTGACGGTCATACTATTACTATGCACCAACAGTACCGGCGGTAAGCCTTGGCACAGGACCTCCAAATCGCTAATGTATTTGACACTCTCTGCCTCACTTTCACAAGTACCCTCAATAGGACTAGGAAGCGTAGTAAACACAACTGCCGTTTCATCAGAATGCTTCCGTATAAGCTCGTTCAGGATAAGATGTTGAGCGCGACACGGTAGGTCGTTGAAGGAGAGAGGGATGGCTTGTTGGGCAGGGAACCCGGAAGCTGGCGAGGCGGTACCCGTGTCAGTAGGTTGGTGGGATGATGCTGCGGCTGAGTGGGGACTGGAATTTGCTGGTGTATTTTCTGCGGCGAGTTGAGAGGGCTCTCCAGATGTCACAATGGGGTCTTGTTTGTTGGCTGTTGCTGGTTTGGGCGTGTCGACGAATGTTATCGATGGGCCGGCCGTTTCTTCCGATGATATCGCTGTTCGGGGAGTTGGATTCGATGTGAACTTGGGCAGTGACTGCCGACGCATTGTAGGCGGTTTGACAGCGGCGCGTGAGGATCCAGAGCGCTGAGAGGATGAACTGGCTACACTTTGGGACTGGGCTCGCTCTCTGGCGTGAAGAATAGCTGTGTCAGAGGCAACGGCGTCTGGGTGCGGTTTGAGCGGTGTCACCGACTGTGTGGTCGGCCGGTCATCTTTCTGCGAGGTACTGTCCTTCCGTGAACTTTTCCAAATGGCCTTACGGAGATCCAGCTGCCTGGTGAAGAAAGAGGTGCTGGGTGCCGTTTTACGTCTTCTTAGTGACATTCTCTGCCCGTTCTGATCACTCTCATCACTGGATGCATCCAAGTCGTATGCGTCGAAGTTGCTGCCACTAACGACTGCCTCGCTATCAGAAGCCATTGCTTCGTCATCAGCATCGTCTTCCCTTCCGCCGGCTGAGGATGGTTGAGTGTCGCTATCGCTGTCTTCAAGTAGCTGGACTGGTATTCTTTGGCTTTGCATTTTGGCCCTTGCCCCGTCCCCAAGATTGCCAACAGACGTTCTACTTTTTGCTTTACGTAGCATCTTGCGCAGGGCTGAGAAGCGCTTTGGGTTCGTCTCTTGCCTACCATGTTGGAACGAGGCAATAGGCCAACTGGTGACGGCTTCAAGAATATCGACAGTCTGTGCTAGTTCCTGGCTCGCACTCAAACTCTCGGGCTGACGAAGTCGTTTGATGTCTTGCCACCATCGCTCGTCTTCCAGCGAGTAATCGATATCACGACCAGTCTGATCAAGGTGGCCATCATCTCTTCCGTTGATGATGACTTCATACATGCTCAAATCTCCGGAGGACAACCAGAAGACGTGGACTTCAGCCTCAATGCGCAGATTACGCAGCAATGTAGTAACGCGACTACGCTCTTCCTCGACGTCCGTCTCATACTCCACAAAAACACAGACTCTCAACTTGTACATGCGCTTCCAAGACGGTACCGTGTGTAAGATGCATCCAAGCTGCAGGATGAGTGTATACGTGTCGAAATTCGTGGTCAGTACATTCTTACGGATTGGCTCATCGCCAGTAGTAGCGACCTCGGCTGACATTTGAATCGGCCAGAGGTCAATGTACTTCTTTGACGAATCCTCGATATCAATGTCATTAAGACCAATGAAGCTGAACGCTTTTTGTTTCACCGTAGGCTTGGTAGGGGGCACCTCGAGTTCCTGGAACCCCTTGCCTATAGCGACATTTGCTTGCAACCGGAGAATCAGGTCTTCGATAACAGTGACATAACTGCGTATAGCAATTGCGTTTTCTGGTTTCATAGCGTCGGTGGGAAGCATGCTATGGGTGTTTCCTGTGACGCGTCGCCTGGCTGCTGCTTGGATTGCTTTCCGAGAGATGGGATGGTTCGTAGCCTTGCTGGATGGGCGTGATGGTTGGGGCGAAGGTATGCCGATGGAAGGCTGCGCTTGCCTCATCTCAGGTAGGTTGTAGAAGCCCATGACAACTATGTTTGGCCGCATGCCACCTAGCCCTGCACCCAGAACAAGGTTGCGAGCGCCCCACTCGACGGCAGGAGATATAGAGATGTTCACGAACGCTTTGATCCTGGAGAAGTCGATATACTTTGTCCAAGACTGCTGTTGTCGTCTTGCTTCTGGCACAGCTTCCCCGAAGTCATCAGAGACAATGACGTGCCCAAGTACGAAGAGACCTCCCTTCTTCAGCGAATTGCAGAACTGGATCAACTTATACTGCCGCCGCGGATCATTGACTAAGAGTAAGATCTGGGGTCTCCAGAACTTGACATGCTCTTGGCGCAAGCGCAGCAAGTACTTTCGCACCTGGTGATAGATGAGACCCTGACTCACATCGCCCCATGGCTTAGGCGGGGTGCTGCAGAAGTAGAGATACGAAGTCAGTATATGTCTCACATGCACTTCGTACAGTCAAAACTTACGTATAGTGAATCAGTAGGAAAATAATCATGAGCAGAGCTACACATCCAGATGCATAGAAGCCGTCGACGAAGAACATGGTACCTCCACAGGCAACCGTCCCAACAGCAGCTGTGGGCCAGTTGAAGTAGTGGAAGGAGGGTCGGAAGTTTGGGGCAGAACCAATCTTGAGTAAGAAACAGGCCAAGTTGGTGACGAGAAATGTCATTAGATACTAAAGAATGTTAGGATTTGAACAGGTAGAGTTTGACTGACGAATGGTAGAGTAATAGGGAGCACTTACTGTCATTGTGATAAATGAAGCAATCTGATTGATGTCGGCAAACATTGTGATTTGAGCGATGATAAAAGTGATGATGATGGCGTAAATCGGCTGTGCGAATGAAGCTACGTGGTTAGTTTAGACATAGTAAAGATAACTGTAGACATCCTACCTCATCAGATTTCTTCGTGCCCTGTCCAAAGATCGAAAGTCCAGGAATAAGATTGTCGCGAGAAAGAGCCTGGAGGAGCTTGGCTGAACCAATAACACCCATGAGTACCGAGAATAAGGATGTCGCCATCTCGCCAGCAAGCACGACCGCGCCGGATATGTTGGTCAGCTGGATGACATTTGTGTTGTTGTAGAAAGTTTCGCGTGCTATTGACGCCGCCATAGCGAAGATAACGAGTGTGTAAAGGATGAAGGTCAGACCTATGCCGTACAATGTCCCTTTCGGGATGGCTTTACTTGGGTGCTTGAGGTCGCCACTCATGCTTGCACCGGCCAGAATTCCTCCCGTAGCTGGGAAGAGAATACCAAAGAGATCTTGGAAGTTCTCTCGGTGATGATCGACACTTCCCGCGGCTCCTCGCGTGAAGTGGGGTAGTAAGTTCTGACGGAACGTGTCCATGCTGAGGCCTGTGAAAACAATGTCTTCTTTGGGGTTCTCGAACGGAGGCCTGAACATAGCGGATAGAGGAATGCTGATAGTCGCGACCAACAAGACTAGTAGTAGGCCGTTGCTGCAGCGTGCGAAGAGCCCACTTCCAGCAAGGCAGATAAGTGTGCACGCGGCTAGAACCAAGGTAGCCCAGAGGAACTGCCACCAGTAGCTTTGAGGTAGCCACTCTGCCATGTCACCTCCATGGCTACCGAAGTTCTCGATAAGACAGTCGATGAGACCGACAGCGTTGAGCGAGGTGTTGAAGACTGAGCCAAGATAGTAGACGATGCCTATCGATCCGCCGAACTCTGGCCCCAGGCTGCGGGAGATCAAGTAGTACGCGCCTCCTCCTCTAACCGTGCCATTGGTGGCAACAGCGGAAATACTCAAGGTAGTTAAGAGATTGATGGCATAAGCTGCTATCAGCATACCCATCATGCCAATCAAGCCAGCTTGACCGAGAAGGAAGCCGAATCTGAGAAACATCAAGATCGACAAGACATTGAGGGTTACCGGCACGAAAACTCCAGCGAAAGTGCCTAGTTTGTCGGTACCTCCAACGGGTCTGGGGAAAGCGCCAGGCCTTGGTTTGGTGGTTTCGCTGACTGAGTGTCGTTTGCCGTCATTATTTGGCTCCTTCGCTAAATTGGATCGTGACGTCTGGAGGATGCTCGAGAACCAGCTGCTCATCCCTCTCTGCTTGCTCCCCGTCCCTTGAGCGCCATCGTAGACATCGGCATCAGCTGGAAGCTGGCGTCCACTGCTTGGCAGAAGCGGTGTTTCCTCGTCAGGTGGTGGTGAATGCTGTACGAACGAGCGTCGATGCAGTCGTGCACTCTCATCTCGTGCTGTACGGGTTGCAAAGTTGGAGCGTGTCCGCGGCAGGGTAAGCCTGGTCGTCTGGTCGTCGTCCGCATTCGTCATGGTCTCTGCATCGGGAACCTGGTTCAATGTTCGTGGCACGGGGTGTCACTGCGGCTCCGGTCAGGCCGTGCACGGGATGCGCCGATGAGCGTTAGATGGTGAGGTGTAGGAACGAGACATGGACAGAACAGCTGAGAGCAACGACAGGGCAACACATCCGAGGCGCGATGACGCCGCATCTACATCGCCAACAGTAAAGTCTTCTGCTATGCTTCACTTGGCGGCTTAGCGCTCGCTTCTCGGTGGAAAGATGCAGGGCTTCCAACGGTGTGACATGGTCATCCCGCGCGTGGGGCGCCACATCTCTCCGGCGAATCGACGGATGACCTCAACCTCTCGGCACAGGCCTCGAAGCAGCCCGACTCAGCTTTCCTTGCTTATTCTGCGCGTCTCCCTCTTGTTGCTGTACATTACGCGTAGCATCTCGAAGCCTCGCGGTATGTGTCCACTGGCCACGCCATCCATATAACTACCCGTAGCGTGTTTTATCGCTCAGCATTCCCTTTGCGACGTTAGACGCAGGTAGCCGAAGCTCGCGTTTCTTATCACAGAGTTCACTGCGGCTCCACAACACCACACACGCAGCCCAACATGTCGGGTGAGCGTTCGACATCGACGAACCCACAGGCGGTGCCGTCGTCGCGAGATTCTCGACGAAGTTCTCCCGATACGCAGTCTGTTCGTGCAGGCTCTATCGCGCGACGGGGCTCACCCGTTCCTTCCCTTCCCAACGGCACGCCTGCCGTGCGCCAAATACCAACACCCTCCCAGACCCAGACGGCAAACTCGTCGTCGATACAGACACCGCTGCCTGGACGCGCAGATCCGCAGTCGTCGCTGCCCGGCCCAGCCGAGTCGAACCTCTCTTCAGCGCTGAAAGAGTCACTGGGCAATTCACCCCCACGGTTCGGCACACCTCCGATACGTCCACTGTCCCCCGCCCAAGACGCGCCTCCTCGTGGCCCGCCTAGCAACTACGGTTCCTTTGACGGCCGCGGTCGCTCGCCTGTGCCGTATGAAGACCCCGAGATCGTGCGCCGGCATCTGGTAGGCCACTATGCCTCACCAAGCAGGTCAAATCGTGGAAGAATAGGCGATGACGATGCCCAATCAACTGGAACGAGGCCCGAGGAAGACGAGGAGCAGTTTTCGAGCTTGCAACTCCAGGGCGGCGACATCACGCGACAGATTTACAGGTGGAGCGAGCAGCAGGCGGCGGAAGAGCAGGGCAAGTTGCAGCGCAGCAAGAGCTTCCACGGTTCGCGACGTCGTCCTGAAGACGAAGCACTCGACATCGACTCCATTCGCCAGCCTGGTGGCTTCAGACGAAACTACTTGCGCAGAGCCGCTGGGAGTCCCTCACCCGGCCCAGGCCCGTCTGGCTATGGAACAGTCCGACAGGCGCGCCCACCGCCGCAGGTCTTTACCAGCAACTTCTTGGAGTTCCTCACGTTATATGGCCACTTCGCCGGTGAATCTCTCGAAGAAGACGACGAGGTGTTGGGACCGGACGAATACTTCTCCTCCGATGCTCTGGATTCCGGCGCGCAGAGCGAAGACGAAGACCGCGAGTACGGCGAGTCGAGCGCACTGCTCACCCCTGGCAAGCGAAGAAAGCGCAAAGCGAAGAAAACCGGCACCGGCAGCCCCACAGGTGCAGCCATGCTGCTCCTCAAGTCGTTTGTTGGCACTGGTGTCTTGTTCCTGCCCCGAGCCTTCCTTAACGGCGGCATGCTCTTTTCCAATGTGGTACTCCTTGGTGTCGCGGGTCTCTCGTATGCCTGCTTTGTCTTGCTTGTCTCCACCCGGCTCGTGGTAGAGCACTCGTTCGGTGACATGGGCTTTCATCTCTACGGAAACTGGATGCGCAACATGATCAACTCTTCGCTTGTCATATCCCAGATCGGCTTCTCATCTGCCTACATCGTCTTTGTGTCTGAGAACCTGCAAGCCTTTGTTCTTGCAGTATCCAACTGCAAGACCTTCATCGACATCAAGTACATGATCATGATGCAGATGGTCATCTTCTTGCCGTTGTCGCTCTACCGCAACATCAACAACATTCAGAAGCTCGCATTGGTGGCAGATCTCTTCATCCTCATGGGTCTCGTATACCTGTACTACTACGATCTCTTCACCATCGTTGACCAGGGCGGTATCTCCGACATCGTCAACTTCAACGCCAAAGACTGGACGCTCTTCATCGGTACCGCCATCTTCACATTCGAAGGCATCGGTCTCATCATCCCTATCCAGACCGGCATGAAAGACCCGAAGAAGTTTCCCAAGGTCCTGGGAGGTGTCATGATCATCATCACTGTCATCTTCCTCAGCGCTGGAGCCCTTTCGTACGCAGCGTTTGGATCCAAGACGAAGACTGTGGTACTTCTCAACATGCCCCAGGATAACAGATTCGTCAACGGCGTTCAGTTTATCTACTCGCTCGCTATCTTGCTATCTACGCCACTACAGATCTACCCGGCAATCGAGATTACCAGCCAGCAGTTGTTCAGTAGGACAGGCAAGTACAACCCGTACGTCAAGTGGAAGAAGAACTTCTTCCGATTCTTCATGGTCTTGGTGTGCGCTTGCCTTGCTTGGGCTGGTGCGGGTGACTTGGACAAGTTTGTCAGTCTGGTAGGAAGCTTTGCCTGCATTCCGCTGGTCTTCATCTATCCTGTAAGCACACATCTTCCTGTGACTTGCTCATTGCTAACAATACGTAGCCCTTGCTCCATTACCGGGCTGTCGCGCGCACAACCACTGCACGTGTATTGGATGTACTGCTTTGCATCATCGGGGCGGTTGGCATGGTATATACCACAACTCTCACTGTCCAGAGCTGGATCCACGGAGGTGCTCCCAAGGCTCCCGGCTACTGTGACAGCCGGTAGTCGACGGTTCCCAATCGCAAATTACCTTATTTCTCGTTTTGCATTGCATGTAGCATTTCAGCGATGTACATCAGCACTCATCTTTGGTTATCTCTCATCATAGAAGTTACGCTAGGCAGGTTTGGGTTCGGGCGCACTTTTTCGCGGTCTAGTCCACGTACATGTTCGATGAGTAGAAGCGGCTAGGCTCGAGCTCTCACATAGTTGAATCATTGTAGAACTTGACTAGTCTCTCTTTTTGCTTTTCAATGTCAACTGCACTGTGACATAAGTGTGAAAACGTTGCATATGTGCTTGGGCGTGTTCAATGCTGTGATGTGTCCTTAAAACGGCAAGCAGCATCTGAAACGGGGTGAGGCAAATGGTGTGTTTATTTCTCCGAAGATGCAGCGGATACTTAGCTGCTGACCAGGGCCGCGATACGAGACGATACAATACTGGTGCAACCTTTGGCGAGTAGGATACGAAGTACATGCAGGGCGCGGAAAGACCGGAATGAGGAGTCGGCACGAATGCAACGGCAGGACTGTTGTCAAGGCGTGCATGTGCGGCTGATGTTCGTATACGCCACTTACGGTGGGGTTTCAGATGCCGTGTTTGTGGTATGGATGGCAATTTAGAGGCGGTCAAGACAATCGAACTGCTAAGGCATCCAGACGTTCCCAACGGACGCAGGCCAAAGGTTCTTGTCGGCACGCTTTCCTATAGTCGAGCTCACACCTGCAGAAAGGTAGACTAAGCTTTTCGCCAGAGCGGAACAAGCGCGCAGTAGCTACAAGGTGCTCACCGTTGTTCGACTTCAGATGCAGTTGAGCAGACGTACACGCCCCGAAGTCTCAGCTCTATCTTCCACGTTTGTGGTTCCAGTGCGTGATTCGTTGGCAGCGTCGGCCACAACGGGTTGAAGACATTCTCTGGCTCCTGTGAGGTGTGCGTTGTTGGCGCTCATGCGTGAAATGCAGACCTGCAGGGCCAGACGATATTGCTTCTCACCGTCTGATTCAGACAATACTGCACACGGTGGGGAGCACATTGCGGGTAAACCTGCGCCGTTAGTGGGACGGTTGGTGCAGCTAGCGACTGGGTTCCACCCATCTGCCATGATTTGTTTTGGCATATCGGTTTTCTCCAAGCTGTCGACCATATCAGCAGAAGATCACCAAACAGAGTTTACACGAGATGTCAAGTCGTGACGCACGGCGCTGGCTTCCCAATTCGGAGCCGTACCCGCGCTGACGTAGCGGATCCAAGATATTGGACGATGCAGCAGAATTAGAAACCTCTCCATAAGCACAGTCTTTGGGCGAGCTTGAGGCCTCGCATGCGGCGAATGCGGCGCCCGTCAGGACGCGAGTGGCATAGTGGCCGCGGTGTAGCATTGCGAAGAGAAGATTTCTGGCATCTTGACATGAAAATAGTCGAGGAACGGGCCTAGCGTTGCTATTTTGGAGGTGCTGCGCCTCTTGGTCCCTGAGAAACGATGGATAGCGGGCGATCAGGTCAGGAACAGCAGCGGGGGCTATTGGCTGGCAGCATCGCGGAAGCCGATGGACCAGGATGATTCCGCGAGACATGACGAAATAGGGGACAGTGAGGGAGGGCGTGGCAGAGGGTCGCAGGGCTGCGAGGGCGAGATTCAAGGGTGGTAGAGCGGCGTCACAGACGGGTGCGATACGCTGCATTGGCGAGGCTAGCTAGGCCGGGTGGAGAAGGGCGTCGCTGGGGCATGCTCAGTGCTTGGCCCTGGAAGATATAAGTCAAACACACCACCGCTCTTTCTCTGCTCACACACCTGTCTGCTTCCCCCCGCACCCTACTTTCTTGCACTCGCCCAATTGACTCCGACTGCCTTACAATCGCTTCCATTCATATTCAGCACCCTACTTTCGTTTCGTCGCCATGTGGTAAGTCCCCGCCGCCCCACTATGTGAAGCTGTGGCAGCTACAGCGAGGCTCTGGACACGGGCTGACGACGGTGTCTGCAGCGGTATCTTCGGCTACATCAACTACCTTGTGGAGAAGGACAGGAAGTACATTCTCGACACACTCATCAATGGTAAGCAATCCCGCAGCCGCTCCCCCAGACGCGCGTTCCACGGAGTCGGAAGTGGTTTGGTGGGGCTCGAGGGCGATCACTAACACGCTGTCCCCTCAGGTCTGCAACGTCTAGAGTACCGTGGTTACGACTCGGCCGGTCTTGCCATTGACGGCGACAAGAAGAATGAGGTCTACGCCGTCAAGGAGGTCGGCAAGGTCGCCTCGCTAAAGAAGCTCGTCGAGGAGCAGAACTTCGACCTCAACAAGGTCTTCGACTCGCACGCCGGTATCGCCCACACCCGATGGGCCACCCACGGTCCCCCATCGCGTGTCAACTGCCATCCCCACAGGTATGTCACGTCCACGTTCTTTGGACCACCCAGAGCACGCACTAACCGCCCACCAGGTCCGACCCCAACTGGGAGTTCTCCGTCGTCCACAATGGTATCATCACAAACTACAAGGAGCTCAAGACGCTGCTCGAGAGCAAGGGCTTCAAGTTCGAGACGGAGACCGACACCGAGGCTATTGCCAAACTCACAAAGTACATCTACACCGAGCACCCCGACCTGAGCTTCCCCTCGCTCGTCAAGGCCGTCATCAAGGAGCTCCAGGGTGCCTTTGGTCTTCTCCTCAAGTCCGTTCACTACCCCCATGAGGTCGTTGCGGCCCGCAAGGGTTCTCCCCTCGTCATCGGTGTACGAACACAGAAGAAGATGAAGGTCGACTTCGTCGATGTCGAGTACAACGACGAGGGTGCTGCTCTCCCCGCTGAGAGCGCCTCGCACAACGTCGCGCTGAAGAAGTCCAACAACTTGCTCGCTCCCCCTGACAAGTCGCTCCTGCACCGATCGCAATCGCGCGCTTTCCTGTCCGACGACGGCGTCCCGATGCCCACCGAGTTCTTCCTCTCGTCCGACCCCTCCTCCATCGTCGAGCACACCAAGAAGGTCCTGTACCTCGAGGACGACGACATTGCACACATCCACGAGGGTTCCCTCAACATCCACCGTCTGCACAAGGATGACGGCTCGTCCAACGTCCGCACCATCCAGACTCTTGAGATCCAGCTTCAGGAGATCATGAAGGGCCGTTTCGACCACTTCATGCAGAAGGAGATTTTCGAGCAGCCCGAGTCCGTCGTCAACGCCATGCGTGGTCGCCTCGATGCTGTCAACAAGACCGTCACTCTTGGTGGTCTCCGTCAATACCTCTCTACCATCAGGCGATGCAGGAGAATCATCTTCGTTGCCTGCGGTACTTCGTACCACTCGTGCATGGCTGTCCGTGGTATCTTTGAGGAGCTCACTGAAATCCCCATTGCCGTTGAGCTGGCCTCCGATTTCCTTGACCGTCAGGCACCCGTCTTCCGTGACGACACGTGCGTCTTTGTCTCCCAGTCTGGTGAGACTGCCGATTCCCTGGGTGCTCTCCGCTACTGCTTGGAGCGCGGTGCCCTGACTGTCGGTATCGTTAACACCGTCGGTTCCTCCATCTCTCTCCTCACCCACTGCGGTGTGCACATCAACGCTGGTCCCGAGATCGGTGTTGCCTCCACCAAGGCCTACACCTCGCAATTCGTCTGCATGGTCATGTTCGCGCTCTCTCTCAGTGAGGACCGTGCATCCAAGCAGAAGAGGCGGGAGGAGATCATCGAGGGTCTCACCAAGATCTCGGACCAGTTCAAGGAGGTGCTCAAGCTCGACCAGCCCATCAAGAAGCTTTGCGAGAGGTTCAAGAACCAGAAGTCCCTGCTGCTTCTCGGCCGTGGCTCTCAGCACGCTACCGCGCTCGAGGGTGCTCTCAAGATCAAGGAGATCTCGTACCTTCACTGCGAGGCTGTCATGTCTGGCGAGCTCAAGCACGGTGTCTTGGCTCTGGTCGATGAGAACCTCCCCATCGTCATGATCCTTACCCGTGACGACATCTTCGCCAAGTCGCTCAACGCATACCAACAGGTCATTGCCCGTAGCGGACGACCAATCATCATCTGCAACGAGAACGACCCCGAGTTCCCTACCGACAAGACAGACAAGATTGAGGTGCCCAAGAACGTCGACGTTCTCCAGGGTCTCATCAACGTCGTCCCCCTGCAACTCATGTCGTACTGGATGGCGGTTGCTGAGGGTGTCAACGTTGACATGCCCCGTAACCTGGCCAAGTCGGTTACCGTCGAGTAGATGTATTATGGATATGGCGTTCTCTAGGATAGAGAAGCTGGTGTGATTTGGATTTGATTTACGATTGAAAGCTCTTGGATGTAGCTTATGTGTATGGCATGGAAACTTTTACGATATCTAGAACACGGAGCGATGCGATGCTCTGATTGAATGAACAAAATTCCAAACACATCTGTCCCATTTCGTGACTGTCTTGACGGGTCAGGTCGAGGATTGATTGCAATTAACGAGAGGCGTTTGAGGGAAGCTTACCCCTGCTCGCGATGACACCATTGCACGATGCGGGATCCCTGCCTTTCGGTTGCGGGGCGGCTCCCAATGTGGTGTGCTCAGCAGCTCGTTCCTGCATTCTTCAGCCCACCCAGTCGCCGTTCCCGCTCGACCTTCACCACAGCGACTCCACTGTTCCATCGCACCTTCCCAATCTACCTACAAACTTGCACACGCGCAACGGCAACATGGCAACCATCAAAGGCCCCGGCGCCCCCAAGACGTACGATGGTAAGTACGCAAGCAAGCTCCGAGCAACCCCGCCCCCACCACCTCAACTGTGCGACTGACTGAAGCTGTGCAGGCTCCGCACTCCGCATTGGCATCATCCACGCACGCTGGAACACCAAGATCATCGATGCGCTGCTCGAGGGAACCAAGAGGAAGCTCAAGGAAGCGGGAGTCAAGGAGGAGAATATAGTCGTGCAGAGCGTGCCTGGGAGCTACGAGCTGCCGTACGCCGTCAAGCAGTATGTCTCCTCATATGACCTTGTAATCCGGGCACAAAGCTAACAGGCACTTCCACAGACTATACTCGGCCTCACAAATCCAATCCTCGTCCACAGGCGTCGTAGGCGCAGCGGCAGACCTCCTCGGCTCCACCTCGGACCTCACAGCCCTCACTGGAGCGTCGCAATCCAAGACGTCCAACTCGCCCTTTGACGCGATAATCGCGATTGGCGTGTTGATCAAGGGAGAGACGATGCACTTCGAGTACATCTCGGAGGCGGTGAGCCATGGACTCATGCGCTTACAGCTCGACAACAACGTGCCCGTCATCTTTGGCCTGTTGACGCTGTTGAGCGATGAACAGGGACTCATGAGGGCGGGGATTGGTGGCGCGGATGGCAAGAGCGGACACAATCATGGCGAGGACTGGGGGAGTGCCGCGGTGGAGTTGGGTGTCAAGAGACGGGGCTGGGTTGAGGGCAAGTTTGTGGACTAGGACGTGGTGTGAGGATACGGGGACACAAAGATCCAAGTGACTGGGCCACTACTAGGCTCTGGTTTGCATATCCATGGATGCTCATAGAAGGCATGCGTGTCCAAAATGGAATCACGCAGCTATGATACACCAGTGCTCGTACAAGCGCGTGGTCCTTCCACCACTCGCGGGATGCCGCATCTGAGAAGCAGCGTGTCGACTTCTGCCTGACGGAGCGTGGAGCGAGTAATGGTGCTTCCATTGTCCCATTCAATTCGCCCACTCGTCATCTGCAGCTTTGGTACTACAATACGTGCTCACGTGCTACATGGTCCTCTATCGTCCCACGTGCTTTCCAAACGCAGTTCCAGTATTCAAGGGTGCTGTGCTGCGCTGGCCATGTCCTCGTGCGACTGCAGTGGGCTAGCGTAAATGCATAGTGTACGCAAGGCGATCGCGATGACGCTTAGGCTGGAGGGATGCGGCTTGACAAGGTGGTGCGCGCGTGCGAGATTCAGTCCTGGGGCGGCAATTCCATGCAGGAGACGATTGCGGAGATTATGCGACCATGTTGGCCAAGGCTGGTCGCTGCAATGCAACAAAATTGTTGAGTGCAAGAGGGATGGTTGGTGGACGAGAGAAGCACTCTCCTTTTCCCGCCAGGGCCTTGGAAGACGCTAGTCCAGGCGCAGTGCCTCGCCTTGGAACCTCAGATTCCCTGGACGACGGCTCTTACTCACCACCAGCCCCATCTGTGCGAGCAGAGCGCTGTCGACCCCATCGCCCGGCTCATCTTTCCTCCCTGTCTTTCTCCCTTGCCCCCGCCGCCTGTCCCCGGGCGCCCCGACACGTCCTCACCGCGTGGTGCGCGTAGTCGATATCCCGTTCCTGGCCTGCAGCTGCATCGAGTACAGCAGCGCGCGGCGCCTCTACCCACGCCTCTTCTATCACACCCGGCTATACAGTGATGGCGGCAGCATACACGTGCTAACACAAGGTCGATCGATAGTGTGGTGCGCTTTTGCAGCGCAGCCATCAGAGACTGGGCTTCGACATCAAGTCCATGTCAGGCACGAGACGCGGCGAACGAGAAGACAGGTCTCTGCGGCGGGAAGCCTCTCGTCGCCCCGGCTCGTCTGCCCCCTCGCACGCAGCTTCGGCGGCCACAGCGACACCGGCAGCGGGTGAAACGCGCAGGAGCACGCGCAGGAACAAGTCGGATTCACCCAACGATGCGCAGCGCCCTAGCGAGCTGCTAGACGACGTTGACTCGGACGCCTCTGCTCCTACGCCCGCCTCGTCCACTTTCTCCGCGCCTTCCACCATGTCGCGTTCTGGTCAAAATATTTCTCTCCACGCCCTCACACCCTTGACCAGCTCAGACTCGTCTCCGCCGGGCAAGCTGCCCAGTCCGCGCTCTTCCAAGCTCTCGCATGAGACGATGCACACAACCTCGTCCTCTACACACGCGGCGCCATCGAGCGCGCCCAACAATGTCGCCGATACCATCACCCCCATAAACACGCCGCCCGAGACGCGCATCTCCGTCTTCCCAGCCGACGGCGTGCTGGGACAACGCTCCACCTACGACGCACAGCTTGACCCCAAACTCGATAAAAAGGCGCGAGGAAGGGGAACGGCGAAATACACCACAATACTGGACAAGGTACGTGAAGGTTACAAATACATACATAGATGTGGTCGCCCTGTGACGCTAAGGCTAACTTAACTTGTGTTACAGGGCGACCCATCTCCTCCTCCCGACCCACGCCTGGCCATTGCCGGCTACACCACTGGCAACTATGTCATCAAGACATCCTTCACGGGCGCTCCCAAATCAAAGCTCCGAGTAGCGCCATACGTCGCTAAGCCCTACTCTTTTGATCAACGCATATCATGCGGACCAGGGCCTGCAACCCAAGTCGTTGTGACGGGCTTCGATCCCTTGACACCAGATGCGCAGTTGCGTGGTTTCTTCTCCACTTATGGCCAAGTAGAGACGCTCCGCAACCAAGTACATCCCGATAACGGCAGCCCACTTGGGATATGTCTGGTCAAGTTTCGCGACACCCCACCAACGCGCGGAGTACCTGGCATCAAAGCAACCACCTCAGCAAAGCGAGCTGAGCGCGAAGGCACAAATCAGCGCATTGCGCAGCACACGATCAGGGTGAAATCTGATCGCGAGGGCCGGAGATGCCAGAAACTCATGGATATGGCGGTGCAGCAGACCCGGAAAGAGGAGGAGAAACAGCGTGCCAAGCTCGCAGCGAAGACTACGAGCGTTGCGGCACCAGCTACACCGGGAGCCTTTGATCTGCCGGCAAACGTTCCCAAAGGCCCATCTGGCAAGGGCGCGCGTCCGCCAATCCCGATCCCCCGAGAACCCTTGACAAGGAAAGCCGCACTCTCCTTCCTGATCGAACGCGAACCGGTCAAGCCTACGCTGAAACGGAAGCCTTATATCTTCATCGCACACGCATACGTACCCGTCCTCAGCACAACCGTCGAACATCTCAAGAAGCGGTTAAAGAACTTTCGGTGGGCTTCGGTGCGATGCGACCAGACGGGTTACTATGTGACTTTCGAAGAGTCGAAGCGTGGTGAAGACGAGGCCGTTCGATGTTACAAGGAATGTCACATGCAGGCTCTATTCACCTACGTTATGAACATGGAGTGCAACCAATACGGCGACCCGAACTATGAGCGGAGTCCCAGCCCAGAGCGCGTGGTAGCCGACAAGAAGCGGAAGGCCATCGAAGAGCGGATAGAACATGAAGAGGCGGAAGATCTTGAGTGGGAAAAGAAGCAGCGGGCAGACTCGCTGGATCCTGTACGAGCCGCTTTGGACGTGCTCAAACAGGAGCTCCAAGAGAAGCTTCTTGGTGACATTAAGACGAAATTGGCCGCGCCCACTATACTGGAACTCCTGGAACCGGATCTTCATGTGGAAAAGCGTCGCAAGTTCAATGTTCCGGCTCCGCCTACGAAGGAAGAGGTTGTTCGACCACCCGCACTTCTCGCCCCAGGATTCGACGCCTTTGGAGCTGGTACACCAAAGGGCCGCAATGGTGGTTTTGGTGGCCGCAACGCACGCAGGTCGCTGGGTGTATTTGATCCCAGTACCAGGCGTGGTAAGAAACCTCCGAAGGTTGTCAATGCATTTGCGGACGAACGAAGGAAGGCATCTGCGCCTAAACCCCGTGTTGCCCGTGGGCTGCATCGCCAGATGATTGAGATGTTCGAGCCGGAGGAGTCGGACGATGAGAGTCGCAGCCAGCTCACTCGCGGTACTGAGGAGCAAGAGAGCCGACCCATCAGCCGTGCTCCTTCCACCGACGTTGAAGAGGAGGTGGAAGAGTCATCGAGAGCCCACCGCGCTAAACGGCGCCGTATCGAAACGGGCTGGGGCGAAGACAGTGACGAGGAGATGGACGACTCGCATGCCAGGAGTTTGCTTGCCCATTGCATTCATAAGGATCCAGAGAACATGGCCGAAAAAGAGCTGGAACAAGTACTCGCAATTCTTCCTCGTTCGTCGCCTATTTGGAAGAAGGCAGACAAAGCACTCAAAGGGTTCAGGAGGTTACGGAAAATTGAGCAAGAGGCTGATGCAATCTTTGGGGTGGAAGCAAGCCCGATTGACAAACTTGAACCTGAAGTCGTCATCACCCATGACGACGAAGCACTCAAGCCCATCGAGACTACTGAACTGCCAGAGACGCTCACGACACTCAAGAAGAAAGCTGCCACCAAGCCCAAGAAGAAGACCAAGAAGCAGCTCGAAGAGGAGGCCAAGGCTGCTAAGGTCGAGGTCACGGAGATCGAGACGCCTGCGGAAGAGGAGATTGCTGAAGCGAAAGAAGTCAAGGAGGTCATCGAAGAGGTCGTGGTTGAGGAGTCGACGCCGGAAGACGACGAGCGGGCCTCTTCTGTGTTCTGGGGCGTGTCCTCTGTTGAGCCTCGTAAGACTGTTGAGGATGACCTCAGTGTTGTAATGGACATTGACGGTTGGCAACACATGCTCAAAGACGACGAAGATCTCCGTCACCTCAAGGCTGCCATGGAGTCCATCAGTGCAGCCAAGATTGGCGATGCACAATCCTGGGCATGGAAACAAAAGTCTATCAAGCATCTCAACCGCAACGGCGAGGAGGGTGTCTCGCGTACGGAAACCAAGATCGAAGGGTACTACGTTCCCAACACGACTGGCTCGGCTCGTACGGAGGGTGTCAAGAAGATTCGCGAGTCTGAAAAGTCAAAATACCTCCCTCATCGTATCCGCGTCCAGAAAGAGCGCGAAGAGCGCCAGCGGCGCGCCAAGCAAGAAGAGCGAAGCGTCGTCTCTGTTGAAGGCTTCAAGTTCCAGACCAGCTCCAATAAGACATCCACCGCCAACTCGCGTGCCAACCGCGCCAACAACCGTCGCATGGTCAACGATATCAACATATCCAAGAACATGTCCGGGGCAGAAGGCGATGCCCTCCGTTTCAACCAGCTGAAAAAGCGCAAGAAGCTAGTCAAGTTCGACCGTTCCGCCATCCATAACTGGGGTCTTTACGCCCAAGAGCCCATCGCCGTCAACGACATGATTATCGAGTACGTGGGTGAAAAGGTTCGACAACGCGTTGCCGATCTCAGGGAAGCCAAGTACGACATGCAAGGTGTCGGATCGAGTTACCTATTCCGCATTGACGAAGACACGGTCATCGACGCAACCAAGATGGGAGGTATTGCAAGATTCATCAATCATTCTTGCACGCCAAACTGCACGGCCAAGATTATTCGCGTCGACAACACGAAGCGTATCGTCATCTACGCGCTGCGGGATATCAACTCTGGTAAGCACAGTTCCTTTTTCCGGACAATTCATGCCATGGAACATCTACTAACAATGTTTCCAGATGAGGAACTCACGTACGACTACAAATTCGAGCGTGAAATGGACGCAACGGACCGTATTCCCTGTCTCTGTGGTTCTATCGGCTGCAAGGGCTTCCTCAACTAGTCAGCTTCGCATGGCTTCAGCTCTGCTTCGGCTCCCTTGGTACATTATCTTTGCGCCGGCTTTCCTTCAACATCACACTTTTGCAGCGCTACATCGCTGCTTCTTTTGTTTCAACACCTACACTTGGCAGGGAGCGAAAAAAAGGCGGCTCATCCCCATATGCACATGAAGCTAGGCTTCATCTTGGATTCGGGACTGGAAGAAGAGGGAAATCTTGCATTGCATGGCGTTTTTCAGTGGCTACATATTATCACCATCTTCCTGGCACCCCTTTCTTCCTTTGAGAGAAAGGGCGCGAATGTATCATTTTTCTTATCCGACTAAAAGAATGGGCGAAGGGTGGGTGGGCGGCACTTGCCCTTGACTTTATCGATGGGTTTGAGTCAGTCGGGTCACATCTTTGGCATTGTATCTGGTGTTTTTGTCGCTTTATCTTTTTTCACTACGCTCAAAATCACCATTTGTACTATTTTAACATCTCTACGAAGAAGAGGCGTCGACGGAAGAGTGGTAGAAAACTCATGGTATGTGTGTGTTTGTGTGTCGGCTTTTGTGCCGTATTATCGACACCGGTAGCTATAATCAGTTCGCAAGGGAACAGAATGAGAAGATTGATCATATATCCACTGCCCATGTTAGATCTTGAGTGAGGTTATACATGGTCTTTTCTCTTGATACCCCATTCGAACAGTCATCCCAGCTAGCTACCCAACGAAATGACGTGCGCAACGCAACATCTCAAGGTTCCTCCAGGAGACTGCTCCACGGCCCTGTTGCGAAACCGGCGGCTTGGTAGCATAGGCGCGGGTCCCGGGGTCCGAAGGTATGATGGGGGCTATGAGGTGGCAGGTCAGAGATTTGTATCGCGCTGGTAGTGGGTATGCTCGCTATGATCATGGGAGTGGCAGGCAGACTTACAAGAAAGGCCTCTTTGGAGCATTGTCTGGGTGCCCATACGCTTCATGTCTAAGCAGTGCATGTATATTAGTCTTCATTGTGTTACGATCCGACATGAAACCCGGGAGGTAAACCAGCGACCAAAGGAGATGGCCTGGCAGCGCCTAGGGGTGATTGAGACATGACGTGACGGCTATTGCACGTATCAGACCCTTGAGATGGGGGCAAAGAGACCGGGGAAGCTTACTCGGAAGATGCGGTGTCCATATCGTGACCCTGACTGTATGCGGACTGCATCCATATATCTTTGGGTGCGTTGGATAACTGACCGAAGACTCTATCCCTGAGGAAAGAATTAGTACATGTGCATGAGAAGTTCTTTAACTCAGGGGTTTCCGTGTACGTTTGTAATTTAGTTAGGAGAAACACATGTGTGAAGAGTATCTTTGTGGGCACTACAAGGAAGTTGGAACGAGCCTTGGATGTGTTTGATGGATCAGGTCCTTACTTTCGCCCATGTCGGCAAATCTAAAGGCTCCGATATCACAGGCGTTCTTTTCAGTAAAAAAGTCGTCTCGTGGATCTGAAAGACGCTCCTTCAGGGTGTTTAGCACGGCCTTCCATCGTCGTGAACCCCGACTAATATCTCTTGGGTATGCAGACCAGACCTTTTTGTGCAAACGCAGATGTTTGCTCTCGCCGTGTTGGGAACGAATGAATGAAATGCATACATACCATGGATCAATACGATCCTCCCTCTTTTGCTTTCTCAAGATATTCAGAATGACGGCAGCCTCTTTTATAGCAAAGTGATCGGCAATGTGCTGCAGGTGCTTCAGACTCCAATCGACTGCAGATTGTGGACAGCTTCTTGACCAAGCAACAACGTAGAGGCTGAAAATCAGTATGTATACATCGAGGATGTGTGGTATGCTGTGTGCATGTTGTTTACCCGTGCTTCCAATAGGCAGCTTATCCTTTGCGACTAGGTCGCAGTCCGTCATCTGAGGAACCGATGCGACGATCTCCTGGACGAGGGTCAAGATGGCAGTATTTGCTCGATCACACTGAGCGGCAACTTCAGGATCACAGCTCTCGGAACAGGACTGGATGATCTCCTCGCAGAGAAGTATTCGGGCTATGCGAAGCACGTTCCACATCTGGGTGATCATGCGATCGGGGTAGACGTCATACACCCTTGGGAATCCTGCGGGTACCAGTCTTGCTCCATCGGGATCAGATAAGCTTTTGCGTTCATACGTCCAAGCCGGGCTCGCTTCAAATGCAACAATCTCGAGCTTTCGATCAAAGTACTCGCTCTTCGTTATCCTTTCTTCCGCCGTCATAAAGCCCTTGCGCATCTCTGCGGCTAGATCGGTTATGTCAAGCATCAGTCCGCTGAGCTTCCACTTCGGATAGTCAGTGTTGACGAATTGTGCTGCGTGTACTCGTATTTTTCGTATGGAAGGATCCACCACTCGCCCGGTACTCAATGAGCATATCGTCGCGTTCAGGGAAAGTCCCATCAATGCCCGTAGCTCAGTGCCTTCCTTGAAAGAATCTACACCTCGCAGTTTAACCAATGTGAGAGCGCCCTCGATATGGGCGTGTCCTGATGTGTTGATCTCCAAGGCTGACTTCATGATCTTCTCAAAGAGATCCAGCAGCAACGCGCCTTCGAAAGTCGATGTCGCTTTTGCTGTCGTGGGATCTTGCAGGGCAATGTTGATCTCCCGTAGTGCTTGACAGTACTTTCTGCGTCCTAGATCTTTTGCAGTCTCAGAGGAAACCTGATGGGACAAGAAGGCGAGACTGACCGCTTCGATGCTCAAAGTAAGATATTTGGGTGTGGATCTTGGGTCTAGATAGTTGTATAGGAAGTCCCATGTCCGACTGAAATCGGAGACGTAGTACGTGAAGAACATGTCCTGACCTAGGGTCAAAAGGTCTTGGGGTAGATGTCGGACCTTAAGCTTGACTTTGAAGTCGCCAACACATCGTTGCTTCAGTGGTGACCTTGTCTTTGCCATAGCCTTAGTTCGTACAAAGTCGGTCTCGTCGCTAATCCGAATGTTGATCGTGTCGCGATAGCCGGTGCATGCTGCTCCCACTCGAATGCAAGAGTTGCAACTTGGCCGTTGCAGATCACACTGGATGTGTCAGTAAGGAATCCCAACTTTGGATTCGAGGCATACTCGTAGTCTTCTCTCTCTACATCTTTCGCAAAACTTGGATGGTTTGCCGCGGAACACCATCAGATTCTCTGCAGCGTGAACGGTTTGCCAACCTGTAGGCCTGTTGAGCCTCAATTGATACTAAAAGAAAGAAAGTCTAGCTTCAATCTAATTGACAAGTCTCGCTTTACCAAGTAGATGAAAGTGGTTGAGTGGTGTATAGGGCTGCCGGCAACATATAGATGACTGGAAGCTGACTGCCGTACTAGTCCCAAGAAGGAATGCATTTCGTGCTGCGTCCACTAGCGCGATGTAAGCATGAAGGACGACTGCCAGCCAGTCGCGTAGGGGGTAGATGCTGCATTCCGAAGTCTGGCCTATCATCTAATAGTCTGAACTTGATAATGAAAAGCCTCAAAAGGTCATCAATGTTCCACAGCCGCGTAACTCGCAAATCGCTTTGGCTGCTGCCTACATCATCGTGCATTGGATTCCCAAAGAAGTGAGGTGGGTGGGAAGAAATCATGGTACCCGATAAGACTTATGTCCCGCCTACCACCTCCAAGCCAGGTCCTTCCTTACCTACAGCTCGAGGGCGAGCTATGTATGCATCACAACACAGCGGGTATGTTGAGCGCATCACGGGAATCCATGAAATCTTGAAGGGAAGATAGAGGTGCATTCCATGCTTGCAGACGATCTAGATATTTGATGAACAACGAAGCCTAATCGCTATCGTCGTACTTATTTCCAACCCCAACATCGCCTAGTAATATGTCATCAGGCGCCGGGCCCCTGTGATTCCTCACCCACTCTGTCTCTACACGGAAGAAGATCCATATCCATCTTCGCAACACCTCGAGAACTTCCATTGTAAAGATGCCTCCTTCCAAATCGTTGAAATGATCCAGATGCACACTGAGTTTCAGACTCCATGTACACCTCAGCATTGCGTCCACTGCAATGGCTGCATAGTAGAATTCTTTGGCATGGAACCAGCGATGCCGTCTTAGACCCCGTGGGTATTCTGAGCTATCGCGAGTACGGGCATTAGAGAAGAGGGTAAGATCCCAATCCTTGGCTACGTCCCAGTAGAAAGAGTAGCCAGAGTTTACCACCACTGCGACGAGCCACATACGGAACAACGTCGCTTCCGAAACACCAAAGCGGGATGGATCAGGCGAGCGTTGCAGAGCACTCAGTATGATGACAGGAAATGCGGTCGAGTATTTCAGTGCGTTGGCCAAATGCTGGCCACCCCATCCTGTCGCTGGACTAATCTGCCCGGTTTGCTTGTTCGCCTTCTGAACACGATAGTATTCTGTGATACACTGCCGTAGACGTATCATCGAGGGTATAGCGATGATGAAGGGAACCCAGAACACGCCGCCGCAACTCCTGTTTGGAGGCCCTGTTGAGCTGTGCGACGACGAGAAGAACATGCACAGTGAGACGAATAGATCGCCGAGCACCTTCGCATAACTCGTCAACGCATCGGCTAGCAGAATGTCTCCAAACTTTCCGTCTTGTGCTTCTGCGATGCCGCCGATCGATATGCGTTTCAGCGTCGCCAATGTACGAGTCCGTCCATTGCGACTAACAAATGGCAGCGGTATGACAAAGCCAATGACCAGTACCAAGAGGTAGAGGTTTGGCAGAATTTCCCAAGCGGCAATATCTGTAGGGCTGCCGTGCGTAAGGGTCCAGAACAGGAGCAGCGAGAGGGCAAGCGGGATGGAGAGGAAGGTTGCGATGCGGTAGCAGGAGAGGTGGTGCGGGATATGGCGGGGTGAGGTACGGCCCGGGTAGCGGATCAGACTCGGGACGTCTATCTTTATGAGGGTGAGGTAGTGGAGGTTTAGACCCCAGGCCCAGATGCCTGTGCGGCAGTTAGTAAGGTGGTTGAGAGCAGACGGCCTGAGCATTCGCATACCCAGAACTATTATAAGAGCGACGCGATACGGCAGGGGCAGCACGCGACTGAAGCCATCGATTTCTGGCTCGACGGCGGGATCACCGTCCATTTCTCGAATGCGCGCTCGGTTCCGTGGCGGTTGCTGTGTCCCAGCCTGTTCTCTGCCGTATGATCATGAAGCTCCTCGATGCAAAAGACACCCCCAATTGGTCCCTCTCTTCACAGCTATCTCCGGTCGTGTGGGCGCAAGGGGTTGCAGATGTCGCGATAGCGTGTCCACTTCCCCAAGGCGATGGCACGAAACACGCTAGCTAATTTACAAGCCACTCTTCAGCCGCCGTTGCGTTACGTCAGCATGGGCTCCAGCCTCATGCGCGCTAGCTGCATCGTGCCTGGCGGAGTGGATCTTTGGTCTGTGCGACGACCGCGGGAGCTTTGCCTAAAGCACAAGGCCATGACGCGATCATCGCGACGACAAAGTGACGCTTCTCCGCCGTATGCTATTGGGTACCTGGCTTTGGAGGGAAAACAACGCCTAGATCTCTAGACTCGCTGCACTACTTGCTTCTTCTCCACATACCAAGGTTTCCATTGACTGTCCCTACTTCGTGCGTCACACCACCCAGCACGACACACAGCACCTTCCACTTCATCTCTGTCGCTCTAAACCTCCACCCTCACCTTCTCCCACTCCCACCTCGTCAATTGAAGGGAGACAGCAGGACCAACAGCAATCATGTCGCCTCTCTCTGTCCCTAAAATTTTCATGGCTGGCGGCGCCGTCGGCTTCGGCTACTACCTCTTCATGCGCCAATACTGGTTCCCCAACCCGTACAAGACACAGGGCGTCCAGAACATCGAGGATCGCTTCTCAGCTGGCGGAGGCCACCCCACGCACACACCTGCTGGAGGAACCCAGCGCGGTACGGGTATAATGAGCTCCCCAGACTTAAAACCCTGGAAGTATATAGAACGGAGTTTGCTGACATCAAGCTTGTAGGCTCTGCGTCCGCAAACGAAGGAAGGCACGACGGCCCGAGCAAGGGCCCAGACTCCGAGCACTTCAAGAAGAACATCAGCGACCAGCAGAGTGAGGTATGTGGCACACTGATTTCGATGCCCAAGGACTGTGCTAACATGCGATAGCCTGTTTGGCCGAGCAAATTCAACGAGATACAATACAACAACCCCAAGGGCAAATAAGCGACTCCGGACCGATCGAGCAGACACAAAAAAGCATGGCAATATACAGCCAGGGGGCATTGGGCATCTGATGAATGGCATCATTGGCGTTTGGCAGATAGCGATGCACGATAGCATCCTGTAGATTTTTGAAACCCTCACTGTTGCGGCCAGTTGAGCGCAATGAGGCCCCCAGATAATCGAGAAATAACAAAACCAATTTTCCAAGGAGCGCCCAATGCCGTATAGCTGTCAGCAACTCTCGGTACCTGATGAAGTCCATGCTGTTCCGCGTAGCTATGGAAGTGGAACTACACATGCCGGGATCATATTGACGAATAAGCAACGTCACACCACAACAAAATGAACCGAGGTAATGCAGCGGAGGAATTCAGCAAGACAATGTTCACACGCGCTGGCTGTTTGAAAAGTGCGACGTATACAGATGCTGGTGATTATGTATGAAAGAGTCCAAGGCCTAGATCTTCGCATTGCCTGTTTTCCTTGCGGCTGTGTTCCTAGCAGCATCCAACACAAATGCTACATGATGGCTCAAAGCCACCAGATCGCCGTCAGCATCGTGCACCCACACTTCCAAGTCCATCCTACCGTTCGCCACCTTTTTCATACCCGCCCTAACCTGCAGCCACTTGACTCCCTGCGGCGGCAGCGCTTTCTTGATGTCCAGATTCAGTAGGAGGGTTGGATACCAAAAAGGTCCCTCTCCTTCGCTCTTGATTGACTCAACCATCAACGGGAACATGTCTGCGACAAAGCCGACCGATGAATCCGTGAAGTTTGTCCCATCAGAGAAGCAGATCCACTCATCAGCGAGATGCTTTAGGCTTCGTCCTTCCCGAGGGAAATAAAACTTCACCCTCTTCGTCGCTTTTCTGAAGTTGGCGTGCGGCAATTCTGGTTGTAGCCTCCAGTTTGTATCTTCATCATTTTCCAGCTTTGTCAGGTCGACTGACGGGACGGGTGGTGAAAGCTTATATCCGACATCTTGGGTGAAGCCCTTTTCCGTATCCATATTGGAATTTGTGACATACGCGACGACTTCCTGTCGGCCGTCTTGCTCCATGGTCACATGTACGATAGACGTTTGGCGACCAAGTTTAACATCGTCGACTTTGTATGTTGCGGGCCCGGCTTGGGTCCGTCTCAGGAACTCAATGTGGAGAGCTATGGTGTGTGGCTGGTTCTGCTTCGCCAAAGTTGTGCTGAAATGTGTTTTGACTACCTCCAGTATGCTAACAAGTCGAGATGTGGTTAGTCAAGAGTGTGAGGCAAAACGCGATGGGTCTTACCATCCTGTAACGTAGCCACCATTAGGAACTGTTGCCGTTAGTAAAAGCGGATGATGTTATCTCTGCTGGGGTCTAAAATACCGCTTCCGATGCTCCAATCATCGTGTAGTGTACATGAGTACGTGTTGGAGGACAGTTTCTGTACTGCAGTAGCTTCTTCCCAACTCGGCATCTTGATAACCTAATAGTGCGGAACTTTCGTGTGTTTGGAGAACTAATAAGTCTATATGGTCAGGCTATCGATGTTCGAGGTTGTCGCAATGCCGTTGACCTCGGGAGGCCATGTGCAGCTATCGCGCCGCTAACGCCAAAAGCAGAAAGAACCTCGGTCATGGTTGCACGGAGTTGTGGGGTTTACCCCGGTCGACTAATCATGGCCAGCCGTCTCAATGCGCTGCGTCTGCCCTCGGTATTCCCAGGTCCGTTAGAACGCGACGGGCCATGTCCGTCTTCTCATTCTGGCATCCTTCTACTTTCACTCTACTCCCTCCATAAGATTCCTTGGCTCGGTACTGATCATCAACACGACACCGATCTTCAACCACTAAGATGCCGTCCGAAAGCCAGTATCCTAGCTTGCCGATCCCAGACGTTGATCTGGTAAGTTTGACATACGGAGATAAGCCCTTTTGTGGAACTAATGCTGACGTTTGGCTTTAATCGTAGTGGGCGTTTCTCTTCGAAAGGAATGACAGGCCGTACGCAGATGACAAAGGTATGTTCTCATGTTCTGTCAACATAAGTAATCACTAAAACGGGAAATAGTAATCTACTTTGATCCGTACACCAAGCGGTCCTACACATACGCCCAGGTCAAAGATGCCGCTATCAACTTTGGCAAGGGGCTAAAGGCACTCTGGGACTGGCAAAAAGGCGATGTCCTCGCTTTGTACACACCTAACTGCATCGACACACCAGCGATAACATGGGGTTGCCACTGGGCAGGCGGTATCCTGTCTCCAGCCAACCCAAACTACACGGTCGATGAACTTGCATTCCAACTTAAAGACTCCGGTGCAAAGGGCCTGGTGACACAGTTACCTTTCATCAAGAATGCGCAAGAAGCGGCAAAGAAGGTTGGCATTCCTCTTGACCGGGTGATCGTGATGGGCGACCCGAAGGATCCTTCGTACCAAGTCAAGCACTTCACCAGTATCATCAATACAGCCGGATCTTCCAAGTGGCGGAGAACAAAGGCTAGCAATCCATCGGAGGACCTTGCATTCTTGGTCTACTCCAGTGGAACCACAGGTCATCCCAAGGGTGTCATGTTGACCCACCGCAACATTGTCGCCAACACGATGATGATCAAAGCCGCGGAGGCTGGTAAACTGCAGCCCACAGGAGGACCAACTGGCGAAGGCGACAAACTGCTGGCTTTCCTGCCCTTCTTCCACATTTACGGTAAGTTCCTGCATGCGCTCATCTAGGTGGTTCTCAACTGACTTCGACTAGGTCTCACGTGTCTGATCCATCAAAGCTTGTACTCTGGTCTCCAACTTGTTGTGATGCCGAAGTTCGACCTGGAGGACTTCTGCAAGTTCATCCAAGAGCTCAAGATCACATTCGCGTATGTGGTCCCACCAATCGTTCTGCTCTTAAGCAAACACCCTCTTGTATCGAACTACGACTTGAGCTCGATCCGGATGATGAATTCTGGCGCGGCTCCCCTGACAAGAGAGCTTGTAGAGGCAGTTCACAGCAGACTGCAAATCCCTGTCAAACAAGGATACGGTCTTTCGGAAACCAGCCCAACAACGCACACCCAACCCTGGGAGGACTGGGACAAGACCATTGGATCTGTGGGCAAGCTTCTTCCCTACCAAACAGCAAAGTACATGTCTCCAGAGGAAAAGGAGATGGCAGTCGGTGAGGTTGGCGAACTATGGATCAAGGGCCCGAACGTCTTCAAGGGCTACCTTAACAACCCTGAGGGAACCGCGCATGCAAAGACAGCAGACGGGTACTTTAAGACAGGCGATGTTGGATACCAAGACAAGGACGGAAACTTCTTCATTACCGACCGCGTGAAGGAGCTCATCAAGTACAAGGGATTCCAGGTGCCACCTGCTGAACTAGAGGGTATCCTGGTCTCCCACCCGAAGATCAACGATGTAGCGGTGATTGGCGTCTACTCGAAAGACGATGCCTCGGAACTACCGCGCGCCTACGTCGTACCCAAAGATGGACTGGGCAAGACGGACGAAGATGCGAAGGAGATCATAGACTGGTTGAGCGCCAAGGTCGCGCACCACAAGAGACTCCGCGGCGGAGTGAGATGGGTGGATGAAATTCCGAAGTCTGTAAGCGGAAAGATCCTTAGACGGATGCTCAAGGTGAAGGCGCAGGAGGAGGAGGATAGCAAGGCGAAAGCGAAGTTGTAGACTACCTTTACCTTGTATCAATAGGCGCGAAACATTTCAGATCCACCACCTGTCTCTTACCAGCTGAGCCATTGCAACCTCGTTTGACTATCAGTTCCTTTCAGTTCTTCTGAACCATCTTCTTCCTTGTCTCCTCTACTCACTCAGCCGGGAGGTATCGCTCTCTATCCATTCAACCTGTGACAAGCTTCCAGAACAACCTGCTACTCGTGTAATCGGCGTACGAGATCAAACAGCAACATGCAGAGTAGGCCATACTTTGACAAGAGGCCGAATTACACTTCGAGCTAACTCTGCTGCAGGTCCAAAGTCTAAAACGGCCACGCCTACCCTCGATGCTACGCCTGCCCCCGCCCCCAACAATACGACCAAACGCAAAGCAGAGGTCATCGATCTCGAAAACCTTCCAGATAAGAAGGAAGTCAAGCCGTTCAGACCGATCAGCAAAACTCCTGGAGAGAAGGAAGAAGAAGCCTTCTTCCAGGTGTCTGTCACAGCAAACGCCAAGTTCGACAAAATCCCAATTGCGTTGCGCAACAAACTGGAGGCAGCCTGTCAAACAGCCTTCTACAACCACATGTTCTCGCTTAAAGCCGGCACGATGCCGGAGTATCGCCAGCAATACGAGGTTTGCCTGGGGTTACGCACACGCACGTTGTCTATGAAGTTCGAAACCACAGTTGTCGTCCCGAACGTCTTGGATCTCAGCATAGCTAACGCTGCACTGTTGGACTACTTCACCAAGAACTTCAAGGGTACGCATCGTCTGCTGAAGAAGGAGGCGTGTGTAGAGCTCAAGAGTCAGGGAGGTTTACTTAATCCGGAATTCATTGAGTTGTATGCTGTTAGGCATGGTGAACTGGGCTGGGGCTTCGATGCTGGTGGCTGCTTGTCGTTGTATATTACTGGCGTGATTGACCACAAACTGAAGGAAAAGGTTTTGTATGTCAAAGCTGGTGGGGTAAAACTCAAGGAAGAGGATTGAGGCATTGAGAGGAGCTTACAGAGCATCGAGCGCAAATTGAAAAGGTCGGATGTGGTTTGGAATGCGGTAGTGGTGACCTCTGATTTATGGTTTTTGAGTTAGTGGGAGCCTCCTCAGGCGTCAATCGGATGGTCGACGAGGGAATCTTGCGGGGCCATTTTTGCTGCATCCTTTGCTTGGACAATTAGAACTGCGAATGTCAACACTTGACACCAATGATGTTCGTTCGCATCCGGGGTGGAAATGTGGCGTGGTTCTTCTTCTGTGCCTGTGAAGCTGTTCAAGACTGGACGATGGTGATGGCTCCACAACAGATCATCACCGAAGATAGTCTGCGCATACAAGCCTTTCAATAGGGAATGCAATGCAAGCCTTTGGTTGGTGTTCGTGACTGCCGTCCAAAAGAACATTGGGGAGAGCACGTGCCTGCTTACAGCTAGCGCCATCTTGGCACCACCGCACAGCCGAGCCAAAATTACCCTCTCAGATTTGCGACTCTGAACCCATCTATCGACAACATCACGACCGTCACGATGCCGAAAGAAGTCAAGCAGAAGTCTGGCCTCATCGTTGGCCTTAACGCCGGCCACAGTACGTCTCCCCGCTCGCCGCTCTCGATACGCACCGATCGCTACAGATGAGAAAATTCGTGGATGGAGGCTAACACGGTCTACAGAGGTCACCCCCAGGACCCCCGCTCCCAGGATCTCGAGGAGGAAGGGTTTCCTGTCGAAGCGCACTGCCTTCGTCCGTGAGATCACCAAGGAGGTTGCCGGGTACGTTCTAATCCGAACTTTTCTGCAGAAGGACTGCGCAATTGTTCGTCGAACAGCCCGCTAACTTGACGTGTCTACAGTCTTGCCCCATACGAGAAGCGCATCATCGAATTGCTCCGAAACTCCAAGGACAAGCGTGCCCGCCGTCTAGCGAAGAAGAGGGTACGTCTCCCGCCCTAGCACACCACGACCGACCTCCTACCCGCTCAGGCACATCCAAGTACGAACATCAACTAACACATCACAGCTCGGTACCTTCGGTCGCTCAAAGAGAAAGGTCGACGAGATGACCCGCGTCATCGCTGAGTCCAAGCGCGCTGGTCACTAAACGGTTCACGAAACGCGGTGGATGAAGCAACACGGCGGACGAACGACCGACTTACTTTCCGATTTCTTCCTGGGTGTTCGGTCTCTTTTCACAACGGGCGGCTCGATACGATCTTGGAACGTCACAACATACCACAAAAAGTATGACACGATTCATCGGAGTATGGCAAATGGACAATGATGGTTCCTGAACGTACCTAGCATGTGTCACTCAAAATCATGAAATGTGACGATTGGTTCACGCCAAACCAACCTGTCCCAGTGCACCCATGCGCGTGAGGTGCTGATGCGTTGATGCCTACCTAGCATGGATGTCAAATTCCTACTCTATTGCCCTTATCAATGGCAGAGTAAGGGCCGAGAAATGCTTATATTGAAACGCGCCTTGCTCGGAGACGAGACTGCTCAGGCTTCACACTTCCTTGTGTGGGTGAGGCCTCGAGCAGAGGCGTGGACATTCCAACAACTTGTATGATGTCTTTTGTCACACTTTCAGACGACTTGCGATGCGATACAGCACATGCAACTCACTCTAATGTCTCGATCAGACAGTAGCAATGATTAAGTATTTCAGATCGTTTGCGGGAATTGAACATCATGCATTAATCGTAATTCTGTCAAAACCAGTAAATGCTCCAAGATGACTCCATGTAACCCTGCTAGCCACAACTATGAAAGCATTGTCGTTTAGTCGTCGTGACCAATCTTCTCCAGTTTGCCAATCTCGCGCTTCTCGCCAGTCTCGCCCACGAATTTGATACGGTCGATACGCGTCTTCTCGCTATCGCCATCGGCGTCCGCGACAAACAGTACTAACGAGTAGACGTTCTGGAACTTGACGAAGCGCAGTTCAAGCTTGGCCGTTTGTGTCTGCTCATCCCAATCTGACGGCTTCAGCTCGATCGTCTGAGTTGCTGGGATGTCTTCGGCCTCTTCGAATCCCAGGTTATTTGCCCTGTTGGTCCAGACGTGAATGGTCTTTGGCCGCACTGGCGCTTCGTCGTCGTCTTCGTCGCCGGATACGCAAGACGTGATGTGGATAGTGTGAACCTTCAGGTTGGCCATGAAGGGTACGTACAGCATGAGCTGGTTGTCGACATCGCTTTCTACCCAGTCCTTCTTGCCTTCTGAGCCGGTTGCCGCACCCTTGCCCTTGTTGAGCGAGCTCGGTTGTGATGTCTCGAAAAGCGTCTTGACGGTGCCGAAATCGCTGTCCGCGTTGAGGAGATCGAGACCCCGTTGGTCCACGGAATCGGTCACATCGGTGTATCCGCGTGGTAGACTGGCGCCTATCCACGGGCCGCTTCCACTGCTGCTGCCTCCTGCACCAGAAGCGCCACTGTTTCCCTTTCCATCGTTCTCTGCCTCCGTGGCGAGGGTCTTGATCGCCTCGGAAAGCTGCTGTGGATTCGAGCCGGCGTACTTCTTTATCTGCTGGTTGTTCTTGTAGATGATGAACGTCGGGGTACTAACAAGCGTTAGAAAGCGCTCAAATATGTGGCCGTGCTTGGGGAATGTGCATACTTGGTGACGTTGTAGCTCTGTGCAATCTGCGCCTGCTGTACTGTGCTGACTTTGGCGAAGGCGATCTGTCCGGGCCGAGTGAGTTGACCGGCTAGTTGGTCGTATACGGGCGCAATCGCTTTGCTCGACGTGTTTTCTTCATTGTAGACTGCAAGTACCACACATTAGCATCCGGAGTTTGCCTCGTAGATGCCGGGTCGCTGCTTACAATTGATGACTACAATGCGCGAAGAGGAGAGCAGCTCGCTCAGCACTGCAGGCCTCGTGATTTCGATGACCCTGGACATGGCTGTGGGTGTATTGGGGAGCTGGTGATGTTGGCTGTAGAAGAGGCGCGACTTGCACAGAAGGAAGCGCCCGACAATTAGTGGGGCGCCATCAGCGCGGGGTGGTGGCATTCCGTCACCGACGTGTGTACCTAGGCCGGGTCCCATCTGCAGGCACCGACACCTGCACACGCGGCAAGGCCACCCCGAAGCTTCCAGAAAGATAAAGCTGCAATCGCGAACAGCCGCCCAAACACTTCCTCCCTCAACATCACTGGAGCCCAGGAAGACGACCACCCGCCGAGTCTATATCTATTCTATCGCCGTCGGAGCATCGTCCTCGCCATCGCCCGCCAACCACGTCCATCACCACCGACCGCGGTGACTACGCTGTGAAGCCATACAGGCCTACGAAGGATTGGTAAGCGCCCCTACCGGCGTTGACCGTCCGCGACACTGTGAACATCCACCTAATCGCCTCTATGGCAGGCCCAAACAATCTCCTACTTAGCTTCGCCGAAGCAAAGCTTCTACACATCGCTAGCATTATCCTCCTGGTCGAACGGAGCGACGCCACCCGAAGAGCCCATAGCTGGAACTGCTGGTACTCCCGCGCCATTCTGATAGCCAACGCGCCCGCTGCTTTCCTTCTCGCCCACGGCCTCTACCGACTCCTACGCGCATGATGTCGCACGTCGTAGTGTTCAACTCGTACGCGAGGACTTTCAAGATCCCGACCACACCCACCAAGTACTTGACAGAGGTGCGCGATGAGGCGTGCCAGAAGTTTGGTGTCAACAAGGACCAGTTCACGCTCAAGTACGCCCCAACATGACAATACGTTAATTCACTACTGACCAGTGTACAGATACAACAACAAACCCATATCCCTATCGCAACAAATACGGCTCGCAAACCTCCCCCAGGGCGCCCGACTGGAACTCGTCCAGGCCTCGCGATCACCCACCGTCATATCCGTAGCGCTCCAGCTCCCCGCGACCGAGAAGAACGTACGCCTCACAAGCAAGTTCGCGAGCAACACTTCGTTATGGGAGATCTTGCGACACTTTGAGAGCGGGCAGGGGGCCAATTACAATTTCACACAGCGCGGCATCCCCGAGATGAGCGGCGCATCCGGTGCTGGCAGGCTGCACTACGAGCAACCTGTCATCACTGTCATGCCAGGTCACAAGGAGCAGGCCAACTTTGTTGAGCTACAACAGACTCTCAGTCAGCTGGGATTTGATAGCGGCTCAGCATTATTAAAGCTGTCCTACAGGAATAGCGGAACGCCGCTGGAAGAGGCCATGGCACAGATAACGCAATACTTCAAGTCCAGCGAGCCTGCGTCTGTCGGTGCCGAAGGCGCACACGCTTCGACAACTGATCAATTAGCCTCAATACCAGACCCTGCCCAGGCAGCTCCGGAGGCGACAGAAGTCGTGGCAGGCGAAACTGTTCGTAACGAAGAGCCCGATCCAGAGCCGATGGAGGTCGACTCCAAACCGGCCGCTAAACCTACACAAGAGCCCGAGGTGTCTACCGAGAACAACGCGGCTGAGAGCATAGAGAATACTTCTCCAGCAGCAGCATTGGCTGCGGCAACGTCAACAGCGTCGTCCGCACCCGTAGAACCCGTCCAATCACCAGCACCGACCTCCCGACCATCATCACAGCCATCTGAACAATCTCGCAACGTCCAGATCTTCTCTGCGCCAACATCGTCCACTCCGCAAGCAGCGCGAAATGCCTTCAACGAGAACGACTACCTCCCTACCATTGAACACGCAAAAGCACATCAAAACGCGTTGTTGACCAAGACACGCAATACGCGTCTGTTGTCTGACAAAGAATTGGAGGAGCAAGAAAAGGAGCGGCAGGCCAAGATTGACGCTGCAGCCGAGAAGGGCGGCGCACTCCGCATTCGGATGCCGGATAATGCGCTCATTCAGATGAACTTCACAAAGACCGATACCGCCGTCGGCCTATACGACTTCGTACGCGGCTTCCTGGAGAAGAAGAACGAGCCCTTCCAGCTCAAGAACACGGGTCCAACAGGTCGACTCGTCCTCATTCCCCAGGACAATAAGCGCTTAGTGCACGATCTACGTTTCTTCAACAACGAGCTCGTCACGTTCCTATGGGCAGACAACGCTAGCGCGGAAGCAAGGGCTAGCCGACATGTGCTCTCGCAGGAATCGCAAGCGAAGGCGCAGGCGCTCAAGGTCGAGGAACCGGTACGGGAAGAGAGGGCTCAGCCGGAGGCTTCTCAGGGCCAGACGGTTGCCGACGGCAAGCGCAAGGCTAACATGAGCAATGAAGAGAAGGAGAGCAAGCTAAAGAATCTGCTCGGGAAGGGCTTGTTCAAGAAGAAGTAGAGGTATTGCAGATGGGGATGGGATATTAGACATTCGCGTGTTTCCAGACGAGCATTTTCAGGGAGTTTGGCATCGGCGACGGAGCGCTTTCTTCTGCAGTGCAGTGTATCCTGCCACTTGGAAACTAGTCACTAGTAGCAATCCAGTATCATGATCAAGAAGATCACAAAACTTCGTTTCCACGATTTCACTCAGCATGAAGAGCTGCCAATTGGTATCGAGGAGTCTAACGTCGCGTGTCGGGGTGGGTCAATGATGCACTTTTCCAGGTTGCTAATTAGCGGAAGACGCCTACCCAAGCTAAATCTTGAGTGAACATATCTCCTTCCTTTCGACACCATCACAATATCATCATCATCTGCACAATTTGCTCTGGCAAGAAGTACATTATGAAACGCCCTCGTTGATTCGATAGATTCGTCATTGACAGTGATTATGGCTGGCAGCCTGTGTTCTCGTTCACCGCGCGTCGCAATCGGCACCAAGCGGGCTAGATCGCCTTTGCTTCCAGTAAACACATATGAATCGGGCGACGCATAAGAGCATGGCAGCTGTGGCAGATATGATATGATGACCTCGATATGTCCCTGAAAGGCCTTCATTGTCAACTGAACTCGCAAGGGCACCAGGCCGTAGCATCCGCTAAAGTTTCGTCTTCACCTTCGATCATGTTTACATAACTGGATACAGCGTGCATGCTTGACGTTACAAGGCAACAACTCTCTCCTTCACCGTGCACCACAATAGCCAGATTCGGTCGTCCTGCCGCCCGAGCTAGCAGCAAGTCACCCTCACCTTCACCGCGTGTGCGGCAGTCTCGACAGATAGTCACTGTTTCCAGCTCAAAGCTCCGTTGCCTAAACACGACAACCCAACAGGTCCGCAGACACGGTAAGTACTCGGCGCCGAACCTGCCCAGCAGATACTGGCACTAAAACAAGCAGATGCAACCAGAAATCACCATCCTAAGCTCTGATTCGAGCAGCTCGGGCGACGACGACGATATCATCTTCGTCCGATCGGTCGAGAAGCCACGCGCCCCGAAAGGCAACGGTCATCCAACCAAAAAGCGCGCAAACCCCAACAACGTCTCAGCTCAGACGGTTTCCCCAAGCCCGGCGGTCAAGAAGCGGAACGGCGGACCCCAGGATGCAAAGCGCACGAGAATCAATAACGTATCGGCTCAGGCTGTCACTCCTACCTCTGCGACCAGAAAGCGAAGCGAGGGTGATCAAGCTACACCACGCGTCAACTCCAACAACATCTTCGCTCAAGCTCTCTCCCCAAGCCCTGCGGCCAGAAAACCAGTCAGTATTGGTCAAGGTCCAACGCATACAGAACTCGACGACTTCTCGACCTGGGCAGTCTCCTCCAGCTCGGCAGCTAGAGCGCAGATCGGCGATAGAATTGCCTTGGCGATTGCTGCTAAGATCAACACCACGGCGCGTGGTCCAGGACAGAACACTACATTCATGCTCGCGACCCGCGACGTTCTGGAAGCAGCACTGGGCAAGGAGGCCTTGGAAAGCCAAGAGAAATCCCTCCTCGAGGAGCAAAAGCGTACTGATCAGTACATCGCGCAGCTGGAAGAAGCAGTCAAGCAGAAGGGAGGAGTAAATGTTTCGCACAATCTCATTGCCCAGAATCATATAGCCATGTTGAAGGCGAGGTATGAGGCAAAGGAGAAGACCGCCTCGACAGAGATCAAGATACTTCGCGAGAGTAACAAGAAGCTCACAGAGGACAAGACAAAGCTCACGCGCAGGGTCAAGCTAGATCGAGACGGACGTGGCGCAGTGGAGGGCATGGCTCAAGACGACGCTAGCGCGGAGATTCAGATACTTCGTGAGACCAACGAGAAGCTCTCTGATGAGAAGAGTCAACTGTTGCGCACCATCAGTCTCCTCCAAGATGAGACTCGTATGTGGAAGACCAAGGCAAAAAAGAAAGAAGCTGCCGGAGAAGATCTGGAGACACTGCGCGAACGCAACGCAAAGCTCACAGGAGAGAATGCTGAACTTGTACGCAATGTCAAGCAACTCAAAGACGAGCACGAAGAAGATCTGAAGACGCTACGTGAACGCAACGAGAAACTCACAGGAGAGAACACCGACCTCACAAACAATGTCGAGCAACTCAAAGACGAGCACAGTACTCTGCGGGCCAATGTCTCCGCCTTGACACAAGACATCTGCGAGCAGAAGAAGCTCTTCGCGTCCAAGAAGATGCGACGATCCAATGGAGACGTCAAGGTCGCCGCCGCTGAGACTAAGAAACTCAAGAATGAGATCAAACGCTTCAAGGCAAGGAACAAAGGGTTGACTGAGCAAAACAACGACTTGTCCGGCAAACTCGCGGAGCTGGGTACTGAGCGCCGCACCGCCATCGACTGCCAGAAAGCCGCAAAGCAGTCAGCAGAAGAAGCTTCGGTCGCACGTGAGCGCATCGAGAAACTGCAACAACAACTTGCCAAGTTGGGTAGAGACTTCCGCGAGCGAGGTGAACAGCTTGCCGAGCTCAGCCGAGACTCCAAGTCGAAGCACGAGATGAAGCTGCAGAAGAAGGCAGCCATCAAAGACAAGGGCCTGCTACAGACGCGAATGGTCGGTATGTTCACGCACTATCGGAACCTCTTCAAGAAGAATAAGGTTCTGCTGGAGAAGCTGAAGTCGACGGCTGAGGCTGGGGCAGATGGACAGGGAGGAAAGGCTTACCGTAAGGAGCTGAAGCTGTTGAAGGGTCAGCCGCTTGAGAAGCTGAGCGAGTTCAAGAATCAGGACTAATCAACTTTGTTGGTGGCCATGCACGGCGAGGAGGGTGTTGGAATCTTACGAGAGACTTTCGTCGCGGTGCTACAAGCGGGCGTCTACTTGGTGGATCGGTATTATGAAGGGATACTTGATGTACATCGTCGATCATGTTGGTGTACGAGGAGAGGAGCTTGTCGGCTGTATCATCACCGCAGCCTTTCATGTCTTTCGGACTGGAACATCGGCTGTCAAGAGTGTGAGCATGGCGATCTCGTCGAGTTACTAGTCAAGCTCTAATTTCTCCTAAATCTCCTACATTTCTCTAACACGTAATCGCTGTGACGTAGAAATGACAAGTAGACGCTGAAAGGCGTCGTGGTAGGGAACAAATGTGAGATGAGGAGTGCCAAAATGAATACTTACAACTCACAGGTAGGGTGAGTAGGTGACTGCGATACGTGATATGCATACTGCGTTGAGATCACAGGATAGCATATATATTTGCTATCTAGCCCACGCGCAGCACTCATTGAGCGCAACTCAAACAATTTCCAGATTTGTATAAGACAACCTATTTCTCGCCATCCGGTACCGTTCTCACATCAAACCATCACGTCATGTCCACTTCCCAACAAACCAAACAAAAAGCCATGGAAACTACTCTCCAGCGCCTCCAAAACGAGTTGAACACCATGAAGAACGACACAAGAGATCTCCCCAGCGAGATCAACGACCTGCGCAACAAGAACGCTGATCTCGAGAGCAAAATGGCTCTCGTCACCGCAACTGTCGCCTTCACCAACACTGTCAATACTCTCACCGCCGAAAGCACAGCCAAGATCCGCAACGACGCAGAAGAAGGCAGGAAAACCATCACGGATAAGATCAAGGAATTCCAATCCCTGTTGGAAACCTGCGTGGAGGACACCGTGAGGGGGGAAATGGTTCCAAACATGATTTCATGTATGGTTATGGATCAGTTGAAGACTGAGGCGATGCAGGAGATGCAGCAAGAATACGCGAGGAAGGCTGTGACTGTTGCGGGGCCGGAATGGATCTACGAGAGGTTGGAGTGGATGGTGGGGAATGCGGTTGAGAAGGTTATGAAGAGGATTGACGAGCTTGAAAAGTAGCTAATAGCCACGAGGGAAGGGCCGAGAAGGGAGGTGCTTAGCTGAGACGTGGGGCAGATGGTTGTTGTTTTTAGATCTGTGAATGCATCGCCTCCACGTGTCTACCCCAATTTTGTAGTATTCGTCATCATAGGCGTGCCACAACACCTTGACTATATTATCGCTGATGAAGAAAAGCCAAATCATTGTCAAGACATGCAAACGCCTCGTCACTAGGAGACCCTTAACGATCGAGGACGGCTATCGAAATCAAAGCATGCGTACCACGAATTAGAAAACCGCTGATTTTCCATGTAATCATGCGATCCAGTCATTCGGTTTGTGACAAACCCACAAGGGATGTAGTGTAGCACTATAAGACCACCCGCTTTCTCACTTCTTCCTATCCTGTTCATCTTAACCCTCTTCTTCACAACGACAGCAAATACAGGCTCAATGGACCACACAACCCCTCAGAAGAAAGACATCAAACCGGCCACCCAACCCGCCAAAGATGCTAGCCAACTTCTCGTAGAGGACATCAGTGCAATCAGAACTGACATACAAAGTCTTGCCCAACGATTCGATCGCATGGAACGCAATATCAAGGCCTTCAACAAAGCAGGACTAAATGAAAGACTCACTTCTTTCACCAAGGCGGTCGCCGCCAGAAAAGGGGATGGGAAGTGGGTTAGAGCTGAGGCTGCGGAGAAATTGACTGAAGAGTTGAGGGAGGAGGAGGAGAAGATGGAAGATTCGGCATATTACTGGTTCAAAGACTTGAGAGAATGGCTGAAAAAGGGCTTAGCGAATGTGGAGGAGACTGAGAAGAGGTCCCGTGAGCACCTAGAGGGGGTGTCGAAGAGGATGGATGCGTTGATGGATGAGCAAGAGTGATTGGGGGCATAGGCGTTGGAGTAGACCAACTTTGCCTAGCATAATGGCGAAGAGCAGTTAGTGGTACAAAGACATGTGGCATGCGCATGAATAGGCCCAGAGCTCAGTGTATATTTCCGTAGTCAAAACGTGAAGTCCTGAATTGGGCAACTAAAAGTCATGGTGCTCTTTCCGAGAACATGCCGTAGCATCAATCTCACTCCTCCCGCGCAAGGCAGTGTGTCATGTCGCCCATACTCAAGTACGAGAACATTCCAACTTCATTCTCCGACCAACTTGCAGGTTCTCTAGACTTCGCACCATGCAAACAGACAAACAAGGCCATACCATATAAGTAAACCATGCGATGAGTAAATGGAAAACAGCGAAATTACGAAATGTCACTTCTCCCCCAACCAATTCCTTTCCGTGAGGAGATCAAAACTCTGATTGAGCGCATCGCAGCTCTACAGAAGGAACTCAAGGAGAAGACAGATAGACTCCACTTTCTCTATGGCTTCGAACTGAGGTCTTCTGCTGCGCCGGTAGGCAATGGCAACGGCGATGAAGGAGCCGAGGATGACAAAGATGATGAAGAGAGTGAGGATGAGCAAGAAGTCGAAGCAAAGAAGACAGGCATCAAGAAAACGGCTGCCAAGGCAAAGGTCAACAGAACAGCCATCAAGAAGACAAGCGTTAAGACGGACGGAAGCAAAACAAAGGAGCCGAGATTATGCAAACAGTGTGAGGAGAACTACCTGGAAGACAACGCCCGTTCCAACTGGGTGAACTGTAAGGAGTGTAGAGATAAGAACACGGAGGTGTGGAATGAGGGACGGGCAGGCAGGGATCGAAAGCAGAAGGAGCAGAACACAAAGCGAAAGAAGCAACAGGGAGATGAAGTGGAAGGAGATGAGGTAGGGGACGAAGAGGCTGAGGAAGGAGATGAAGACAATCTAGAAGAGGACCCAGAAGAGGACTCAGAAGAGGAGGGACAGGAAGCAAGGAAGGACCAGCGCAAGCAACTTAAGAACAAGTCTGGAACAGCTGCTTCAGAACAGAGTTAGCTTGTCACCTTCGTGTAGTTACAAGTATAGCACCATCAAAAATCTCATGTTCATCACCCCAAATGCGAATAACCTAAGATAATATCCCCTTTCTTCCCCATCGTTCATGTTTATGCCTGCCCAGGACCCAATCGCTCATGCCATGGTATAATACCCGAATGAATGACGCCAGTAAATGCTTCGACAAAGCTCGCTGAACCCATTTTGATGCCGCTAAAAACAGACGTAAAAACAAACATACGCTCGCCATGCTCGTAGCCCCAAAGGATAAGAATAGTCCAAGACTAAAGGAGTGTGATGCCCAAAACACCAAAGCAACAAAGCGATAATATAAAGGAAACATTTGTTAGGATACGACGTCGTGTTAGATAAGAGGGCCCGCCATCATAGGACTTCCCCGCGTGTTGTTCGTCAAAGTGGGTTCATATGCTCCGGGTGAGCCCGAAGAACCTGGTCGCGGTCGGTAGTAGCTGTTTGCATACTGTGCGGGAGGAGCAGCATAAGCGCCTTGTTGCGGTGGGAGAACACCGGGTGGCGTAGAGTTCAGCATGTTGCGGTTGCTACGGCGTCGACCAAGCACTGGTGATGCAGGAGCACCTTGAACCGTCCCAGTGGAGTTGCTGGACTCGTTTGAGTTGCTCCTCACGTGTTGTGCTGTAGCTGGCTGCTGCATCTGAGGAGAGCCAGTTGGATTCGCCGGACGCTGGAAGCCTTGTGTGAAAGGATTGGTACGAGCGGGCACACTCGTGTCTCGCTGGCCAAGTGCTTGTCTTCTGGTCTCGATGAGTTCCCGAGCCCGAAGATTGCGTTCGTCCGGAGTCAGCCCGACGGAACGAGCAGCAGGTTGCGCAGGGACTTGTACATTCTGTGTAGGCGAGGGGGGAGGTCTCCCATTATCAGCTGTGCGCAAGGCTCGTGTAGATGGCTGAGGAGCGAGTTGGCGACGCGATGGCTGAGGTCGTAGATTGAGACGTGATGGCTGAGGCCTCACACCTTGCGGAGGGTTGCCAGCCTCTCTAATATTGACGCGAGAGCTCGCTGGGCGCAAGGTAGCCACCGAAGACTGATCACGGAGAACTTGACGTGAGTTACGATTGCGCACACCACGTGCCTGCACAAACGCAGCCCAAGGGTTACCGCGCGCAGCAAAAGGAGGAAGAGCCGCACCCTGGACATGCAAGCCCATGGCAGCATGAGGAAACGCGTTCGCTGCAGCAAAGTTGCCAGAGTTCCTCCTGCTATTTGCCGAAGATGGGCGAGCACCGACGCGACTTATAGGGCGATCTATCATGTCCATGGCTGCAGCTGCCTGTGTCTGTGCTATCGTATCGATGGAGTGTTGCGAAGAGGCTGAAGAACTTCCAGGGGTCAAGACGGCAGAACTATTGCTGTTGGAACCAACAGAAGGCGCACGATCAAAGCGGCTCATGTTACCGGCATTGCCCATCGCTGGTAAGCCAGGTGACATGGCGCTTCGTCGAGGTGGCGATATTGGGAGTCGCGGATCCATGATATAGTTCGTGCCGTTGTCCATAAGCGGCGTTCGAATGCGCGCAGGAGGTAGAAAAGGGGAATAAGCTTGCGCGGGACTGGGCCGATTTCTGTTCCTTGTTCGAGGACGAGACAGCGGCGTCATGGTGCGTGGTTCGACGTCTATCAAAGCGCCTGCCATCTGGTGTTGTTGGAGAGCTTGTTGATGGGCAGCGAACATCCAACTGATACGCGGATCGTATTCCCGGCGTGGCACGCGAGGAGCCCCTCGCCTATGCCCTTGGGAATTATCCGAGTTATCATCAGTGTCCGCCTCGTTGGTTCCATCCGCAGCAGCAGGCCCCTGGTTGTAAGCGCGAGCTGCAGGGTTTCGCAGATGGGCTTGTGAGCGGCGCGTCCGTAAGGTGTTCAGGGCTAGATCGACGTCGCCATCTTGGTCAGAGTCATCGTCGTCCGCTTCCCCATCTTCGTAGTGGGCTGTCGCGCCCGACAGGACAGAGGATCTTCGGCGGAGACCACGCGAGGTATTCAAGACGCGGACATTGGCGGTTCTGGAAGGCGGGCGTATCGGGGCACTAGGCCGAGGACGATCTGCAGTAGGTGTTAGAGAACCGCCCATTCGGCTTCTGTCATTTGAGTTCGCAAGCGGTTCCCACCCAACGGTCGTCCTTCCTCCATCGCTGTCATCTTCATCCTCTTCTCCCATCTCGTCGTCGTAGTCGCGTTGTAGCTCCCACCCCTCCTCTCGCAACAGTGCTTGTGTATCTTCGTCGAGTTCCTCAGTGGAGACGTCGGTGGAGGTTGTTGACGCTGTCTCACGGGAGGATCTCGACCCGTTTGCCCGATGTAAGACACGGGTTTGAGCAGGATTCCTCATGCCTCTACGAACGGGCCCCTCGTCTTCCTCATCTTCGTCTTCCTCCTCGACGGTGCTTGAGCGGTTTGATGATGACTCAGATTCGACGATGCGACGTGCTCGGGCACGCGCTCTGTTGGCCGAAGGCTGGGCAGCGGGGCCAGGAGTAGACGATGCGGCGCTGGGTGAACTCGATGCAGGTACGGCCTCGTCATCGATAAAGTCGTTCATCGAAGAGTCCTCGTCCAGGCCATCTTCGTCTTCCTCTTCGACCGTATCCATCTCGTCGCCGTACATGTCTGAGACTATGCTCTGTGAGTAGGAACGTCGGCTGCCGGCTTCGCTGTGCGTGATCGGTCGTCGTCTTGCGAATGCCGCTGCATTGGGTGCCATGCCAGCGTCCAAGAAGCGTCGCATCATGAACGAGCCTTGATCTGGGGGGTATGCGCCCCAGTCTTCCATGCCGTCTCCGTAGCCGTCGTAGTCGGGGTCCTCCATGTCCATTTCGGCGTCGAGGTCGTCTTGGTCGTGCTCTGACATCTCGTCCATGTCACTGAAGCCGGTGAAGCTGTTGCCCCATGAGACTTCGCCTGTCTCGTCGAATATCAGTCCGCAATGGGTGCATCCGCCGTCTTCCAGCTCCCAGGTACACAGCGGACATCGGTCAACTCCATCTTCTTGATCGCGCACGATTTGCAGTGACAGGCGATTTTGGTGAGGCGGAAGCCTGAAGCAGCCCTTGAAGAGACCGCCAGCGCGGGGGTCCGCGTTATCCTTGTCCAGCTGTACAGCATCTGCCTCGTCTTTCTGCCACTTTTTGTGGTCTTCTATGCTCTCGCCCGTAGGTAGTAGTTCGGCTCGCGCGATGAAGACGCTCGTCATGTCTCGTATCTGCCCAACTATGTTAGATGTCGTCGCTGAAGGGCATGCAGGCTGACTTACCACATAGGCGGGGGCGGGCAGGTCCTTTACGACGATGCGGCAGTCGGGGCATGTCTTGCGGGCCTTGTTGGCGACGAACCACGTGCAGAGACACTAGGCATGTTAGAGGGTGGCATATGCGGTGGGAGGGTGCGCGTCTTACTGTATAGCAGTAGGTGTGCCCGCAGGATATGGTGTACGGTTGGTAGAGTAAGCGGTCACAGATCTTGCATGTGAGATGCGTGCGAAGGCTGTCAAACTCCGACTTGAGCGCCTTGAGCTGCTGCGGACGGTTAGTCGATGCATGTATCCTGTAATAAATAGTCTCATACTTCATCTGCACGACCCAGCTGTGGAGGCTCGTCCTTCTTGGTCAGCATCTTCTGCTTGAGGCTGTCTTTGCTTGCTGCCCGCGTCGGCTTGTCCTGGTCGATGAGTTTGGAGGCAGACCGGCTGGCCGTCGGCGTGCTCCCGCGCCCGGCCCGTGAATTTGAAGGCATGCCGGCAGACTGTTGCGAGGCAGGCGCGGCATGTGACGTCGTGTTGGAGGAGGATGCGATGGACGAGGCGGAATTCCTGGGGCGAGCGGTGGGCGGGGTTGGCGACGCTCGATTGTCCATGGCGGGCGGTGACTCTGTTTTCTCACGGCGAGGTGCAGCTGGGGGTTGAGAGACGGAGCATCTGCTCACATGGGACTTGCCCTTGTAGAGAAGAAAGACTATCGTTGGCAGTGGTTATGCATGCAGCAGCGGGTCTACTAGCCTAGGCATGTTGGCGCTCGGTCGCTGTTGCCCTTGCCCTCCGGCCATTTGCCGCAGCAGCCGTTCACTATCGACCTTCACTCCATCCTTAGCGCCTGCCGTGGAAAATCACCACCCTCCAGCGCCAACCATCGCCAACCATTTCCATGGCTATCTCTGCTCTCATACCTGGTCATTTCTCATTGGGTCCAGTGCTTCTATTGCAAGCTTGACACGCCAATGACGTGGGCCACGCGACTCGTCACGTTCCTGTCACATTCCATTTTCGCCCATGCCATCATTCAACGTTTTTGCTTCAGGTTTCTTTTGATCCTTTTTCCATTGAGCCGCGGTCCCAAACGACCACAGTTCAAAGACGCCAATACCTGGTATTCCCGGCGCACGAAAGAGGGCCTCTTTCCCCACAAGCTTCCTAGCTTTCGGCGCGGCACCACCACATGCAGACGCGGTCGAATTGACCTTCATTGTTGCGCTCACAGCTCATACCCGTCTCCGCTCCGCTTCACTCAGAGTGCTGATCATCACTGCGGTTGGGGTATTCGTGCTCGACACTTATCAGGTCCATGCATAGCGTTCTCGAGAAGGAGTGCCTGTGATTGTAGGCGGGACCTTGTCGGCTCCTCTAATGCGAAGCATGACAAGCATCCTGGCCGCACTGTTCAAGTGCGTCAGACGGGATATCCTTCAATATCGTCCTCAAGCTGCGCACCGCCCCGATCAAGTCATATAACCTGTACTGTGCACAAGACCGCCTAGCCTGACGAAGCGTGGTGGTTTTCTGCAATTGTAGTCCTGGCCAAATACGTTACCAAGGTACATGATCGCTTGTCAATCACATGCATGGAGCATACAACTCATGACTAGGGTGCTAGCACTATCTCGTAAGTAGAATCGTAAGTTGTGGATGGCACGACAGCCGTCTTGATACACGCGACATGCTGTTTATGTGGGCTGGTCGTCCTAGCGCCCGCAGTCCTCCCGCCCCCACACTGGATGAAGCGTTGATGGAACTAGACGGGTCGTCACGTACCTAGGCATGTATACGTTGGCTAGCCTCTGCGGTTCTACGCGTGGGCATCAATAGCAGGTAGTGAGGAAGCAAGCCGCCAAGTTAGGTCTTCTTGAGTGCAAAGGAATTAGCTCAAATCATTCATAATTGGCAGCTGTTATGGAGCCCAGCAGTCGCAGTATCTGTAATTGGAGGGCTGTCGTTATCAGATACTAAGATCTAGTGCCGGTATTGCGGACCTTGGGATACGAAAGGCAATTAGTGATATCGGGAAAGTGCGTGAGTGCCTCTTGACCTCATGTATGTCCTTATCGATAACGCACCTCCGCGGCGCATCATCCACTCTCGTCGCAACTGCTCCCGGCCATCTTCAGGCTGCCTGACAATTACACGCCAGTACGTGCCCTGTACACACTCTTTACACGTCCCTTTCCTCGCTCTTCATTATGTCCGACAAACCGACCCCCTCGAAAGCCGACGAATGGAAGGGTTCCAAAGCCAGCAAATTCGACAAGTACGCCACCGCAACGATCGCGTCGCAAATGTATGCTGCACACAACAGGCGCTGATAGATCGGTATAGCAAAGCGTATAGCGAATACTTTGATCCATGTCAAGAGGCGGCGGACAAGAGTATAAAGTGTTTGAAGAGGAATGGTGGTGAGAGAGCCATGTGCTCGGATTTTTTCCAGTAAGTGCAGCACATCAGAGTTTCAAGACTCAGCATTGCATGAGGAGGTCTTCCGCTAATACGCGTTCAATCAGGGCATACCGAGAGTGCAAAGAGCAATGGGTACGTGTTGTCCACCCTCGATCTAATACGACCGCGACTATCCCTCCCTGCCGTACAACGCGCCGCGAAACCGCCACGGAAGAGATGCTAATACCTATACAGCAAGAAGCAAGGAGAGAAGCGAGAAGGAACAAGTCATGGTTTGGTTGAGCAATGCGGGCGAGATTTGGGACGCGCAAATGTACAACATCTCCTCTCTTCATGGGCACGGCGTTTGACAAAGGTTCACGTTTACTGTAACATACCTGGTTCCACTGGAGGTACTGGTCTATTGGACATGGAGATCAATTGACTATTAGATAGTCTGTGGAAGGATGCAAGCAACCTTAGTGCGCTTGCTACTATGCGACAAGCAGAACTTCAACGCCATCGCCGAAGCATCTTCTTCCCAGCCACACACATGCATCTAGAGCTATAGCTTGTACTCTCCTACCGCGGCAAGCGCGAACTCCAGTTCCAATGCCCTGACGTAGATGCGATCACGCAATTTCCCCAGACAAGCCGTCAACCCACCCTCAAGTACTGACGTGCTCGATTCATTGGTCATGCTCGTCGTACTTGCCCTGATTACCTTGCCCTTGCAGCGTGCATGAGGCTGTGTGCTGACGATCTGCACCCCACCACCCCACTAAAGCTACCCCTCCAAGGCATTCCAGGTTCCTTCTTTCCGCCCACAGCAACCTTCCATCCTCCACTCATCTCCCTCTCACCCTCCAACTTCATGAGAAGCCTCCTTAACCCTTCCTCTTTCCACCGCGCAACAACTCGAGCTTTCACCACGACCGCACGCATCATGGGTGTCCAGAAGACCATCATCCAAGAGGGCAACGGCCCATCCCCACAGAAGGGTGACAAGGTCACCATGGAGTACACTGGCTGGCTCAAGACCCAGTCCGGCGACAAGGGCAAGCAGTTCGACAGCACCACTGGCCGTGGTCCCTTCCAGACCCCTATCGGTGTTGGTCGCGTCATCAAGGGCTGGGATGAGGGTGTTGTTCAGATGAAGCTCGGCGAGAAGGCGAAGCTGGACATCAGCAGCGACTTCGCTTACGGCGACCAGTAAGCCTCCATGATGTTTTCTGATTAAGACCTAGTACTGACTTCATGATAGGGAGTTCCCTGGCTTGATCCCCCCTCACTCTGACCTCATCTTGTAAGTTCGCGTCACATAGGGACTCAACGAAAATGCTAACTCTGCGATAGCGAGGTCGAGCTCAAGAAGATCAACTAGGTCTACGAAGCATCCAACGACGGGAATAGACGATGATCGCTATCGGTGAATGGAAATAGTCAGAGGACAAACATAACATTCAATATACTGGGTCATTAAACTCATTCGCCAGTCCACGTTGTCTAATGTGCAGTTACATGCTTTCTCATGTTCTCAGATCATAATCGTCAAGCTCTCCATTTACGTGACATATCAAATCGTTTGTCACAGCAGCGCCCGCGAAGTACTGAACCCAGCCACGCGAGCATGCTAGATGAGTCCGAAAACACCCAAGCCCACGCAGACTATAAGACCCACCATGCTGATGGAGAAACGGCTGGCCGGACTCTCGGTATGAGTAGCCAACGAGGCGTCTGTTAGCCCATTTATCCACAGGCACATGAGCTGTGTGTCGGGAACACTCAGCGCATTGTCGACGCCTTTGTCTGGCGACCAGAATGTGGTGATGATGATATCAGTAGAGGACCCCACGCCGGTTTCATTATGGCTAAAGGCCAAACTGAGATCATTGGACTTGGGGAGGGTCGGATGACAGTTCGAGCTCGCATTGACGGAAGAGTTTGGCGGCGTAGGTGCCCCTTTGCCAGTAAGTGCTAGAAGAAGTTAGCACAGGGCTATCTCTTTGAATGGAATGAGGACACGAACGTATGGCTGAAATTGCATTCCAGGAAGTCATGTTTGTCTTCTCTGTACATTCCGTTGGGAAAGTCTCCATTCCTCTCTGCACGCGCATGCAGCTCTCTTCCGTTGTCTCTGTTGCATTGGAAGGAGAGAGTGCCAGCAGTGTGTTGGCCTGCGTTACCAGCGACGAAATGCAGCTCGCTCCAATTGCCTCTGCGCAATCCCATGAGTTGTTCCGTCCAAAGGTGGTATTATATATGAACACAGCGCAACCCCGGTACGGCAGGTCGTCGCGATCGAGTTCAAGAGACGGAGGGGTGCCGAGATAGAAGTCTTTCTCCGTGGTTTGGTCCTTTATCGGAACGTCTGTATCGAGATGGGCGGCGAGTGTCCACGTCAAATTGTTGTTGTCATCGAGGATGGCGGTGGAGAAGGATCTGAACCCAATCCTCTCATAGGTTCTGTTGGTGACATTGCATTCTGCTTTAATGGCATTGCTTCCATCAAGAGGAGTCTCAGGGCAGTGTACGTCGGCACACGAACCGACGGAACTGTTGAGGGCGTATTGAGCCGACGCGGAAGCCAGGAGGGTGGTGAGTAAAAACGAAGTTGGGAGCAACATCTTGAAGCGTTTTGGATTGGCTCAGCTCCACAATGGTACAACAGACGAGTAGGAGGTGTAGACTTATACGAGCTTTTGAAATCTTGGAGGGCAAGCTATGATCTAGTACATTATATGTCTTGAGCGCCCCACACCGCTGAGCTTCACTGTGCCACCTCCACATCAGGCCCTCTGTCACGGAAAGCTTCTTTACTGCGAGGCTGGGTAGTCACAAGGTATATGTGAGCTGTTGTACATGAGGCACAGTACACGTGACGTGCGCCAAGCGCCGTCCTTGCCGTATAACCACCTGGGCATACTGCGTTGTTCAGGCAGCCAATTTCCATATGGGATGTCACATCTCTGAAGTAAGGCGTCCCGTACTCAGTACTTTCTTATTGCTCCGACCGCAGCTGTAACGAAAAGATGCCGTGGTCATCTGGAACCCGGGAAACATGGTCAGCGAGGCTGTCCTGCGTTGATGTCCTCATACGGCCTTGCGTCTGGGTGTCATGTAGCCGTTCATTTACATCACCATTGTAGATATGTCGCTTGAGATTTCCAAGGCCATCTTTTGAAACTGGAGCGCTGTCTGTAGTTGTGGTACTTCGTAGACCGATTACCTGCCCAGACCTCGATTTTACCCCAATACCCAGGCAAGCTACCAGAGGCAAAGGTAACGACAGACGCATTGCGGCTATACGAAATCCTCGAGCGCGCCTCGCCTTCTGGGATGAGGGTTGATTTGTCTGTACGTGATAGATGCGATGAGGGTTCGCACTTAGATAGCTTATGTTGTATGACCGTCCACGGCAGTGGGCCCTGAATCATTGATGACCAGGTCAACTTAGCCACTCAATAGATGACTAGTGTAGCGTGACCATCGATTAGAAATCTCTCAGAGGGAAGGTCGGGATAGAGAGGTCGTGCGGATTGTCTAGATATGCAGGAATCTTGACGGACGACTTCGGGAAGTGAATGTTCCAGGGCTTGATGCTTCTAGGTTGGTGGGGAAGGTCAACTCAACGCGAGCGCGACCAGCTCCAGCTCCGGAGCCGCACCGCACCCAACACGGCCTTTTGATCGCGAAACTGGAGATAGTGGTATTCGGTGTGACAGGCGGCAAATAGAACAAGGGCACTTGTTCAACTATATTCGTTTGTACCATGAGACGGTCGCCGAAGTCATGCAGTTGTTTCCTGTGCCGGTGAGTTCTTCATTGCGGCTCTTACACGCCCCGGGAGCCTATCAGGATTGCTTCAGTGTTGCCGGTATCGGCTCCACGATATTGCGTTCATCGATTAGCTCGTTTTGCTGCCCGATCCTTGTCGCCACAAAGTCTTCGCAAAACATTTGCAGGGTCCATCTCAAGTTTAGCAAGGCTTCTGAATAGCCGCTGACTGTTCCGGCGCACCAAGTTTCCCGTAGGTAACCACGCACGTAGTACTCTCAATCACATGCCGCATCTTTTGTTATGCGCGCGCGCGTCTCGAAACGCAAGGTTGGCTGGAGTCGCGATATCGTGTCTGGCGTCTCTGCCCAGGTGGTGATACTCACGACAGAATGCGTAAGAGTCAGGTGAGTCACAATGGAGATGAAGTCTTCCTACCATCGTTCTGAGGCACCTTGGTCAGCTACTCAGATACCCGACGTCATGTTTACTGTACCAGTGAGAGTTGCAGCATTAACATACATATACCTAGGTAGGCATGAAACTACGCAAGTAACCATGTATGAAGGTGCGCTTAGAACAGTAACCCTCCGTGGCAGCAGCCAACGTATCATAGAGCACATGGAATCGCGGCCTGAATGGGCTGGTTTCTATTAGTTTGACCGGGTACTAAAGCCATGTCATTCCAATATTCACACCTGTCTTCGCTTCTTTTCACACTTCGTCGCTTTGCTGGGAAGGACCTCGGTATTTACAGCGTTACAGAGGATCTTCCGCAAGCTGAGTATGTCTAGCCTCCACTGGACACTTCTAATGCTAACGTTATGAGCTTTTCCCATAGCCACCTTCCCCCACTATTTTGGGGACTGGTTTGGAAGGACTCCACAACCATCACAGTTGGTGGTCTGTCAGCAACCTCCAAGCGCCTTATTGTTACCACTTGCGCGTTGGCGCAAACCTAAGAACATCGACTGGCGTCTACGTAGACGCGATGGCCCTTTTTTTTCTCAGAGAGCAGAAAAAAGGGAAGAAGGATACTTACGTGTGGCAATGTGTAAGTAGGGTTTGGAGATTGAGATACGTGGACTAAGCGATCTGTAGTGTGCTTGCGGGCTACCTGCTATAGTTCTGCGTGCCTTTACTTGCCCGTCTTGTGGTAATGGTCGATGTGGCAATTGTCAGGTTACAGGGGTTCAGGTCAAGTGATCAGTGCCTCCACACAGCGTCGCGACACGACTCTCTTCCGCATCTTAAGAAGAAGCAGAATTTCCTTCAAATAGGTCAGTTGTAGTACTTGTTTAGGTACTACAATGCTCACTTGTGTCTTGAACAGCTGCACCCATCATACCTAGGCATAACTATCAATCTTTTCTCTCATACCCAGGTTTCTGGGCAAACGGGTGTCAAGCATGCTTCACAAGTTGCATAGATTAATGCAAGCATGCACAGGCTGGTTTGAACATGCAGTGTTCATGCCAAGGGATGAAGGCACGCAATGTGATAAGATTGTTGGGAATGCTTAATCGCATAGCAACCATTCTATTCGACCTTCATCAAAGTCGTTACTTCGCCAGGCTATCTTCAATACAAGGCTCTCATCCAGAACAGCGATTTTATCGATCAGATTGATTTCAAATCTAGAGTTGTAGTTATGATTCGCGAGGCTGTGAATACGAATCATCGACTCAGGCAAGGCGAGACTCTTTACGAAGGTACCCAGATATAAAGTGCTTACAGGGCGTTAGGAAAATATATCTGCGCCGCGATAAATACACCATGTTGCCCGATGGCTTTGTGCTCGCACCTGTACATCAGCTCACTCAACAAAAGAGAAGATTTCACGACCCGCCACGCCTAGATGCACGAGCGTTGCCCAGGTGAGGTTATGATCTTGGCGAACTTAGGACTTTCGAAGCTCAGTTCCCTGGACCAATGTCCAAAATGCGACTGGCCCTATCACGCATGGACCATCAGACAATCCTCTAGCCTTTGTATATAAGCCCACCTAGGTAATCTTCAGCGAACCAACAACTTTAGTGCACACTCGGCACTGCGGTCCTTCCACAATATTGTCTGATAGAAACTGGCTGTGAAGCTCCGGTGAGGCGAAGTACCTAGGTAACGAAAGGTGTCAACCACAAGCATCGCGTGGTAGACCGCCTGGGCATGCGCTGTCCTGTTGCTCTTTTACATCGGTCAACTTCAATATCGTATCGACCTTGGGAGCGTTGATGCCCAAGCAAGGCTGAGGCCTGCACTCTGACGCCATGATCTGACCTCGCACCACTGAGGATGCAAATCTGAACTCTCACGTGGTTAAATGCGCGAATTAGCGTACCGAGGATGCTCGACAGTTGAACATGTCTAAATGCACTTGGATCCAGCGTGATCTTCGGTCTGCCCGATGAAGGGCAAACACCCAACACAGCCCCAGTTGCGTCGCCCTTTCATGTCGGTCATATATGGCTGAAGGCCTGTCTCAGCATAGCGAGTGAAAGTAAAGGACGTGTTCGTGTGCGACCGTCGGTATCAGCCCTAAAAAACGTGTAGCCTTATTCGAGAAGACTATTTATCGAGTATGAGAACCATGGCACTCGTTTTGAGTGATACTCTTGCCACAAACAGATCTCCGGCATACATACCAAATCACCTTCTGAATACAACCCGATAGTTCGATATTTGTCCAGAACTTCCGAGACACTGTCCAAGCTCTCATCAGCTTCAGCCGCTTGAACTCTTGGAATGCAAATTGATGGTCTCCGGGAGACCAACATGAGACAAGACGAGAAAATTGATTCACATATCCAGAACCATGAGAGGAGCAGCAATAAGTCCGATGCCGACCAATATCCATATCTTCGGAAATGGAGTCCAAAGTTTGCCGAACGCGGTCGTAACCGTCAAGATCGGCCATTCTTGAAGTGTCTAGAAGAACTGGGGGTTAAGCGAAACGTCTTAGAGGCATTCCTCCAAGACACTGAGAGTTGTGTACCGTCCCAAGAAGTGCAACAAGCTCGGAAGTTTTTGCGGCAAGCAATGGCTGAGAAATCAACTGACCAGACACCGGCGCGGGCTTGGGTTGAGTACCGTAGGAAGTCTACAGAGAACTGTAGGGTTCGTCCCGAGTGGCTCACTAGCCATGAGCTTACCAACATCCTTGCGGAGCGCGTATGTTAGAACAGGCCCAAAAATTGCAAGAATTAGCTAATGTCGTTCAGCCGGCCCTCGAATACAACGACTCAGATTCCATTCGACGCTTGATGTACGTCCTCGATCTTGCCACTTCAAGTCAAAAGATATGTCTCAGGATTGGTTGACAACTTGTACAGATACATACCGAGCTTCAACAAAGATTTCCTCACCGCGTTTGCCACAACGGCATATTGCAATGAGGTATCGGCTTTACGAACGGTGCTGTATCGACATATTGCCCGTGAGCCCACGATAGAAGTGATAATACCGGTATTTGACACTACATTTGCTTTAGGAGATCGGTGTTCTGATGATTCTGCGCAGGTTATCGGGTTTTTGACTTTCAATCTGTTGTTCAGCGTTCCTTACTTGAAACTGAGAGAGATGACGTCACAGCCAAGCCAATCAAGCGCGTCGGAAGCCGGGGGTAAGCAGTTCGAGACGGATCTTGCCTTCTTGAACATCGACGGCAAGGACGGCGTGCGGCCTGCTCGCTTTTTCATCCAAGCAGCGCATACAACAATCTCCATATTCGGGTGCGATCACTTCGAGTGGACTGGCTACGCGTTTTCCAACCATGATTCAAACGACCTAGACTACAAGCATCTTGTGGGGGAGATCGAAGAGGACGAAGGGGATGGGAACCATGATGCCGGTGAAACCGATGAGTCTGATGAGGACGAAGATGAAGATGAAGACGAGATGCTTAATGAGGATCGGTTCGCTTCAGATGGAATGAATCAGCTCTTAGATACATTCTCGACAATCTGGGATCCGCGAAGGTACTTTTTACGTGTCACATCCATCCGGATCGATATCATACTGCAAGAATATACCTACATTGTTCAAACACTGGAAAGTGGTATCAGACATTGGGTAAATATCCTACGATTTGTTAATTGTGGCCTTGCTCTGACGAAGCTGATAGAAGAAACACATCATTTATGCCACCTCGAAAGCTTCTTGTAGCTACGATAAGCCTACGAGTAATCGACAATCCCTGGAAGACACGGTCATTCTGAAAGAAGTTCTACAGGAGCTCCGCGTACACTTGTCTACGACAACAGCTGCGTGGGATGACTTCAGCGGCATTGATGGTCATATGGACTTCTTCTCCGACATCGATAATCGAGAAGCTTGGATTGCCATACACACGCTCCAGGAGTCATTCAGAAAGCTGAAAGGACTGGAGCGAAGGCTCAGTATTCTCGACAGACATTGCGCCGAATCAACAGATGTCGTAAGTTTGCCCAAAGCACATGTATCTCTCTCACTAATATCGAAGGAAGCTTATCCAGCGTATGGCGGTCGAAAACAATGAGCTTAGCATCCAAAACAACCGTCTTAGCACTCATACTCACGGCCTTAACGTTAAGAGCAACCAACTCAGTGTTCAGACTCATGAGCTTAATCTTCGTACAAGTAGGCTTACCGAGAAGACCACAAGAATAGCCCTCGCGAGTCAACGACATGCTGAAGAAACCAGTCGCACAACACGTGAAAATGTTCAGGTACTTCGTGTCATCCAATGTGTCTTTGGTATGCTTACAAGCTGTAGTTACTCTTGATCTCAACCCCGTTCGCCTTCGTGCTTCAATACTTTTGTGGAGAGCGAAACTTCTTCTCCATAGACCGAACGCCGAAGGCATTCGTCTTATGTCTTTTCGTACTATTGTTTGCACTTCCAGTTATCAACTACGGCGTAGAGTGGACTAACCAACACCGGAAGCGCTTGCAGCACAGATTTCTCACGCGACTGGGTCGAGCCCAGCCAACGGAAACCGTCGATATCATTGAGCAGATCGTAGATCACGACTGTCTCCGTAACGTTTGATGTATGAGGTCGTTGGATACGAATATGCAGTCAAATGCTCGGGGTTGGCTGTTTGGATAGCTATACCAATAGTTTAGACCCTGAGCAATACCCAAGTCATTCGATCATTCTGAGTGCGCAATGCGGAGATATATGACGTCATGCTAGTTACAGTCTTTTTTGTCTATACCAATGTTCTATAATGATCATGATAACAGTCATTATCGCACATGATCCTCTACCATGACCTGAAATTTCAAACACCTGTACCAACCGAACAATCAACATGTGTCTAGAGTAAAGATAATTCTCCCTTGCTTTGTTGCTTATAGCTATGAGGCCGACGCCAGCGCTATCTCAGCTGCACCTTGGTGATTTGACAGGTACCGCAACGAAGGTGGCTGCAGGTAGGGCACGTAGTCAAAGTATAAGGTACACCTGATACGCCACAGCCATCCTGTAGGTTTGTCAGCTCACAATCGAGTCAGTTCCTGAAAGCGTCACTCACGCACTGCCAGACGTAGGTATGCCGTTTTCGTGCCATTATCTGCGATGGTGTAGAAAATATCGGCAATGAGGGTGGGCTTTGGCTTGAGCTCCTGTGAAGGCGTGCATTGGCTGAGGAAGACGCGGGGTTTTACCAAAGCGGGCTGGTGGATCAATCCTTGCTCCGGGCCTGGCGAAGATAGTGGTGATTCTTAGCGCAATGATGTCCAGCTCGTATCATCAACTTCAGTTACGTCGCGTGGTATCCGGTCGAATGAACTTTGATTGGCGTATCCTAAACCTCTCAAGGGCATACACACAACTGAACATCAATCTCAATCACGGGTCTTGGCGAGAGCATACGAGGGTAATAAGAAAGACGAGTTGTGGTATCGTAGAGTAAAAGGCGAATGGCACGACTCGTGCCTACCATCAAGGTACCCTCTTCTCTTGAGGACCTTTTATGCACATGCTTTTGCCTAATGGGGCGGTAGTGGTGAAACATCGATGCGCCGTGCTGAAGTCGGCCGTAAAAAGAGCAGCCGCGAGTCGCTGCTTTTGGCCTGAGCTGAGACTAATCGTACAGCGGACAAGCTTTTGGAGGGGGAAGGTAGCCTGCATACTCAATTTTGTGAGTTTCATCTGGGCTGACGGAGGTCAACCCGCCCTGAGATGAATATGGTAGGAGTGTTGGTGGCACCAGTAGCAATGGTTGTAGTTGTTTAGCATTTTTTCTTGTCTCTGAATAGTTGTATCAGTAGCATTGTTGAGATGTTTCGAGACATCCATGCCGCTAATTCGAGGCCAATGTTCGGGCTTACAGACAGTCTAAGAAGGGTGGATGTGGATATAAGTTCGCTTTTGACCTAGGATTGTTTTCGTGCAATTGTGGCAATGCGTAGGTGTCGTGGCACGCGGCCCACCTAGCGAATATCCGCGGAGGATAGAATGCGTTTTTGACTCTGACAGAGGCCGAGTCTTCGTTCGCGCTTGTCATTGATGTTGCGTTTTGCTATGCGGCATAGTTGCCATAACTTTGAGGTCTCCAGCTAGCATTTTGGGAAACACGGGAGGTTGGGTGACCTCATATCACGAATGTGTTATATCGTTCAAGTACCTAGGTACGGTACGGCAGGTGCCACATGTCGATCTTACATACTTTGGTTTATCAGTGCCTACCTACCCAGGTGAGTACTTCTCCGGTTAATTGGGTAGGTATAGGCTCTGGCAGCCATGAATTGTACGGGCGTTTTAGGTAACACGCCTCCCCGCTCACCTGATGGTCGTGACGAAGATGCGAAAGGGTCCCGAGGTCTGAAAGTGTCCCGAGGTGCAGATGTACAGGGTAAATGCACCCGGGTACCTAAGTTGATATCGCGCGCATCACTAGGTAACTACCTAGGTACCTAGTTAGGCTTGATAAATTGTGAGGAAAGCGCAGATAGATGAATATTCCAAGGTTGCAACCAACGTGTTGATGGATATTAAGTGTAGGAATTCGTGAACGCAGTGCCCAGGAGATTTGGAACTTAGGGCAGCACCTGAGCCGTGTTCATCACGTGACGCACTAGAGCAGCCTCGCCTGCCTAGGTAGCATGAGAAATTGGATTTTAGACTGATTACTATAGCTACGTCACCTGTCATACATTCTGCACTCCAGGCTTCTCTTGGATCACGCCATGTAACACTTGACATCAGCTATGAGCGCACATGAGTGTTGATGGCGACACGTTCGCTCGATCATCGTCGCGTTTGGACCTTGGTAACCTGACAGTTGCCACAGCGAGCTAAGCCGCATGTAGGACAGCCAGCAGTTCGATACGGGATAGCGGGGTGCCCGCATTGGCAGCACTGCCATAAATAGGTGTGTTTCTTCTTTGGATACGATCGTAAGTGAATCCTCTAGGTGGGTAAGAATTCGCACTAGAGACTTACTGTAGCTGCTGGGATGCGACAACACATTTGCCGAATTCCATCTAAAGCCCACGGCGATGATGGTATCTTCACGCCCCCTAAATCCTGAGCAACAATATTCATGTCATAGCATGACTCGGAGTCAGGATTGAAACAGCAATCGTGATGTTCCGAACACGTATGTCCACTGCACCGGGCCTTTCGTAGGCAATTCGCGCGTTCCCCATCTTGTCGCGAAGTTCCCCCAACAATATCGTTCCGGTACCGTCGGGAGTTACGGAACGAAATCGAAGTACTTGGAGGCGGTGCTTTAGGGAGTAAAGCCAATGCCAGGCGCGAATGCGACGTCGGGGTCATTGTAGACGTAAGAGCGCGTTGTGAGCAGTAGAGACGTGTGTATCTTTTCTAAATGTCCATTAGCTGACACCATGCATTCTTCGGCGCTCCACTGTTGCTCTCTCGCTCACTCTCTTCAACGCTGGTGCGAACATGAATAAGATCCGTCTTGGTACTTTGCGTACCGATGTCGACCTCGGGAACTCTGGGCTCACTGAGTGACATCACAGGGTATCGAGGCCACCGAAAGGTCTTGGTAGGACGGAGCGATATGATATGGATGAAGTAACAGCGGTCTGGCTGGAGAATGGGAAAGAGATTGTTTAAACCAATGGAACTGGGGTTACTGTTGGAGTGGCTTACCAATGAAGCTATGGCTACTGCTGAAGTGGCCTACCTAAGCCGGATGCCCCACACAAACACCTATGGAATTATAAGACAAGATCAGGGTTGTCCATAGGCGCCCGAGGAGTCTTATACCTCAATGTGGACCCCGTCTCGATTCGGGTTCGGACCTCCCCGGGGCCAACATGTGGTTGAAGTTTGTCACACGGCCCTTCATTCACACCGCCAATCCGATATGCACGGAGCCCTAATGAGGGGAGGGTAGATCCGCGCTCGTAAGCTCGTTACATCTGCACCATTTGCATGTGGCATAAACAGGATCGACATTGATGAATCGCACATGGGAGCTCCGTAGGAAGATTGCCACTAGCAGTATATCTTGCCTTGAGAAGCGTACGATATCTAGCTGAGATAACAGACCATGGGTCGTCTTGTTGTCTGAAAACAAACTTGGACAGAGATTACGAGGCACAGCTAGTCAACCGCCTCATTCGATGTGGCTATGTAAGACTCTCATCAAAAGCAAAAAAGCGCCACATGCCGTCTTTCAGGTATCCATGTTCAATTTAACTTAGGAAGCCTGCATTCTCCCGAGGTCGCTAATTTAGGACTTTTCGGGACACTGTGACGCAAGCACGATTTTGCGTTACAACATGACAAACATGACAGAAAATTGGAAGCCACGTCAGAATTCTCTCTCGGGTAGTCATACAGGATGAGGCAATGTGTAAGGTGAAGAAGACTTCCTTGAGAAGTTGGGACAGACATAGAACACAGAAAGGTCCGAAGAAGAGGCTGTCTAAAACATATAACCATTATTCCTTATTTACTGGCGATTGTGTCAGTAATGTCGTTATGATAAGATTCATAATGCTGTTTCTTTGTCTGCTAGCTAGTACTTCGTCAGAGTGCAAGACCTGCTGCGAGTTCTAAGACAGAATAGCGAGCGTGTCAACTGTCGCATTTAAGTCTACAAAGATTTGGAACGATGCGACTAGTTCAAGGTCAATGAATGGCCGTTGTACTTGCATTGCGTGACTAGTTGGACACTACGTACATCCGCCGTTGCGTTTATCATGAGTCATAGATCACTATCCTTCATAAGCACACAGTACTTGTTTTAGTCGTTAGTTCCGTCCAAGACCAAGTTCACGACCAATGAGTATGCAGTTCATCCCTCAAACAGCGAGATTCCCAAGCGCATGTGGTCACTGCATCTGGCTGGTGGTATATGCATCGAGTTACTTCCAATAAAAGACAGATTGACGTGGCATGCGATACATTTCTTGAGTCCATTGTGTTTACAGAGACTTGCTCCCGCAGAAAACTTCTCCAGATTTGGCAGTCCTATGTCTCGCGGTCGGGGGAAAACGGACTGTATGGCAGACTACCTAGGTAGAACCGAGGAGTGACACGGTGCGATTTGAACCACATTGACAGTCGAGATGGCAAACAGCTTGAAGTGAAGATCATGCTAGAAGGCACATTGACAATGAGTCCAGCTCTACTAATGTCTATCGGGTGAGATACAGATGCAAGATTCATACCGACTGAGTTTGCCTGCAACGCTGTCGTTCGCCAGACTGGGAATGGGTTTACGTCTTCGGTGCTGTTCTTGCTGTTGTGTATTGTGTAAGATTGAGCTATTGAATCTTTCATACATAGGTATGTTATGGGGACAGCACATTTATTCCAAACCCGGTAGTGGCTTGCCTAGCGTGATGAACATTCAGAAGTACTGTTTACAGTAAGTATTGTGTACGATGTCGTAATCCACGCTATCCACCGGAAGCTACGCAGACTAAAAAAGAAGGGCAGGTTGTACGGGTACATAGGTAGAGATACTGAGAATCTGGGCCGGCCTCAAATGTTCGCGTCTAATCATGTATCGATCGTAGAAACATGGTCTCGACGATTAGTAACGTTGTCGCAACGACTAGTTGTGCCGATCGAAAAGCAGAAGCCCAAGGGGTTGGTGATCGTCATGAACGGGTAGCGAAGCTCAACGCTTCAGCTCCAAGTACCGAGGTATCCGACTCCCCTCAACCTTACATCAACACCACAGGGCGAGGCCGACTCATCGACTGCTCCCCGCAACAGCAAACATGCTACGTCGAATTCTCCCGACCCTGTCCCTTGCCATCAGCGCGCTCGCTGCGGTCCCACCACTTCAAGCCCCGCTCGAACCGTCCGTCCTTGATCCATCCGCCTCGAAAGATCTTCTATACCTCCACCGCAAACTAGTCGAAATTGAATCGATATCCGGGAACGAAGAGAGCGTTGGCGATTGGCTTGCCAAATACCTCCGCGCGCACAATTGGACCGTTGAGAAGCAGGAAGCATCCAAAGACCGCTACAACCTGCTAGCCTACGGCAGCAAGCGCGAAACCACCATCCTCCTATCCTCGCACATCGATGTTGTACCTCCATACTGGCCGTACTATTACAATGAGACAACCGATATGATCGGCGGCAGAGGCAGCGTGGATGCGAAAGGCAGCGTCGCACCTATGATAATCGCCGCGCAAGGCATAAAAGAGCATCTACAGGATGACATATCCCTGCTCTTCGTCGTCGGCGAAGAAACAGGCGGCGACGGCATGCGCGCATTCAGCAACTGGGACAAACGCCCATCCTCCCACGAAATCGTCATCTTTGGCGAACCCACCGAGGCGAAGCTAGTCTGTGGACACAAGGGCATGCTAGGCTTCGAGGTCAAAGCGACAGGCAAGGCGGCACACTCAGGATACCCGTGGCTAGGCGTAAGCGCAAACGACATCATGGTACAAGCACTGGGCGAGCTCTTGAAGCTACGAGAACACCTCCCATGGAGCACGAAGTACGGCAACACGACCATGAACTTCGGGCGCATACAAGGCGGTGTCGCAGCCAACGTCGTCGCCGAAACCGCAACCGCGAACATCGCTACGCGCATCGCAGCCGGCACCCCCGATGTCATACGCGGACAAATCCTCGACGCGCTCAAAGACGTCAAAGCCTTTGCGCAGAAGGAAGGTGGCGATCTGGATATACAATGGGGCGGCGAGGCATACGGCGTGGTGAACATAAACTGTGATATCGAGGGCTTCGAGACACTAACGGTCAACTACGGGACGGATGTGCCGCACCTCTCTGGTGACCACAAGAGGTATCTCTACGGCCCTGGCTCCATCTTCGTCGCGCATTCCGATCACGAGGCGCTGAAGAGGAAGGAGTTGGAACAGGCTGTTCTAGACTACCGTCGTCTTATTCTCAAGGCGACCGAGGTAAGAGAGAAGGAGCGGCAGCTACGGGATGAGGAGCAGCTGGAATTATGAACTTGGGGTGAAGAGACGGACGTAAATTGTAAATAACTAGATACCCAAACGCAACGAGTCTGCGACAATTATAGCCAGTTTGATGTACCCCCACATTTAGTCTACCAGGAGAAGAGTCTCGCTCGATACAGGTAGGTCTGAAAGCAGGTGCTCAATGCCCCTTCCCAAGCTCCACTCCTCGACGTTTTACGGCCAAGGAGCAGACTGGGTAGATGGCACAACGATTGTTCTGGCGCATAATCCCTCATATTTGAAGGGACAGAGCGAACCAGCAATGGAAGAGAATGCGTGGTCCGTCTGGGTTCTGTTCGTTGCGCTGGTGAAAGAGACTGAGAGTAACGCGTAGAGAGATGCTTTGGCCGACGCACGGAGCGGCGGAAGGTATGACCGGCGACGATAAGATAGACAGCAGCCAGCAGTGAGATGAGATGGCAAAGGAGGAAGGAGCGATGACACCACGCTATACATTCAACTTACCAACGCCAATGATGCTAGCGTCTCATACCTCATATCTTACATTTACTTATACAATCATAAAACCGTCAATCACCATTTTCAGCTCGCGATAGCCGGCACGTCGTCCTCCTTTTGCGCAATACCTTCAGCTTCCTCAGCGGCCTTTGCAGTTTCCGACATACCCAGGTCTCTGAACTGCCAGCCATCTTTCTCTTTGACCCAGTCTTTCCGCTCGCCCAAGATAGCTACACTGCTCTCGGCGCCCTTGACGAGGAACTGGTCGGCTACGGCTTGTACCTGCTCAGCTGTGACGTCGAGGAGGCGTTCGCGACGCGTCTGCAGCATATCGTCTGTGACGCCAGACAGGAACAGCCTCATTCCCTCGCGACTGACACTTTGTGGCGCATCGTATCCTTGGAATGCACTTAGCTTGGCTTCTTCAAGATCCTGAGGTGTCCATGCGCGGTCGCGCGCCCATTGCCCTGCTTCGGCCATGATCTTCATACTGTTCTGCGGATTGGGATCGCGGTATGAGTACATGCCGAAGAGACCGCCGATGCTACGTGCGTAGGCACCACCGCCGTATGCGCCACCTTTCTCGCGAATCTCTGGGTGAAGTTGCTTGAAGGTAAGAAGCTTCGCGAGGATCTCGAGAGGTGCGCTGGAGGCGTCGGCGTAGGCCACTGTCGGGACAGCGCGGGCGGAGTAGTAGACTTGGTATGGCAAAGGGAAGAAGGACTTGGCGTTGCGAGGATACTGCTTTTGCTGGGACGTCGAGGGCACAGAGACGTCCTTGGGTAATGTGTTCAAGAAGCGATGTAGTGCCTCCTGGTTTGGTGTTGAGCTCTCGCTACCGCAGTTGATCGCTACGCGGAGCTGGTTGCTGTTCGCGATAGTGAAAGATTGGATAGCTTTGAGTTTCTTGATGACATCGTCTAGCGACTCTTGCGATGCGAGAGCTGTCATAACCTTGACTTGGGTGAGACCCCCGGTTTCTTCTGCTAATCGGCTCACAGGACTGATTCCAGCTTCAGCGAACTTCATGGCATAAGAATGACCAGACTCTGCGATCGAGTTGATGGCACCACTTGCCGCACTCTGCAGGAGCTCTCGGATCTTCTTGCCCGCTTCAGGCCCATCAAAGTCCGTCTCTTGTATGATAGTCCGTAGGAGTTCGTACATGTCGGGTATGTTACGGTCGAAAGCGTAGCCGGAAAATGCCATACCTTCTTCGTACGCGTCGAGCGACAAGGGTGACTGTGAAGAGTGGTAGCCTACGGAGATGCCTCCAGTCTTCAGCTTGATCAGTTCCTCAAGTTGTTCCATCGTCTTGTCTTTGGTACCAAGGCGCATGATGGCGCTGGTGAATAGCGGGATCATCTCTCGTAACTCGTCGGGGAGATCCTGTAATCTGTGCACAGCACGGAAGTACGTCAGACCGTTGGTGGGTGCCTCGCGCCACTGGACCTTCACGCCATCCAGCTGAGTATGTCGCAGTGGCTTCCTCTCCTTTTCTCGAGGAATATCCTTGACGTGAACAGTGGGCAAACAGCTCAAATCTTCGTTTCTGGCTTTCTCTTGGACTTCCAATAGCTGAAGCTCTCGCTCTTCCAGGTACTTCTGCGCCTCCTGCTCGCTTGGGAACTGCTTCGTGGTCTCTGCAATCTTTGCCGCTAATCGTTGGCTTTCTTCATCGACGAGTTCCTGGCTGAACGTCTCCGATGGCTGCATGGTGAAGGTCAGGGTTTTGTCGGTGAGTAGGTACTTTTCAATCAGGCTCTCCAAATAGTTGCCTTCAGCGTACTTCTTCTGGAAAGCGTTGACCGTTTCTTGCCAAGCGAGGGCCTCCATTGGGTCGATACCGTTGAACCAGCCAGGCTTTAGTCTTTGGAGGATGCCCATCCCAAAGTTGGCAGTCTTGTGCTTGAGCGAGAGCTCCAGCTGATGTAGGATACCATCGACCTTGATCTTGTCGAAGCCGTTTTTGCGCACCTCGAGTAAGGTCTCTGCAATGGTCTCGCGGACCTTGTTCACATCATCCGCTTTGACGGCGTCCAACCCAATGGACAAGACACCTCGTCGTCCAGCGCTGTCATAGCCAGTATTCGCACTGAAATCAGCACCGAGTCCAGATTCTACAAGATTGCGATAGAGAGGCGAGCCGTAGCCGCTCATAAGCAGACTGCTCAGTACTCCCAGCGCAAAGTTCTCTACGGCGTCTGCAGTGTCGCCCATCAACCATGTAACCGAAGTCTTGTACTGCCTGTCCTGAGGTACCAGTGGGTCGAGAGGTCCCGCAACCGTGACTTCCTTGGGGCCGTCCAGAGTTATTGGTGCCTTCACTTCCTGATCCACGGCTATCTTGTCAAAACCGTTCAAGCGACTGTCCACCTCCTTCAGATGCTCCACCAAAGGCATGTCTCCGTACGTGAGGATCTTGGCATTGCTGGGATGATAGTGGTCGGCGTGGAATTTCCGTAGCTGTTCCCAAGTCAGGTCGGTAATCTTCTGCGGGTCGCCACCGGAATTGTTGATGGCCGGGTATAGGTGGTCTTGGAATTTGGTGTAGAACAGGTAGCTTGCATCCGACATCTGGCCCTTCATTTCATTGTATACCACGCCCTTGAAAACGATGCGCTTCGCGTTGGGGTCCTCCGACTCTTTTGCCAGCGGGTTCTCAGGACCCAACCGCCACCCCTCTTGGGTAAAGTCATTCTCCTTCAGTAACGGGTGTAGCGTCGCATCGAGGTATACGGACATGAGGTTTTTGAAATCTTGCGCGTTTGTCGTGGCGAACGGGTAGCCAGTGTGGTCGGGAAAGGTCCAGGCGTTCATGAAGTTAGACAGGGAACGGGGGAGCATCTTGAAGAAGGGGTCGCGGATGGGGTACCTGGACTGTCAGAGATACGTTGATTGCAATAGCAAGGCGACATACTTCTCACTACCACACAGTGTGGTGTGCTCGAGGATGTGTGGCACTCCGGTGGCATCTGGTGGGTTGGTCTTGAAGCCAATGGAAAAGACATTGTTCGCATCCTCGCGGGCAATGTGCAGATATTCGGCGCCAGTCTTGTCATGCTGGAGATGTAAAGCGGTCAACTCGAGCTCCGGCACCTGCTTGACGCGCTTGAGGGTGAAGCCGTGCAGCTGCTCGCCGACATTGGGAAAGTTGGAGACATCGGTAATAGCGGCATATCCACGTCGAGGCAAGGTCGATAGTCGGTGCGGGGTTATCGTGGCATTTCGAGGGCTTTGGACCTGCCGACCAACGGAACGTAGCATGTTTGGAATAGAGGGTGGATGACAGAGTGCCGCGCAGCCTCAGAAATGTCAGAGGCACCCCATCGATGACGCCTGTCGCGCCGATTGGCCGAGGGACCCCATACCAAAAGAGATTAGCCCGCAAAATTACTAAGACGAAAGAGTGCGCCTGGACAGGCTGTTGATGCGTTATACGGCTGGAGACATGTCGGATTGGCTAGCCTGCCAGTGATCTCATCTGTCAGGTCCGATATTGAAGCTCGTGGGCGTTGTGGAGACTCCCAGGTGTCTTGTGCCTTTCGCGATCGACCAGACCACCGACGTCGTCCCCTCCTTCCTCTTCAACACCCGCCACGAGACATTGCCCGACCCGACCCCGACGACTGCATGACCCGACACTGTACATATTGCTACACCACGCCCGTTGACGCCCCCTGCACTGCGCTCCACACCTGTTTTCACCCGAAGCAGCCCCGAGACGCCGGCGGAAGACGTGCATCCTCACCACGCGCATTGTAGACAGGCGGCTGCTGCCAGACGAATGCGCCACTGGACTGCCTAGAGACCTGCATTGGGGACACGTGAGACTGAGTGCATAGGTGGAGGAACCGTCGGAGGCAACACGGGGGATCCACAAGCTGAGGCGCTACACGGAAGAGTCACGACTTCATGGCAACCGTCGCCCAACAGCGCCAGCCGACGTCTGCCCAGTCCCGCCCTCACCACGAAGCCAGCCGCAGTGCATCTGCCTCTCCTGCAAACATGGCACCCGCACAGCACAACCCAGCGCCTGCGCCTGCGCCCGCTAAGAAGGGCAAAGGCAAGAAGGCGACCGACCCCTCGGAGCAGCAGAAGCAGATCCAGGCCAAGATTGCTCAGCTCGAACTGGACCAGGCCGGGGACAAGGAGCAGGAACTCGAAATCGGTGCGTCTACCTCTTGCGACGGAGCTGTGGAGGAGGGGATACTCTGGGTGGCGCAGCCCATGTCTGCACAGCACGAGACTGGGGCCCTATCAAATGAATCGCTGGCTGACGTATGGCATGGACAGAACGCGAAGTTAAGAAAGCAAACCGCGAACTCTCCTCGCTCCTCTCCAACATGGACGGCCCGCTGTCCCGGCTCGAAGTCGTGCAGAAACGATATACCGAACTCCTCTCCGATATGAAGCGCACGGAACGCGAACACCAAAAGGCGAAGAAGCGCGGGGACCAGCTGCAGAAGGAAAAGGACGCGCAAAGGTCGGAGTTGAACAAGGTTACGACAATGAAGGACAAATTGGACAAATTGTCGCGTGACTTTGCAAAGGAAAACAAGAAACTCAAGGACGAACTACACAAGCTCGAATCTAGCGAATCCACCGCCAGGCAAGAACTACACGAGCGTCTCGAACACCTGGTGAATGACGTGGACGATTGCATAGCAGCTGCGAACGGGCCTGAACCACAGAATCAAGCCGAGCAAGAACTGGACGAAATGTATGTGTGGCACAACCAAATTCGGGAATATGAACTAACAAAGCAGATTTCGTCAGAAGTTCAAGTCGTTCATTGACCAGTACGAGTTGCGCGAATTACAATACCACTCGATGCTGCGACTCAAAGAGCTCGAAATACAGTATCACGCTGCCCGACTAGAGCAGCAGCGCAAACAACAAGAAGCCGAATCTTCCAAGTCGCACCAGTTGACCCGCCAAGTGTCGACCTTTTCGCAGACCGAGACGGAACTACGCACGCAGCTCAACATATACGTGGAGAAGTTCAAACAGGTATGCAACCCGTTAACCCCTCGTTGGTCTGTATCATCATGGTTAATACTGACCAGATGCAGGTCGAGGAAACGCTCAACAACTCGAACGATCTCTTCCTCACGTTCCGCAAGGAGATGGAGGAGATGTCAAAGAAAACCAAGCGTCTTGAAAAGGAGAACCAGACGCTGCAACGCCACAAGGATATTACGAACCGTAATATTGGCGAGATGGTGGAAGAGCGCCAAAAGATGCAAGAGGAGCTTGCCAGGCGGACCAAGGAAGCTGAGGACCAGCGGAAGAAGATCGCTCGCCTGGAAACACTGTGTCGTGGAATGCAGGCACAAGGTCGAGGCCAGGTTCTGATGCATGAGCTGGATCAGGAGGAGCACGACGAGGAGGATGAAGAAGTCACGGAGAGCGAGTACGAATACGAGGACGAAGATAGCGCAGAGTACGACGACGACACTGAAGAAGACGGTGTTGAACCGGCGCTTGTGCATCGACCATTCGGGCCTGTCCCTCCACCTCCGCCGCAGCCAACACCTGCGCAGGGAAAAGTCAACGGGCATGCACAAGCTAATGGGCAAATGAATGGAGTCAAACGCTAATAGCAATATCATAGAGACTCACTCTTCGGCCCATCTACGTCTTCTCAATGTGCAAATGATGTCCCGCCTCCGGCTTCGAAATCGCTCGGAGATATCGTGAAGCAGTGGAGTTGGGATGATGCAGACCTACCGTCTATTGCGGACTTCGATATGACTGACCAAGCATTCGACGAGCTCATGAAGCAGATGAATTGGGATGATGTGACTGCGCAGTTCGATGCGGAAATGGAAGCAATGGCTGACAAGACTGCTCGTCTTCTGTCAAACGATGCGGCGAAGTCGGAGGAGCCAGAAGAGCCAGATTTAGATGTTGATTGAAGCGTCTTTGTGCTCCGCAATTGGCATACGTGAGTATAGTGCGAGAAGCCGATTATTGATAACAACATCGATAGTATGGATTATGATTTCCAACATGCATATCATCGTGCTCTCCAGCAGAAAATTTCCCATACTATGCCTATTGTGACTACCAAATCTGCATGTTCATCCCGTCCACGACGGGCGAATCTCGGCAATGGCAACGATGTATCGAGTCGAGCTAAGATGCCTCGGCTCGTGCACCCACGTTTTCCCCGCAAAACCCCTGGCAGTCGAGGATGCCAGTAGGCACGGCCGCTATTTAGCATGCACATTCCCATACTCACCATGCGGTTACACATAGCTTCATTGCTGCCAGAAGCACGCTCTTCAGACCTTTATTCGCGTTATCCGACGTGACCTACTCCATCTACTTTCAATTATCAACTACCCGCGACCACAGCCTACGCCGTCATGTCACCGCCGGCACTGCAGACGCCGCTTTCGAAGCTGCTGGGCATCCAGTATCCGATTATCCTCGCCGGCATGGCGCGCACCTCTGGTGGCCCCCTCGCAGCTGCCGTGTCGAACGCTGGTGGCCTAGGTGTAATTGGCGGTCTCGGATACACACCGAAACAGCTCCAATCGATCATCGATGACCTCAAGTCAAACCTCCGAGACAAGAACCTGCCCTTCGGTGTCGATCTCGCACTCCCACAAGTCGGCGGCAGCGCACGCAAGACGAACCATGACTACACCCATGGACAGCTCGATGACCTCATCGAAGTCACAATCAAGAATGGCGCAAAGCTGTTTGTTAGTGCTGTTGGTGTACCGCCCGAGCGGACGATCAAGAGGCTTCACGAAGCAGGCATCTTGATCATGAACATGGTCGGACACCCCAAACATGCGAAAAAGGCACTAGATGCAGGTGTGGATATCGTATGCGCCCAGGGTGGAGAAGGCGGAGGACATACCGGCGATATCGCGAACAGCATCCTGATACCCTCCGTCGTGGACGTCGCGCGCAAATACAAGAGCCCTCTTACCGGACAGCCAGCTATTGTAGTGGCGGCGGGAGGCATCTACAACGGCCGCAGCCTGGCAAGCAGCTTGATGCAAGGCGCACAGGGCGTATGGGTTGGCACGCGATTCGTGGCATCAACTGAAGCGGGCTGCTCGCAAATGCACAAGGAGAACGTGGTCACAGCCAACTTCACAGATACAGGCCGGACGCTGGTTGTCAGTGGCCGACCGTTGCGCGTCAGGTACAACGACTACATCAAAGAGTGGCACGAGCGCGAGGACGAGATCAAGAAGCTCACGGAGGCGGGAGTTGTGCCGCTGGCGAAGGACATGGACGATGGGAAGGATGTGGATATCCCGTTCCTGATGGGCCAGGTTGCGGGGGTTATCGGCGATATCAAGCCCGCAAAGGAGATTGTCGACGAGATGGTGCAAGAGGCGATCGACATGCTGAAGCTCGGCCAGACGTACATTGGAGGGCCGAGCAGTAAACTGTAGATAATAACAGTAGATTTTTTGTGTCTTGACAACAGTCCATTGCATCTCGGTCCCTGGGTTGCCGTGTAACACAACGTCGGAAGAAGCGCATACATGCATCCGGCTCTCGGTCGAAGAACACATTGCACAAACGTTATTGACTTGTACACTCGAAACGAGAAGGATGTCCAAACCACGTCGCGTCGCATTGTGGTGGTGGTGCCTGCGCCTTCCCAGAGCAGCGGTGGATGATCTGCGACCAGGATCGCGCTCCCCGAATCCATGGCAGCACCGCAAGCTCAGGAGAGATCTGACGGCACGCCCAGTCCCCGTCCGCCTGGGAGTATTCACAATTAATATACACTTCTTCGCACTCGCGGTCGGCGCAAAGCTAGTATTATTATCCTCGCACATCTCGAACGCCCTAGGCCCCTGGCGTTTGCGGCCTTCTCCACTTTCGCTGCCACCAGGGCATATACGGAGCCGTCTCTCTCTTCCGCGGCGCTCGCTCGCCAGTCCGAACTCCTGCAACCCATAGATGACGCTGGTTGCGCAGGCGACACCACGGAGCAGCGGCGCATCATTCCATGCAGTCAAATCTCAGAGCCCAGGCTGAGATTCAGGCCCAGAGGAAGAAGGTAGGCCCCGTCCCGCTGCCGTCCAACGACGCTCGTGCGCCGCAACAAGCAATTCCCCCAGGCGCATGTTTGCAACACGCATGCTGAGACGCAAATTATAGCAGCTCGCGAATTCGTACAAACAGCTGCTCGAGTAAGTCTCTTCTTTGCTTTTGCGCGCCGGCTGCGTGTTTCACCGGCTCCAATTCGCTGACGCAGGGCCAGTGAGTTCGCCGCGACTGATCTCAAGACGGTCGGCAACTATACACTGGGGAAACTTATAGGCAAGGGCAGTTTTGGCAAGGTTTACTTGGCGTCGCACAAACTCAGCAATGGCTCAAAGGTACCACCGGCAGGACGGTTGCGAGGAACCACGCTGATCGCAAGCAGGTCGTGCTCAAGAGCGCGAAGAAGGACGACGCCAACCTCGCGCGCGAGATCCATCACCACCGCCAATTCACGCACCCACACATAGCCCGCCTGTACGAGGTCATAGTCACCGAGAACCTAGTCTGGCTGGTACTCGAGTACTGCCAGGGCGATGAACTCTACAACTACCTACTGGCCAAGGGCGCCCTCGAGCCCGCCAGAGTCCAGCGCATCTTCACCCAGCTCGTCGGCGCCGTCACCTACGTCCACAACAAATCGTGCGTCCATCGCGACCTCAAGCTCGAGAACATACTGCTGGACAAGCACGGAGACGTCAAGTTGGTCGACTTTGGTTTCACGCGCGAGTACGAGGGCAAGTCCAACTACCTGCAGACATGGTGCGGAACAATCTGCTACAGCGCGCCGGAGATGCTCAAGGGCGAGAAGTACGCAGGCGAAAAGGTGGACGTTTGGAGTTTGGGCATCATTCTTTACGCGCTTCTAGTGGGCGAGCTGCCTTTTGACGACGACGACGAAATGGTCACGAAGAACAAGATACTGAAGGAGGACCCCAAATATCCGGAGCACTTCCCGCAGCAAGCGAAGGAGTTGTGTCAGTCGCTACTATCCAAACGGCCGATCTTGCGACCTACTCTGGCGGACATACTACAGAACCCTTGGTTATCGGAGCATGCGCCCCGCCAGCAGGAGATCTTGAAACTCCAACAGCCGGCGCCCTTCTCGACCGAGCTGGAGAAGGAGGTCTTGCAACGCATGCGCGCTGCCGGAGTGGACATTGACATGGTGATTGAGAACGTGCTAGCCCAAAGATGCGACTCGTTAGCTGGTTGGTGGGCACTGCTGCTCGAAAAAGAGGAACGCAAGGCAAAGAGGCGAGAGCGCAAGCGCAAAGAGAAGGAAGCAGAGGCTAAGAGCCTCCGGCGACTGAGCGCTGCAAGTAGTCGACTTGACAAGCTTGCGCCTACCATAAGAGAGTCTGACGAAGAAGGCATTCACTCTCCCTCTACGCCTAAGAGTCGCGGCAGGACCACAAATCGAAGCAGCTTACATGGTGAGTATCACGGCGGACGTCAGGAAACGCTTCTAACTTGAGACAGGTGCTCCCGAACTGCCAAAGCTGCCAGAGCTAATTACCTCGCCCAATCTCACAGTCGACGACAAGCCGCTCCCTCCAATCGATACCCGTCGGGGTCGGAAGTCGCATTCATCCTCACGTCCGCCACCACCAGCGAAGGATCTCGACAGGCGGCGTTCACGCAGCAGCATGCTACAGGTCGTATCTACCAATCCAGATCTTCTTTCTCCCAATGGCTTCGTGCCTAAGCGACGCCGGAAACAGCCCTTCATCAATCACCTTTTGACACTTCGAAATTGGATAAAAGAGACGTCCAAACGAGCGCGATCGCCGGGTTCGAAAGCCAGCAGCGGACAGTCCCCAAAGATACCTCCAAGCAAGTCCTCGGATTCAACACGAAGACAGAGTACAGCGAATCGATCGTCTGTACACACGAACCCCAGGTCTCCGCCCACACCACAAATGCCTGGCCCGCGGCCCCGAGGCTCAACACACGGCTCAGGATCCATGAGAAGGCTCTCAGCATCGCCAGCACCATTAACACCACGATCCTCATACCGTCGCTCGTCTGGTGGTCTCCGCGGTCGAAAGTCCACTTCGTCATCTGTTTCCTCGATCCGCAGCATGCCACACCACCACCACTCGCACTCGAAAGCCTCATCCACATCCTCCGCCTCTCTCGCTTCTCCCGCCGTTTCCACAAGCGGCCATTCACACAAACCCTCCAAATCCCCCCACAACAGCATCAAGGTCCTCCCCGCCACCCCCACCTCCTCAAGCTTTCCTTCCAACATCCGCCTTGTACGTTCTGGCTTCCCACCCGGTCTCAACGAATCCAGCGCCGCTTTCGGAAATGGAAACAGCATTCCCCCGCAGTCTCCCGGTCTTGTCTTCGCAAAGAGGAGGAAGAGCCCTTTCAAAGGCCCCATGCTTAATGTTAATACTGGAGGTCTGAATGGTAGCTCGACGAATGGCAGTGGCGGCTGGAGGAGTAGAAGTGGAGAAGGTGGTATGGGAAGTCGGGGAACGAGTGTACAGGGTCGCAGGAGTGGAGAGATTTTAGGCATCACAGAGGAAGATGAGGAAGAAGACGAGGAGGTTGAAGAGGTGGATACATTTGGCGGGAAGTTGGGTGAAGGCGAGTTCATTGAGGAGGAAGCGCCTGGGCCGTTGACTCCGCCCAAGGAGAAGTTCAAAGAGAAGGCTTGATGATTTGAAAATTGGCGTGGGATTGAAGAGGAGGTTTGACGTTATTTTGGTGAGAATGTGGGGGTTGGCTGCTTAGCATTGCCCTTTTTGGACTGTGGTCGTTGTTCTTCTTTCTGCGTGGTAGTTGTTCACTTCCTTTCGTTTCTTGCCTTCATCTTCATGCTCTCGCGCTTTAACGGCATACATTCGCGGCGTTTGTCCATTTCATCGGATACCTACATACACATGCGTTTTCCTTTCGTTCATTCTAATTCTATCGACACGTATACACTATGCATCATTTGCACCTCATGGCGTCTGTCACTTGCGCCTGTATTTCCACTACACGTTTGAAGTTTATTGAACCCCTAGATGATATTCTGCTCATCTCAAAGTTTATGAACGATCGCCACATCAGGCAGTCGGCGTCCTTTGTCTTGCGAGCCGACTTTTCTCCAGCGGTGTGGACTCAAAGAACACGGCAATTTCGTCAGGATACGAATTCAACGGTTCAACGTTAGTACTGCATATCGATCTGCGTAGACGCAATCTTGGGAACACAAGCATCCCCGACTAACCCGGTCCCTGGTCGCGATCAGCGAATACATCACTCAGTCCAGCGTCATGATGTCGATATATGCCCCACGATACGCCCTCAAAGCACCCGAAGCAACGAGAATCGATGACGCAGAACAACATTGCACAAAGACACGTGTATGCATATACGTATCCAGGTACAACAGCTGAATCAGTAGGGATATACTTGCGCTCAACATAAGCCTTTGCGTTGCACATCGGCGTCGAAGAGGCGGTGTGGTGGACATGCGGCGTCGGAGGCGAGGTTGAATCGGGACGGTTGGTGTGACCTTGTACGAAATCTGGCTTTGACAAAGTTCCGGTGGTGATCTTTGGTGCGGAAAAGTAACGGTGTTGCGGCTGAAACTTGTGTTGGCGACAACGCGACTAACATGTCGGAAGCGCTAGAATCGTCTAGTGGAGCTGCTCAGTGACATGCCCTTGTCTGTGAGAGCTTCCCGGTTGATTCTAGTCTACTGAGACAGTCATGCGTACTATCCTCAGTGACATTGCGCCCAATGCGTGAGGTTTGCCATGTGATGCGCACGAGGCACAAGTCCAACAGCCGAGATGTGGGAGGTGGTGCAGGGGGAGGAAACGATGCGGCAACGCTGTGTTACGTCAAACGCCGCAAGGACCACAAGGGAGCAAGTCCGAATTTGGTGCATTATCTTAGTACGGACATCTGAGAGGGGTGTCCAGGTTGAGGGAGAGGTAAGGGATTGCGGTGCTATCGTGTCCTGGAAACGAATGCGGTATGCCTTCAACCAAGCAATACTCACAAAAGATGTCAGGGAGAATGGGGTGACTGATACGCCACCTTGGTGAGCTGCTTCCTCGGAAGATGCAAGGTCAGCCGGGAAGATCAGTCTGTGCATCAGTGCATAAACGGCGAGCGCCATCGCTGCACCGTAGAAGACTGGAGGAATCTCAAACGAAGCCAATCCTGCCGCGATTCTGCCTGCGAAACTGCGATCACGGTTTACATGCGTGTGTAGCGATAGTGCAAAGCCTTCAACCGAGGCAGAGTCGGTGAAACATGCAACAGTTAGTAGAGACTCTAGGTGTTGCGACAATGTGATAGGTGCTGGTGGTGGCTTACCATGTGGGTTTGGGCGTTTTCTGACCCCACCAGTAATAAACGGCAGCCGTAACGACACTGCGTCCTGGCCAGGGATACTTGGCAAATGAGATTGCACATGTGAGGTTTACGAAGAGCCTGCCGATGAAAGAAGGGACGGCTAATCGTCGATGAGGTGAGATGCTCGACTTTGCAGGCGAATGGGCAGAGTTACTTGACTGATACGGGAAATGGTACAAGGGTCCAGGTTGCACACATGTATATTGATTCGCAATGGGCCAGCGTGTGTTCTTACATGACGAGAGGATGCGGGGCGTACTGCTCGTGTACGTTCGCTGCAAGCCGAGCTAGTCGACAGGCATACTGCACACAATTCAAAGGAGATTGCGGCGCGGTGTTGGTACAATACCCAGTTCTCCCAAGATACCGATGGCTGAGCACCAAGCGATGAATAGGCGACATCTGTACCTGCATCGGATGAAGATGAAGTTAAATTGAGAAGCATGAGGATGCTTGGTAGCCCCTGCATGTGGCAGGATGCGTTGATGGAGGGTCGTCAAGCGATATGGATCGGGAAGACGTGATATGATTTACCCGTCTTTACCGACGCATCCATCGAGCAAGTATCAACACGGCTGCGCGTAATGGGTACACATAATAGCGACAGGAAGCTATGTGCCGGGCTGATTTGTTAGACGCAGGGTGGCCAAACATCCATGTCGAGCCATGGCGTCGCCGTTCTGACCGTTCTGACGGTAGAAGCTAGGACTTGTCGGGACATTAGTTTCGTGAATGTTCCAGGCCATAGGCGAGCTCATGATAGAGCATGAAGGGGCAACCTTGGAAGGCCCAAAGCAGCACGTCGGCCATGCGCCAATGCTGCGGCAGCGGGACGGGTCAACGGGTGTTGTGAGAGGTCGAGCCCGAGGTCGCGCCGGTTGTAGTCACAATCCAAAAGCTCGAGGTGTGAGGCAACTCAGCAAGGAGCATCTAAAAGCTACGATAGCGATTATTGGAAGGGTGGTTGGAGACGTTTGACCGTAACGTGGGGTGAGTGGCATGTCTTGCGCGCACATGCCGCAAGTGTGCTGGTGGCTTGGAGATAAGGGTGGCCCGTGCAGCGTTGGACTTGGGGAAGGCACGCAAGCGCCACTAGGACTCGACACCGTGAGGTCGCCGTCGTTTGATAGCGCCGGCAGCCAGCGCCTAAAGACGTTACTGAGTCCGACACGCGAGACGCAAATCTGGAGAACTGTAGAATAGAGTCAAGTGACCGAGAGTGACATTACCGCCTGCAGCTTTGCGGGTTTTTGGGACGTTTGGAGTCATCGGTGTCTGCCGCGGCCAAGGATGGAGGCGGAAGGAGCGAACTCAGCGAAGAAGGAGCGAATGTGCAACATTTCTCCGGTCCATGAGGACGCCGGTCCCCCCTCACCATGCTCCTTACAGCCTCCTTGCAAACGGTAAAGGTAATTGCTAGTCGGCATTTCACTAACAATCACATCACTATTGCACAGCTCTGCCCTTGGACAAGCTCTGCGTCTATTGATTCCATAGATGCGCCACGCTGCGATAACATCTCCCACACCTAAGCCAAATCTAGCTGCACCCCGGCTACTGCACATCCTAGTCGATAGTCCCAACCCGGCACTCTGGAAAGGACACTGACCCTGGGCGCCTCAGTTCCGTGGATGCGCTCGCGCCTCAAGAATAGGCCTAAGCCCTGCCAGTCTGGTCGTCAGCACCGCACTCATATCCCGCCCCTGCGCCCATCGCACAAGAAAAAGCAGATTCCTCCAACGGCTGCACTGCAGCGACTCCGACCGACGTGCAGGACCGCTGCACTCTACACTCTTTATCGTCGCTTGTCATCGCGCCGTTGCGCTTATCCACCATGACGATAGACGACGACATGTACGGCACCGAGAAGAGTTTTGGGAGAGCCTCGCAAGGGTCCGACTACTATGGCGAATCATCACGGTACCAGGACGGTTTGGGGAGGAGGGTCATCGAGAGCTTCAAGCGGGACCCGAATTTTGCCATGACTATGACGCCAAAGGGAAGCATGGGGGCCGACGGGAACGTCTTCGATCCAGAAGCCGCGGCGGCGAACACGGCAAACTCACCACTTGCGCGGCGACTAAAAGGTCGCCATCTGCAAATGATAGCAATCGGAGGTTCCATAGGTATGGTTTGGCATGCGTCGACCAAGCGACGATCCACAAACTGACTTTACCAGGTACCGGTCTATTCGTCGGCTCAGGGCAAGCGCTAGCAAATGGTGGTCCAGCATCGCTCGTCATTTGCTACTGCCTTGTAGGTATCATGTTGTACACCACCGTCCACGCATTGGGCGAGATGGCAGTACTCTTTCCTGTCGCTGGTTCCTTCTCGGCATACTCGACGCGCTTCCTGGATCCCGCATGGGGCTTTGCCATGGGTTGGAACTATGCTCTCCAATGGCTTGTCGTACTACCACTGGAAATCGTCGCTGCGACCTTTACAATAGAATACTGGAATGGTGACAAGGTCAACAACAACGCCTGGGTGGCCGTCTTCCTGGTCCTGATCGTCGTCATCAATCTTTTCGGTATCAAAGGGTATGGTGAAGCCGAATTCGTCTTTGCTATTATCAAGATCACAGCAGTAATTGGTTTCATTATCCTCGGTATCATCATCAACATAGGCGGAGGCCCAGATGGGGGCTACATCGGCGGCATGTATTGGCGCGATCCAGGTCCATTTAACAACGGCTTCAAGGGTCTCTGCAGCGTCTTTGTCAACGCCGCGTTTGCCTTCTCTGGAACTGAGCTCGTCGGTCTTGCCGCAGCGGAAACAGCCAATCCACGCAAGTCTTTACCTACCGCTGTCAAGCAGGTCTTTTGGCGCATCTCGCTGTTCTACATCGTCTCCCTGACTATCGTCGGATTGCTGGTTCCTTACAACGATCCGCGTCTGCTTCAAGACAAGAACTCTGCCGATGCTGTCGCCTCGCCCTTCGTCATCGCTATCCAAAACGCCGGAATCCAGGGCCTGCCCTCTGTTTTCAACGCCGTCATCATGATTGCGGTTCTCTCAGTTGGCAACTCCTCCATCTACGGTTCCTCGCGCACGCTCGCTGCACTCGCTGAGCAACACCAAGCTCCCAGGATCTTCGCATACATTGACCGCCAGGGTCGCCCTCTCGTTTCCATTGCTTTTGCTTCCTCCCTTGGTCTCCTCGCTTTCCTTGCCGGCGCAGACCGTAAGCTACAGGACGCCGCCTTCAATTGGCTGCTTGCGCTGTCTGCTCTCTCAGCGGTCTTTACCTGGCTGTCCATCTGCCTAGCACATATCCGCTTCCGTCAAGGTTGGAAGGTACAAGGACACAGCTTGGATGAGCTTGCCTTCCGCTCACAACCTGGCCTCATTGGATCCTACGTTGGCCTCATCCTCAACATCCTCGTTCTCATTGCACAATTCTACGTGTCCGTCGCTCCAATCGACATGAACGTGCTTACAACATCACAACGTCTCCAGCGTTTCTTCAGCGTCTACCTCGCGCTGCCAGTCACCCTTGCCTTTTACTTCCCCTACAAGTTCTGGTTCCGCACCTCGGTCGTGCGTTCGCACAACATGGATCTCGTCACTGGCATCCGCGAGCTCAACATCCAGGCACTGATAGAAGAGGAGCGCGAGGAGAAGAGGAAGTGGCCAAGGTGGAAGAAGGTTTACAAGTTCTTTTGCTGAGAGACACTCTACGGCAGCTTTCTCTTTTGTCCTGTTCTTTTAGCGATGGCGCTACATTAACTTCTTTTCGCGGTGCTCCTTTGTGATACCAGGCGGCATGCTATACAGCATTGCGCAGCCTTGCGATTTATATTCTCTTTCTTCCTGTATGTTTACTGCTGGTTAGTATTAATAGACGCAGCATAGTGTCTGCACGCATCTGTAGGATTGCAAGAATAGAAGAGAAGCTTAACACTACCTAATATCGTGTACGACCAGGCATGTCATTGCCTAGCTCGGAGTGTAAAGAAAGACAGCGCACATTGGGTTCCAGGTTGAGCAAGCATGAAACGTCGGCGTACTTTTTCATATTACGACTCCCACACACCGGAAGCTAATGAGACGTAAAAAAATATCCCACCACCACCACAACTCTGAAACACCCCTAGACCGTCCATCAAGCATTCGAGACCCTTCACTAGCAAAAGGACATAGTCAAAACAAAAAGAAAGGTCTTGCCCGGAATCGAACCGGGGTTGCCGGAAGACACTGATTTTGAGATCAGAATCCGGAGTGATAACCGCTACCTATATGGTAATTAGCGGGGGCAAGCGAGAAGTGGATGTTGAACAACGTACACTACAAAACCGATGGAAGTTTTAGCTCAGCATAGGTTATAAAGTAAGCTTGCCCGAGGCAGATTAGCACGCGCGATTGTGTGCGCAAGAAAGTGCGAGGGTGCAAAACTTTTCGGTCGCATGAGGTGGGGTGGCGGGGTTTCTGATCCAGTTGGTGGGGTATTCCAGATTTTGAAACCATGGAACGCGAATGCGTGAACGGAACGATCCAGCTTGGCTTTGGTTGGCGACTACATTTATCGTTCCATAGTCAGGACATCTCCGCAGCGTCGTGTTGACGACAACATGGAACACGATCGCGCCCTGCCACTAGGGAGATACAACTGCTTTCCACAGCATCCACAGCTACGCCTTCACGCAACATAGCTACAACTGTATTTACCCTTCAAGTTTAGCCCTCTCAGGGGTGTCCTACACCTGTGAGCATATAATTAATTTTGGTTGACGGAATCTGCATTCAGGCCATATGTGGGTACGTGAACTAGCTACACGACACAGGATCCAAGTAAACCAACCATGAGCGAGAAGCTATGCTCGTCGGTCAATCCAGTCTGAGAACTGTACACTGAACCGAGAACCAGGCGTGAAGTACGTGGGCGCCCGGTTCCTGTAGGTTTCCTCCAACATCGTACGCATAGCACTGATTCCAGCTGCGGAAGCATTCGCCATGTCCCTCGACCTGTTATTCACCTGCACGCCTGTTAATGATGTGCGAGGCAACAAACGCGAGTTAAGCATTGGTTACGGCCTGCACAATAGCGCCCTTGGCTCCTTGATCCAGACCGTCCAGCTTAGCCATATCCTCCTTATCAAGCTCGAAACCGTAGATGTCGACATTGCCAACAATGCGGGATGGTGTGTCGCTCTTAGGAAGAGGAACGTAGCCCTTTTGCAGACTCCATCGGATGAGAACCTGGTTTGGCTCCTTGTTGTGCTTCTTGGCGATGCTGGCAAGCGTCTCGTCGTTGGCTTTCTCGTTGCGGACGATCGGGCAGTAGGCTTCGACGACGATGTTCTTGGACTGGCAGTACTCGACGACCTCACGCTGTTGACACCAGGGGTGGAGCTAAACGTATCTATCAGTCCGGTTGTGCAATCAAATGAGAGGTTTGACAAACCTCAATCTGGTTGACAGCAGGTAGGCTGGCTTTGCTATCAATGGAGGCGAGCTCATCGATGTGCTGGATGCCGTAGTTGCTGACACCAATGTCGCGCACGATGCCCTTCTCCTGCGCCTGCTTCAGCGCGAGCCACATCAACTTCCTCGCCTCCTTGCCTCCGTTGGGGCTGTGGATGAGGAACAGGTCTGCGTAGCCATCCTTTCCGGCAAGCTTCTCAACGCTCTCGGCGACCTTCTTGTATGTAGACTCGACGTCTTCTCCAGCGCTTAAGATCTTGGACGTGATGTACACGTCTTTCCGAGGAAGCCCGCTTTCCTTCAGCGCTTGACCAACTTGCTCTTCGTTCGCGTAGTACTGGGCTGTGTCGATATGACGGTATCCTGCCTCGAAGGCCTTCTTGCATGAGGCAACGCAGACGTCCTTTGGAGACAGGTAGACTCCGAAGCCGATTTGTGGAATCTTGTACTGCGAGTTCGGAAGACTCAGAGTCGAATTGATGTTCAGAGAGTTCGCCGACATGGTGGATAGCGGGGTAGCGATGAATGGAGAATACTTGAGTGGACTTGTCAGCAATGGACGAGTACTGATGTGCCGAAGAGCAGAGTGCGATGAGCGGAGGAATTGAGAAGGTAGGAGCATACCAAGTTGTTGAGTGAAATGGAGTCGCCATCAAACCTCCTCTAGGTAGCTCTAGACGCATACTGCAGTCGCTCCTGCAGTCGTGATGTCACTGCTTGCAGGTCCATAGTTCGAGAGTGGGTCCGAATACTTTCTGGGCCTGGAGGAGACTGCGTAGGCGAGTATGTGGCAGTTCCCTTATACGATGGCTAGTCGCGCAATGAGTATCGTATTGTGCGAGAGCGCGTATGTCCGAAGTCAAAAGTTCATTTGACGCGTCTTCCTTGCGCGACCGTGACGGCGCAGTTCGCGCTAAGATCTGCGACCTCCATAAATCACCGGCCCCCCTCCACAGCCGTCGCGTGCTTCGAGATTTGTACCATGTTTTCTCACCATCCAATGTGTGTCGCAACACATCCTACCCTGCTCACCGGCGATGTCAATGCACCAAATTTACTTATCGTCCAAAAGACTCCCATCTTTCTTCCCTCCAGGCGGCGAGACACATACCACTCGCAATCCTCTTCTCCCGAACCCTAGCAAGTTGTGCATCGAGTAGCCGGGAGATTTGATTCTTCCCAACATACGGTGCAAAGTCCCGACAATCGGCCATGTATGTCATTGCACACTGCATGATTGTTTGTCATTGGTTCTCGCCAACAGGTCGGTACCCCGCCATCTCATGTTAAAATTGGGCGCTGGTATGCCCATCAACGTGCGATGCCATACAACAGCTCAGAGTGACACGAAATGGTCACGATCAGGACTCACAAGACCTCGTAGTCCCTGAGGACGCTACACAGGGAACACAAATACCTTGAGGAAGCAAGAGCAGTGGTTCTTTTTTTCGTCGAAAGCATTGTACCGCGTTCGGAGACCAGGCGGTGAGACTTTTCTTCATAAGCTGCGAAAGCTCATCTGTGCCAGAGAACTTGTCTATATAGTCTTTCATTTGCAGCCGTGTTGATATCTTAGAAGGCAGTCAGAGAGGAACAAAATAGTCACAGAAAACTGTGTCAATGGCTGTACAATCAAGGCCGATGAGACGGTATGCGTCCTCCACGATTGGGATATGAATGGCATTCTTATATCTATATATTAGGTCTCACATTCCACCTATCCAAACCCTGGTATGTTCGAGACGAAAGAGTCGGCGAATAGAGACGTATACCACTCACACCGATACAGGCCAAGAAGAAACACGTCTATATATGGCATTGTGTGAGTGGACGCCTCATGCGATTGTTCGCGACCCAGACCCTGACTTTATAGTGTCAATGCGGGAAATCAAGCATACCTATTTCGTATGCCGGCTGCCCGGGATGTGGTTATGGAAGATGCGCATACTGCACGACAACACGGGTCCAGGTTCGAGCATCTGCCGCTGGATCTCACTCCTATGTTGGGGGTCATTTGACCTGTTCGAGACGAGGGCTATCATCACGAACTTTGGGTAGCAGGACAACATCCCGGTCTGCTGCGTATGATAGTCAACCCAAGCCTTTATCGTCGGGTATGAACATACAGAGACGGAGCCAACAAACGTTGGACACGATGTCTATTGTTGACAGTACCGTGGTTCTGCAGCAGGGCGTACCGGGTGCCAGACATTGGGAAGAGAAACCGGTGAGTTACCACGCGATTACCAGGTCTCTGCGATGTGTCATAGCTTGGCGTACCTTCCTAACGCGTGTCTAGCTTCGATACGACAGCCTTTTGAGGCAGTGAAAAGACAGCAGAGCACTCTGTTGTCATCGACTACAAATATCCCCAAAACGAAACAACAGTTCCAGCCCTATTCCCAACTTCTCTCTCAAATTCTGATCTGATGACTTATACAACGCTTGCTATGAAGCACACCCGCGTTCAGAGCGATCAATATGAGTTGGCACGTATCAGTTTCTCATTTCCTAATGTGGCTGGCTATGATATGCCCAGTGCTTTAGCCTCGGATTTCCCAACCATCTAAGTGCCGCTCATCGGTATGCACTCTCGTCGCAATCTTTCACCTTCAGTATATGATTCGCAAGGCAATCTGCAACAGTCGAGAGTGCTGGCGCAGTCCAAATGCCCAACGTCCTTCATGCAGTGAGATTCGGCTATCGCCGGAGCCCAACGCCACTGATCGCACCACAGCGCCGGTCCTCGTTGGCCCTGTGTCGCACAAGACTGAGCTCGTGGTAATTGAATCTAAAGGTTAGTCTCCTGCATTTCAGTACTCCTCGTACCGTCCGGAATTTGCCTTACCGGCAGAAGTCGGAGGCTAATATGAATTGTAACGCGGCGGCTACACGTTATGCAGCATAACCACTCACGCCTTTTGAAAAGAAGGCAAGATGGAAGCCTCACGAAAACCTCGTGACGCAATAACGCCCGCAGCTAGCTAGGTGTTCAATTCCGACACCGCAATGTGCTTGCCCATGCGCTCACACCGTGCCGTGTGACCATGAGACAGCAAAGAGGATAGACATGATCCTTGACAGCTGAGAACGATGGCAACACCGCGCAACGTGTCGTGCGTTCAACTCCGTACAGTGCTCAGAAGCATATAAATTAGCCTCCGAGTATCTCTTCAAAGATATCGAGATCCGGCTTCGCACTTCACCTTTTTTGGCATGTTGAGTGTGTCAAAGAAAATGCAATTCGTGTATCTTGGAAACACCTTTCCAACGCGAATCATTTCAGATGACACATGACCATTACAAAGACGGGCAAGCTGCTCCCACAGCACCTTCGTGCAGGTATGTGCACCGCAACGAGGAGCCCCTTGGTTAGAGAGCTTCACTGACTCAAAAAGGGATGCCATGTCTTTAGGTGGCCTTGTTAGCGAGAAACCTTTCTTTTTCTCATTTGCAAAGCGATGGAGCGATTCTTACGACAATGACTCCATTCCCAAGGAGGATCTTCCCTATGTGAAGGAGCTGCGACTTCTGCTATCGGAATTTGAAGTCGGAAGCATTGAGCTTTTTATGCGTGTTTACGAAGACGACTTCATCTCACCACTCCTAGAGACCATAATCCGACTCTACGGCAACATCAAGAAGATTGACCTCGATGAGCCCACCAAGGAAACCATTTGGTTGGACGACCGGACTTATAGCGCATACTATCCAAACTCATCTACTTCGCCCCCTATCGCGGAACTTCGCGATGGCGGATTGGCTCGTCTTCCAGAACAATCCCGGAGCAACGTGGACCAAGATGCTGCTACGAACTCCAATCCAGGTGTCAGAGGAGACGCTTACTCACAGAGCGCTTCAGCTCGATACTCCCCTACCTCGAGATGTCCCAGGGTACCATTGACAGCGAAGATGTTGTACACTTTCCTTTCGGAAGAGGTATTTACTCCCCAATTTCCCGACTTTATTGGGTTTCTTGTTTGGATCTTAAAGGGTCACCAAAGCCACAACACCGTCTCCACGACAGCGTGCTCTCTGGTGCTATTGGTGTTACAAAAGAACTATCAACCTATGCCACTAGACCTGTTTTCAACTCCACCCTTGACGAGCCGTAACTAACCGATCATATCAGCGATTCAATGCCGAGAACATGCCAGACTCGGACCGGCGACTGATGTGAGTACCGCCAACTGTGGTTGGACTACAATTGGGCTGACGCCGACATGCAGCTTCATATTGAATCCTGATGGCCACGACTTTTTGGCGCTCATTGAGACAGCTTCGCATCATCAGTATGAGGCTCTCACAGATGTCATCGTTAAATACCATACTCTCCGCCCATCGATGAGCATTAGCCTTTCCGTAAGATATCCTACGTGTCAGCTTGATGGCCAGCTTATTGATCGATAACTAGACAAAAGGGTTTTCTTCTTATCAACTCAGCTTCCATCTGCCCTTCTTTGCGATGCGAACAGATACATTCCACGGAAAGCGAACCAATTTCAAACCCCGTCGAGAGTGGATGGATCTGTCATTTGTAGCCCAAGTGCTGCCCGAAACAAGTAAGGCCGGCGAGCTTGGTCTCTATCCCGCTCAGATTTCCTTCACGATCTGTGGTACCAGTGTCAAGCAATATGTTGCTTATGGATTCGAGGATGCCGAATTTGACGCAGACCGAGAATTTGGTGAGAACGAGTTCTCGGTGGATGGAAAGCACGCCGATCAAATGACCAAGGGGGAGGAGGACGCAAACCGCCCGATATGGGATCCGAGAGAGTACTTTTTGTTGGTCTTGAGTCATCGGATCCGACAAATACGCCTAGAATGGGAAGGGTTCATCTTGACTGTAGAGCTTGCTTTCACCATGCGCATGTCTCACCCTTTGAGATGGCATCATCGCCTGCTTGGCGTCTTACGCAGGACATTGCCGGTTCTGGAAGACATACTGGATGTGTGGGACATCTTCCTCGGAGCAAACGGAGACTACCATTACTTTTCTAATTCAACCGCCGGATCCGATGCTTCGAGATTCCCTAAGATGCTTCACAACATGAACAGAGAATTCGAAGAACTGAGGCGGCTCCATAGAACATTGTCGCGCGTACAGAGTCAGTGCGAAAAAGAAGAAACGTCAACCGGGGCTCGAATGATGCAGCAAAACAACTACATCGCAATGCTCATGGTGCAGTGGCTCGGTCCGCTCGGTCTTGTTATATCCTTCTTCGCTATTGAAAAACCCATCATGGACTTCAAGCACAACTTGGTTTCCTTTATCGGGTTCAACTTGGTCCTAATGTTGTTGGTTCATCTTGTACGGGTCGTCGGGGAAGGACACATGTACCGACCCCAATGGTGCGGTACTATTGCAACTCGGGTGGAGAGCATGAGGTACACCCGTCGCGCGAATGTCACGAAGACCGCAACGAGCGAGCATGTCATACAGCGGAGGCAGACTTATTCGTAGTCCGAGAAGACGGAGACGTAGCGGCAATGTATATGGACTCGTCCAAGAGGTCTAAAAAACCATTCGAGTACCGCGATGATCTTGTGACGTACGGCCGCATAAGGAGACTTAAGCTAGAATGTGTGAAGGAAGATGCGCCATTGGTCGCATAAGAATGGCAACACCTACCCCGCCCTGTTGCATACGAGCGGGCGGGTGATGGGACGCATCAGTATCCTACCGATGATACGCGCATACCCAAGATACTGCATACCTTCATCTCATTGATCATGGCTGATGAGGTGCATGAGGCAGACCAATTGTCGAGAGACACGACAGTCCAAGGTTCGCTGTCCAAGCCGACGTGGCAGCGTGCGCCTCCACGATGAGGCTGAGAAGATTCACCGGTGAGCATTTCAGGCTGTTAGACCCATTCTGAGTGCCATAAGGCTCTATCTTGTCTGATTCATCGTTCGGTACCGCATCGTTTTCCGGAAGCTTCGTTTTGAAGAGCAAAACTGGAACACTTTTCAGACGCTATCGTCAACAAGCAACGTAGCAAAGGAATACGTCGAAATGGAGGCACTCGAAGATGTGCTCAGTGCTTTGAATCTCAATGTTCCCATGCCTGGGGTCAACAACGCGGAAGTGCTTGCGAATCCGCTCGACGTGTACCGCACCTACCTTGCCGAAGTACTGGCAGACGCTGTCGGCTGTGACATCAACGTAGCTTACAAATCCATTCAATGGCCAAACAACATCTTCAATGGCGATCTGGCGGTCATACTTCCGAAGCTTCAGCCTGGTGCTAAAGCTGAGGAAGTGGCTGTGGTACTGATGAAGAAGGTACGTACCTTCAGTGCTTGACGACGTATGACATAGCAATCGCTAAGTCAGCCTAGTTCCCAATCGACCATCCCCTCTTCGTCCTGCCATTTCTAGAGGGTGTTCATTTCCGTGTTTTCGTGAAGCCAGAGTCGTTAACCCGCCTCCTCTTACCGTACATCTCAAGCCGGAAAGATGCTTACGGATCCATCCCGTCTCCTGGGGATGCGCGCAAGAAGCTCGTAGTCGAGCTCTCCTCCCCGAACATCACCAGCGAGTTCCAAGGAAAGCACCTGCGAAGCACAATCATCGGCGCATGCATCGGCCGACTCTACGAGGCGATGGCATGGGACGTAACGCGCATCAACTATCTCGGCGACTGGGGCAAGCCGATCGCGTTGTTGTACGTTGGCTGGTCGAAGTACGGCTCGGAAGAAGCGTATGCGGCGGATCCGGTCGGACACCTGCTGGAGGTCTACCACAAGATTGAGGAAGACTTCAAGCCGGAACAAGCGGCGAGCAAGGCGGCGCGTGACGAAGTTGCGAAGGAAGGCGAAGACAAAGGCGAAGCGCAGGCCGAGATCGAAAGCAAGGGCATCTTTGCAGAACGCAATGAGGCTTTCAAGAAGCTGGAAGAGGGTGACGAGAAGCTTGTGGCCTTTTGGAAGCGTGTGCGAGATGCCAATATCGACAACTACACCAGGTTCTACGAGCGCCTTGGTGTGCGCTTCGATGAGTACTCTGGCGAGTCGCAGATCAAGCCTGAGACTATGGTGGAAGTAGAGCAAATGCTGAAGGAGAAGGGTATCTCGGAAGAGAGTGGAGGATCTCAGATTATCCACATGCAGAACATAGGTGCGAAGGCTGGTACGGCCATCATTCGCGACCGCTCTGGTAGCAGCACATACCTCCTCCGAGACCTTGCCGCAGTGTTGGAGCGTTCGAGGAAGTACTCGTTCGACAAGATGGTGTATGTGGTTGCCAGCGACAATAGCGTCCACTTTACTCAGCTCATCAAGGTGTTGGAGGCGATGGACATGAAAGAGCTCGCCGACAAGCTTCAACACGTCAAATTTAGCGAGGTGTCGAAGATGGCGGCGACGCTTGGCAGAGGGTATAAGCCGCAGGGTATATTGGACGCATGCGAGGAAGCGATGACTGCGTTGTCGGAAGCCGATGCCGAGAAGCTCGAAGTGGTAGGTGGGTTGGATGATGTTAGGGAAGGACTGGCGACTTCGTCACTTCTCGTGCAAGAGCTCTCAACTCGCCTGACCGCAACACATGCCTTCGATACCGGTGCAATGGCGTCCTTCAAGCCTGGGTCGGGCCCAGATCTGCAGTACTGGCTGACCAAGCTCCGCCAATTACTCAAAGGCGCTGACGCAGCAGCTGAACTCTCGGATGAAGATTACGAAGTGTTGGCTGAAGAAGACCCGGCCAATCTTCTGCGCATTCTGGCCCAGTACCCGGAGGTCGTGAATGCGACCTACCATTCGCTCGAGCCGGCTGGTGTTGTTACTTATCTCGCCAGTGTGACTGAGCAGCTTGCCGAATGTCTTCCCGAGGATGCTGAGGGGGATCAAGATGCGAAGGTCACCCCCGGTTTCGCTGCGCTCTATGAAGCGACTGCAGTCGTGCTGGAGAATGGCATGAAGCTGCTAGGGTTGGCACCGATTGCACAGTCATTGCCGGAGAGAGCGGATACGCCGGTGATGGGATGACGGGATGGTTCTTTCGTGTTCAGATTGTCAATGTGTGGGGTCGGGTTATGGGATTGTCGTCGACGCCGTCGACCTTCAGCGTACTTGGGCGTTTCTGGGCTGTTCACTGCGCTGCTGTTTGATAACGACGTAATGAATGATGACTAGCGTTTTCCAAGTCTGCCTGATAATGATCCAACGATGAATGACTTGCTGTCCTAGCCCATGTCGAGGTCCACCCTGCTGTCTGCAAACTCTTCGTGTCCGGCAAACTTCGACCCCTCAATTTTCGTCGGAAAAGTTTTACTGAAATTCTATATGTCTAATTGCCTCATTCTTCCATCAATTTCCGATATGGTCTAGTGGCTAGGATTTGCCGCTCTCATCGCAGAGTAAGCTCGCTGTTGCAGCGCAGTGCCGGCAAGGCCCGGGTTCGATTCCCGGTGTCGGAATATCTCTTTTTGCCATTTGCAAAATGTCTTTCTTTTTACCCAACGATGCGGACACCCCTCACGGGCGTGGGCTTCTTTTTCCACACATGTTGCGACATGACTGCACACGTGCACGCCCAGATTTCAGCTGCTACATAGCCCTCACACTATCTTCTCTGTTGTGACATGAGTGCGGTGCGCTGAAGTCGGGTTAATGCGTGTCACGACCCCAACCTCGCACCTGGGCACCCTTCATCATCACACTCCCCTTGTCCCCACCGCCTCATGCCAAAAAGAAACCAGTCGGCTTTGCTAGAGTTTACGTTCGCTGGAAAAAGCAAACAACATTCTGGAGCGATGTAGACACCTCGAGGGCTGGTTCTGGTCTTTCCTCGGACAGAGTGCCACCATGCTACCGTAACATCTTTGTCACTATGAGTCGATCACAGTTCAGCCACGCGCGCCCCTGAGCTTAGGAAGCAACAAATTCAGGTAGCGCGTCTCGCCGCCTCTCGTATTTGCTGATGCATCATCACAACGCCAGGCACACCGCGGCTGCGATTTGTCGCCTAACATTGCAAGGCATGGTGGCGTCGGTAACACCATGAAGTATTGATTTCGACAGGTAGGAAATGTATAACTTCAGGCCCAATCCGCTGTGACAGCGATGCCTCTCCATCAGCCGTCGCCAGTCATCCAACATGCGTCCCTCCAGCTACATCCCGCTCCTCGCCGGCGCTGCCATGGCGCAAGAGTCCGCGACGATCCTCAACTTCTTCCAACTCGACAGCACCCTCACCGTGCTCGGTTCCGATGCGAGCGCAACAACCTACGAGAACAGCTGCCCGTCAGATGGAGTCGGCGTGTCAGTCGTGCCGTCTGATCTTCGTACGCCATGCACCCGTCGCGAGAGATTGCACTAACACTGCCAGTACCGATCACAGACGACCCCTCCGAGACTCCCTCGCCTACACCCGCGCCTCGCATACGCCGCCAGGACGATGATTCCAACGAGGACTACTCCTTCTGCGAGCCTTACACCATCCTACAAGGCCCTGAGAAGTACGAGATGCACCTCACGGACCCGACTCCAGGCGCGTGGACAATGGATATGGCCTGCAGCTGGCAGGGCGCAATGTCAACGGCAGACTTGACCTGCGACGTCACCCAGAGCGGATACGTTCCGGACCAGGCCGACCAGGTCGCGTCCACAAGCGTCTTGTCGCAGAGCGAGATACAGGAGATGGAGGCGTACCAGGTGGTTGCACTAGTCACCGCAACTGGTGCGTCTTCCCCAGGATCGGCCTCAGCGACTGGAGCGCCATCACCTACTGGCTCGGCATCAGGAACAGGAGCGACATCGCCTTCGAGGTCTCAATCCGGGGCCGCTTCAACACCGAGCACTGGTTTGGCACCTGCTGGATCTGTCCCGACTGCGATGGCCATGGTGGGTGCTGTGGGTATTCTCGCGGCAGCCGTAGCTCTGTGAGATGATGCATACATTCTCTTGTATTTGTCGCATTAGAGCGCCTGGTAAGTAACAGCATGATTCGTGTAATTTGAATTTCATCCTATTTCCCACTACGTCCTCATATATTCATCGGGTGATCCTTCCATTTCTACTTGCGCATCTCGTAGTTTCGTACTGTACATGCTCGAGGTGAATGCGGAAGCAGCGGGCAATCCGGTCGCGCTCGCACGTGGACACGCGTCGTAAAACACGCGACCTGCAGCGACAGTCACCCAGGGTTGAACCCCACATTCAAACAGCACACTCGTTTGCTGGCTGTACATATTAACGTCCACACATGAGACCATCTCTTTGTCTCACCTTCTTTGTAGTACCACCATTATATGCAACCCTCGTCACATCCCTTGGTACCCGAACGCCAGCAGCTACAACACTAAAGATGCCAGCCGCTGTATCTGAAGCGCATATCGTCACCGCAAACCCAAAGTCGCGACTTTTCAGATCATTCACACGACATGCCTCCGCGCCTACGAGCCCATTGACGCTGGAATTTCGCCTACCAAGTGAGGGAAGCTTTAGCGCCAACCACGAACACGCCCTTCCATCGCCAAAGTCCCCACAGACAACGTCGAGATCGAAGCAGGGTCTACTAAGTGAACTTTCCTGGGCGCAATCATTTACAGCTCGCCTCCGCCGTGACCGGGACAACTGGCGCTCGCTCGCTCTGGAGCAAGAAATGGATCTCAAGGCCGCCCATCAGGACCTTGAGCACCAAACTTGCGTCATCGCTGAGACCGAGCAGGAAAACGCCAATCTCCGATTCCGCCATGAAGAGGATAGGACAGCTGGCGGGCAACTCTACTCGCGCTTCCAGGTCCTCGTCTCCGCGCACGACAAGCTTGTCGATCAGCTTAACGATGCCATGCGTACCATCGCCCGTCTTAAGAAGAGCGACCGTGCCAAAGACAAGGTGCAGCAGCGCAATCTGAGCTTGAAGGCCACGCTGCATAGGTACACATCTCAGGGCGCCTCGGCCACTACACAAGCCGCCGCAGACACCGAGTCTACGCTGAGAGAAGCACTGGCGTTGGCTAATGAGCGCATTGAAGAGCTTGAGACCAAGGGCGAGGCTATGCTTGACGCATTAGAGAAGCGCAACGATAGCTGTGGTAGTGACCAGGAAGGAGAGATGGGAGAGAGAAACGTCGAAGCAGATCTGCTGGAGGCCGAGGTCGCGTTCCGCGGTGTTGTCGAGGATGAGTCTTTCAAAGAGCAGAAAGTGCTTTGGCTGGATCTGCTGGAAGATTGAGGAAATGTGAAGGTAAGAGCATGAGCAGATGTATTCAATCACCGGTACATGACAACACGCATTCAGTCGCTTTCGGCCAACTGCCTGCCACGACAGAACAGTGGGAGTATCCTTGGCGCGCTCAAGGTCGTTAGACTTTGGAGGACTGGATGCATGCATCGCATCACCGCCAGAAGTGTACCATCAGGCCAAGGTTGACGCCTTTGTCGAACAGCGTCACACGTATCCTACCCAACTGAAGGCAATCATCACGCACGTCGTAAGAAAGCGCAGTCTGTACGGTAAATGAGAAGGGAAGCAGCGCACGTGGAACGATGGGACCTAGCGACTCGTTCACCAAATAACATGGAAATGAATCTATTCGCTATGTTTCGAATCATTAGCCAAGTCATGTCTTGACCTGCTGACAACTGACTCCTCCCGAGCCATGCGCTGAGCGTGCGCCTATTGCTTGGCCACGGTCATTCCTGCTCGTATTTCGCATTCCCAGCCGGATTAGAAGGCCGAACATACTTAACCTCGCGATTTTCGTCGCCGAGAAAATTAACGTTTATCACTATCGTGTTTAAGGTGTCAGACATCAGTTGCAACATTTCCGTTCTGCCTGCTTAGACCAGATCCACTGCCGTCTCGCTATGACACCACCGCCTCCAACTCCAAGATCTGGTATGAGGGCCTGTGCTCTGCCCCATGCTACGTACATTACACAACTAACTCTTCAAAAGCGCAAGAGGAAGACACAGCCTCATCGGCCGGTCAAGCTATGCGCACGTCGCAAGAAACAGACGCAGACACCGATGCAGCCACACTTGTCAACGAGCCTAGGAGGACGCCAGGAACATCGGATAGGGCAAAGTTTGTTGAATCACTGTTGCTAAGTTTGTGTTTGGTCATTTAGACTAGGAGTAGATATCGTGCATGCGTTAGACTTGTATATGGACCCTGTAGAAAGAAAGATGTGATGAGGAAGACTTCGACCGGGCGACTACATGACACTTTGGGTGAATAGATGGTTCATCATCACGTAGCGAGAGGTGCGACTGTATTGCTGTGCTTCTTCAATGTTTCAACTGTCAGTAGGTTTAACGAAGATGTATCTTTTCTGTGTAGCGAGTTGACATCAGCGGAGTCCATGTATTCGTTGTATACCCTACTTAAGATTGAGAAGATTCGCCCAGAGTGACATGTCACTCAGAGCTCCCATGGATATCTCAAGCATCTTGCGTCGCGTTATCCTAGGCACCGCTACTCTAGCCCTTACATCTAAGGATGATCGACATCAAGATGTGTATATGATAGTCTTGTTACGGACCTTTCTACGCATTTACACCAGCTTACACGCTGTCTATACCCTACAACGCCTCTAAAAAGGCTGTGAAACTTGATCAAAAAGCGGGGGAGAGCACTTCTTTCACTTGTACTGAGCTGATATGCGTAGCGCGTCTCGATCTCGATCTCAGCTAATGTATATATTAATTATAGTGGTGTATTCCCCGTCGAACACACATTAGCGGACCGCACTTTGCGGCTTGGTCTACTTGTAGTCCCCGGTGACACTTTGTCACAATGCTAGTGGAGTGTTCGGCGTTTTTTGTTTGTTCAGAGTTCGATCGCGAATATGATCCTCTTCTTTTTATCAAATGAGTCACCGCGATATTCTGTTCGAAAAGTACATATTCGATACCCTGTTGTAGCTAAAGTCCAAGAGGCGCGCGCAGCGAGATGCCCCGTTACAAATCCCTCTACTCCTTTACACCAGTCCGCATTGATGTCTACAACCAATTCGATAGAAGATGAAAGAGAATATGCTCATAACTTTTGCATGTAGTCCATCCTTTGAAGGCGTAATCTGACTAGTACCGCGGCTCTCTCGGCGTATATTGCTGATGTTCAGCATAACGTGGCTCCTCCATCTCATGCATGGAACGCTCTTCCCGCTCACGTGTACGATCTTCGGAGCGACGAGAATGGTGTTGACGCTCCTTTCGGGGGGATCGTGGAGTACGCTGAGTCCCCCATAGTGACTCGCCGTGATGTCTGGAGTGGCTGCGTTGGGAGTGCCGTCGCTCAGACTGGAAGTACGCTTGTTCGGCGGCTTGGACTGGCGCTTCTTTCGGGCGCTCGGCTCTGCTTTGAATGACTTCCTCTTCGTCGAATGCGGGGCGACGGGTGTGCTGCTGCGTCGTTGACTTTGGCTTTCCTGCACTTTTCCACTCGCGGAATTCTTTAATGCAGATTCCTGCGACGATGATCTCAGAATTGCTGTTATTTGTTAGTTTAAGAGTCGATGAGAAAGTTACCCAACTCACACGATGACGATGGCGATGACGACTACGACCCAACTAAGACCGCATGTTGGCCCTTTGCAATAGCTGAGATTGGTTTGAAACATCAAACCGGCAACTACACTCCAGAACACAACCTCAATACAGCTGATTATGGCATGCGCTTTGTAACTGTGCCAACGTTGGAAACGTGGACTATGCTCCGAAAGTATGAGGTATATGAGTAGGATGAGGGATTTGGCACCCTAGGTACAAGAATTAGTAACCAGATTGATACTCAGTGGTATAGCCAGATTAGGAAGTTTCAACATACCATGCCCAACGCATATGTGCTTGCTCGTGTGCGCGGAACATTGGTAATGAACAGACGAGGAAGCGTAAGGGCAATGGCGAGAATAACGAGAACGACTTGAGCGATATGAATAGGGAACTTGAAGCGGCTGCTAAAGACGGGCTTATCAAGGAGATTGAACACTCCCATGTTGAGGTTGTGAAGAAGATGGTGTTGATTTCGTCAATGTCTCGTACAAGTCGTATCGTAGTTCGGTCGTAGTTTTGATCGTAGTGGTCGGACTTAATCTTCGTTGTTGTGAGATGGTACAATGAAGTACGTCAAGCATAATATACATTTTCTGCTTGTTAGTACCTGCATCAACGCGTACGTCTGTATGCTCCGCCGTCTCGTACGCGTTGTTACATTTCTTCTTGGCAACGTCAAAGTCCGAGTACGGTGCGATACGAGTGCGAGTGCGGGTACGAGCAAGAGATGTGATTGGTGCGGACCTGCCAAGCCCACGTGCTTTCAGCCCTACCAGTCCTCATTCTTCGACTGACCAGGTTAGACTTGCGAGTAGTTGCGGACGAAACAAGAAGCACCTTCTATCGTTCTCAACTCATGGTAGACCCTGTGGTTGTAATCTTGGTTGAGATACGGAAGAGTAAACATTCGAAGCCAGTTATCACATTGGTCAGGACATCCAGTAAGGTTTAGTTAAACTCGCTCTCGCATTTGGGGTATATTCTCAAGATTACATCGTCCTCGTCGGCGGCGATTAATTCGGCCCCGTCGGTTGCGGTCCATGCACATGAGGGTTTCCAGGCATATTCGGAACGCCCTCAGGACCAATCATTGTCCCAATATCCGCCCAATTCCACTCATGGATGTTGTTGATGGTAAAGTCCATAAACTGCATCTGTGTCGTTCTATCAAACCGGGCATTAGGATGCATTGAGGGCGCCATGTAGGCCTGGTCTGGGTATATACGACCTGGCATAGGATCCGCATACATATACGTGCCCACGCCGGGTGGTGACTGATGGTACATGTGCGGTACTGCATCAGGCTGTGACAGTTGCTGCGCTGGGAGTGAGCTCTGCGGCCCGGTGTCGTGGGTCTCCATTTCCGGTTCCGCAAATCTGACGGGCGAAGCTAGAGAGTCGGCCATGGAATGCAACTCTGGGACGAGGGAAGCGAACTTCTCAATAGTACCAGGCATGAATGGATTTCGCCTGTGTCGCTGTGCCAGATCTGCGAGCTGAGACAACAAAATCCTGGACTCGGACATGTCCGTACCACCCAGCTTATTCAAGCATACCAGATCAAGGACCAGTACCGAGCTCGATGCAAGCGTGTACCAAATGTCACACGAGTAGACGGCATCGAACTTGCCTAAAGATTCGAGTCTCAGCAGTATGTTAGCCAGAGATCGGCCAGACTCTGAGCAAGCTTCTGCCATGGCTGTGAGAGCAGAGTTTGTGGAGTCTTGGCCAGTTTTGGTCAGGGTAGAAGCGCGGGCAAGCAGGGCTGAGCGGCACAGGACAATGATGGTATAATGGTATACACAGTGCATCAGCATCAGGGCTCGTTGCATGGGCGAGGCTTCTATGGCTTCGTATTGGAGATGCCGGGGCAACTGCTCCTTCCATCGGACTAGATCCCGGAGCACGCCGGCGGCGGGTGATAAGGGGCCAACGTAGGATTCATCGCTGGCGTTGGACTTGACGGTCTTGGGCGCGCGACATGTCAGGCCCAGCAGTATGAACAGGCGCGTTGAGCATGCGAAGAACTCCGGGGGGCCGCCGATAATCTTCTCGTTAGGGGCGCTGGTCTTTGCGCCAGGATTCTCAATGGCACTCGGACGGTCGTAGGAGGATACCTGCATCGTCTCGAAAGCGTACAGCGTCCACCACAGTATCTTGCGCGACTCCCTGGCCAGCGGTGTTTGGCCAGCGTTCACTTTGTCCTGGTGTAGTCCGATGGCGTGCGCTATACGGACGGCGGCACCAGTCAGGTTCCAGCAAGCGTCCCGGTGGTTCGTGTTGTGGAGGTGTATCGCAGCCAGTAGCAGGGCCTGTATGGCTGTGATGCTCGAGGTGAAGATGACAACAGGAAGGAGCGTCTGGGTCCTCTGCCACCACAGCCGCTCCTGGTCTTCTGGAAAGGGAATGCGCGCCACGCGTCGACCGAGCAGCAGCACACACGTAAAGGTGCACAGCCATGCCGGGTCTGCACTCCTGGGGTTGGCCAGCCACGCGTCGTAGGCCTCGCGGAACGAGGGCTCATGCAGGACGGGAAAGTCCGGGTGTATGTGTTCGAAGAAGGCGCGTATCAGCAGTTCGAGGTTCGGGCGCTCGCTGGGGTTCAGGTGGCGGCCGTGGACCGCGACGGAGTTGTGGGCGGTCGGGGCGGCGGTCGGGCCTGGCAGGCTGCGCTGGTCGTCGCTGCCGGTAGGCGACGATGCCTGGGCTGCGTTCTTGCCAAAACTAGAGGTGGAGCAGTCAGTCGATGTCGCCATAGGCTTCATGCAGGGGCGTTACTGACAGTACAAACTCGCGTAGGGCGCCGCGTCCCACGAGCGTGCGCAGCTTGATGTGGAACGACAGCGAGCTGCCCGGCCCAATGTACTGCACCTGGCCCTGCTGGTCGGGGAGCAGCGACACCGTGTCGTCGCCTTCACCCTCGCCGCTGTCGTCCTGGTCGCCCTGCGCGTCGTTGGCCGCCGCGTCTGGCAGCGGGATGCCGTGCGACGTCGCGAGCTGGCGCAGAGCCTCGGTACTCGAGACATCGGCTTCCGGCAACAGCCCCTTCACCAGCGCCTCGAGCAGCGCCAGACGGGTGCCCAGGCCCTCGACGCTGCCATACAGGCGCTTCTTGCGCGGCTGCGTCGTCAGGCACTCGATGTTGTGCACGATGCAGTAGCGACACGCCTCCTGGCCGGGCTCCTTGCGGCACTTCTGCTTGCGCGACTTGCACTTGTCGCAGCTCGTCTCGGTGCGCTTCCGCTTGTCCAGCGGTACGCGGCGCGAGCTGCTTGCACTTGCATGGCTGCTACTCGTGGGTGCGGGTGTGGAGGCCGACATGGGCGTGGACGGGTAGGTGCGGCGGATTTCAAGGCGCAGGGAGAAGAAGCATGGCGCACATGTCGCGAGAGCGCTGCGAACGCATTGAGACGCTCTTGTGCCGGTGGAAGATGCGACTGCAACTTTACGATGATGATGCAGGGGACTCCGATCTTGCCTGCGCTATCGCGGTCTCCGGTCCATCGGTAATTGAGGCTGCCGTCTCCTCTCTGGTGGGCCTAACCGGCGAGCTGCCTTGACCATTTCTTCAAGCGGACACCACAGGCACGTCCTCTTCCAAATCATCGAATCCGTCCGTCGTTGCCCCACCGCAATCGATGGCTGAATACCCATCGAGCGGGAACCATTTCAAGCTGAATGCTGGTCCTGGTCATGGCAACCCCCTCATCGGTGCCTGTACCAGGTACGCTTGATGCGGCTAACAGACGGACAGCAGCCGCCGAACACGATCAAGCATATCTCGGCCGTGCTAGAGTACCCCTCGAGATATGGCTAAAGACTCCCATCCTCCCTGAACAAGATTGACCAGAGCAGGGCTGCTTGATCTGGTAGGCACGAAGTCGAAAGAAAGACTGAGCCGGTCACTGTCCGGTTGTGATTGGTTCAAGCGTGCGGCAGCTGGCTCACCTTCCCTCATGGGGTTGTGCAGGTACTTCCGATTACTCCACAAGCATGACTCGGCAGCGTGACCCAGTGCGGCCAAATGCCATAGCCACTGAATCGAGTTAGCAAAGATCCAGCGTTCCAGACATCGCGAGACCCACATGGCACCCATGCCGAAGACGACTAGAACGACCGCATTTTGTCGCAATCATGTGCTCCACTGCCCTATCGCCTGTGCCGGTACCACAAACGCTTCCATCTCACTAACACCGCTCAGGTACCACGGCCATGTTCAGCATATTGGGATCCACCCCCTTCACCACCGTGTCTCCACTTTCTCTTCTGTAGAAATGCATACCACGAGCACGGCTGTGTACATCATCGCCGTTAGCGATCAAGGATCCAACGGCGACGCAGATAACAGCACCACGGAGCGTCGTCGTGAAGTCTTCTTGACCTCTAGAGAAATAACCCCCCTAGCTAGTCCGCTGGTCGCCGGATAGCAGACAGGCCTTATATCGCAGGTCCAGATGGTATCTTCCAACACTGCAAGAGAGTAATTCCGCATGTCGTGGCAGTAGGCGAGTTACGAAATAAGGTCCCCACGCTGGCACAGACTTCCCCGTACGCGTTAGCATAGGCGCGAATGAGCACGAAAGGTAAGACGAAGGATTGTCGTCGTGGTGCCTGCGATCGTGGTGGCAATGACGTCAGACCCCAAAGAAGCCACTGCCGAACCTGGTGGTTGTACGCGAACAACAGGCAGGTTAAAAGATATCAGGCCTCGAAGGATATATAACGGGTATTTGGCTGACATGTGCAGTGTAGACGTCCTTCTTGTATCCCTGCGTCATCGCTGTAGCACCGCCTCTTCCAGTCTTGCACACTCACCTCACTGGACTCCCTGCCAGGCGATGTGTCGTCGCGTACGGATGTACCTTTCGCGGATCATCCATCAAACCATGGTGCAGCCTCTTCCCAGCTTGCATCCTGCAGACTCAAACTCCTAGCGCTTTGACATACTCTGGAAAGTCGTGAGCGATCACAATGCCGATGAATGTACCGTCAAACCCTCACACAGCCTGCAAGCTGAATTCCACGGCGTTGAGGCGAGAGGGGTGTCGCGCTGCTGAATGGGAATATTTGTGTTCGAGCTTCCATGGGCTGAAATTGATCTCGTTTGCTCGACAAGCGAGTCAACCACGCCTCAATCGTGCATTGGCGCCATCACTGGTTATGCACGATGGATTGCGCTCATTGCGGGCCGAGGCGCGCTCTTGGCTCGATCTCTAATTCCGATCTCAGGAGCCCTATACAATTAAGATGCTATACCGGCGACGATTCGTAACGAGATCTAGAGCGCACTTTGGTTCTTCAACACTGGACAGCCAAACCGCAACAGCACGATCTGGTCATTTGCGCCGCACAGTTCGTCGTCCTCGTCACTCTCGATGGTTTGAGCAACTGGGACCCGTCGACGGTGGGCATGCTAAATACGGTGCACGGCATGGCAGGCGGTCTACATGTAGCCAGCGCCAAAGATGTGTATCTAGATGCCCGTCACGTCCTTTCTCAGCCACCTGGTGGTAATGACACAATGATCACAGCATCGACGCGACGCATCTCTGACGACTCTCCAGCCGATGCTCTTGGTAGTCTCTTCCAACAGCTTGTCGGAACACTCGAACACAACATAATTACCCTTTCAGGTCTTCGGTGTACCTCCTGACCTTGTCGCTCCCTGTATCCCGAAAAGTATTACTTCGAGGTATCGCCAGACCCGAAGATGGCAAAATCAAGCCCTTCAGCGAACACAGAACGAGATAAGGTTGGACGCTGAGACTTTCAAATCCGGTATACACGTCGTTTTCGCAACACCGTTGCGTACATGCACGCTCATGCATGTCCATCGGCAGCTGCACATCTTGTACGACCATCCCACGCAGACCATCGTCAAACAACCCATTCCTCCAGCAAATTCACATGGGCGTTTTGCATCGAGAATGAAAGCAGCAGTAGTTCAATGCTGCCTATAGAAACATGAATTGGATATATAAATGCAATAATTATCGACAAACTTCGACCCAGCCGGTGCCGTTATTCTGCTTAGCTCAACCAACCATCTCCAACCCCTCGATGCTTCCGATCACGTTCTCTCGGTCGGACGTTCGAATCGCGCTATCTCTCCAACTACCAAAACTAAGAGAGAAATTCGACATCGCAAGCAATAGCTAAGCACACGAACCTGCTGCGCGCCCTTATACCAACCAGCCCCTGCATCCGGAAGACAGCCACAAAGGATTCGTGGCTGGCCAGACGAAAGTTGTGCCTCAGGCAGAAGCCGCAAGCTCGTCAACCGGACAATTCAGGCCGGTCGGGAGTCGGCTACCTCACCGATAAGAGATACCCAACGGCTCGACACAGGAGACCAGCCCCTAACCCTGAGGCCGTAGTCAGATCCCAACACCCATGTCAACGAGGTAAAGATCAAAGCCAGGATCAAAGCCAGGATCAAAGCTTGAGGTGCACTCGATGGCATGACAACGAGACGCTGCGACACTGTGTTGCAAGCCTCGCGACGAGCATCATATCCCTCGATGTAACCAAGTCATCGAGAGTTTGCTGACGAGGTCGAATTTGGGCAGACGGTGTGACAATGGATCTCCGTTCATTATCGTATGAACCGGACTATTACAGCGCCGCTATCCAACCCACCATCCATATGTCCATTTCCGAGCAAACTCAAACATCCCGACGGGTTAGCTACTACACACATGGCGTTGATACCTGCAGTTGCTCTTGGGAAACTTCTACGACGAAGCTTCAGTTGCTTCTTGGGTTCAAGAGCCATGAGCCTTCGCACCCGTTCGTGTCGGCTCTACCATCTCTGCTGAATCCAAAGGAGCGATCGTAAAGGCGGTAACACTGTTAATTAAGCGGATGACGACAACCCGGGAATAGCCCGTTCACCTCTGCGCCTAGTCTGGGGTACGCGGAGAGGGTCACTGTGGAGGCCTCGACTGTCTCGCACTTCGTCCAGGACAGCACCACTCGGTATTCACTGTTTGACATATCTTTTTGGTATATCCTCCTGTATGCTCGCTCCTACGCCGCTTTCTTCGCTACGGCGGCCGACTTTCACTCAATGAACCCTTTGACTATTGTCGTGATTGTTCTCGAGTTCACACGTTTCTTTGCGGCGCGCTCTACCACGAAGAAGTCTTGACAGCTGGCAAAGAGCACAGAAATCGGCGAAAGTAGGTCAGGGTCAGTGACTGCCTGACATCTATTACATTCCTTTCCTAGCATACTTCTCCAGCCATCACTCATAGAGCCAGACCTACAACTGCGTAGGGTAGTCCAGAGTCTCAATCTTCTCTGGGTACACAAGCCCACCCTGCTTCCGCACCTCATCCATAACCTCCATAATCAACACACTCTCATCAAGGCCAAGGAAGCGACCCTCTTTCCTGCCGTTGATGATAGCATCTGCCGCCTCGTCGGCTTCCCAGAACATGCCCTGGCCCTCGCCTTCTGATTGCAGTGAGCCACCGAAGCCATTGTACCAACCGCTTCCCTTACCTGGGCCCGGAATGGGGAATTCTTTCGACTCAACCTTGCCGTCTGAACCGATGATCTTGGTGGAGAGGGGACGGAAGGAGTGACCGAAGACTTGGATCTCGCCCTTGGGGCCTTGGATGCGGGCGAAGGGTTGGTCCATGTTGCCTCCGGGCGCTGTGGCGACGCGGAGCGAGGTCGTCGCTACGGCATGAACCTCGCCGCCTTGCTCTTTTGAACGGGGGAATTGCAGGATCACGGTGCTGTGCTCGTCGGCCTTGCCAGTTGGCTCGTAGTTCTTGACAAAAGCCTGGAGCTTGGGTGCCTGCCGCGAGTTCTCGGGCTGGGTGTGGTAGATGGTCTGGAAGACCCAGGTAAGGGCATAGATACCGAGGTCAAGCAGGGCGCCACCAGCCAAATCAGGGTTGACCATGCGGTGCTTGCCGTCTGGGAAGTTGTTCTCGGGGTCGAGTGCCATGCTGTTGTCCGAGATGACGCGTGTGATGGGTCCGATGCGTCCAGACGTGATTTGCTCGCGGACATAGATGGAGAGCGGGAAGTAGCGCGTCCATACAGCCTCCATCAAAAAGAGGTTCTTGGACCTTGCGACCTCGGCCAGCTTGCGCGCCTGGGCGGCATTGACAGTAAACGCCTTCTCGCATAGCACGTTCTTGCCGGCCTCCAAGCAGAGCATAGCATTCTGGTAGTGGTGCGAGTGCGGTGTGGCAATGTATACGACTTCGATGTCCGGGTTCTTTACGAACTCCTCGTAAGAGCCATATGCCTTCGCGTCGGAGGGTGCGCCGACCTCCTTCAAGAAGTCCTTGGCACGCGATTCGGAGGACGAGGAGGCGGCAGCGACAACCGTGTGATTTAGGTGCTTAACGCCACGTGTAGTAGGGTCGCAGAGGAGATCCTTGGTACTGTCTGTCTATTAGTAAACAGCTTCCGCGGGGTGTAGCGCGGGGTAGTTACAAGGTGACGGCGATGCCTCCAGTCGCGAGGATGCCCCAGCGGACGGTCTTTGGTGATGACATGGTGTAGATAGATGTTGTCGTAGTCTCTTGGTATATTGAAGGTGAGATTGTGGGTTCAACAACGAGGAGCACTTGGCGGCATCAGGCGATTGACTTTGTAGCTGGAGCTGCAGAGCTCCAACGTCATGACGCCCACCGAACTTCGGGCAAAGCGCCGCATCTCAACCCCACTCTTGCCCCTCCATCGTCTTGCCGGTGCCTAAAGGAGCAGACGGCCCGCGTCGCGACATGTGGCGGACTTAAGATGCGATTGCCGTGTGCTGGGGAGTTGATGAGTAAGGAGTGGGCGTGAATGTTGGATGGACCCGTGGACGCGTCTCGCCAGACCCGATGCCAAGCCTCCCAACCTCCACCAGCACAGCTATCAAAGCAGTAATCGTAGACGCAGAGACGATACCCGTGTCGAAAAGCATGTCATGGCTATATTCCACGATCGCATTCAGTAGACATGCGATTAGCGCGTGTGCACAAAGACCATACCGTGGGACGTTTTAATTGTATCTGAAGACGGGCTCATAGGCCTTGATGTCCAGAGCAAAGCCACAGGCTGGTCGATCCATGCTGACAATTACAGCTTCGCCTTGCTACTGTTCTTCACGCTTTCATGATATCGGTCCCGCATCTCTCTTCTCAGCATCTTACCCGAGGGGGTTCTGGGAATCTGGAAAAGTCGTTAGCACTAGCAGCTCACGTTGGGTGAGTACTTACCGAATCCACAACCTCAATGCCACCAGTCAGCCACTTGTGTCGGCTCAGACGTCCCTCGATCCACTGATGCAGCTTCTTTGAGACATCATCTTCCCCTTGCTTCTGGCCCTCAGTGGTCAGTACAATCCACGCGCGGACGAACAGAGAGCCATCGCCGCGGCCGTTGTCAACACCCGCTACGCACGCATCGCGCACCAGACCTTCTGGGTGATCGAGCAGCGTATCTTCAACCTCCGTAGCAGCGACCTGGAGACCTTTGACTTTGATCATCTCCTTCAGGCGATCGAGATAGTGGATACGGTCACGCTCGTCGCGCATCACGAGATCGCCAGTGCGTAGCCAACCAGGCTCAGTGAAAATGTCCGCAGTAGCTTTCGGGTCCCTGAAGTATCCAGGGGTGACGACTGCTCCGCGCGCCCAGAGCTCGCCCTTCTCGCCTTTGGGCACATTGTTAAGTGTCTCAGGGTCTACAACCCGAGCCTGCATACCCGGTAGCAGATAACCGATCATACCGGGTAGTGCAGGCTCCAATCCAAATATGCCATGCGCAGCCGGGCTCGCGATACTGGCTGCTTCGCTCAGACCATAGCCACTTGGCACCGGCATCCCCGCACCTTGAGGCAGCTTCTTGGCCAGTTGGTATGCGACATCTGGTGGCAGATATGCAGCGCCGCTCGACGCGCCGATCACAGAGCTCAGGTCGTACTTCTCAGTCAATGGACTCTGGGCGAGTTGGCGAACCAGAGGTGGCACCAGTGGAAGATGTGTAATCTTGTACTTTTGTATGCTCTTCAATGCGAGCTCAAGGTTCCATTTCGGCAGCATAATGCTCGTCTGTCTGATCATATTGACGCGAAGGATCCAGATGATCATACCGTATGAGTGGTACATTGGTATGACGCCAAGCATAGTAACGGGTGTCAACGGTTCGTCTCCTGCAAAGCGCGCGGCCTGCGTGGCAGTAATAAGCGTCTGTATTCCAGAGTGGTAACCATTACTGTGTGTGATCATCATTGCCTTTGGTAGACCCGAAGTTCCTGAAGACTGGAATAGATATGCCATTCGATTTCCCCCAAGCAGCTTCCGCGGCTGCTCCAACAGCTTTGAACCCTCCCTCACGAGCGACTCGATCGTACGGTATCCCGACACGGTATCTAGTTGAGAATTGTCGCTAAGCACGATGACTTTGTTGGGATTCAACTTGAGCTTGAGGGGTAGATTGTCGCCGTCACCAGTCCCTAGCTTTAGCGCTTCTCTCAAAACAGGAAGTAGTGTCTCATGACACATGATGCTGGTAATTTGCATCTTTCTGAGCACCCACCATAGCTCGTACGGTGTACTCGCGGGACTGATGCCCCCAAATACCAGCTCCGATCGAAAGCATGCGTGCGCAACCATTGGATAATGCAGTTGATTCCGCGAGAATAGCGCTAGGATCTCGCCATCTTCCTTGTCGTCTATGGGGCTCTTGTCTAAGCCTAACGGATTTGGTCCGTCATACCGGAAGACACGCGCCAATGCACACACTCGAGCATAGAAGCTGTGGAGTGTAACCACTTCTTCTGTTACAGCGTTGATGAATAGAGGGTAGTCCTCGGGTAATGGATTGTTCGACGGAAAGCAGAGTTCGTGGATGTTGAGATCGTCTGGTGTCGGTGGGAATGGTCCATATGGCGACGAAAATACAGCCTCGTCGTGAGGTCGATAGGTGTCTTTGGCAGGATCTGGAGCGTCAGGGCCTAGGTATCTGGACCAGTGAGGTTTAAAGATGCCGTATGTCATATCGAGATTTGAACGAAAAGATTTTACAGAGTATTAAAGATTTCCTGCAAGATATCGAGACATGGGCGCGACTACACAAAAGTGTCCCGCCAATGTTGCGTTTCTGTGGCACTTATGGGCTTCCGAGGTGTACTGCGCGCCCCGCGTTCTCTCCACATTCGATCCTGACATCGCGCACGCGAGTAAGCCCAGAAACGCCTCATTATAGCCTTCCACGTGGGGCAATGCCGTGTGATGAACTGAAAGGGATGCTCTGATGTAGGTTGTTGGCGTCTTGAGGAATGAAATGACCGGAGACCGAGATGGCAGGCGGCGCTGCTGCGGTGGAACCACTTCCGTGGAGTCATTCCCTCTTCAACTTTCGTGACAGCAGCCGTCAACATACAGCCCCAGGCGCATACCACACAGTCCAACGATATTCCGACAACGCAGTAGCCGCCTGTCGCGTAATGCAGTCATCTCTGGAAAGGTCCAATATGAGCTGGCATTAGCCGCGTGACTTGCTTAGCCCTGTGGCTGTCTGCAGCTGTCGGACCCAACTTCACGTCTAGCCCAAATTGGTCATTGCACGTTTCAGCTGACGGCGCGCCAAATTCGAGATTCAGCCAACGCGATATCCCTACGACTTCTTGACGCGTCTTGATCTACTCGATCAAGACTGCAGAAAGATTATGGAACGCCTGGAATGTCTGTTAGCTCTCCACACCCGCATACAGGTGCGCGGGTGTGCATAGCTGGAAACCTCGCGTATGTATGAGCCCCCCTGATGCAACTAGAGATCGTCGCGCTTGAGTCTCAGCCTTCTCAGCCCTCAGCCCCCAACATCGCCTTGCAGCCTGCCCATCTATAAATCCATCTCGCCACCCGCTCTGGCATGGTTGCGCGTTGTCAGTGTCCGTACCTAGGTAGCGACCATGTCTACTTACTCCGACAACAGCAATGGCAAACCCTCCAAGAGAGGCACGATCCCCGCACTTTGGTCTGCGAAACATATTCCGCACAGTGCAGACTTCCCTGACCCATATGAATTGATTGGAGATGCATACGAGAGGATACCAGTCGCAGACGAGTGGGAATTGCCGGACCCGTAAGTTCACAGCATTGACAGTCTTCCAGGTCAAGACTCACGTAATGCAGCAACAGCAAGAGCCGGCCGTATTTGGCTCACATCAAATCGCTGTCGACTTCGTGGAGGACTTTACGACATCTAGCGGACTGGATGCAGGTTAGCACTACCCCACTACGCTGGAATGAGATCAAAGAGCACCCAGAGGAACGCGAAGCCCGTGCGAATAAGACAAACGTCACCTTCGTCGAGTATCGTCCTGCCACTGCACCAAAAGCTACAGCGATTAAATCGCCTGCTTTGCTTCAAGAAACTCTTCAAGCTCTGTCGTTTGAGCATACGAAAGAACCTCCCCTGCGCCTCTTCATAGTAGAAGACCTATCTCGACAAGTCATTGAGCTGCTGGGAGCGCGTTTCGATATAGATCCATTGTTCTTTCGAGAGCAGATCGATGATTACGTATGGCACAACACCCGTGACCCCTGGGCGTCACCACCCAGCCTAGTCTCAAGTATGAGACATCGGCCCTGGTTCAGGATGCGCAATATGAGGTTACGATACCACAAAACAGAAGAGGACTACTTCAACTCGAGGCTGGAAGCAAACTCTTGGAACGTACTCAGACGGCCTGATAACGATGAGAACCATTGGCATTACCAAGATGGAAAGGGAGCAGTCGTGTCCATTATGCGCACGCGTACATCCATGTGGATCGGCAAGGACAAGAAGTGTGGTAATGGAACCGTCGGTATCGTCTTGCTAGATCCAACTGTTAGCCAAGGCCGGCCACTCTGTAAGTACTAACGCAACATGACAGTAGCTGAGGTACTGAATTGCCTTACTGACACTATAAAGGGTATGATCGTAGTAACTGGTTGCCAACACCCAAGATGGACACCAAAGTTTACCCCTCAATCAAGTCTTCAGTATCCTGGTTCGAAGACATTGTCCAAATGACGACTGCCTTCCCGTGGTTTGAGCGGAAAGAGGGAAATGAGATTAACGCGCAAGTCCTCGCCAAACCAACTATATACACCATCTGCGCAGAGTGGCTCATAGTGTGCGACTATGTAAGAGCTCGTCTCAGCCAGATAGAGTGGGAACTCGAGATGCCACGCCTCTTCCGCTCGAAAGGTGATGCCATTGACACTTCACTCAAGCGTCTGCATACCTGGCGGCGGCAGATCCCAGTGTTTCGGGAGATGATAACGGAGACGTTGGAACATGCGCTTCCGGCTGCAGCGCGGCTTACTACCCCGTCTACTCAGTCCTCCGCTGCGCCCACATCACCTCTCTCCGTACGCTCACTCTTTTCCGACAACCTGACCATAAATTACGATAACGTCGAAGGGTTCGAGGACATAGTGCCTGATTTCAAACGCGTCCTTGCCGCTGTCAATGAACTACAGGAGCGAGTTGACCGCCTGACTAGTATTGTCACATCGGAGATCTCCATCGAAGATTCGCGTCGCGGGCTCGAGGAGAACCATAACATGGCGAGGATAACATGGCTGGCGACCATCTTTATCCCGTTGACGTTCATATCTGGGCTGTATAGCATGAACGAGAGTGTTTCAGCATTGAAGACGACGTATGGTTGGTACTTCCTGACGGCCGTGCCATTTACGTTGATCGTCATGGCAATCGGCTGGGTGGCTGGAGGCGGCAGTCTGACACCGTGGAAGAAAAATACTACAAAGCAAAAGGGCATGATTGGGGGAAGAGACAATAAGAAAGCCAAGTGACTCAGTGTCACAATGTCTTAGGCGGTAGACTTCTCTACGTTCAGACGACGTACTAATGTAGTGTTCCTATCAGCTCCCAACCTGGACCACCACCAAGGCTTAGTTTGGCTACCATGTCCTCCCGGCTACAACGTGAATCTGAAACTAGGGTGTTGATGGCCAAATCTATCCGCATCCGCTCGCAGCAGTCTATCATTCCGTTCACCTCTCTCTCGCTTTCTGTTTTCCCAGCCGAGGTACCAGCACTGTATGGCGGCGAGTACGATCGTCACTACCAATGCACCAAGGCTTACAGAATGGCCTAGAACATATTTCGGCGCATCGCGCTGAAGATAGATGAACGTGCCTATGAAGGCCGAGCAATTAGCGATGCTGATTACCATGCCAATTCCGACTGCGCGGACATAGTGAGGCGCAAGATTGTTGGACGCCCATCCCTGATGACAGATGAGTAAAGTAAGCATTTCGGTTCGCGGGCGAAGCTTACCATAAGCATGGGCGAACCCTGGAAGACACCGATCGCGACCAGGAACGTCCCGGCGTACCGCACGGCATTCGTCGTGGCCACTATCAACATAACGTAACCGCATATCCCTATCACGCAACCTCCTATAATGAAATAACCGCGATTCTTCAACTTGTCGGAGGCGTATGCCGTGCCAATGACCGTGATGAAAGCAGCCATGTTAGGTGGTACCGTAAAGAGCTGCGCGGTGGTGCTTTGATAGCCCATGCCGGCGATGATACTAGGAAGGAACAGCGAAAAGCTCTGTCAAGCTTTAGCATAGTCTCCGGCGTTTGAGATCCGAAAGGAGCTTACATAAAGCGGCACCAACAAGAAAAACCAGATGAAGGCAGAAAGGTACGTCTGCGGGGCTTTGAGTGCCATTTTGACCCAATACCAACTAAACTTCTCATCGTCAACATCAACTTCGGTGGATCCTCCTGCATCAAGCCTCATGCGTCGCAATGCCCACTCCTTCTCTTCATCACTCAAGAATCCTGCTGCGGCGGGGGTATCCGGCATGAAGAAGAAGCATACAATGCCGAACACAACAGTGATTGCGCCCTCGACTGAGATCATGTCAGCGCGACATCTCCACAACGTGAAACATTAGCGAGAACTTACTAAAGAAGATCCAGGGCCATCTTCGATACCCCCCAACCTCGATGGTTGCCAGTCCCGAAGCGAGCAGTCCACCAAAAGCCCCAGATAGAGGCGCGGCGCAATAAAAGAGACCGCTTCTCAGCAGCATCTCGCCTCGCCTATAGAACATCGCAAGGTAGATGATCACGCCACCGAGAATGCCTCCTTCACATAATCCCAGCAACAGTCTACATGCCACCAGCCCTGCAAATGACTGCACGAAGCCCATGAACGTACACACTAGACCCCATGCCGTGATCAGAGCTGGTAGGTATATCCCGGCGCGCAAACGCTTAACGAGTAGGTTAGACGGTACGTCGACCAGGATGTACGGGATGTAGAAGACGAGGAGGGCGATGTTAAAACGTGTACCGGTTGTGATGGAAAGTTCATCGGACAGGCCGGCTATCCTTGCGTTGCCAATGTTGCTGCGGTCTATGAACGAGAAGAGCCTAGAATTCTCACTCAGTATAGGCCGTGAACAGTGTGGAGTAGCAAAATACCATATCCCGAACAACCAAGGCAGAATACGGAGGTCGAATTTGCGATTCAGACGCTTATCCAGGGCTTGATCGATCGTCTCATCGAGTGTGATCGCCTTTTCGATGCGTTCAGTGTCTGTTTCCTTGGGCTTATCCATTGTGGCTGGTTGGTAGACTAGTCACGGTAGAACGCGCTTTCACGGCAGCAACAGGAGAAGAGTGCGAACAGAAAATGGAATACACATTAACAACACCGAAGGATCTAGCTAGTGTAACGCCCACGTCCGAGCAACTGTACATCTTCCCGAACCAATGTTCATAGGCTAAAGTCTCTCCACATTGCGGGGAAGTTTCGAAGGATCACCAATGCTGCGGGGATATCTCCAAAGAGCATGCCGAGCTATGGAGAAAGGCTTGTTGACCAGTGAGCTTCTCTCCAAATGTCTTGTGCAAGGGCGATGTGACGGATAATGTTTCCCCGAGCAGTGCGAATGAGGAGACAAGCTGCGCGGCTGGTAAGCGAGATGTCAAGAAATGTGGCTGACGATGGCCCGAACCACGTGCCGGTAGCGCGCCGTTGCCGCCACCTATTTCGTCATGAACGCCCAAAATCCTCTAGCCAGAATAATGCTCGGCAAATCAACAACACGGTAGAAAATCTCTCCAACTATAGCGACCAGCGGTGCGCAGACCAAGAAGCAGACAAAAGTGCTCAGAGAACCGTTCATGCCGGCGTCGGCCATGTGCGTGTATAGCTTGATACCGGCGGTGTAGATGAGTATCGATTGGACGAGGAAGTAGCCTGGGATGTGTAAGTAATTGTTCAATGACTTTGTCGAAGGGTTGCGACTTACTAAAGCTCCTCTTGCCTAGCGAAACGAAGAAGCCTCCGCGAAGGATAGCCCGGGGCAGTTCGAACGTCTCAATCAGAAGCATCGACCCAAGGATGATGAGGTAGTTGTCAACCCTCGCCATCGGCTGGTCTAGATCTACGTTCTCGTTCAAGAATCCGTCATCGTACAGCGCGGTGTGACCCCATAGCTCATTGTCGCGCATGCCTGGTTTTCCGGAGATGAAGACGAACTGCAGCACAACACCGGTAAGGACCATCGCAGCGTAAAGTGGCCATACTGGGATACCGAAGTTGCCGATCTTAAATCCTCGTTGGGACCGGGCCTTGAAGTCCATGTTGAGGACCGCATCCGCAATGATTAGGCCGGTGACGCTGTACCAGGCCCAGCTCTGTACCCAGAACGCAGCTACGATGAAAGCTAGCATAGCCTTTACTCGCCATGAGGTGCGTGTATTCGGAACAATGACCATGGTGATGTAGACGGTGTAGCTTTGCTGGAAGAGCACGGACACTATCCAAAGCGTACCAGATGGGAAGACATCGTTGGCGGCTTGACTAGCGTATCGCTTGTTGACCCAGAAGATCTCAAAAAGCGAGTTGAAGTAAACCAAGAAGCTCTGGATCCGCGTCGGTGCGATGGTGGAGATGTTGCCAGTAGAGGCCAAGAAGTCGGAGATGTAGTCGGTCGAGGTTGTGCTGAATGCCGCTGCCGCAAAAGAGTAGGCGATGAAAGTCGGAACCCATAACCTGATACCACGGCGGAAGACACTGGATGCGCCGACTTCACGCGTCTTGTTGGCGAGGTATGGCAAGCAAATGGTTCGCGCGGAGAGGAAGATAATCCATGAGTAGATCAATGCCTCGTTGGCGAAGATAACTGAAAATGACTTTCGAAGTGCGACCTGGTACGCCGGGCCATCAACATTCTTCGAGTCTGGAAGGGCGGCTGGAAGAAAGGTCTGGAAGAACACGTAGAGGAACGATTGGAATACAAGCAGGCCACGAAGCCCAATGAGGTAGTTCTGGTCAGCCGACAGGGTTGTCGTTCCTTGCTCGGTCGACGACGAGGGGAAGACAGCCTTGAGTTTGGATGAAAGGGTAGGCTCCATTGTTGCAGACATCTTGTTCGATACCGCGATAAAGATGAGAATCTCGGTGATAAAGAGGAAGAGTAGCTTACAAGCAAGGCAATTTACCCTCGACTTCTGATTCCACACAGACAACAAAACCAGCACGACCCTTGGCGACTACTTGCGGCAGTCGCACCACGTCCCGTACCAAAGACCCCCCGTGGGAGACCCGAGATCAGCACCTTGGCCACCAGAACGACCACGTACCTGAAGGCGACTTTTCTTTCCGTGACTAGCACAGCATCTGCCTACCGAGCACGGGAAGCGTTGAGCTTAGTTGCAACGCAAGCTTCCGAGCACAATTCAGGCGCATGCATGCCAAGGGTCAGCTATGCTTTTTGTGGCGTTCTCTACGTCCCGCTGAGCAGTTGTTCGATAAGCGTTGACCCTAGTCGAGGCTGGCAGCGGGTCACTTTGGCGGCATACAATAGTTCGCATTTCTGGCATCCGGACCACTTACACGAAGCGGGCGGCTGTTGATCGTTATCTTGATCTCGGATGTTGAATTGTCGGCCTGCCGACTTGTAACGTTGCCGTCTTCATCATACACATCCCAGACGCACGTCGTGACGTGCTCGATCAAAAGCACCCTGATCCCTCAACACCCAGGTACCGCCGGGCAACGGCCTTCCTCAGAACCTTCCACGTGTGGCGCATGGGGCAGCCCTACTTGGGCATCTACACCTGTCAGTGACCGCCATGTCAACTGCGGCCGTCCGTGCACGTTGATTTTCATACCGAACATCCGTGCGATAGGCCACGAAGGGTCGTGAAATCCGCACGTTTTCCAAAATCCGAGGGGCTGACTCGTGTGCTCACACCAAAAAAGGAAGGTCCGCGTTCCGGAGAGCAGAAACCAGTTGAGACAGATCCTACTCACCGAAGATAACGCCGTGTCGAATTTTTCTAGCAAGTTTGCGGATGGTTCCGCCGGCCTACGATGCTGTGCTACCCGCCAGGTGTAGTGTGGTAGGTAGCATCCCACGCGGCCTAGGGAACGCACACTTGCGAAGTGGATCTACGCGCTAGCGAGCGCGTGTCGATCGCCCGCATAGTCGACTTGTAATGTCCCGGCCACCCCTGGTGCTGTTGATTATTTCCTTTTTCATGTCGCTAGGCCGATGCTTTCTGGCAACGCATCAGGGTGCAGGGTCCGTTTCAGTAAAGCGCTGCCCTTCGGCCCTGCTTCATGCTAGGATTTTACTTATCTCTGAGTTTACCTTCCGTGATAGACTGTGCGTGACAGATCGGAAATCGTATCGCCGACGTGAGGAGCCCGGGATAAGGCTGATGCTCTGCATTCCGCTATGATGCCGCGCGTTATCTCATAGATCGAGTTTCACATGTTGACCACTCAGGAGCCAGAACAACAGAGTCAATCGATGGACAATGATCATTGGTAAATGAGAAGAGCGCATCATTTCTCGAAGAACCTTATCTGCGACAACTGTCATCGTGTCAAGATGTGCAGGAATAGTATGTAGTAATAGTGATTATGATGTAATTAATCGTGTATTATGTACTGATGCGTGACTCATGAAAGCCTCAGCCGCCATTAATGGCTTGCGAGCTTCATCCCGAACTAAACGAGAGCGTTCAAAGCCTTGTGCACCTTCCCTATGATATTGACAATAAAGAAAATTAAGAAGATAATATGGTATGGTGTGGCCCTACTTCCTAGCTGTTGGGTTCCAGGAGCTGTACTTGACAAGCTGACGAGCGTGGCCGTAAAGACCGATTGTGGCGTTGAGAACCAGGTAAAACGGGTACAGAACCGAGAAGAGAATGATCATCCTTCTGGAGATGTACTCGGATTTGACCTGGTTGGTGATCCAAAGAGTAGCAATCAAGCAGACAATACTGTGACACGACACCGTTAGCGAGGTACAAGATTACGTCGAGGGCTGTACGAACCTGATAATAAAAAGCCACTGTGATACGGGGTACTGGAAATAGACCAGCTTCCAGAGCTCCTCCCCGGACGTCGGGAACTTGACGATAACGAATGATGCGACTAAACACGTGTACTGTGTGACGAGATAGTACGAGGACTCGCGGATGAGTAATAGCGACAAAACACCGAAGCGGGCAGTGAAGCTGCGCTTGGCATGCTCTTCGTGCAAGGGATCCTTGACGCCATTCCAAACCATCTTCATGTGTCGCATACTCGCTTGAGCCCAGCCCTGAGCCCACCGGAGACGTTGCTTCCAGAATGCGCTGAAGGTTGTGGGGGCCAGCTCGTAGGAAGTTACATTGAGATCATGAACGGTTTTGGCACCTTTGGAGAATGCGCGAAGTGCAGAGTCGATGTCTTCAGTAAGCATTGTGTCGTCCATCTTCAGATTGCGAAGAAGCGATGTGCGCCAGTAACCGTTGGATCCACAGAAGAGACCAAATCCCCACATAGTAGAACGACCGGGATGAGAGACAGCGTAAATCTTGTCGAACTCGACTGCGATCATATTGGTCATGAAGCTGTCGTCGGAGTTGAAGATGATGCAGCGGCCTTGGACGATGTCGACATCCTTTTCGGCAACGAATCGCTCAGCGGCCCATCGGGGTGAGTTGGGATGAGGGTAGTGGTCGCAATCGTAGATGGCGATGATGTCAGATCCAGTGTCCAGCGTGAAGTAGTAGTTGAGATTGTCTGCCTTGGAAGTCGAGTTGGGTACCTTGATGACCCTTGCGTGGGGGAAGCGCATAGGAAGTTGATGCAGCTCAGTCTCCAATGGCTCGATTGGCTTGGGGGTGTTGTAGAGGATGACGATACGGATCTTGTCAGAGGGGTAATCGAGCTGTTCAAGCGCGTAAAGAGCGCGGTCCATGATGATGTCCTGCTCATTGGGTAGGTAGGCGACGATGAGAAGATCGAGGATGGGTAGCTTGTGGTGTGGCGTGGGGAATAGCCACTGCTTCTCCTGCGCTTGCGTGACGATTGCTCTTGCCTCGCGGCAGGGCGTGATACTGAAGAAGGCCTCCAAGACGGTTGTGCCGGCAATGTAAAAGTTGGTGCACATGTATATGAACCAGAAGATGGCAATCAGCCCGTTGCTGCAGTACATGTAGAGGCATACCGAGAAGACGTAGTAGGAGGCGACCAGACCGAAGGGCGTCCACTCAGAGATCCAGGAAGATGTCCGACCGATTGCCTCAGTAGCGATGGAAGGATTTTTGGCGACCGACTTCTCGTTAGCCGTAGGAGAAGTGACCTCCCCGACCTCAATTACGCAGTCCTTCGTGGTGTCAGACATCTTGAAACGAGTGTATGATGTGACAGTAACGATGGAAGAGGTAGTCAAAGCGAATGGTGACTATGATGGAGGGGGTGAGACTACTGACAAGGAGCGGATACAGAAGATATATTCGGCCCTTGATTGCACAATTGCTTAGTGCGTATGGTAAACACCGTAGCCGACACGCAGCGACTGTAGAAGGGGCAAAACCGCCGAAGGGTTCATGTCGAAACCGTGATTCCCGCCCGTGGGAGCTGGTCTCCATGCAAGCTTCGTGCTCAACTGAGATCAGCATTACCTAGCATCAACAGCGCCAAGTTGTGATAATGAGATTGGAGTGGGTCGGCCTGCACGTTGGCCATGTCGACCCCGGTACAGCTCTACAGGTCGGGAATGGTGAATATGCCAAGTCACATGTCAAACCCACGTCCACAAGTCTGGCGGGCCAACCAGGTGCTTTTTACCAGTTGACCGCAGTTTGGTCGACGTCAACGAACATGCAGGATTGGGCGGGTTGGGGAAGGAACATCGGAGGGACACATGCCAGCCGCTATCTTGCGGTGCATTTTCCTGGCATCCGGTGTCCACGGTGCCACTCAGCCTGCAGAAGCTGAGAGACGGGACACTGCACTGGGTATTGACACGACAATGGGTTCCCGCTGCGGCGTGCTGAGCGCATGAAGCACGGCTGGGACTGGCAGTGTGATGCGGACCCTTGTCGCCTTCCGGAAACGGCTGATATCGGTCGATGCTGGCAACGAAGATCAATGATCGAAACTGGGATGGTGATGAAGTTTCGTCGGGTTTGTTGAGGCAGAACGAGCGCGGGATGCATTGGGAGGAAACGTCTGTGCTAGCGTCGATGCACGGGCAGGAGTGCGGCGCACGTTTCCGACCCACCGACAGCGCGGGCACGGCATCTTCCTCAACCTTCTCGTCTGCACGTCCTACGGCGGCTAGTTAGCCCCATGCTACGACGTCCATTCTGCTTGCTATCAAGTACGGGCCTGCCAAGCAAAGCTTGCATACCTTTTTTGGCCTTGTTGCAGGGCCGCGCGCTCCCCGCTGAGGCAACGCTCCGATCATGACCCTCATGAAGCAGGCTAAGACTTTGTCCAAGATAGGGGACTTTGCAACGCCGTCAACCTGATGCCAATGCTGATCGGAGAAGCAAGGCGGCTCCTCCCCGTCCGGAGAGCAGTGTTGCAAGCTTAGGCCGGGGTCTTTACACAGGCCTTGCACAGCTAGCTGCATGCATATGTCGCAGACAAATACTGCCTTTCTGACTTGAGCAGCGGATCTGTCCCTGTTTCTGTTCAGTCACTCTCTCTCATCAGCATGTTTTCCTCTCATTTGCTCAGTCTTGCCCTTGTGCATATCTTGCCTGCGCTTGCTGATGTCACGCGTGGGCAGGACAATTGTACCTGCGGTTTCTACGACACCCAGACATCAGAGCTCTTTACCGACTCCATCATCGTCTACTTCAACGAGACTACCCAATTACCGATCGACTTCATCGCCGAAGACTTTGCTCAGAAGTATGCAAAGGATTGGGTCCGTCTGCCGTGCATCTGCCTGAAAGTCCATAGCTAACGCTTCCCAGAATGCTGTCTATCGCGAAGGCGCTTCTCCCGACAATCTCAGATTCAACAACGACTCTCTTCAGCTTGTTGTTGAACCTTCGACTGCCGAGCATCTCGTTCGAGGTGCTAGTCTGCGGACAAAGCGACGCGACATCCAGCATGGCTCTTTCCGCACTCTACTCAAGTCTGCAGACATGGATTCTGCGGGCACAGCGGCATCCATGATGTGGAAGTACAATGAGACCGAGATCACCGAGCTCAGTGTCATGAACATGAACAACCGACGAGACCCATGGGTGGGCACCTTTGTCAACAACGAATTCACTACGCGCAACCTCGGAATGAACTACAGCCAGCTTCTAAACAGCACGGCTGCGAACCGTAACTACACTACCCTTGGTGGTGGCCTCAGCAATGGTAGCATCAACCCATGGGAGTTCACCGAGTACAGGATCGATTGGACCGCAGACTACATCAACTTCTACATCGGTGGCAACCTCACTAGGCAGGTCCTACAGAAGAACAACGGTGGCATGCCTTCTGTTCCCTCGGCCATGTTCTTCAAGCATTGGTCAACCGGTAACCGCTACTCCATGCGTGGTCCGCCTGAACGCACAGAGTCTGTTGCCGAAGTTGGCTGGATCCGAATGTTTTTCAACTCTTCTACAATGAGCGTAGATGCTCGCGAGGATTTCGTCGCCAGGTGCCCATTGACTGATGCGTGCTCGATGGACGACATTGAACTCCGCGGTTCTACGCCATATGGTGATGACGCAACAGAAAAATGGGAGCAGTACAAAGGCAAAGACATCAGGCGCATGCCGGCACTCTGGCTCTCCGTGTCATGCATCATATTCTCGACCGTCCTTATCATCCACGCCCTCATCCGACGTCTTGCTCCCAAGCTCAAGAGTGAAGCCCCGAAACCTACCCCAGCCTCCTCCACAGAGCCAAAAGAGTCCGAAGACGAAAAGAAGAATCCATTCAGCGACAGCACTTTCACAGTGGCTTCGCACGAGATCTTCTCTCGTGGTGGTGTCGACCAGAAAACTCCTTCCGCTTCCGAAAAGCGCAACTCAGACGACGACGATATGGCGATCGAGAGACTCCCCGGTACCTCGACTCTCGGTGGCTCTACACCCAAGGATGGTCTCTCCAGACCGAACTCGGTATTCTTCGATAGCCGTGGGCCAACTCCTTTCAACAGCAACTTCAACACTACGCGCGAGGATCTCTACCTACCTATGCCACCGATGCCTGGAACGGCAGTGTCAAGAGGAGGCGACTCTATGTTGACTATGGTCGATCCTCACGCATCGATGATGACCCCAGGCACTCCAGGCACAGCCATCTCAAGAGATCGCAACTCCATGCTCACCTTGATGGACCCGCGCGCCACCATGACCCCATCCGTTCCCATGATCGCTCCCCACGACAAGATTACAATGGAGACCGTCACTGAGTCCGCACTACCAGCTCCTCGTATGCGCCCTCAGCCTCTGCCTCAGCGACAACGTATCGACCATCTTGCTGGTCTGACGGCGCTCTGCTCTCTCGTGGTCACCCTGATGCATTTTGGTCTTACCTTCGTCCCTGCCATCGTCACACCTGGTGCAGATGCACACAACGCATCTGAGCCATGGGCCCAGAGAATCATCGGTCCGTTCTTGCTCAACCAGATGTGGCTTGGTGTCTTCTTCACAACCTCCGTCCGTTTCTTGACCGCACCTTACTTGCGCAAGGGCAAGATGGATGAAATCGCCAAGGCAGCCGTACGCCGAACACCCCGTCTTATGATTCCTGTCGCTTCGATGGCCCTACTGGAGTACTTCTTCATTGACGTTGGCGCGACCAAGTTCTTGCAATACATTCCTTCGCTGACCTGGTCGACCTGGCCCTACGTGAGCCGCTACAACAACTTCGGCCAGTATATCTCTGAAGTTCTCGAACTCATGTTCCTCGTCCCCAACGCCGTCCCGCAAATCACTCTGCACTACTGTACCGGTGTCCTCTGGACCATCGCCGTGCAACTCCAAGGTTCCTGGCTCGTCCTTCTCGGTGCTGTCGTAGTCTACGAGATCAAGACACCATGGAAGCGCATGTGCTACTACGCCTTCTGCCTCATCAACCACTGGTACGCTCAGTCTTGGGGCACATACCTCTGGCTCGGTCTGCTCCTTACCGACCTCGACGTGACCTACAAGTGGAAAGCGTTCCTGGCCACACGACCGGGAGCATACTACGCCACCATCACCTTCTTCTGGGCCTGCGTCGGCGCCAGTTTCGCCGTCAACGTCATTCCTAACTGGGTCGACACGGACTTCAACTTCTCGACTGCGGAACGCGGCATCCACCCCGACCCTGTAACCGGCGTAGCCATTCAGGACACAGACCAGGCAGGCTACCCGCCATACTACACGCCGCGTCTCAACGGTGTGCTCTTCGCAGGCGGCATGCAAGCGATTGTCGAGCTCTCCGCCGCGGTACAATGGGTCCTCTCCACGCCTCCTTTCCTTGTGCTCTTCCCCCACGTCTTCACCATCTACCTGCTCCACGGTCTTGTTTTTTGGACATACGGATCCTGGCTCATGGTCGCCCTAGCGGAGCGCGGATTCAGCTACGGCATTAACGTGACCATTGTCGGCATAACATCCTACGGTGTGCTCTTCGCCTGCCTCCCCATCGTCACGCCCATCATCGAGGCGCTGGGTAAAGACATGACAGCATTGGTATGGATGACAGCAACCAAGAAGTCGCCACCGAGACGTCGCACACTGTTCCCCTTCCCGGAGGACCTCTTTACTGGCCGCGCTGTCAACGCCACTGCGGACGACAAGAAGGACGGCGGTGATGTGGAGAACGGCATGGGAAACCGTGCCTCTGATGGTAGCACCCTTAATGGAAGTACTCCGAGTAGCGGCCGCCCCAGCAACGACAAGGGCAAAGGTGTTTCCACCACGGTGATGGAGTACAAGTTGAAGGCGTTCTCCACCGATGAGGATAGGAAGGACACGCATCCTTCGGCACGCATGAGCCACTTCTCAACAGACTGATGACTAAAGCTCTGTTGGTCGACTGGGACATGCAATACCCAGAAAATGTTTAATGCTGGGTGGCGTTTATTTCGTGTTTTTTATCGTACACAGTTGTGCTTTTCCTTTGCGGTCTTTTTCGTTGTAGTTATTACTCTGGAATATCGATTTAGAAGTTCAAGAAACGTCCATGTCTCAACCTGATCAACTTGCATAGTGACATTGCCTACGACTTCATATAAGGCGAGTTTGCGTTTGCCATGATACCATGCCAAGGATCAATGGGAATGCTGATGATGATGATCTATCATTGCTATTCAAAGGGCTAGGACTGCTATTTCGTGTCTGCGCCTTTCAGGCTCTACCCAATTACGATCCAATACACAATACAACACAGAAGGGAAAGAACAGCATCGTGACAGCCATTGCAAGGAAAGCAGCTCAGTGATGCTTACTCGACGATCTCCAGCTCGCCCGTCCTGTGCTTGGCAAAAGTGTCCTTGTGTTCGTGCCAGATGCGCATCAGCTCGTCCACGTATTGCTGATGTATCTCGTTGATGTAATCGTTGTCTGGGTGCGTGTCCTGCATCACCCTGATGGGGCGACCGACAACGATGTTGATGGGTCTCCGGTACGGCATCATGCCTACGTCGTAGTTGAAGACACCCCTCGCGTGGAAGATGGGTACCGTAAAGCCCATGAACTTCTTGACGAGCATCTGGAACTTGTGTATGTAGGGATGCGAATCGGTATCGAGTTGGTCGTAGACGTCGTTTTCGCCGAAGGCGAGGACAGGGACGAGGTCGGCGCCGGTGCGTATGGCCATCTTGACAAAGCCCTTGCGGCGGTTGAGGACGAGCTTTATGGAACCGGGGCGCGCATCGAGGGATTCACGAGCGCCGCCCACGACGATGGTGATGGCGCGGCCCATGCCTTCGTTGTTATAACCGCCTTTGGAGAGGGTGTTTTCGCAGGACTCGCGAGATACGGAGGCCATGCCGAGACGAAGGGCGTATTCGCGATAGATGGGGTAGCGGAAGTTGGAATCGAGGGTCAGCAGGGCGTTGGTGATGCCAGGGAAGAGCTGCGAAAAGCCAAGCGCTTCCGTTGCAAAGGCAGCGAAGGCGCCATGGGAGATGATGCCATGTGGGTGGTAGCCGAAGATGTACTTCCTAGTAGGCTCCAGCTCCTGGGAGCGATGTAGGCGGGCGGGGTAGTATGAAGCGAAGAGCGACCAGACGGGCAGCCGGCGGAACCAGTCGCTGCGGAACGACAGCTCGCCCGACGTGCCCGCGTTGGAGAAGAGGACGTAGATGGTATACGGCAGGAGGATGGGCCAGAGCAGGGGTATGCTGCATAGGAAGAAGAAGATGGCAAGGCCGCCGACGATGCTGAGCGTGTGCATGAGGACGGCGAGGGTCTGGAGGCGGCGCTGGAGGGGGACGTTCATGGGCGCAAAGCGTATTCTGCGACGGTCAGCATTGTACGCCTTGAATGAGGAGCATGTCAACTTACTTGCTCTGGGACCATCCCGCGCCAGCCTGTCGTCCTGTGGTGAGCTCCGAGTTTCTGCGCTTGAGGTCGGTTCTGCGGTCTGCTTTGGCGACCTGAAACTCCTGCTGCGGCTTCACACTCGTCAGCACATCGCCATTGCCCTTGCCATTTCCATTCGTGTGTGCTCCGTTCATGTCTTTCTGTGCCTGCTCGCCCTGTTTGCGGCCGAGCGACCCGTGAGAGCCGCGCGATGAGACGCGACGATGGCCCTTCACTGTTGGACTCCGGGGCTCCTGACCCACGCCTTCGAGCGATGTCTTGTCTTCTTCAGAGGGGACCTTGACGCCATTGGTCTTTACCTCATTGGCCTTGCCCAAAATCTTCTTCCCGTTGTGTTCGGCGGTGCCGTCGGTGCCGTTGGCATGTGATTGTGGCTGCTGGGGCTCCAGGGCCTCTTCGGCGGCGTCGGCGTACGACTTGGGCGGCAGATGGTGCTCAGCCCGCTCTTCAGGCGCCGAGGGCTCGGGATTCAGCGACATGGCTAGCGATGGGCTGGGACGGGAGCAGTTGGGGGGAGATGCTTCGTAGGGTGGGTGCAATGGGCATGTTTTGGGTTTTGTTGGCGCGCATAGCGTGCGTTGGACCTTCCTGACATTCCGCGCGTGGAAATGACGTACCTCGGTGGCTGCGTGGTTCTTTCCACGGCCCGGCAGGAAGCCGACAAACAGGAACATCAACAGCCACCTCTCAACACTTTGATCCATCAATTACAAAGTGCACGCCTCTAACAGTCCGTCGCTTTAATCCATTTCGCTCGATGCAGACAGATTACCTGCTTCTCTATGACCCCATCGTTCCTTCTCCATGCCAGCTGCTCGCTCCTACTTAGCCAACAAGCGAGGGTGTGGCGCATGCTCCACCGCGGCCTCGAAGCCTTCGACACCGCGTCTCACATGTTTGCCACTTCCTGATTCGTCAATATCAAGACATGCTCTTACTGCGCTGCCATGATGCTCTTTCCTTATCTGCAACTCAAGCGCAAAGAGCATATCTCTCCTGACTGACAGTTCGTGTTACTTGTTCCTATTGGAGAGCGAAACCTGAAACATGTCCTTCCAAGCTACAGCAGCACACTCGTCTCGCATCACCAAGCCAAGAAGAAAAAGTGCCGTCGCAGCACTGGGTCTCAAACGAACAACTTCATTACCCTCAGCAGCGAGTTCAAAAAGGCGGTCGCTACCGAACGACACTACCACTCCCTTTGATGATGACGAGGAACTAGATGATACCGGTGTGATAGCCTCTCTTTCCGATGACCTAAACTTTCGCGATGTCCCACAGTACATGGAGTACATCCGCAACAGGATGTTTAGCGACATGCCAGAGAAGGCCGGTATGAACTCGACCAGGATAGCAGAGGTTTTGAATTTTCGGAGAAGATTGCCACCGTTTGTCACGGTAGCGCATATCGACGCACTCAGCACCTCGTCAACGCGGATTGAGCGGGAAATTGCTGAGCTAGCCAGAGCAGGTATCCTGAGAAGGGTGACGATACCGAATCGGGGGGTTGGTGCTGCTGCAGTGGGTGATGGTATTGCTTCGGTGAGAGAGTGGCAGACCCTCGTGCAATCTCATGCTGAGCTACCTGAAGATCTGAAAGGTAATCAAATTCGCCAACCACCCTGTTATCTGTCACTGACATAGCATCAGAAAAATACATAACAGCCATGAACACCAACCCGATATCTACATCCATCCCCGGCACAACCTTCACCTCTCCCCAGCTATCCGCCCTAGTAACCTTTGGCTTCCTCACCTCGGCCTCAAACTACCCTTCCCACACCTCGCTTTTCGCCTCTCCAGGCGCCAGCTCACTCCTCGCCGTCTCCACATCCGGATCCCGCCATGCAGCCGGTTCTCTAGACGCCGTCGGCGGCACGCAAGCAACCCAGCACATCCACGGCGGCACTTCATTATCTGGATCCCGCCCATCCGTAGCAGCACAGTACAACTTCTCCCTGCCCAACATGGGCACACACATTAAGCTGCTGGTTGATGCACGAAACCACCTACTCACTCTGCTGAAGAAGACAAAGCATAGAGAGATGCCACTTGATGTCCTGCGTGAGAGATGGGACGGTAATGTCGCGGCGCATGATATCAAAGCGGAGAGGAAGAAATTGAGGGGCGAGTTTGCAGGCGTACTACCTGGGCGAACGAAGAAATGGAAGACATTCTATGGGATGAGGTTTGAGTGGGTCTTGGAGGAATGTCTAGGTGCTGGCTTAGTTGAACTCTTTGAGACCGGTAGCGTTGGTAGAGCTGTGCGAGCGATATCTTGACTTGCACTCGCTTTCTCATGTTGTTTCGCAACCAGACCTGCTGCACGTCCAATCGTTATCAGCTCAGGTGGACTCAACGATCGACATCCCACATTCCTCCACGCGTACGACCCAACGTCGATCAGTATACTTGAAACATAAAGTGGGACTGATGACGCATACCAACACACCATTAAGCGCAAGGGATGCCAGCATCAGTTTGGTCAATTATTCATTTCTTTGTACGATGCTGCACTAAACTGCTCTGCTATCTGCAATTTGTCTTGGTACATGTTTGATACCAAAGGTGCTGACCTCCATCCTGCGTGATATGCTTCATAAACTCCTAACCCCTGCTGCACTGATGTAGCCTCATCGCGTGAGCATGACAATCTGGTTTCGTTCATTCATCGTGACCGTACGCCTGAACTGCTGGAACATGAAATACGAGTTCGAGATAATCAGGTGAAAACGCCATAAAGTCCACGTCGTGGAATGCAATCTGCCCAAGTCGGCAGAGAAAGACGTTGGTAGAACGATCGTAGTGCATGCTTCCAGTAGTGATAGTTGCACATGACGATGCTTTCCGAGTTATGATGGTGCCAGACGCAGTAATCGCCGTTACGTGCCTGGTTTCCACGAAAGCTGTCTTTATAATCCTTCGATCGCTCATGGCCATGAGCGATACGAAGACCTGGTATAGGGTTGTTCTGGAGTATGAAAGTTTCCGTTTCGTAGGCGGTAGAGTACTGATACACGATTGTGAAGGAGTCTGACGTCTCATCTATGAGGTAGATGTCCTATAGATCGTGGGGATTAGCCACTACAAAGCAAGGATGTGAACGATATGACCTACCGGAGATCTAAATGTCAAGTCATGTAGAGAAGCTAGTCCATGTAGAAATCGCCCTTGAGGATCCGCTCCTGCATGGCATCAGGCACCGTAGGCTTGGGCATCTCACGAACGGGTGGCTCCATGATCGTAACGCTCTTAGCACGCTGGTGCGTCGGACCGGAAGGGCTCAGCATGGGAGGGGGCCCGGAGATGGAGCCTCGCTCGGCTCGCGATCGGAGGTTCTCAGCGAAATTGTAACCTTCGCCTGTTGAAGACGACGTTAGCGAGTAGTTTCCAAGTATGTTCTCGGACTGCTCTGCAATGGTGGAGGGCCAGATGTGTGATATGGAAGTAGATCGCCGCGAGTGTGCATGGGTAAAGGGACGAAGCAGGGTAGCGGAAGAGGGCAATGACTGTGACAATGAAGACAGACCTCGACCTCGACCAGTCGGGGGAGAGGAAGCTTTATGGATGGGTGGTCTACCATTTGGGTTCCCAACGCCTCCGTTGCTCTGCCTAACATCCCGCATTGCACGAGCTCCGAAGCTCAGCCGTCGAGCAAAGGGTGTGGCTGGGTTGCTACTGCTAGCAGATGTGGAAGGGGCGTAGTCATCTTCGAAGGGGCTCTCGTCGACCGAGCCAGAGTTGGCGCTGGAGATGCTCTCGGTTCGGGTTCGCGGGGTCTGGAGGAATGGGGACGTCTGGCCAGGCGAAGCACCCAGACCGATAGTGGTGAGCGAAAGCCGCCGTCTCTGAGCGTTGGCAGCAGCTGTCGTGATGGGGCCCGTGGCAGCCTGTCCCCCGGATTGCTGGCCTACATAGCCGCTTGACCGGCCGAACAGGTCCTGGAACGTCTGGCTGGTCACTGAAGCACGTCGGCGAGGGTCCGGCGAGGCGAGCGGGGGAGAGTTCCGGTCATTGGAGGACATGATGGGCGTGGCAACGAGGTTTAAGAGAGGTTCAGAGTCTGTATGAAGTGCTCAATTGAGTTGAGGGGTCGTGCGCGTAGAGCAAATCAAGATGGGGTGCGTAGAGAAACAAAGCAAGGGGTGGGATGGTTGATAAGTCGCTAGGCGCACGGACGGGGTGTAGTACGTCAGTCAGCGGGGGTTGATGGCGTGATAAGCGATTTACGTTCGCCGCAGGGAAACCGCGTAGTGTAGGATAGACTAGCAGAACACGTGTCCGATGTTGCAACAAGACAAGAGAAGAAGGTCGAAAAGAAGAGGAGCAGGAATGATAGACAGGAGAGTAATATGGAAGCAACACTGGGTGGCTTGGCTGCGCTTGCCAAAGGATGCCCATCTGCGCTAGGGCCGCGAGCGGCTTAGCGTCAATCCCTTCCCCGCAGAACGTGGATGCACGATGCGTGGCCCTTTCATCTGACATCCAACCACATTCGAGGGCAACTCGAGCCTAGCCGCTGCACTCCCCGCAGTCGAGCCCTTTGACCCACCCTCAGTGCCCACAACGACTATCGCGATCAGCACCGACACGGTAAGTTCCTAGCTAGCATGAGCTTGGTATGAGCTATCTCGCCACCTGGGTGCTTCACATGTTTAAGTCCATGTGTACATAGTCATGGCACTTGCTCTGCACAGATCGAACCGACGGCGCCTATATCATGTCCGCATCTGTTCGGAATCTTCCCGGAGCGGGTGTCTGCTACATGCAACCGCCTTCTGTGGGGTGGCGGGTCCTGGATGCAGGTCCAGGTTGTGCGGAGCCTGCGGAACTTCTGACAAAAGCAGCCTCCATAAGACGTCGCATACTGCGGGGAATATACAGTAAGCGTCATATGCGCCATTCCAGTGAGCGCGAGCAGAAGGGGAAGGTTTGTCGCTAGTTTGTGGATTTCTTGATTCCCACACTGGAGCAACACCCACTATCTCGAAGCCCAAATGCACGCAACATGAACGACACCCACTTGGGCCACATCGTGTGTAGGCCAGATGGGTTCCACGAACTTAGCGTTTGGATAAGCGGCCAGTTACACGTATAGATGACAGAGTCGTTGTACGACATGTAACTGGGCCATGCATGATTGGCTGCTGTGGACCTCCGGTGCCGACCTGTTGTCTTGAATGCGACAAGATGCAGACTCCCGACATCCACACCGAGATGAAGCTTGGTCTAGCACTTAGTGTTACAGATACATGGATCTCATGGTGCATGGGGACAGTCTATCTCCTACGCTTAACAAAGCGCGAGAGCCTACAGCATGCGAAGCTCAGCTACGAACTGCGCCAGATCCACTTCGTTCGGTCCGGTCTCGTCTTGAGTCAGTCAGCCATCGGCCACGCTCCCAATTCCGCGGAATCCTTCTACATATCGGAGCTTGGCACTGTATGAATGCGGAGCCGGTATCAGCTGAGGTCTGCAGTCTAGGGGGCGCACTCCACCGCTTTTGTGTTTACTATGCTAAAACCAATTACGCATTGACCTTTCAATTTGAGTGAGCTCGTTCTACTTCGCACTATGCGGACAATGATGGATTTGCAGCGTACGGCGCCGACGATGGACCGCTGTCTAAATGTGTTTGTGTAAACTATGGATACAAGGAGTGTAGAGAAGAGAAAGTGGTACACCAATTGTGCCCGGCTAAAAGCACGGCAACATCAAAAGCTCCGCAAGCAACCGGTCAAAAAAAAGGCAAAGGAAAGAATCGGAGATACATAGAATCATTCGGTTACCTAAAAACCGAAATCGGGTGGCCTGAAGGAAAGACAGAAAGCAACATAACAAAGGCCAGCGAATACAGACCGAAGTCCGGCGACCTTGAGTATCCAAATGAAGAATTCAACTAGCGTGCGGACAGCCGTAACGTCGTAAGGAAAGACATGAAGGTATTAAAAGGTGCAAAAAGTCACAGAGAAAGGAATGGAAAAAGTGCACAAAGCCGCCAACGCCAGACCAAAAGGAAAAGTGGGACGACTACATACCAACTCAACTGTTGTGTCGAGCACGAGGTAGTCCGCTTGCAGATTGACATTACTGCATTGCTCGCTTCGATTCTCGTTCGTGTACCTCCGAACCCGACCTCTTGCGATTCTCGTAGACGACATTGCGGAAGAGAGCCATGTAATGAGTGGGCGCATGAGAATCTGTTAGCTTGCGTTCGATGTCTTGTAGCATTGCCCAATGATTACGGTATACGTCTTCCTGAGGCAATGACCCGAGTGCATCGAGAACAAATGGCGGGTCGTCATCTGATGCTGCTCCAATCAACGCAACGTATAGGTTGCTTTGAACAGGGTCTGATAGGGCCTCCATCACACTCCACTTGACGCCTTCATATGCATTCTTATCGCGGTCCGTAACACGGTCGAGAATCGTAACAAGAGCCGCCGCTGCTCGGACGGCCACGTCCTCGACGTCAGCATGGCGTTGATAGAAGTCATCAATGGCTTTGACTAGTGATGTCAACTTCTGTGCACAACTGGAGACGTCGAACCGAGGGGGGCCTTGAGAGAGGTTGTATGGTCCCTTGGCTATGTACTCATCCAAAGCGTCGAAGGTGGAAGTAATGCGCTTGTCGATCTTTTCGAAGAAGACACGGCTTTCGAAGTCCGGGTCGATGATCTTGCGCATTTGGAGATATAGGCTGGGATACCAGTTTGCGTACTGCGTAAAGAGCTCTGTCAACTCCTGGTACTTCTTGGACCGTTCGGAAGTAAGAGGCGACTCGGGATATTGAAACTCTCCAGGAAGTGCATCTTGTGGCTCGTAGCATGAAAACATATCAATGACTGTCTCCTTCAAGTCGTCGTCTTCAGGCAGATTGTCATCCCGATAAACCCACTTCAGGTCGTTGGCGATATTGGCTAAGCCTTTGGTGTCCAGTAGTTCCGCAGGCTTGACGTCTTCGATCTTCGAGCCATCGGGAGAAAGGTGAAGAGGCGTCTTGACCATATCGTCTGGAGAAGTTGAGATGATCTGGTCTCCGACCCAATAGATATGCTGGGGCTACTTTTAGTGATGCGTCAATGGTTGTGTATGCGAGAGCGTACCTTGCACGCGAGACCTTTTTCGTTTGCGCCACACGTACACTCAGGTCTTCGTAACTTCCCACCCATCGCCACAATGATGTCGTCGTCAAGATGGAAGAACTTCTTTGGGCTGCCATTCGGGCTATAATCATCTTCCGAGACTGCGCAGTACTTGAGCCTGATATCGCTACCTTCCAGTCCTCTTTTGGCCCGCCTTCGTAGGTCGGTGTCGAAGGCCGAGACATTGTAATGAAGGTTCTTCGTTGATATAACCAGGGAAGGCGTAGGGGAAACGGTGGACTCGACGGATGGTATGGGCTGATCTTCCTCAGAATGCCCCGATGATTGTGTACTAGCTCTTGCGGCCCTTGCGGCCCCGGCACGAGTGGTAACCATATCCTCTCCGAGAGAGAGCTTTGAGAATTGCTCTGCTGACATGGAGAATCTTCGTTATGGGGTACTTTCATACTAAAAGTCCAGTAAGGAGCTATATATCAAACCAACTCCCCCAGCTCCACGCCACCATCTTAGTTGATCCATCGTGTAGGCAGAGCATGTCCTCCATCTCACGACGGCGCTTAACGAGTAGGCCTTCCGTGCCGTAAGGCATTCGTACGTGTGAAGCGGATGTGGCTTGCTCGGGGAGAACCGAAAGTAGGGCAGGAAATCTGTCAACGCCGCAGTACTGCCTGGCTTACTAGAACGAGTGCGGTAGGGTGACCACGGACATTTGCCGCGATTCCGTGCACGTTGGTGTCTTTATCGCGTCAATCATCTGCTTTTGGCCAGCATAACTGTCATAATACCCACTTGTTCACGAGCATTCCTCGTTGTGCACCAATGACATTGCATCGGTAGACCCAATGCCCAGTCTGCTTGAGGCGAAGCGATGAAAGCTTTAACCCGACGCGGTTAAATTAGGGGCGGCCGACGATCAAGGAATTGCCTTCTCCAGAGAATTATCTCGTTTTGCCGCCGGACCTTAATCTCAGAAATGCCGCTAAATGGTCAAGCTCAGCTATCGCAGGCTGAGTCGCAGTGATAATGCAAGGCACGGCGTTGGCGCACCGCAGCGGAGGCGAGGCTCGTGATCCAGCTTGCAGCAGGAATGCTACTTCCATGCAAACCCGAATCCGTGGCGACACGCTGTACACGAGAAGCTTCGCTGCCAGGGATAATTAATGTAATAGCAAGCCTGGTGAACTTGCTCAAGCCGTAGGCAGCATCGGTCCGTAGTGGTGGAGTAGCGAGAACTGACGTTACTCAGCCATGATGTACGGCGCGCGCGAACCCTGTAACTACCAGTCAATATCTGGACCTCGAACCGTTATAAGGCTGACTGGAATGAAAGGAGTAATACGCTTCGAGTTAAGCTTCTGACCGCATAAACATCTATTTCATGCGTGGCACATTCTGATGATGTCCACTTTGTTGAGGATGCCTTGGGCCGCGCATCAACGACCTAGATAGCCAGGTAGCGCTCGCGACTGTGTTGCACCGACGTAATTCACTAGCAGTAGCGACGGCTTTGGGGGCTGTGGAAATGCCCAGGTGTCGAGCGCGTGCCATCGCTGGTGGATGCATCGTGTGCATCCATCATGGTTCCGAGGTTTGAGGGTCAGGTCGCGTCGCGAAGCCCGTCTGCACCCACAGCCTCACCGTTCGCGCAGCGGGCTACGACGAGGACGTGAACTCTGCCATGCGATCACAAGCTCCAGGTTTCCATGACGGCTTTCGGGAATATTTTTAATCAATGGGGCGCCTCTTGCATGAGCCATGGATGCGTCCATTCAGCAGTTTCGACTAACCGCCGTGCGAGTGCAAGAGACGGAACGGCCCCGGACGAGCAACAATGAAGATCTAACAGGTACGAGGTGTTGTCACAGATTGAGACAAGCCCCCAAAGTCGAGCGGCGCAGTGTGTTCATGCTTGGAGTGGGTGAATGTTTGCGAGGCGCGGATGTCTGCAACGGCTTCCAGCTGTTGTGTTAGGTCATGGCGTGACGGCGTGGATCCCAGGCACAACACTCGGGATCCGCGCTAGCAGCCTGGGGATCCACCACACGGGACCGGCTCCGATCAGAAGTTGTTGGAAGCATCGATTGTTGCTGCCTCGCCCAAATTAATGCGATGTATTATGCAGATGGGGCCATCTCTGTGCGATGGAGAACATCCAGGTAGCAGGCAGGCACGGACGGCAGGTTGCGATACCGCCCAGGTGTGGTAGTCGACCTCACGCGTCACTGCAACAGAAGATCGAAGCTGAAGGATTTAAGGTGCAGCAGGTCTGCAGCACGGGTTTGTTGGTATACGAGCCTAGTCACAAGCGACCTAGTCTTCTGTGCCATCGATGCAGCACAGAAGCAGCTAGACCCACTGGCGCGGGGTCCAAAGCTGACATCTGCTCAAGCACCGAGGATACGCATAACACATACCATCCACACCATCACGCAGATTATCGTTACTCAATACACTGTTCGCATCTCTTCATCGAATTAGAGCTATTCATTGCAACCGAGCGGCAAACATGTCTCAGCCCACGGCACCCTCTATACCTACATTCTATCGCATATTCTTTACATACCTCGACCCCATCATCTGCGCTTGGGGCGCAACCATGGACTTCTTCATGCCCACTGTCGTTCTCTCTTCACATATCCCCTCCCCAACCCCAGACATCGGCCACGCCATGATCCTCAAGCAACGTGGCGGGGGCATGCTAAATTTCGGCATCATGTCTGCTGTCCTGCTACGATACACGAACGACATGAACGTCTGGCGCATTGTCCAGTTGTCGTGCTTCGTTGTCGATCTGGCGTACTATTGGGCAGTCTGGGAGGTGTTGGAAAATCAGGGCAGACTAAGCGTAGGCACCTGGCGGGCGGAGGATTGGGGAAGTATAGGCATTACGGCGTTTGCAGGGCTGGTCAGACTAGCATTCATGGCAGGGGTGGGATTTGGTGAAGCCTCAAGGAATGACAAGAAAGACTTGTAGGCCTTGAAGAAGAATTCCTACTACAAGACTCATTACGAGCGTATGAGCGCAAAAGAGTTGTTCGGTGCGAGATCATATTTTGTTCCGCTTGTCTGCTCATCATTGCCAGTCGCGATCCGTGGTGTTGATATAATTGCTGGGCTGTGCTCTGCGTTTACAGCTATATTACCCCGGGACCCAGCGCGAGCCACTCGGCTATGTCTTGCCAACCGTGTGCTACACTTGGTGCTGACGCCTGAAGCCTTTGCAGCTCAGCTGCGAGCACGACTGCCTGTCTTGATCCAATCCTCAATGCAACAAAATGGAGAATGCCAATGACCCATTGCCGCATTTGATGCGAAATAAGCACACACGTACCCACTGCATACAGTGGCTGGACGAGCTGCATTAGTCTCGGTGAGATGACTGAATCGATAAAGGTCCCCGGTTCTCTCATGATAGGACCATCCTTTGTTTCATCTTCGGGGGACAATCCAGCAGCAGAGAAGACCGGGGATGGCACCATGCCGATGGTCTGGGGAACTGCGGCAATGATTGCGGCAACGTTAGCTCGTAGCACATTCTCCTCATGCTGTATACATGCTTTTAAACTGGCAGCGTCGTAGAGCGGGGAAGTTTGTTCCTCACGAACCCTCATCAGGTTTGCTCTGATGATATCGTGTACTTGAATTCCAATAAACCGGGTGTAATTCCACAACTGCGCCATGACGGGAACGAGGCAGATGCTGTATGTTTTTCCACAGTAATGAACTGAAGGTACATCAAGATGGACCCTTGTTGGATGCCAGGCTGCAGGTAAAAGAGCCTTGATATCCTCTAGCTCTTGACTGAGATTTCTCGCGCGGTTGATTGTTTCCACGGGATCTCGGCTCTTGTCTTGACCGAGTTTGACGACTGCGTCCATGACGTGCAGAATGCCGATCATGAATTTTTTAACAAGCTCGTTGAATCCCGATTCCAGGGGGATGCTGTCGTACAGCTCTTGCAAGTGCTCTAGATATTGGTGTGCGATGTTAGTTCGTGTATTACATGCAGTCCGCCTAGGATTGTGACTAACCTGGAATACCCGTCCCTAGTTCAAGCGTGAAGAATAGAGCGACGCCGTATGACTGCTGGAATATTCGCCGTCCAAGTTCTGTCTCGAATTGCGACTTGCCGCGTAACATGAAGAGGGTGTAAGCCCCGCTGACGTGCTTTGACCACCTATCGATGGAACTCTTATCTGTGTATACCGTGCCCTCGTACATGCCAAGTAGGATGACCGAAACCAAAGTGCTATCTTTGACCGCGGCTTCGTGCGACATGAGCGCTCTGTTTGTTTCCTCCAATGCAGAACCGTATGCGATACGCGCTTTTCGCATGACGGCAGGAGACTTCGCTGCATTGGCGAAGATTGCTAGACTTAGGGCGCGGAAGCTCTCACGAAGCGTACCCTCGATATTCGGCCGTGACAACAGCTGGGGAATCCATTCGAATTGGCCTCCTTGAGGGAAATCGGCAGCGCCTGCATAGTTGGTGAGGAAGAAGCCTTGCGCTTGGGCGTCGATATTCAGCGTGGGTTGCAAGGCCATGATCTCAGCCTTGGGCGGACTCTGCACCGGATAGATCCGCTGCACGCTTCTGATCCTGTTGGGTTCTCCACGCCCCAAAGGTGTTCTTGGTTCTTTTGATTTGGCAAGCTCTTCGTAACGCTGTTCCGCTTTCTTTGCCACGACGCGACTCTCATTCTTGAACATTAGGGAAGCCACGTCGCGGTATCCATGGCATTCTTTGCCTGCACGGAGACATTGCGAACAGGAAGGCCGCTTCTGGTCACACTGGAACAGCGGATTAGTGGCCCAAGTATCTACTCACGCGTGCATTACATACTTTGATCCTGCGGTCCCTACATGTCTTGCAACCTGGAGAAGGTCTGCCAACATTGGGCATTTCGAGAAATGATGACTAATTGCCCGGTGGTGATACGACGCAGTCCGGACCCGCACTGCTAAGTTCTCACCTACATCGATGATGGGAAGAAGGGAACGCCACGTTTGTGTTTGGGGAAAGTAAGCGAGCAGCAAGGAATGCAAGAACCGCTCCCGGGCCTATGTACCCCACTATTGAATCGTGACTAGGCCGGACCGCAAATGGGCAATTGTGGCGAGCCCCCCTTGCTTTAATTTCACAGTAGACTCAACAATCGCACGACGCTTGCTGCCGCACCAAAGCTTGAGGCCGCGTAAGATCACAGCACACTAGCATCTGCAGAAACATATTCTATTACGATGAAAGATACATCCTCCATTTACGACAAGTCGATAATTCGTCACACATAATATTTACAAATCATAAAGCCTCCGTGGCGGATCTCACAGCTCAAATAGCATCCCTAGAGTTGACCTGCTCAAGATGGGCCGAGACACCCTTTTTCTCGGTATAATCGCTCTCGGTATCACTGGAATGGAAGCTGTCAACGACCGTGCTGCTAAACTTCCTAGCCGGGACACGCTTCTCGAAGAGGATATCGAGCTCTCCGTAAGTCCTGCCCTTTGGCTCGGGAAGACGGAAGAACGCCCAGATAAAGCAGCAAAAGCACGTTCCGGCGTAGAAAAGACCACTCTTTGCGCCCCAATTCCAAGCACCGGGGTTGAGCATACGTGGAGTAATAACATTGCCGATGATAGAACCGATGTTGTAGAAGTTCCTGGCCAAGACGACAGTCTTTTGGCGAAGACGAGTGGATGGAATCTCTGCGACGATGGAGTAACAGACAGGTCCGACCGTACAGTTGTATGCGGCTGCAAAAAGCAGGAGCATGGCGCCGATACCCCACTGCGCGCCAACGTTGCCGGCTGGAATGAAACCGAGACCTCCGATGATACACAACAACATAACCATGGCGAGATCGCCATACACGTACAATGTGCGGCGTCCTACACGTTGGATGAGGATCCAGGCCATGAAGACACCCACGCCACCAATTGCGTATTGTCCTAGACTCATGGAGAACGCATCCGCGTCGCTAAGGCCTGCTTGCTGGAAAAAGTATGTTGAATAACCGATAAGACCTGCTCCGCAAAAGGCCTGCGTAAACCATGCCATGGCGGCGATTTCAGTTCGGCGGAGATCGGTACCCTTGAAACAGTCCAAGTACGAAGTACCTTCAGAGACCGCCATCTCCATGGCGTTGGTGTGGCGCATCATAGCAATGGTCTCATCGGCGTTGAAGTCAGGCAGCTTTTCGGGTGATGTGAGGCGCATCAACATCTTCTTTGCTTCTTCGCATCGGTCTTTCCGTACAAGCCACCAGGGAGATTCAGGTGCGAACGAGATGCCAATCATCAACGGGACAGGCCAGAGCCACTGCAGGGCGTATGGGATGCGGTATGCCCATTGGTCGGGGCGCTCGGCTACACCCTTCAAAACGCCAGAGGCGAGGAATTGACCGATGACCCAGCAGAGGTTGACGTATGTTGTAAGAATTGGACGAAGCGGCACCGGTACGACTTCGGCGGCATAGGTGCAAGTCAGGGTCTGGAATACACCCCATGGGATACCGCACAGGATGAGACCGCATAGAAGCATGGTGATGTTCTGCGCGAAGAAGACGATGAAGATGAAGAAATTCACAGCGAAGAGCGCGCCGATCATTGTCTTCTTGTAGCCGAAACGATCCGCGATGAGACCGTTCAGGAGCAGACCTGTGAACTCTCCAACGTATGCACCGTTTGTGAGGCCCGCTTGCCACGCAGCGGTGAGTTCGAAGGTGCCATCTGCAAGTTGTTCGCCAAACTTTTGCTTAAAGGCAGGAACCGCCATCAGGTTGGCGATCAAGACCTTGTCGAAGCCTTCCATGATGATGGCTGCGGAGAGCAGGACGGACCAGGCGATGGCCTTTGGGTATAGCTTGACACCCTGGCGCAGGGTCATCTGCTGCTCTGATCGAGTCGCGTTGCCGGCATCGTGGGCGACTTGTTTGATGTCCGTGACGGCGAGTGAAAGGCGGCGTGCCTGTTCGGCGTCGATAGCGACGACACTGCTGTTGCGGCGAGACATGATGGTCGTGTCCGAGGATGAGACGATGTCCAGGTGGCTTGACAAATGTGGGTATGTCCAAAGGATAAAGTAGGATGCTGTGGGTCAGACCCAGACCTCTCCTAAACGTGGAGCTGATGGGACTCGAAGCTGGATGGTGATCTCTCCTGGTGGATACCGTCGTTCTACTTATACAACTTCACGACCCCAGACACGCGATACCCATGCATAGACAGAGCTCGTGCCAAGTCAGAAACCGGGGATGGTGGAGGCAGTCAAGGGATGCGGGGAGGACGCCACTCTTGCAGCTGTGAGGCCATCTTCATCGCGCAGCACTATGGCTTGAAAGGCTAGGCTGTTGCTGGTGAGGCCCGCCGACACGGGTGTGCCATCGAAAACTCGGAGCAGGAGTGAAGGTCGTGATTCGACAAGATGCCGGACCGAGATTTCAAGGTTGCGTGCACGAGCCCCCAAAGCCGAAGCGACCATCACGTGTGGCACGGAAATGCGACTGAGCGTTCCCGCTAACGCGGTTTGCCTTTCATCTCGGACCGAGAGCATGAATCGATAGCCTGTCGCGCCCACCATCTCCCCGCATGCATCCTCGCTTAAATCCCGCAATATCGGACACGCGGGAAAGAACGTTGAAACACCATGCGATGGAAGACATCTGTGGGGAAGACTGTTGCTGGGTTGTGTGGGGATCGCCATGTGTAGACACGATCCGGCTTTGAGCCAATCGTCATTGTACCGAGAAACTTTCCGGTGGGGGGAACCTCCACGTGCGGTCCAAACACAGTGACCAGATCTCAACGACTACCCTCCATCTGATAAGATCCTATTGCAAGACGCTTATAAGAAAGCCACTGGTGCCATTGCAAGCCACCAAAGAAACGCTTGCCCTCATTGACGCTGCGTACCATCTCTACCCACCATACCTAGGTAATCAAAATTACCCCAAAGAGCACGGGGATCCAGCAGCAACACAATGACCGTTCCTCAAAGACCTTGGTGGAAAGATGGTGTTGTATACCAGATCTACCCCGCTTCTTTCAAAGACTCCAACGGCGACGGCATTGGTGACCTCAATGGCATCATTTCAGAGCTGGACTACATCCGCTCCATTGGTGTTGACGTCATCTGGATCTGTCCCATGTACGATTCACCCCAAGTAGACAGTAAGTATTACCTCTATACAAATTGCACGTGGTATATATATTGACCTTCTACTCCAACAGTGGGGTACGACATCCGTGACTATGAGGATGTGTACAGGCCGTATGGTACTGTCCAAGACATGGAGAAGCTGATCGCCGAGACACATTCGCGAGGCATGAAGATTATACTGGATCTGGTAGTCAACCATACATCTGACCAGGTAAGTCTTGAGGGTGCAGCTCGGCACAACCCTGCAAAATTGACTTCTCCAAGCACAAATGGTTCTTAGAATCACGATCATCGAAAGACAACCCCAAGAGAGACTGGTACATCTGGAGACCAGCTCGTTATGTCAACGGCGAGCGCAAAGCTCCCAACAACTGGGTCGGCAACTTTACAGGTAGTGTGTGGGAGTGGGATGAGCATACACAAGAATACTATCTACATCTCTTTTGCCCCGAGCAACCTGACCTCAACTGGGAAAACCCAGAAACACGACAAGCCATCTACAAATCCGCCATGGAGTTTTGGCTACAGCGCGGAGTTGATGGATTCCGCGTTGATACCGTCAACATGTACAGCAAAGGTGAGATGCTTGACGCACCGATCACCGATCCTGGTTCAGAATGGCAGTTTGCTGGATACCAGTACTGCAACGGCCCAAGGATGGCCGAATTCCTGAACGAGATGAACCAAATCTTGGAGAAGTACGATGCTATGACCGTCGGCGAGTGTCCCCACACACCAGACATGAAGAGAGTGTTGGAATATGTTAGTGCTAAAGAGAAGCAACTGAACATGGTCTTCCAATTTGTGAGCAAGCCCCAAAACCGCAAAAACAAGAGATCTGCAGTACTAACTATCAGCATAGGATGTCGTCGACGTCGGCCAAGGCCCCTACAAGTTCCAAACCACCCCTAAGAACTGGACACTCCCACAGTTCAAACGTGCCATGGCCCGCACGCAAGACCTCATTCGCGCCCCCTCAGATGGTTGGACTACCGTCTTCCTCGAGAATCACGACCAAAGTCGATCAATCACACGCTTCACATCCGATGCGCCCGAGCACCGTGTTGCAGGCGGCAAGATGCTTGCATTGATGATGGCAGCACTGAGCGGCACGTTGTTCATCTACCAAGGCCAAGAAATTGGCATGACGAACTTCCCTCTGACGTGGGATATGAGCGAATACAAGGACGTGGACTCGACAAACTACTACAAGATGGTAGCTGCGCGGACAAACGATGACCCCAAGGCTCTTGAAGCTGCGCATAAGTCGCTTCAGCATCTCGCTAGAGACCATGCTCGTGTGCCGATGAGCTGGTCGACCGCAACGCACAACGGCTTCTCGCCGCCTGACGCTACCGCGGAACCGTGGATGCGACCTCTTGAAGATGCAAATGTTTGCAATGTTGCGCAACAAAAAGGCGATAAGGATTCCGTGCTCGCTTTCTGGAAGCGCATGCTGCAAGTACGCAAGCAACACAACGATCTGCTTGTGCATGGTCAGTACGACGATCTAGATGTGGAGAGCCCAGACTTCTTTGTTTTCAGCAAGACATGGAATGAGAAGAGGGCCGTGGGCATTTGCAACTTCACGGACCAGAAGAAGGATCTGGCCTTCCCAGAAAGTGTAAAGAGCGAAAAGATGGAACTGCTTGTAAGCAGCGTGGACAACTGTGAGGAGAAGAAACTGGCTGCTTTTGAAGGCAGGATCTATTTACTTGCGTAGATAGTGTCGCATGAACAAAATCATTGCTTGAAGCTAGATTTTACTGAGCTACATGAGCGACCTGCATGGACAAGCGTTGTGAAATATTGTTCCATGTGGCCAAATGTCCACTTCTCGCCTCTGATCTTGGAATTTCTTGGGCTTGAACCTGCACCAATCCGTCCGCCATATCCTCTAGCCCAGCAGCTGTCTTTGATTGCGTGACTTGATACCAAGGATCGTTCACCCCACCAGGACTATTCACATCGTGTGGTAGGTTCGGCGAACTGGCATTGCTGAGTGCCTCAGGGAACATCGTTTGGAGGCGCTCTAGCTTCTCGAGCAGTATGCTTCGACGCGTCTGATCAAGGTGTGGAATCAGCAGGACAAAGTCTAGGATGAAGAGGAAATCGTCGATCCTTAGTGCCGTTTCATCGATAGTCGCGGCGGGAACGTGGATAAGAACATCGGCAATCGTGTCTGTGATCTCGAAAAGTTTCTGAGTGATGCTGCTTCCGTGTACTTCGATGTCGTGGCGCGACATACTGGATAATTGTTGCCGTAATGTCTGTGACAGCCTTACCGGGAATAAGAGCGACAGGCAATCTTTCGAAGATCGAGAAGACAAGAGGGTTTGGCTCATAGCTAAGCGCCAGACCAGAGTGCGCAGCCATTCACGCGTGATGCACAGATCGGCTCGTTGCATCATGGACAACATGGCCAACTCCCGCGCGTCAGCCTCAGGGTCGCCTTCAAGCTCGCGCGACTTGGCCTCGACCCACGTGCTGGTGACGTTGCCTCCTTGCGTGTCAAGCCAACTATCAAGGAACTCGGTATCAAGCATGCGGAAAAGCTTGATGATCTGATTGAAGCCCTCGTGGACCTGTATCGGAAGTGTAGGGTCGTCTTCCGGCAATGTGTAGAGTGGAGGGAGAATGGCACGCCGGTAATCCAGGATAGCTATGAATCGCTCGTGTATGTACGCTTGCCAGTAGAGCCGCTGTCTTCGGGATCGTTCGGGAGGAGACAGCTGGGCCACGTTCTCCGGCTTGTCGATCTGCAGCAGCTGGATGATCGTAATGGCGTCTCGCATGTAGTAGAATGCGCTGTCGCTACCTTGCAGACTCATGAGGCAGTTGTGTATGAACATTGACTGCACAGCTCGCATGACCGAGAAATGGCAATGCTTGTGGGTTCGCCTCATGGTATCTATCGAGTAGTCCATAAGGCTTTCGATGGTTTGGACGACTTCTTCTGTTCGGCGGTCACCATACCGGGTCAAGTTCAGCGTGCAGCCTCCGAACGCGTAGATGAATGAGCGGACATCTAGGTCGCTGTCCATGACCTCGATGTACTGTCGGAGCTCATGTTCGGCAATGACCGGATGAACAGGATATACCCCAGCAACATAATCCGGGATGAGGTCGAGAAAGAAAGCCTTGGGGTACTGTGATGTGAAAGATGACGAAGGAGATGCTGCCCGGAGTCAGCAGTAGCACCCCATATTTGAGTAGAGATTGCCAGGGTGACATACTTGGTGTGCCTCCATTACGGTCAAGTATCGGCGAGATGGGACTGTACGGCGTCTGAAAGCTAGCTGCTGCTGAATGAGCAGGCAGTATGGGCGGCGATATTGCTGGCAAATTGGATGTTTGGCTTCTGAACTCGGAGATGATATGGCCTCGCTTGCCCTGAGACCTTTGCTTGCCGGAGGGTGAGTAGATGCACCGCAAGCCGAGATGCGCGCACTGTTGACACCGTGCTTGGCCGTTACAACGCACTTTCCTCCTCTTGCACGCGTCGCATGCTTTCGATACTCGTTTCTGGGATGGCTGTTCCATGTTCATAATGGGTCCTGCTGTGTGCATAATGTTTTTTGTAGAGCCTCGGTGTCGGGATGATCAGGCGATCTGGGGAAGGACTGCGGAGACGCGCTAGCGGAGCGTAGTTCCTAATTGGTCCACCTGCAGACTGGGTTTGATCGAACGGCGAAACAGGCAGGTGCGAGTGGCGTAGAAGGCGCGCCGAAAGGTCTAGGAATGACATTGCATAGTCTAGAAATGCGTACCTGAGTCGGACGGAACAATTGTGGGGTCGACTGCATGTCAGCTTACATATCCTGGCATGCCCAGGTGTGAAGGCCGACCTACATATGATGTAGTACATGTGTCTAACAGCATTGCCAAAACAAAGAATTGCGCTGCGTGTGTATTCTCCAACTACTGTGTAGGTTTGCTAAGGGTGATAACCATGGGAAGGGCTGGAGGTACTCTATGCACGACTGGGGTTGGAAGAGCTGTTGGTAAGACCTCTTTGCCTGCTACGCTACTTTCTTAACGTTTACAGCTACGAGGAATGAATCCATGAATGCAGCAAAGATATTCATGTTCCCGCCACGTACCGCGGGCAAAAAAGCGGGCAAAGAGGAGAGCGCAGAGTTGTCACAACACAGTTTCGACCCTAGTGCAAAAAGAGATGACCACCTCCGTTATACTTTGGAAACATCTTGAAACCCTGTTATTGCTTCTTGTGGCGGATTTATCACGACTGGCTATGTTTTGTATCTTTCTTTCTTGGACAGTGTCCTCTTTTGGTTCCAGCCGCCATCCCGGTTTTGAGGTAGAATGGTTTGATAGAGTATCGTAGAATTAACTAATATATATACACATATAAAGCGGATATGAAAGTTGGGCAGGGAGATAGAGATTGTGGTGGAGTAAACAAACAAACGCGAGCTCAATCCGCTCTCACCTTCACTTTCACTGCGAGGTTACACAGGAAAGACGCGTCACCGCGAGCCCAGAGATGAAGAAATTACGCTCTCACCGTCACTGCTGTATGCGGCAAACGGCTTTTGCGGGCTCATATGGTCGTTGCCTTGACTATCTTTGCGGCCTAAAACGCGACACCCACCCTACAACCACCACACAACAGACACCTCTGGGGCCTACAACATAACAATCGCCCTATCAAAACACAATACAAAAGCCTACGTATTCCTCAACATGGCTCAGTGCACCGCAACGCCCATCCAGCAGGCTCTACGTAGTATCCTGCTGGCCGATATGACAATGAGCAAGGCGAAGGGAGCAGATGAGTGGATGGAGGCAGCATGTCTACAATCATGAGTGAAAGCGATGATGTCTAACATAAATGTAGTATACCGATTGGCATGAGGCTAATCAGTGGAGAGAGGAGATTGCCTCTGGAAAGAAGGCGGACAAGAAGCTTTGGGAGCGGAAGCGAATGCGCGCTGAAGATTTCTTTCACCTCGACACTTACAAATCGGAGCCGAAACCGCGAAATACGCGATTTGCGCTTCAGCAGGAAAAGAAGGAGGTTATAAAGACACTCCAAGAACATGTTGCGGCGCGAACTTCTGCCGGCGACATCAACATCGGCCCCCTCCCACGAGCGCCGCCCGGTACGGGCAATAGTACCGATAGGTCACTCCGAATGCGATTGGCCATGAAAGAAGAACGTCTGGTCAGGGAGAAGAAGAAGGAAAAGTCTTAAATTCTGAATTTGGCTTCCATCATTCACGCATGTAGTGTACTATAGAAAGGCCGCCGAAGCCACCGCAAATATGCATGAAATCCTCCAATCACATCAACCAGAACTACTTAATCGAACCTGTGAGGCATCTCCGGAGTACCGTTACCACCATACATAGCTTCCTGCTCAGCCTGCTCCTTGGCCTGGAGGTACTGCCACCTTACACGAGCAGCCTTGAGCTCCGCCTCGGCAACTTCCAACTCAGCCTGCATCTTTTGGACAGCAAGAGGCTGACCAGATGTATCTACGGTATCCACAGTCTCGACAGGGTACATGCGCGCATCTTGGGGACCTGGAGAGACGGAGAAGGCGGGAGTCCGGTGGGTAAGGAGGGATTGGGTACCGGGAGAGCTAGTATAGTCTTTGTCGTCTTTGGTTACGATGGTTCTAGCGCGGCGAGTAGCGATTCCGCGACCACTGGGAGTGGTGCTGGTGCGGACAGAGCGCTCACGCTTCTTGGCCCGCTTGTCGTGACGCTCGAAGCCACCATCCTCGGCACGGCGGAGACGGTTAGGAGCACCTACTCAATGTCAATAACATGATTCGACGTTCGAAGTTCCAAAGTCGTCGCTGATGTATCTGTTGAACGACTTTCGGTATGACAGAAGGGTTGACTTACGTTTGCGGCGCTTCTCTAGAACGCGTGCTTCGTAGATCTCGTGGTTACCACGACGCCTCTTAGCGCCCTTGGGTTGATCTGGCTCGACAAGCTCTTCGAAGTAGGAGTCATCGGAAGATTCTTCAGAGGACTCCGGGATGACGACCTGATTCTTGCGCTCTGGGTGCTCGTACTCATCCTTGATGTCTCTGATATCGGCCAGACGAGCCCAGGGATGCTTGGGCTCATGAAGAGCGACCTTGGCACGCAGATCAGCTTGGAACCGAGCTAGGTCTCCATTCGTGAGACGAGAAATAGACATCAGATCTTTGAGGAACTGTACACCCCAGTTGCGAGGGTCGTTCTCGGTCTCGTCCTTGATATGGTCGCGGCGCTCGCAATCCCAGGCGCGCATGCGAATGTCCTCGGGGATGATATCCAGACTGTCAGTGAGACCGAAGGAAGTTGCCAGGGCGGGGAGAAGACAATTCACCAGGTCCTTGGTGTCATCGTTGAGGGTTTCGAATCGGCCCATGGTGATAGCTGGTCCGTATGGACAGTGGACTTGAAGAGCTTGAGCTTGATGAACAAACTGCCACCGGAGTGTTGAGGCAGTTCTCTGAGCCGTAGAGATTAGCAAGAGGTTTTGCATCAAGTCTAAAATGGAAGGCTGGAGCAAGAGGATCGCCTCAGCAGATCAAAGTCGCGTCGCACTGGAGGACGAGGTGTCTGCGCCGAACAAATCGCACGAACTTACCTTGAGTCGGCGCGAAGAATCGCTTTGATCGCGCCAGATACTACTGAAGTTGTAGCGGCGAGTAGGTGGTAGAGGATCAGTGTTGGAGATCAGATATCACTACCTATATATTATTGCATGCGCTAGCAGTAACGGCCCGTTGCCTGCTGCGAATCTTGAGTCTTAGCAAGGCCGTCCAATGACAAGTAAGTGGGGTATATATCCCGAGATGTGGTCTCGTGCGCCTGATGTGACGTGTTCGTAGAATCGAGAAGTGAAAGATTTGAGACACCACCGGGTACCCTCGGTGCTGTCGGTAAGGAAGGTAGACAGCCAATTTGTTGTTTTTTGTAAATGGATCATGTAAGTATGATAGAGAGCCAAGCTATATATATGAAGAGAACGGTGGTGATGAGTTATATACCTGAGCAACAATTGGGTCGAGGAACGTAGTGAGAGAAACGACAGCCTTGACCGTATCGGAAGTTCTTGCTTGACCGCCTGGGTAATACCGATACGTCCTTAGAAACAAATTTCATGTATTTGCTTGATGAGACGTCTTGTCTGGACAGGAGGGATGCGCATCGTATCTTTCAAGAAGAGTACGTGCACAGACGACGCAGGAATTGTTCATGATCTTGGAAGAGAATGTTGTAAACAAATGACAAGATTCAGCCGTAGTGATCAGAACAGTTAAATCTATAAGATAACTGCTAGTGGACGCAAAATCGATGGAATCTTGATGTTCGAAGATGATGTTTCGTGGAAGCAGCGCTGACAAGCTTCGCGACATCGTTTGGCATCCGCGCTAAAGTCGCGCTTCCGCATGCGCCTTCCCTGCACGTTACCAACCTCCCGTCCCTTCTCCAACTTGGACACAAAACATCCAGTGCAACAAGCGCATGAAAAGAGATGGCCATGAAAAGGGAGCGCTCACCATCTCCAAAACCCGTAACAGAAATATATCTCTCGTCGGCAATACAAAAGCAGACATCAACGTTCAAAGCCGCGTTCTCTCCTAACCTATCCGCCAAAGCCTTGCAAACACTCCCCGAATTCCGGACTGCCACCCACAAAATCGCAGCATGGAGGAAACCATCACGGCAAAAGTCTTTGATGCCAGAATCCCGCACTTTGTATGATCTTGGCCACGATGATGACGGCGAAAAGTGGGCCGGAGGACGACTCAGCAATGTACTACGAGACACGCAGACCGAGGGCGTTGTAGTAGTTGCGCGCTGGTACGGCGGGCAAAATATCGGTCCTATACGTTTCACGCATATTGAAAACAGCGCCAAGGAAGCGATTTGGAAGTGGAAAGTCGCCGATACGGAGATCAAGAAAGAGCAGGCTACCAAGAAGCAAAGAGTCGACGAAGAAGCTAAGCGGGAAGAGCTGATCAAGAACCTACAGGAAAGGGATTACAACATCTTTGCGCTGAGGAAGTTGTTGAGTCAGAAAAAGGCGCAGTTGCAGGATGAGGAGCCTGCGCCACCGACGCCGCAGAAGATGCAGGATTATGGGAAGATGACTATGGATGCGCTGACGAGGGTGGACAAAGCAAGGGATGCTACGATTGCGTTCATTTTGAAGCAAATCGACAAAATCGATGAGGAGCTTAAGCTTGTGGAAGCGTTGGAGGACGGCACGCAGGGGGCGGAAGAGGAGGGCAAGGCTGGAGAGGAAAAGCCTTCGACGCCAAAGTGATGCGATAGCCATTGCTTTCCTCGGATGCCATCAATCTTCCGATGAAACTGTCTATCGAATGCCATTTTAACTACACCAGATCGGCGAAAGTGTGGAAGAAGCATTCAGGGTTACCTTAAAGTTCCATCTGGCTCTTCAGGAATGGTCTCTGGAACCAATAACAGCTTCCGATGGCGTGGTCACTAAGACAGACCTCCAGCCCGTTTCCAACGCCATGAGAAACATGGGAAATTTCAAATTGCAACGCTGGCTTTGTGTCTACTAGGATAGTAGTTAAAGATATGGCTACAAGACTGGTCGGTCCAGCGCTGGTAGATGCGGTTTGTGACTAAAGAGTGCGGAGCAGCTGAGATACCGATCAGGTAGAAACTCTGTACAAGTGGTTGCGGGTTTGTAAGATAAGTATTTCCTCTTCTGATATAGTACACGTCTCTAGACGCAAATAACGCATACACTGTACATCCAATATACACAAGCGCCCTCGGCTTCTCCAATCTGTCCTAACGCTTGAATATTTCATCAGTACAGCGCCCAATCCCCTCCCACACCAATCCAGTCTTGCACCCTAGTGACTGATGTTCCACCTCCCCTTCTTCAACCTCCGCATAATCATCTTCCGCCCCTTCTTCGTCCTAATCCTGCTCAAAAACCCATGTCTCCTCTTGCGCACCAGATGGCTCGGGTTGTACGTATCACGCGGACCGCACCGTATCTGCATGCTGCCCAGACCAGGATGTGACGAGATTTTGGAGGCGAGGTCCAGCGTCTCGGAGCTTGAGGGGACCAGAGAGGTGGTGCCCGCGGGCGGGAGGGCGTTTGTGCGGGGCAGCATAGGGCGTCGGGGGGTGAGGAGCGATATTTGGCGGGTAGACGAGGGTTGAGATAATCTGGAGGATGGGTTAGAGGTGTGGAGAAGGGGCTTGGAGGGAGGGTAGGTACGAGTGTGGTGGTGCTATGCGTGGTCGGAGGAGTGTGGATGCGCTGGTTGAAGGGCGCGCGACGACCCGTAGGCACCGGAAGGCGTTCATGATGTGTATGTCGACCGCAATTGTCCTCTCTTCGCCCGTTGTATCGTCTCCGTGGCGGCGTGGTCCCGATTTATCGATGCGAGCGTACAGTCTGGCATGCCCGTCGCGAAGTCCGCAGAGCTAACACATTCCTTGTCGTCCGTGCGCAAAAAGTTGGCCGTCGTCCCAAAATCCTAACCAACAACTCGACCATTTCCACGATAGCAACTACCCACCCAACCCTCTATTTCGCGCCCAAATACTGCCAAAATGATGCTCGAAGCACCTCCTCCTCGCCGCCACATCTCCAGCGCGCCCATCTCTCTCGACGCTGCGTCGGCCATCCTCGAAAAGTACCTCTCGAACTCGGAAACGTACCCGCATCTCCACCCCGATGCGACTATCACACCAGAAGGCGTCGCATTCAATGCGCAAGGCGGCGCTATGGGCAACCCAATCATGCACCACTTGCGCCGTGTAGCAGCGGGTTTGCGCGGCGAGTACCAAGAACCAGAACGAGCGCTAGACGAGGAAGACGACCAACAAAACGCAACCACGGATGTCACTGTCAAGACTGGTCGCAAGGGCGGTCTCAAGAAGTCCAGCCAGTTTGCAACGGTTGCCGAGGGAGAATGGCAGGACCTGGCTGAGTATCAGGCTGAACAGGGAGATATCGAGATTGGAGAGATTGGCGACAGGACGAATGTTGTGCAGGAGGGTGGTGAAGAACCCGAGGTACAGTCTACCAAGGGCAAAGACAAGAAGCGGACGAATGCGCAGGTGGAGGAGCAGGGGCCCGCGGGTGGCGCGATAGACAAGGACGCGAGGAAGAGGGCGAAGAAAGAACGAGACCAGCAGAGGAAGAAGGAAAAGGCCGCGAAGGGCAAGTCAAAAGAGTAAAGGTGTCAGATCTCACGATTTGCAAAAGATACATGGTGGGAACGACTCTGACGGACGCCTCGGCCATTGCATTTGGGCTGTATTCTACGAACTTTTCGTCGCACTTGCGACCCTGCGCGGTCAAGTTCCCATGACCTTTTATACCCGATATTGTACAAAATCCGATCGAGATCCACGCCTAGAGTTCCCGATCCGCTGCCTTGATAGGCTTCTCCTCGTCCGCCGCCTTGTCCTCCGAGACCTTCTTGTCGCCAGTCCAGTTCATAGCCTTGAGGCGCTCCGTCAGGATGGGGTGGGAGTGGTGGAAGCTGGAATAGAACCAGTCGGCATCCATGCTTGACAGGTTCTGGATCTGGAGCTTGATCAATGAGGCACCGAGTTCGCGCGCATATCCGAGCTTGACTGCGAAGGCATCTGGGTGTTGTTAGCATTGGCTGAGACATGGATTGGGACCAGGATACATACCGGCTTCGTACTCCATGCTGCGAGTCCAGATGTTGAGGAGGAGCTTGATGATGGAGTCCGTGGGCGACAGAATCTCGTTGAAGAGCATGAAGCCAACGATTGTCGGCTGCTCCCTGTGGAAACCAAAGTCGGCGTAGAGCGAGCGGTTGTCGATGAAGACGGAGAACAGGGCGAACATGTAGAATAGATGCGCCTGGCTAATGAAAAGAAGTCGCGAAGTGTGGTTCATCTTCCAGTGTCCCAGTTCGTGTGCCAGGACAGCCTCAACTTCCTTCTCCGTGCTCTTCTCCAGCAGTGTGTCGTAGATGACAATCTTCTTCTTGCCGATCCAGGGTAGTCCAGTGAAGTATGCGTTGCTGTGGGCGCTGCGCTTGCTGCCGTCGATGACCTGTAGTTCCGAGAGCGGGAAGTTGAGCTTAGACGCAAGCGCCTCGACAGACTCCTTGAGCTTGCCGGGCTTGAGCGGCTCCAGCTTGTTGAACATGGGCACAATGAGGATCGGGTAGATGGTCATGCCAGTGATCTGGATAACCAGCATGAACATCCACAGGTAGTAGAAGAAACCCTGGCCTGTCTTCTTGATGATGGCCAAGAAGGCGCTTCCAATGGGAATACCGAAGGCAATAGCGAGAGCCTGGCCCTTGATCATGTCCGTGAGCCAGAGCTTGACCGTCATCTTGTTGAAGCCAAACTTCTCCTCGAGCACGAAGCTGTGGTAGTAGGAGAAGCCGAGGCCGGTGATCAGATCGATCCACCCCAACATGTACATGAACAAGAGCGACTGGGGAATTTCACCAGAGAAGCGGACGGGCGCATAGCGAGCGACGACGGTGCCGGCGGCGGCCCAGACGAGCGGGTATACGTTGAAGTAGAGGACGGCGAGGGATTTGACCTGGTTGAAGAGAGCGGAGAAGAAGCTGAACTTGGCTTTGGCGCGGCCATATTCCTGTCAAGTCAGCGCTGGTAAGCATGGCGGGGTTGCTGCAATTGTGCGCGTACCTGGGATTTATCGAAGGTCTCCCTTTCAATTTCCTTGTCGAGAGCCTTGGGGACGGTGGTGCGTTGGAGGACACGGTACTGGCGGAAGAGAAGCCAGTTCTCCAGGGCGAACTCTGCGAGCGAGAAGCCGACAACGAGGCGCTTCCATGGAAAGAGCGGCCGGTCGAGCCAGCGGCCCAGGCGCTGCATCATGTCAGTCACGGTAGCCTCAGTTTACTTGTGTGCGCACTAACCTGAAGGATTGCCTGGATCATGGCGGTGGTGGTGAATGTTGGTTGCAGGCAGACGCGCGAGGACAGATCAATGTTCAATGTTCCGCGTCAGCACTCCAGGGCTAGCGCCGGGTAGGGTTCAACCACAGTACGTCACAGGGCTAGGTATTGTTCTTCCCCTTCAATCCTATCTTTCTCTGCGCGCCCTCCCCCAGAACAAATCTTTACCCCTTCTAGTCTTTCTTTCTATGATTTTGTGCCACGATGACACGCTATATCACTTGGCGACAGTCACGGATGCATCCCAAGATGATACGCCTTCACGCGCGCGCGTTTGCTCGACACGTTACTCTACAAGATAATGCCACCTTAGCTCAGGCCTTGCTGTTTACGCCAGCAGGACCAAAATAACATGCGTGAACCACCCTCGCTTAACGGATCTGAATAGAGAAATGAATTCTACATCTATCACTTCAGTCAATCATCACTGTCAGGGAGACTGCAGAAGTAAACGTTCGAGGTGAGCCCCAACGCGCTTGCCTTCGCAGCTGCGCGGTGAGAGGAAGGCGCAAGGCGTGACTGAACGTGATTTCGTTACACTCTGAGCGAGCACCCAAACAAGCAACTGAACATCTAGATCTTCACTGCAACCAAATCCAGTCTCGTCCCGCAGCTACACTAACCCCACGCGCGACTACCACGGTTTCGAACATAGCTCGGTATGAAGCGTCAGAGCAGCATCTTCCGCGCCAAGCGACTGTCGAAAGCCTTTACATCGACACTGACCAGCGTCTTCGAAAAGGCCGAGTCGAGAAAGGGCACCACAACAACAGCGCATCATCTCCTCTCGCCGATAGCCGAACGACACTCAAAGGACAGCTCTAGGCCAGGAAGCGTACAGGAAGATTTCGACTCCGCGATCCCTGCGGAAGCGCCCACCGAGTATTATATAATACAGGAGAACAAGTATCCTGCTCTACGGGCCTTGCGGAGCGATGCAGAGATCGGGGACGGAATATGGAGATGCTGCCACTGTCGTCACGAGAACGTCGTTACGCACTACAAAGGCGCCTTTCCTTTCAAACATCTGTTATGCAGTCGCTGCAACGAGATACTGTGTTCTCAGTGTCACTCATCCGAGATCCTATCACCTCTACCGTACGGCATGATTCAAGCACCACGGCCACGCCTCGATCGCGAAGTTCGTTATTTCCACATCTGCACTACCTGCGGACTGAGTCATCGCGCCGAGATGGAAGGTACGACCTTAGACTTTTACGGTGTCAAGTGTGCGGCTTGCGGGAGCACTTCATACGGTGACTGGCCACGCTATCATATCGGTAACAACGAGCCGTATAGGAGGGATCCGGATGCGAGCTTTGTCAAACTCATCGATGCAAGAGCTGATGATGCGACGAGGCTTACTTTTCGGTGGATCATTGCGAACGAGGATGCGCCATCATCGGGACTGAGTTGCAGGAATCCAGGATGATGTTCACGACTGGCTGAATAGCATTGGAGGAGATGAGAATCCCATCACGTCAATGGCTGCCTTCGTGAGCTTCGATCTGAACCATTACCATACGGATAAGACAGCGATACGTTAAGAGACATGCAAGTGATGTTTACTCTATCTACTGATACTGTTTCAAGTAAGTCGTCTTACTATCACTATCTCATATCTCATTGTGTACTTATAGAGATTACTGATCCATCACATTTCCCGATACTTCGTTATATATGTCAAATCCATCGTCTATATACTTACAGTGATGCGCCGCTGACCATAGTGATGATAGAGTGTAGCAGCAGCACAACTATTTCTTTGTTGCATTGTTTCTTCCATGGCCGGGCATGCAGCCTACCAACAACCCGAATATTTACTCGCTTTCACAACAGCCCAAGATACAATGAGAACAGCCCATTTCACAAAGATTTCCACGCGGAGACTCTCATTAGAGAGAGTCGCAAAGGCTATCAAAGCCGTCAACCCTTTCAGGCTCTCGAAGCGAAGCCTACGTAGACATCTCCACAACGATGTCCACTTCCAATACGACCGTACCGCAGATGGTGTCTGGGCCCCTAGCTGTGGCCACGACATGAAACTATACCATTTCGCAGGACCACATCCCTTCAAGTATGTTAAATGTCATTGCGAACGCATACTGTGTCCCGATGATCGTACCTCCGAGATCTTGACTCCAGTACCCTCACTGAAGTTGGAGGTTTACGAGGAACGTTTCGAAGGCCAGAGGAGGTTAAAAGAGAGCAGATACTGCCAACTGTGTCGAGCATGCGGTCTCACACATCGTGGTAAAATCAGCAAAGGTCGCATTGAATTTCCAACAATGCCATGCGTCTGCGGCCAGATCTCTAGCGAAGAGCCAATGTACTTCTATATTGGCGATAACGCTGCGTATCAGAGCGATGCTGATGCTGTCACGGTAGATGTACGCCTCACGCAAAGACTGGATGCATCCCAACGGTGTAAGAGCAACAGGATTCCTCTCGCCGATTGGGTTCCTTCCTCCCCTGGTGAGATTGAGAAGTTTCGTCTCGCACTCGATAAGGGAGGACCAACTCACGTCCGAGACGTTTCAAAGCCGGAGACCAAGCGTAATAAACGCCCCAAGCGACGAGCAGGTGGATCTACAGCTTATGTGTTGAAGCTAGATTCAGGCCGGGATGTTCGCGCCGATGTCTCGTGGTTTCCAGATTGAGCAGACGGAGCGCGTGATGCTAGATTCGTGCATCCGTTTTCTCGTCCACAGTCATCCTGCTATCGAGCAGCGTCTACTAATATACCTCTCACTCACATCTTCTCTATGTTTCGTGATTGCAAGAAATAAGACGCAACGTGTAGCTCTACACTGCGCGTTGGCCAACATATCTGATATTCGTACATACACAGCTCCCTTGTACATCGGCAACACAGACCTCAGAGTCAGCAGAGACCCAATGCATGACTGCATCCAACAAGATCACTAGACACTGTGAAACACATGGCAAACAACGTCTATTGAAGGCTCGACGGAATCTATATAACCTCATCCGCCACTCCCATCCGGACCTCACAAAAGAGTCTAGAAATATCAAGCAGTAGGAACAGACGGAAGAAAGATGACGAACCGCGAGCGATCCAGTTCATTGGGTGGAGGCGCATTCAAGATAGTGCGCAAACAACAAGGTTGGACAGGCAGTATCTACCATGACGTTGTCCCGAAGTCGCCTGACAAACCTTATGAGCCTGTAGCTGGCTGGCGGAGACACAAGGAAGATGGTGTGTGGCTATGTTGTAAGGGCCACGCTGATAACGAAAACCTTGTAACACATCGTCAAGGCGCGTTCCCGTTCAACCGTCTGGAATGCACAAGGTGCGATCACATCTTTTGCCCGGAATGTTCCAGCTCGGCGGTCCTTAAACGAGTTCAATCATCACATCTGGATGCGTTCCAGGAGCCCTCTTCAGCGACCGCTGGATTGGTCCCCTATTGTCGACTATGCCGCGCGTGCGGGAGGACGCAGCGGGGTGTCGTGAAGAAGGGTCGTCTCGAATTTGCTATTTCTTGTCCGTGCGGTAAAGCTACCGTGTACGACGACGAACGCATAGACTTCTTCATCGGCTCAAATGAGAAGTACCAAGAGGACAAGGAAGGTGTCACTGTACAGTTGAGAATCGATCATCGCCTTGGCGCTCATCAACGTGTTAAGAGGGAACGGCGTGTAGAGTTCGATGACCAGACTTCGCAGGGCCCTGTCCAGCCGCCAAAAGTCACCGTATCTAAAGAGACCCGCAAAGCACCTGATCAAGCGATGAACGCAGGCCCGCGTCAATCCACGAGAACGGATGTACCGAAAAGGCGTCGTGGGGGACCTCAACTGACGGTGAATACCAAAGAGTGGCATAAACATCAGCCGTGGCCTGAGAATACGAGGTTCAAAACACTGCCGGACGGCGGATTTATTATGCACTCAGATGTTGAGGACTCTGGTCTATCGCCATCAAGTATTGCCTGTAATTCGGAGACGTCTTTACTGCGGTAAGATGACTGATATGTCCTGCGCCCTGGTTTCTATACATCCCTATCACCGTCAAGCATTCGCTGCAATTCGGATTACTCAGTAGAGCACGACAATGGCTTGTACATCTGGCGCCCTGGTTTGTCAGCCTAGTGTCTCTTTCGGCGAAATGCTTACTGTTCGGGTTTGAGACAGTACTTATGTCAGACCTGTCTCTCTCCATCACAAAATCTAATGCGAATGATCTGATCTCACTAAACCTTCGAGTGCTCGTTGTGAACTTGTGTCTCGTTTGTTGAGTTATCTAATAATGAAGTGTCGTCATATTTATCGTTGTTTGTAGTCAGAGATTTCCGTCGCCATGGTGAAGGCAGAGACAACAACAAGAGCAAAGTCGCGCCGTAACCACCACCTCAGCTAACACTACCAACCGCACAGAAACCAATTATCATGTCTAAAATACCACGACAGTTGTTGCTGCCCGGAGGCAAGCGGGTGATCGACGAACGATATGCCGAACATCGACACCGCTTGATCGGTATGCTGAGAGACTACCTGGATGGTTTGAGAGCGAGCCCGGTAACCTCACCCGGGTTCCGTATCCATCGCGCCTCCCGCATGCTTCAGTGTAAAGTAGCTATCACGAATAGCTCTTAGGATGTCTTGCTAACTTATTACTAGTATGTAGCTCCCTTGCTATGCTTTGCTAACGCGGTGCTGAGACATCTTACTATTTGTGCTAACAGCTTGATAGCAGATCTTCTACGCCTGCCGCGAAGTTACATGGAGCCGGTTCTGCGCCAAAATCTCCCTTCCAACATTCTATGACGGCCTTACCATCATCACAGACGACCCTAAGAAGCTCGGACGGAAGAACGGCTGGTTTGCAGACTTTCCGCAGCAGTACTTCGTTGGCAATCCTGAGGCCAAGAGCAAGGTGCTGGTGATTTCGCCGTGTCACGACATTGGCGTTCTGAAGAAGCTCATTGAGCAGCTGTTCGCAGGTAAGACCCAAGGATCATTTAGATCAGACGGCGAAAGTTAACCAGTAGACAACCAGGCCTCGATGTAGACATCGACGAAGTCAAAGTCCGCCTCAAGACGCCCAAAGAAAAAGCCATCACAGCTACGGACGAGCCTTTCGATTTCGAAAACCCAAACCCTACTGTGTACATCCACTGGTGCATGCGCGTCACCCACCGACCCACGGGAAAACAGACGTCGCTCGATATCTCCGGCGTGCAGTACGGAATGATTCAGGGCGACATGCCTTGGCAGCCGCACACCGATATCTTTGTCGACGAGGTCCAGGCCATCAAACCGCTGGGTACACTTGCGAAGTACGCAGATGAAGTTTCACAAACCAAGGGTACGGAGGGATTGCGATTCGAAGTTGCGGCGAGTGCAATGAAGGCGTGGCACGAGACTGTGGATGCGGCGATGGAGCGCAAAGGGTTGACATGGGCGGATGTACTAGGCAAGGAAGAAGAAGCCTTCCAGCGACATACGAAGAAGATCTTGAGCGTGGGCACAAAGGCTATGCAGAAGTATGCGGCGGAGACGAAGCTGACGAAGAAGAGGCTTAAGGCGGAGAGGTATGAGCAGAGGCATGAAGATTGGTTGATGGGAGAGCTCAAGGAGCTGGAGAAGCTGTATTTGGAATAGGGTAGGGAGTGCGCTTCTGAGCTCTGTGGGTTGACGCGACCTCGGGAGAAGATAAGTTGGGGTTGCACGAGTCCGAGAATCACATCGCAGCATGCCAGTAGATGGTGGCAATGCGACTGCCCAGGTGATAGCTCGACCAGAGTTCATGACTACTGCGGTTAGCAAACAAATACTACCCCCTTATAATGTCTGTGTTGAAAGCGTTCCACGTCGAGAGGAAGGGAAACTGTGTTCAGACGCACAATCACATGTTGTGCATGACTCGGGCGTGTGACGTACGGTTCCGGACCGGCTGCGCCACACTCCCGGTGGCAAACCACCCTCCCCTTAAGACATACCTCTCGTCTCCACACTCTCCACCTCCAGCACCTAAACCATACACCTACATACACATACACATACACACACAAACCTTCAGACCGCAATCATGGACGAAGACCTCATCGCATTCGGCATCGTCATGCTGCTCTTCCTCTCCTTCCCCTTCCTCACGGTCCTCAGCATCACCGGCTGCGTCGCCTACTCGCGCACCAAGACCTGGGACAAGGCGCGCAACCAGCGTGCAGTCAGCCTCGAGTCCTCCAACGGAGAAACCAACCGCTTAGTCTCTGACGAGGCTGACGAAGAGTCCGACTTCTATGACACCGACGAGGAGGAGGAGCACACCAAGGCCAAGGCGGAAGAGGAGGCCGACAAGTACCTTACCTTCAACCAGAAGTTCCGCAAGGAGTTCAAGAAGGTCTGGTCGGGCAAGGGCAAGGGCGACATCCTGAAGCAGAAGGAGCGCGAGGAGCGCAGGAAGCTGGCCAAGGCGGTGGCAAGGGAGATGGACCGCAGGGAGAGGAGGAAGGCGAGGGCTGCTGCCAAGGCACAGTCTGAAGACTTGCCGGCATACACCAAGGCGTAGTAGGACTACGTCAGTCCGTTCTTCTCACGGAGCAGCAAGAAGTGTTGTGATGCGATGATGGAGACGGACACCTTTCTCTCTTGGCCCTTAAATTGATACCCCAAATTAAACAAATTACCTCAGCATTTCTTCCACGACAGATTTAGTATCTGGCCGAACCCAGCATCCACCGAGCTCCCCTGCACGTAACCGTTTTTGTTCGACGTACCCGAATCCACCGTCGCAGAGAGACTAATCTGAATCCGCGCATCCTTCTTCTGGCACACCGACGCCTCTGTATCTGATATCTCACCGTCCTTGTGCAAAAGGAAGTCTTCCTCGAATGGCCCTGTTACAGTCTTGTGAATATTGCCCTATCCTTCAAGTCAGTACCTCTAACAACACTTTCAGTCGCCAAAACCACGTACCTTGCCCTTCATATCCACGCCATTCACATCAATCCACTTCCACCGGCTAACCAAACTAGCCTCAACCCCCTTCTCAATATACACATAGCCTCGGAAATCGGCCGAGCTAACATCGAACGCCCACCCCGGCGAGTTCATGCCTATATTCACTCTGCAGAAGGCGCGTGTCTTTGCAGTCCCTGCTTTTGGTCCGTCCGAAGCGGCGAAGTTGTCGAAGATGATGGTTAAGGCGGAGTTGTCGGAGGCGAGCATGACGCTGGCATCGCCGGGCCTGCAGCCACTTCCATCGAGGTCGATGTCTAGGCTTGTTAGGGAGACAGCGCCTTTGGGTGGGAGGGCGGCTGCGGCGAGTGTGGTGAAGAGAGCGAGTAAGAACGCGAGGATGGGTGACGGCATGGTGTGTTGAGACTACGGAGAGGAAGATCTTAGACTGGAAACTTGCACGTCTTATGCTCTTCTTCAACCATCCTTTTCCTGCATAGTAGACCAAATACCGCCTTTTCTTGCCGTGATCGTGGCACTTCGACATCAATTCTTCGGTTGCGGCTGATGGTGCCGTCAGGTCAGATCCCAATATGTAGTACCATGCTGCAATTGGCATTACACTTGCCTACATATAGGAGCTATATCTAACGAGCCGCTAGGATCGCAGTCAAAACGGGTTAGGTCAGGGCTCAGCCTGGGTTTCAATGACCCGACAGACTGTTCGAAAGTAAGGCAGGATTTAGCCTATGTGACACGCGCTTCCCACGATATAAGTCAACGCGCATCGTATATTGCTTACGTTGCACGAACCGAAACGACAATTGCTGGTCTCATAGACTGTTTTGAAAATCGATAGACCGGGCTGTATAGTTGTGTTGGGAAAGAAGCGCGAGGGGAATTATACTTCACTCATTACGTACAGAAAATGACTTGAGCGGCTGCCGTAGACGTACAACGCTCGGAATACATGGATATCACTAAAACACTTCTTACAATTAAACAGCCTCAGTCCGTTGCACAGGCGCCTTCTCATGGTGCTCACTCTCGTAATCTGCGTTCTTCCCATCTGCCTGCACAATGAACTCTTCGCGCTTCTCGAAACTAAACAACTGATCCATCTGATCCATGCGCAGTCCTTTCGTGTCGTGGATGAAGAAGAAGGCGTAAATACTAGCGCAAATAAGCGCGGTGGCGAAGAAGACGTATACGCCCCATTCCATCGAGGTGTACATTTGCGGCAAGGCCTAGAACAAGATTAGTATATCTATTACGTGCGATCGATAGGTGCTTACCTTGGTGACTACCAGAGTCCATATCCATACGGATGCTGCTGCCCATGGTCCCGATATAGAGCGCATAGATGCGGGGAAGATTTCGCTAGAGATGATCCAGGGAAGGCCGTTCGCACCGAATGACCAGGCGGCACCAAAAATCATGATCATGGCTGTTGCAGCTTTGCCACCAGCGACTGTGGACTCGGACATGGGCTCGCCCACTGTTGGCTTTCCGAGTGCGATGTAGACGGCGAGGTAGTACTGGCAGAAAGCACAGATCAAGGAAGAGATGATCCAAGGCCACTTCCGCCCAAACATGTCGATGAACCAGGTGAAGAAGATGATGGAACCTCCAGCTTTGATTATTCCGTAGATACCGGTCCAGAGAGTTACGTCGGACAATCCGATGGATGTAAAGATGGTTGGAGAGTAGTAGTTGATTGCAGCGGCACCACTCCAAGCTTGCCACATGAACATGAGGAATACCAAGAGGAATCTGTTTCGCATTCCTGGCATGGCTCCTTCGCGTGCTGCGGCTTTGATCGTTGTGAGGAAGCTAGCATGCGCCTCGCCATGTAGAAGTGCGGCACGCTCTTTCGCAATCTCATTTCGCACGTATTGAACATCCTGGGCAATGTATGGATGGTCTTCGGGTAGGTTACGGAAGTAGCTCCACGACTTCAAGGCCTCAGCCTCGCGACCGCGTTTCAGCAGCCAGGTAGGAGACTCCTTCAGAACCGGTATCATGAGAGCTAGCAGTCCAGCAGGGATGAGCTGAACAGCCATCGGCACTCTCCAAGCGATGGATTTCGATCGGTCCATATTGTGTACAATGCCGTAGTTGATCCAGAATCCGATAACGGCACCCGTTTGGTAGAAAGATTCGAAGAACCCAGTGAGGCGTCCACGAATAGCAGGAGGCGAGATCTCGGCGATGTAGATGGGCGACACAGCGGCTATTCCTCCTACACCCATGCCAGTGAAGAATCGGCCGGCGAGGACAAGACTCAATTGGTTCTTGGGGACTAAAGTGCACTATTAGTACTGGCACATGGATGAGGTTAATGAAGCATGCTTACCAGTGCACATGATCGCGCCAACGATGAAGATGGCATCGGAGATGATGACTGTCGCACGGCGACCAAGGAGCTCAAGGAATGGGTACATAAGCAGCGCTCCTACGAGTCCTCCAGCCGAATATATGGAGGTGATGTTGCTGGTGATCTCGTTCTTGTTCGATGCATTGATGCCAAAGTCTCGTTGGAAGGACTCCTGGGCAATGGTAGTGCCGATAAAGGCAGAGTCGTAACCATAAGCCAAAACGCCCATTGAGATCACGAGCGCGGCCATGTAGACCCTCCAGTTGTACTATAGACTACATTAGCACCTTATCATCTCACCATCGCTCAGCACAAGAACTTACAACTTCCGGAGGCGTTGGCCTGTCTTCGGGGGCGCGAGCAAAACCACCCATGATGACTATTCACCAGAACAAACAATGTTCAAGTTACCGGACGGGTGTTGAAGCTGCAAAGTTCTGCAGTAGTCTTGATGCCGATCCCAAACCTGGGGCTCCCACGTTCTTTTGAACCAAACGCGCTTCCCCACAAAACACCCAGGCCATTCCGGGACGGAGAAGCAGGTTGCCACATCCGACCACGACCTTCCCCAGTGGAGTCTCCAGAGATGGCGCACCCTCGTCGCGTGGGTTCGGTGGCGTGGTGTGGGAGCTCGTGGGCCTAGTGCAGCCGACACGCGAAGCTGGCGATGCGAGCGTCGGCAGCCCAACGTCACCGTCGCGGTCGTAGCCGACGGCGAATCGCGCGCCTTGAGAGCCGATGGAACATCCACACGTCTCCACGCCGAAGCGCGTCTTCTCGCATGCTCCATCGTACTACCGGAACGCGTCGCGCAGTCGTGGATGCCAAAATGCGGCGGTTTCGCTCTGCTGCAGAGATGTCCTCCATATTCAGTTCCCCTCTGTATCTGCTCATCTCTTGACATCCTCACAAAATGCCTTCCGCAAACGGCACAACAACATACTCCTTCCCACCAGGAATTCATGTCCCCTCATTGACCTGGTTCAAGAATGACACCACGCAAGAGATCGATTGGGATGTCCAAGAAAAGCATTTCGAGTTCTTGATTTCCAACGGCCTGCACGGCATCGTCATCGCAGGAACAAATGGCGAAGCAGCAACATTATCATCAGCTGAGAAGACGCAACTCGTCCAAACCGCTCGCAAGACGGCACAGCGCCTTGGTCGCGGAGACCTACCCATCACAATTGGAGGCGTAGCAGGCTGCACGCGCGACGCGATACAGCAGACCACCGAGGCAGAGGAAGCAGGCGCATCATACTACCTCGCACTGGTACCCTCCTACTTCCACTTCTCCATGAACCAAGATGCCATCGTAGCCTATTTCCAGGAACTAGCCGACGCATCCCCCGTCCCCATCGTCCTGTACAACTTCCCCAACGTCGTAGCCGGCCTCGACATCAACTCCGAGATGCTGGATATCCTCGGCAAGCACAAGAACATTGTAGCCGTCAAGCTCACGTGCGGAGGCATCGCAAAGGTTGCGAGGATTAGTGCTGCGTTCGACAAGTCGGAGTTTGTGGCGCTGGCCGGTCAGAGCGACTGGCTTGTACCCGCGCTGAGTGTGGGTGGAATCGGCACCATTACTGGTGTCGCGAACTTGTACCCCAAGGTATGTACTATCGCCAAAGTGTTGCGTGTATGGAAGCTAACAGATCAGTCCTGCATACACTTGTTCAATCTCTACCAATCAGGCAAGCACGACGAAGCATCAGCCCTCCAGATCAAGCTCTCGGTCACAGAATGGGGTTTCGGAAAGGGTGGCATCAATGGCACCAAGTACGTCGTTGCGCATAAGAGAGGATACCCGGAGAGCAGTGCGGACTGCCGTAGGCCTTACCCACGATACATAGATGAGGAGAAGAGGAAATGGGTTGTGAACCAGGTGTCAGGTCTTGATGAGCTGGAAGCATCGTTATAGAATGCTGCTTCGCAATGAAATATTGAGACGTTAAAGTGTTTCCCTTCGGGCATCTGCAGTTTTCGTGGCGCCGACAAAGCCCTTATCTCAATCGTTGTGTTGTCACCTCAAAACGCCCATTGCTCTCGAAGATCCCTCAAGACGCCATCCGTCCTCCACCCTATTAGTCTCTGCAACTGTTCCAGATACTCCACACAAGCCTGCTGCTCCCTTGGATCAATAATATAAGCTCCGCACGCACTCAAAATGTGACTACCCTGGAACATAGCATTACCACAATGACTATTACTCACACCATACCCTATGGTTATCCTCATATGTTTGCGAACAGCCGCGTCGGTAGATTTCCTAGCCCGAACACCTGCCAGCCCGACTAATGATGCATTAGGCGAGTATATCGTGAGCAGTATCTTGCAGAGATGGTAGTACTGTAGTCCGACTGCCACGATGCCCTGTGGACAGAGCAGTTCAGGCCAGCTTCCCTCAAACTTGTCGCCCGCATCGGGTTCGACGTGAAAGGCAGAGAAAGTCCAGGGCTTCGTGCGCTCCCATTCCTCGACTTCATCGTTCAATTCTTTCCATGTTTCGCGGCTGATGTTTTCGCTGCCATTGTTGGTGCCTCCGAAGACAGTTTGCAGGACGACGGCGAACAGGAATATGATGCGATTCGCCCAGCTTTCGTCGTCGAATTCGCTGAAGACAGCTGAGTGGCGGTAGTTGTCGAGGCTTAGGTTGAGGGGTTTTTGGGTTGTGAGGGAGACGTAGATGTGTTGGCGGAGAGAAACCCAGGATGCTGATTCGCGGAGGCCACCGTCTGCGGCGAAGGAGGAGATACTGTTTAGTATACGGGCGGTACCCTGTGATCATCATGTGGTCAGGAAAAATACACAGTCAAGCTCAAGGGCGAGAGAACGTACGAGGTGGTGGCAGTGTTCGTCGGCATCGCCCATCTCTTCGTGAAGCCGAAGCAGGATAACGGCTATGAGGAAGTTCTCATCCCAATGTGCCAGCGGGTCCTCAAGTGCTACGATTAGCGCCTGTAAGCACTGATCTACATAAAGCTGCGACACGTCTTCTACGGCCTTGCCCATCAGCCAGGAGTGTCTTGCAGCAACACCCAGTATGCCATTGAGAATGACGGGGAAGTGGGCTGCGCGTTTTGGTACCTCAGTAGCAAAGTGCCGCCGTGAGTCACACACATCGATCCACGAGGTGCAAAAGAAGAGGTAATGATGGAGGAGACGGGCTTCGTGTGCGTTGTTCACGGGCCACCTGAGTGTTGGCGCTGAGGAAGGACTGAATGCTGTGGAGTTATAAGGAGAGTGATTATTGTTGATCGATCCGAAAGGACTCTTCTTCGATAGACTCGGGGACTGTGACAGACGTTGAAGTGATCCGGGGCTTGCTTGCCAGTTTGTGTTCACTATTTGACTTATTGAAGACACGGCGCGAATGCTTTGCGGCGCACTATTACTGGTACAGGTCGTGATACCGATTAGAGACGGTGGGACCTGAGTGTTCAGGACCTCGTGGATGGAAGGCAACTCGCTAGTGTCGTTGAACTCCGAGGTTGGAAGGTCCACGAACGAGGTTATGTCACCGTACGTCGACGCCAGTTGGCTTTCGCTAGACACTCTGTTCAAATTTGAGTTTTGCCGGCGGGCTTTTGATGCAACGTCGAGAGTGTTGGGCGTGCTTTCGGGATTCGCTTCGCTTTCCGGCCCAGCTTCGTACTCTTCTTCGTCACCGCTGTCCTTGTTCGGCTCAACAAAGTGCACTACACCACGTTTCATCAGCGATTATCGCTATTTATGAATTGTTTTCTACGCACATGAGCTTGGAATATCAACCCACTGCTGTCCCACTTGGAACTCAAGGGACTGTTCAGCGGATCCTATGTCTTCGCCGGCGTTGAACTTGACCGCCGTAACAGGTCGGAAGCGAAAAGCATTGCCGCGAATGCATGGCTTTTTGCGCTCGGTGCAGTATTTGCATTTTTCCGAGTCACGCAGCTTCACGCCTATAAATTCCTACATTAAGCGTTTGGATGGCATTGGATTGTAAGAGCCCGTACATTTGATGTGACGCTCACGACAAGCTTTGCTGTTCAGGAATCAGCAAAGTTCTACATGCGGGCAATCCCGCGGCTTTGACTAACCATCCGCTTCTCTGTCTCATGGTGAGGTCGGAGGCCCGAGGACTGTGAACGATGGAGTTGCTACGTTGAGCCGGGAAATCGATCCCATCTTGTCGGTTTTCCTTTCGGGTCACTTACCCCGCCCGCTTCGCATGCAACGTCCTAAGTCTGGAAGCTTGCGGGGCATCTTCCGATGGAGGAAAGCTTGGAACGTAATGCGCAGTTTGATTGGTACTGGTCTTAGCCGGAAATGACAGGTATACGCGCATTGACCTGTAAATGGCAAGGCTTCCCGTATTCTCTCGCGCCGAGATCGTCCCTGGATACCTGCACAAAACTAACAGAATTGCGACTGACACTCGGCCGCATGTTTCTGGTGAGCTTCAACGTGCGTGTTGGAGCTTGACTGAACATTACACGATTGCGAAATGGTTTGATGATGCGAAATACTCCTGGCTGACCAAACGCACGTCGACTCTTCGCTTACCTTCATCCTGCCGTCGTTGCACTTCTTCCAACAGGTCTGCGGTAGCTTTTGCGTTGGTAGCGATGCTCTCGAGACTGCGAATGGCTTCAATGATCCATCTTCGTTCCTCCAAGTCGTCTTCTTCGCACCCCCACATCATCAGTGGCCACAAGACATTGACCGGCAGCGACTCGTCTGCCTGCGCCATCAGATGTGTCAGACGCTTTATGTTCATTATGGCATTTATAACATCCTTGGTTTTTGGGTACTGCACGTATGCAACGCGATGTAAGTGTATGAACGATGCGTAGTAGTTTGCGAGATAGGTCCGGAAACTCCGTGTGAGTGCGCCTGCTAAGTTTTTGGCTATGTGTTTTTCGGTGAGGTTTCCAGCAACCGCATGATCCATCAATGCTGGTCGCTGGCCGTAAAGTGCATGTAGATCCTTGGAGATCTGTGCTGCGATGGCCATCACTTCAGTCTCATCCTGAACCGTGCCGCGTGTACGACGCCACGGGTCAATGCGTGTGATGCGACCGGCGAAGGACTGCACCTTCTGATAGAACATGATACCGGGATGATATAACACATCAAACAGAATTTCTTCGATTTCGGTGTCCGACGTGTCCGGATCTGACCCAGCATTGGCCGCAGGCGACGCATCAAAGATGGTCTCGTCTGTGTCAGCCAAGAAGAGACCTTCTCCACCTGCTGTTGACACAGCGCGCGCGTCAAGTAGGCGCATCCATGAGATGATTCGACGTTCCGGTGCCGAGAAGGTGGTCTTGCTGACACTCTTTATAAGTGTATAGGCCTCGCGTAGGTTCGTGTGGGCTCGTGGCAGCATTTCCGTAAGAAGATCGGTATAGGTAAGCAGGAAAAGGGCAGCGAGCATGTGTCTGAGGTCACTGTCCTCGACTACTCGCGTCTTTGCTAGGCAATTCGCTACCTGTCTGGATGCGGTATCATACAAAGGCCTCCAGTCTGCCTTGGCCATGTCGTTGCCCAGCCCACTGCGCTGCATCTGCATCGCGGCGAAAGCCATGATGGCACTCTTGACGATGGGTGACTCTGCAGCCAGAGTGGCAAAGAATGCCCGGGTAGATGCCCATTTGGGACCAATTTCCACCGGTGTCAGGATGGGTGGCATGAGCATCTGGAGGAATGTGTGCAAGAGGTAATCTTCGTTCGGTCCATTCGACGCGCCCTCGGTAGAGAACGGCGAGGTCGAAGCTGGATCAGGCTGGTGAAGTCTACGCTCTGGCAGCTCATGCACTTCATTGCTTGCAGAAGACGTTACTCCCAGGGTCTGACTTGAAGATCTATGAGTCGGCCGGGACTGGTGGATGGACTGCGAAACCGGGTCCGAGTGTGTTGCTACGCTCGCGAAAGACCCGGTGTCAGTTGGCCATGAGCTGGGACTCAACAGCATAGCTTCGTCCCAGGTGCCCAAGCTCAATGGCCCAGATAGGTCAAAACCAAACCCGTACCCTTCCAAGGGTAGTGGACCAGAAAAGAAGGGCTGGTGCTGGCCAGTGTTGAAGGAATGGGATGGATTGGTAGTGCTACGAGCCGGCGTGCGGTTCCAAGTGCAATCGAGATTCAGTCTTTCGCAGTGTCCACATCTGGGCCTCTGCTCATTACATCGCACTTTCCGCCTCCTATGTCGATGAGCGTTGGTGGAGAGTAACGAAGAATTTCCGCGTACCTGCACGCATTGCAGCCGTTTTTTGACCGCGCAGGGCGAGGCTGGGCTGGCGAGGATTCAGACACGGGCGCCGAAGGCACCAAAGGTGGCTGAGTTGGTACTGGCGGCTGCGACATAAGCGATGATGGTTTCTCGATTCGCTCTCGATTCGAGATGGAGATGAATCTGATTGCGATGACTAGGGTATGTAGAACCGTTTATGTATGCTGCACAGCGGAGTAATAGTATGTGTGTGGGGGCCAATCAGCTCAGGCGCTATCTCGGTGTTTATGCGCGGGTGGAGCAAAGGAACGGTCGCGGCGCACGCCTGATCGAGATTTGCGCATCGTCACTGTGACACCTGGGCACTAAATACACTCAGTAATATGGGCTTCTCCGTTGCGATGCGGACTGTTTGCGATAACCTGTTGCATTTGACGATTTCCGCAGATCTATGAAGCTCCAAACACCTCTACTCTTACCTGGCCGATGTCCGCTTCCGTCGCCAAATTTTCACAGGCATCTCCCCTAGGATCCAGTTCATCGTCTCCAGCCGCTGAAGCTCCCAATTCGGACTACTCAGCGCAAAATCATACCGCCTCAACACACTCGCCAAAACCACAGTCTGCTCTAGGTACGAGATGTTGCGTCCGATGCATCCTCTTGCACCCGCCGAGAAGGCCAGGAAGTAGGGCTGCAAGGCCTTGCCTTCTTCACCCAACCAGCGCTCCGGTATAAACTTGTCGGCCTGCGGGAACACAGATTCCTGCCGATGCGCAACATATGCAGACATGGCGACGGAGACTCCGCCCGGAATGTAGTCACCCAGGATGTTGACGCCCTCGGCTGGCGTCTGTCGCGGGAGTCCATGGGGTGTTGGTGGGAAGAGCCGGAGCGATTCGTCGAGGCATGCACGGAGATATGGAAGGTGTTTTACCCTGTCATAAGCGACGACTCCATCGCCTTCCTCCTCATCGTCTTCCAGTGCCGAATCGATCTCTTGCACTAACTTCATCTTGATATCTGGGTGCTTGATCAATTGGTACATGACATTGGCCATCGCAATCGCTGTCGTAGCTGATCCGGCGTTCATCATGATGCTCACTTCCGCGATGATCTCGCCCCATTCCAGATTGTTTGGATGGCCGTTCTTGTCTTCCATCAGCGTTTGGAAGAAGTCGTCGAGCTTCTCCCCTGCCCTGTACCGCTCCAGGCGCTTGTGAGCGAGTTGAACTGGTACGCCCTCCCATTCGTTTGCATAGTCGCTCATGCGCTTGTAGAAGGGGATGACGTTCGAGAGTTTGTTGATGAGCGGATACCAATCGTATGGCCAGATCAACAATGACTGTTTCCGAGCTGTGTTGTAAAGTGCTGGTCTGAAATCACATTCATATGTTGAGCCGTCTGTCCTCCGTCCAGTAACCCTGTCGTGGCCCCGATCGAGGAATCCAAGCTTGTCGGAAAGTCCAATATCGGCGATAGCGTCTAGTGTGAAGAAGTTTGTCCACTTCCGATAGTCGAGATTCACATCCTCAGGCTTCGGTAGCTGTCCAGGAGGCAATGGTGAGGTGCAACACTCGTCAAAGTGCTTTAGTAGCTTCTGCGTCTTGTCGGCCACCTTGTGCTCCCAGCCCTCCAGATTCTTGATTGCATACGCAGAGCTCATCAACTTCCTCTTCCGCGCATGATCATGCTTGTCGATGGCATCGGCAAGATGGTAATGCGAGCCTGCAGTGACAACGTACGATCCGTCCTTGGTACAGGGAGTGTTATGGCCGTAGATGTCTTTCACGGCTCGAAGGTCGCCGTACGAGAGGAAGTTGGGGCCCACACGGATTACTGGATGCTTTCGATGTAGTTTCTCAAGGTAGGTGGACCGCGCTCCGCCGTGCGCAAGCACCATGAACGGGATCGAAGATATGCCCGAGAGCGGGTGCATGTTTGGGTAACGCCGAAGACCTGAGATGTCAGTCGATATTATTATTGTACTTGATGGCTGACATACCATTCACATCGCGGAAGTAAACGACTACAGGATAGATAACAAAGTAGAAAAGAGCGCACGCGCCTAGCGCAGCAGCATACGGAATGGAAATGACCGCTGTAGACATCTTGGATCGTAATCAACACAATAGCAACGTTGAAAACAATCTCATTAGCAGCTTTGCATGGTGATAGTATAGATTGTGCGATTGAGAGTTTACTTAAGTGCTCGTCGCGGTATCTCACTGCCCGTTGACGCAGCCGCAAAAGTGGACAACCGCATCCCAAGTTTACCAAGACGGGTATGCTTCGGAGAATGACGTCCTATTGCGGAATGCATTGCTACGACCGGTATGTGCGGGCTTGAAAAGTTGAATCGGGAACTACGTGTGGACACCAACTGACAGCTAAAGTGTGGGGTAACGCGGGGATGCCATAGTTTACTCGCGTCATGATCAGCACTGCCACGAGCGTTCACGCATCACAACGGACTACCGAAAGCGTTGCACTCAGAAATGTCTGGTCGTTATCGACAAATCAGGTCTGGCAGTCATGCCCGAGAACTATGGGTTGGTGCCAGTACCTGTACGGCTGTCATCAATGGCCCACGCGCTCTTGACTGATTGAAGGATACCATTTGCTTCTCCCTGGCTATATTGCCGCTTCAGCCTGTCAAACCTTTGTAGGCTACTTTGCTTCCTTCTGTTATCATGAATTCACTTAGTCTACCATTTGACATGTCAGAGTTGAGGTCACATCTCAATCCTCTTCTACAAGCACTCAGCACAACACCAGTGTTCAGCAGTTTAAAGCCCTCGACTGCAGCGGACGGACTAGCTGCATTTCTATTTCTTCTTACATCGCTCGGGTATATCACTCGTGGTCGCATTTGGGACAAGCCGGACCCGAACTACCATGTAAGGAGACTACTTCCACGCAACTTTGCATCCTTGATGTCGCAGCATTACTGACCATGCTGTTATTGTAGGTGTATTTTGAGAGACCACAGATCGCAGAAGGCTTTTCAGACGGGAAGACCACTTCTACGCGCGACGTCTGCCAACGCCTCGATGAGGGCGGCTATCATTGCGTCATCTTTTGGGGCTCACAGTCTGGTACATCGGAGCGCCTCGCCGAAAACTTGGGTCGAGAGTGCGGCGCGCGCTTTGGAGTAAATGCCTTGGTCGCGGACTTATCCGATTACGATGCCGAGAGTGTTGCGAGGATCCAGAACAAGTACTTCGCCATCTTCATCCTGAGCACATATGGCGAAGGCGATCCGAGCGATAACACTACCGGCCTTTGGGATTGGATCAAGCGGGTAGGCGACGACAACATTCGGCTTGAGAGCTTGCGATACCTGGCGTTCGGTCTCGGTAATAGCAACTACAAGTACTACAACAGGGTCCTCGATGTCGTCGCCGATGTCTTAGATGCTGCAGGCGCTACTGCGCTGATGCCACGACAGAGAGCCGACGATGCCAATGGTGGCACAGAGGAGGACTATCAAGCATGGAAAGATGATGTCTTCACTCTGCTTACTCAGATGGGGTTCGAAGAGAAGGCTGTCACTTACGAGCCGACGATGAGGGTTGATCTCGCCGCCGTGAGCCCTGGTCCCGAAGCAAATTCCGTCACATCGGTGCACCACCAACGATCTGCCTTGAACTCAGCCATAGTTCATTTGACCATCAAACACTCTCGCGAGTTGTTCGTGTCGGGAGATCGTAACTGTGTGCACTTGGAAGTGGATCTGGGCAATACGGACATCGTGTACAAGACTGGGGATCATATCGGCATCTGGCCTGTCAACCCTGAGGAGGAAGTCAACCGACTGCTCGACATACTCGGCTTGCAAGGCCGTAGACACCACTGCCTCACCGTAGCACCGAAGAGCGATTCCGACAAGCCAAAGATACCGTCGCCGTGCACGCTCGAGACAGCTTTCCGCAATCATCTGGAGGTTTGCGCGCCTGTGGCTCGGAAGGCTGTGCTCGAAGTTGCTCAGTTTGCGCCCACCCCTCAAGCCAGATCGAAGCTCCTCGACATTGCGCAGGACCGTGGGCGTTACGAGCGGTTCACGTCTTCTGCACACGTCACGTTCGCTCGGCTGCTCGAGCTTGCCAGCCCTGGTGCTGCGTGGACCTCGATACCGCTCGCCTTCGTTATCGATAACTTGCTGCCACTTCAGCCGAGATACTACTCCATCTCTTCGAGTTCCGTAACGTCTCCCCGGCGCATCGCGATCACCGCACTGGTAGTCAATAAGACGATCACGACTGAAGGCCAGTCGAGGACCACAATTCCTGGCCTGACGTCCAATTACCTCTTATCGGCATCCAATCTTCACCCGGCCGGAAATACGCCAATTCCCACCTATCACCACTCAGTCGGAAGTGGAGATGTCCAGGGCCAAACAATTCTCGCGCACGTGAGGAAGTCGAAGTTCAAGCTGCCCGTCACATCTTCGACTCAATTGATCATGGTGAGCGCTGGCACCGGCTTTGCTCCTTTCCGTGCGTTTCTTCAGGAGCGCGCCAAATTGCATGCGATTGGTAGGCCGATTGGCAAGATGTTGTTGTTCTTCGGATGCCGGAACCAGGAGGATTACATCTACCATGACGAGCTGGCAAAGATGCAGGAACAGCTCGGAGAGAAGCTAGAGATCGTTACGGCATTCTCGCGAATGCAAGGGCAGCGCAGGGTGTATGTGCAGGACCGGGTGGCCGAGCACGCTGGCAAGGTGCTGGACATGCTGGAAGGCGGGGCCAACATGTACATCTGCGGCAAGGCAAGCATGGCCCGGGAGGTGGATATGAGGCTGGAAGAAGCGGTCCAGGGTGCGCAGGGTAAGACCGAGGCCGACGTCAAAGCGTGGGCTGACGGGCTGAAGAAGAGGGGCAAATGGAAGGCGGATGTTTGGGGGTGATTTCGGTTGAGAGGTGTTTACCATAGCGCGTTCGTACGAAGGGAGGGCGACCCCACTTTTACCAATTTACCCCTGCCAAGCCAAGCAACACGGCCAAAGCCCATCCGCGCCCCAACGGCAGCTTGTGCGCCAGTTATCCCGCCACCTTTTGCTCACACCTCAAATTTTCATACCTCTCTTTGCATAGCAGTCAACAATGGATGTCGCTCTGGAACTCCTGGATCCTCTTGTCCTGGACAAAGCCTACGCATGGGCTCTCCCCTCGCCCGGCTTCAGCGTAGCCAATTCTTCGTTTTCAGACTTTTCGGCCGCTAGCACAGCGCCTGCGTCCCAATGGCCACGCGACAACATTTACCGTCAAATTCTATCGATTCTCGTCATTACTCAGCTCGGCGCAACTTCTCTCTACCTCTTTTTCAGCTCTCTGTCCTACTACACTGTCTTTGATCGCCGGCTCGAGTACCACCCACGCTTCTTGAAGAACCAAGTCTCCCAAGAGATCAAATCATCGCTCTTCGCCATCCCCTTCATCAACCTTTGTACTCTGCCTATTTTCCTCGCTGAAGTGCGCGGCCACAGCTTGATCTATACCAACACAAGCGAATATGGCTGGCCCTGGCTGGTGGCTTCAGCCGCTCTGTACATGGCTTTCAATGATTTTGCCATCTACTGGATTCATCGCCTAGAACATCACCCCAGCGTGTACAAGTACATCCACAAGCCACACCACAAATGGATTGGTAAGTGTCCCCAGTATCTTTCAGATGTCTTGCATTTTTGTCGCTCTAAATAGCAATGCTAATTTCAACAGTTCCTACACCATGGGCTGCGCTAGCGTTCCACCCGCTTGATGGGTTCGTTCAGTCATTGCCATACCAGTGAGTATTCCCTAGACCATTTCCCCAAAACCCCATTGCTAAATCTCAAAAGCATCTTTGTTTTCATCTGTCCAATGCAGAGACATCTGTACATGGTTCTCTTTGTTGCTGTCCAGATCTGGACAATCTTCATTCACGATGGCGATATGATTACCGGCCATTGGACAGAGAAGTGGCTCAACAGCCCCGCCCATCACACTTTGCATCACATGTACTTCACAGTCAACTACGGACAGTACTTCACATGGGCCGACACCTACTTCGGCTCTCACAGGGCACCACAGCCAGAGTTGGACCCTATTCACGATGCGCTCAAGGTTATGCGTGCGAAGGGCCTAGTGGATGAGCAGGGCAACCCCATCAAGCACGCCAAGAAAGAGTAGACGAGTCACGATTCCACTTCCTGGGGGAGTTTATGAGTTTTATAGATTTCTTTGAGGACAAGACGAGATATGGCAGATCATTGGTTAAAGACAGCCAATTAGCTTCTCAGATCCTCAATTTTTGGACCTGCGGGTCATTTCGGTATGATAGATCTCCTCGTTACAGCGAGAACCTTATAGCAATATCTAATGTTAATGTAATACCAAGAAGCGCTTGCTCATACCAACACTGTCATTGATGAATGATCATGCCGATCTGATGGTTTTCGAGTAGCATTATCAATCAGCGATTGCTTGAGCAGGAAAGACACTCAAACGCCCTGTGGCACGCTGAGTTACGGACGTGGAGAAGCTCTAGCTCCAATAGAAAAAGGCTGTTGCTTCCGCTACCCCGACTTTTTTCGTCACGTCACGTCGCATGATGTACGAATCCAACCAGTCTGTCAAAGGCCGCCTGGACTTCGGTAACCTTCTATCGGCTTTGTGGTATTTCCATAGGATGGGTCTGGCGATATCCATCCGATCTCAACCTCGGAATGTTGAAAACGGCAAGCCCGCAGGATACAGCCTCTTGACCCCGAGCCTTGGCGCCCAACGTAGAAGTCTATGCCGCAAACTTCCTATCCTCGACTATCCTAAGCCGCACGCGCGACCAGCGTTCTCGATCCGCCATGCCGTGTCAACCAATGTGCAGCATCCGATTGAGCTGTCAAGCGGTCCCAACACGTCGGTCTACCCTGTTCTCTAGGGCCCTCCCCCGCATTTTCCCATGCACCCCAACATTGCGAAGCGAAGAATGACGCATACCCGATAGGTTTGCGGAGACTTGCGAGCAGAAACCTGGGGAAAGCGTTGCCAGTATGGTGCGACGGATCCCAACGTGGCAATCCAGGTCAGCCTGCGAGAGCTCTTCGCATCGAGCTTGGTTGCGCGTCGTGCCGGCCATTGTCGGAGAGCGAATTTGAGGCTACACGAGTAGCATAAGTAGCACGCGATATCTCCTGAAGTATGGCTTGGAGTATCGCAAGCTCTCGAGCCTCGCCTGTCATCATTGCATTGTTGACTCTGATCACCACCTCTGTAATATCGTCCGAACTCCTCACCACTGCCTAATACAGGTCAATATGGCTCAAGACATGAAGAAGGTTGATATCTTCAACGAACGGTCTTCCAGCATCGACAAGATTGAAGATATCACGACTGCGCGCGAACATGCGGATCAAATCGCAAATCTCTCTGGCATCGAAGCTACAGCCGCTTCGAAGGCTGCTTGGCTAATATCCATGACTGTTTCTCTCGGTGGCCTCCTTTTCGGTGCGTAACTCTATTCCTAAGTTGAATTCTGAGATCCGACCTTGCTGACTTTGTCGAGGTTACGATACTGGCTACATCTCTTCGGTGCTCGTTACTATTGGCTCATCTCTCGGCCACGAACTCACGTCCTCCGAGCAGGAGCTCGTCACATCACTTACCTCTGGAGGTGCCCTCGTGGGAGCTGTCATAGCTGGTATGATTGCCGACAAATATGGTCGCAAGCTGCCAATCTTCTTGGCGTGCGGCGTCTTCGTTATCGGCACCATACTCCAGACGGCTGCGTATCACCTCCCACAGTTCGCTGTAGGCCGCTTCGTCGTAGGCCTGGGTGTCGGCTCAGCGGCTATGATTGTTCCTCTGTACATCTCAGAACTGGCGCCAGCCAAATATCGAGGCCGGATGATTGCCTTTAACAACATGAGCGTCACCTTCGGCCAGTTTCTTGCGTCATCCATTGGTGCCGGCTTCGCACAAGTCGGAGGCGCCAACTCGCAAGCCTGGAGAGCAACAGTTGGCATCGGTGCGGCACCCGCCATCCTCCTTGCCGGTCTCCTGACTCTCTGCCCCGAGTCTCCCCGCCAACTAGTCGCACACGGGAACGTAGATCAAGCCAGTATTGTCCTTACGCGCATCTACCCAACATCGACCGAAGAGCAGCGACGCGCGAAAATCATGAGCATTGAGATGAGCATCAACGAAGCCACACAGACTATGGTGGATGATTCGGTGTTCAAGACTCTGGCCCGTATCTTCACCACGGCATCCACTTTCCGTGCTGTGTTTACAGCATGCACGATCATGGCCATTTCACAACTGTCGGGCTTCAACACACTCATGTACTACTCAGCGACGCTCTTCAAGATTGTAGGCTTCAACAACGCAACCGCTGTCGCCATTACCGTTTCCGCCACGAACTTCATCTTCTCGCTCGTCAACCTTGTCATTGTCGACAAGTTCGGCCGCCGTCGCATTCTCCTGATAACAATTCTGGGGATGAGCGTCTGCCTGGTTATCGCCGCTGTCAGCTTCTCTTACATCCCGATTGATCTCCGCACATTGGCTGTTCAGAGCGAAGAGATTGGCTGGCCAGGTTATGTCCTTATTGCCACGATCATCATCTTCGTTGGCTTCTACTGTAAGTAACCTCACTATGCTGAAGTCTTTTTTGTCTTCTCTTCCGCTATCACTAGGCCAGTGCTAACTTCAATCAGCTAGTGGTGTGGCTACCGTGGCATGGATCGGGACCGAGCTGATTCCTATGGAGGTCAGAGCTGTTGGAACGATGTTGAATACGGTCACATGCTGGAGTACCAACATCATCATCGCCTCGACCTTCCTTTCCATGATGAAAGGCATCACCCCATCAGGGGCCTTCGGCTTCTACGCAGGCATCTGCTTCGTCGGCTGGCTATTCGTCATCTTCTGCTTCCCTGAAGTCAAGGGGATGCCACTTGAGGCCATCCGCGAAGTGTTCGAACACGGATTTGGCGTCAGATATGCGAGGAAGTGGCAGAAAGAGAACAGGGAGTTTGCCAAGATCAATGCAGGCAATTCACAAGCCTTTGGTCACTAATCAGAGGTTTTCATGTATGGATGACATGAGGCTGGCGAGTGGGTTCTTTTCATGTGGATATTTTAGTTGCGCTTGGTATGTTGCTTCTCGCGACGCGACGAATACATTGCTGTACTTCATCTTGCACAAGTACCAAGCACACACATAGCATGCATGCGGTGAAGTGATGAGATAACATTCGGTGTTGGTGTCAAGTCCCCTAACCAAGTACCACGGTTCCAACACCGGATCCCCCAGCCCGTAGCCCTACCAACCGGACCCCTTACCAGGCCAACATATCAACAAGACATGCAAAATACTTCTCCTTCCTACCCCTCCAGCCACCTCCGTCTAAACGCACAAGCAAAGTCGTCACGATGCGCAAAGCAAGCCTCATCGCCATCCTCGCAACCGCCATCACCAGCGTAACAGCCATCGACAAAATCGGCCGCTCATCAGACAAATGTTTCGCCTACGCCGTCACCGATGAGGCCTGGACAGAAAACAACATGAGAAGACGGCGGGTCGTATACGATACCACGAAGAGCATTCTGCATTACGATCAGACCATGTATAGCATTGGGTGGATGTGGTCAAACGAGAAGGAAGGTGTGTATCCTACCATATCCCATCGTTTGGAGATCAGCTGCTGACTGTTGGCATTCATAGCATGCAAAGCTCGTACGGTAGATACCGTCGTGTACTACAACGGCATCGTCGTTCCGGCAGGCGCATACGTTATCGACAGCAGCGAGATACTGAGTGAAGATGGGGATCGCGCGCATCAGTGTCTTTTGGATGTGTTCAGGACTACTTTGGGGAACAACCTGAACTGCACGGTATGATTTGGGTGTGGACTTCAGGTAGTGAGGAGGAAGGGATCGGCGTTGCATTTAGGGGGCTGGGGATTTGGAGTTGCATTTGCAGACTATTGAACGCGGAGGTGCATTTTGTATGGGATATGTTGCGCTTCGAGATAGAAGGACAAGCTTCTTCCTACGCTTCCCACCTCTTCGTGTTATCTCCACTCTTCACCTGCAAGTAGTTTCCAGCAATCGGGGCTTTGAGCCCAGCATCCACAATGAACTTTGGCCAGTCAATGCCGAACCTGCTGCTGACAGCCTGTTGATGCGCAGCCGGAACCGCGAAGTTTGCCGGCTGCTCATGCAGCAAGAATACGTAACGATGAGTTGGAGGCGCGCCAGCGGGTGGCGCAGGACCAAAGTACGACGAAGGTGTTGTGGCTGTCGTAGTGAGGACCGATGTGCCGTTCTGCTTGGTGCCGGAGGGCGTGTAATCTTGCAGGAGGGCATGCAGGACGGTTGATGCACGGCCGTTTTGGGTGACATCGATGTCTGAGCAGTGTCAGTGTGATGCGTTTTTGATAATGAGAAGGGGAAATACCGATCATTGCAAGCAGGTACTTTCCGCTAAGTGTTGTGTTGGTGAGACCAATGACAGGAGCCTTTGCCGTGGCTGTTCTACATGAGTATGGCACATCCTTCTTCACATATCGGGCTCATACTTGACTTCTTAACGATGAGACCGGGACTGATGTACTGTGTCCCGTAGTAGACATCCAGTGTTGCATTGGTGGCAGGAGTGAAACCCGAGGGCGTGGTCTGCGCGGTGGCCGACGCAGCGAGGACCAGCGAAGATACAATTGTCGTGAACTTCATTTTGACACGTTTTTAGTAGGAGTGATAGATGTCAGGGTCTCAGATGGTAGTTTTCTGAGAGCAGTCGACGAACAACATCATAAAGGCCCCACTGTGACATGATGTGGTCTGGCGCCTCCACTACAGCCATGCTATCGACATGCGGGTGCTCTGCAACATGTTGAGTACAGGCCAAGAGAAATTTAGAAAGGCAGGATGTTTATAGATGAGGCTTGAATCTAAGCGAATCTGATATGTTGCAGGCTGAAGGGGCCTTCATTCCGATCCCTGTCGCCCCCGCAAACTATACATACGTGTTGTCGGCACTTGACTTGAGTGTCTTTCTATCCGTCGCAACCAATTTTCCAGTGCTGAATCTTGGGATGAAGTCCTTCCTCGCTCTTGCTATAGGCTTGTTTGACATGGCTTTGGCGTGGTCACATGATAGAAGAACCCAACTTGATGTCCCAGGTCCGGGTACCCAATTATATCAGCTGCGGTCCTCATCGTACGTCTAGTCCTTTGAAATCTTCTATATTGGGTCGCTGACTATCGCACACAGCGACGATCCGTCCCTGGACAGCCAATGGGTGTCTCTGCCAGTCAGTTCTTTGGACATACGCACCTACGTGCTCAGCGACAGCCAGGATGCCGCTAGCAAGTTCTATCTCGTGAAGTACAATGCAACGAACACGTGGGAGCTTCATGTGGCCGAGGATGGGGATCGGCAGGTGGTGTTGCATAGTCGGAATCAGTCTAGCGAACTCCTATACATGAGCGATGTACTGCGTCCGGGTTCGACCGACGTGCTTGAGGGAGAATTGGCAGAGTGGGGGGTCTTCATCTTGGATAACAACGTCCTTGATGTTAGAGATGGAAGTGCGCTGACGGAAAGGTCTTTCGTAGCTGCGCACCCGGAAGCTGAAGGTGGTGTGTATGAGATTGCGTTGTATGATGGTGAGTGCTTTCCTTCGAGCGGCCGGGCTTTGATAATGACACGGTTCAGGACAAGGCACTGCTTCCTTGAGGACGCTGACTGGTATCGAACTGAACTTTGTGAGGCTTCCAAGGATTTGAAATTGTACATAGTAAACTCAAGTAAGGTGACATGGTCCAAGGCAGCAAGTGCCCAGGTGGTTCTGGCTGTTGGTGTTGTTTGTCTGTGCGGCTATCGATAGCGACTTCCCAAAAATCCAACTCCAATCTTGGCATCCCACCAACGCCGCTCCCATTGTCGACAATCCACCAGCCCCGCCCCTGCGCCCGCCGCCTACACACTGCCCCGATACCAGTCTCTGCTATTCTCACTATGCCGGGCGCCAAGACCACGCTGCTCATCGAGGGCACCTTCGAGGAGCTTACCGACGAGTTCGCACAATACATCGACAGCCTCAAAAAATCCCAGGGCGATGAGAGCGCCAACCTCCAGGGCGAGAGCGCGGACCTGCTCAAGGAGAACAAGAAGGACGATGTGCTCAAGAAGCTCGTCGTCGGCAGCCAGGCGCTGAACCAGGCGCCCGAGAAGGGTACGGCTCCAGCAATGACTCAAGGGGTCCTTCTGATGGAGAAAACACCGGGCTAACAATGAGTGCGCAGAGTTTATTGCGGCCTACAACCTGCTCATCCACCTCGTAAACCAGTCGCCAAATGTCTCCATCTTCATCCCCAAGATGTGCCAGAACCTGAGCACGCCCATCTCCTCGTCGCCTCTGAACGGTGGTGGTCTTGCGCTCTCCATCCTCAGCACCATCTTCAACACCACCCAGCCGGACAGCGAGACGCGCTACCACGTGCTCCTTGCCATTCTCCGTGTCATTCGCGCCACATCAAACTTCGAGACACTGCGACCACAACTCAAGCAGCTCGACAGCTGGATAGCCGCATGGAAGACCGGGGAGGAGGATTCGCGCAAGCTCTACCTTGCTGTGAGCGACGTCGCATCGGACGCAAGCGAGGAGGAGCAGGCATACACATATCTGCTACGCGCACTCAGGACATTCCCTTCAGAGCAGGCTTCGTCCCCAGAGGCTCGCGAGCTCTCTCTTCGCGCCCTCAAGTCGGCCCTCACACACCCGACCCACTTCGATTTCCAAGATCTCACCGATCTCGACTCGATCCAGGCCCTCCGTAACTCCGACCCCATATACTTCCAGCTCCTTGAAATCTTCAACTCCGATCTCCTGGATGACTACAACGACTTCAAGGACGAGCACGATGGCTGGGTTGAGGAGTCCGGCCTTGACGCCGGTGCCTTGAACCGCAAGATGCGCCTCCTCACTCTTGCGTCCATGGCTGCTTCAGCGGGCCAAGCTAGGTCGCTACCTTACGAGAGGATCGCAAAGGCACTACAAGTACCATCCGAAGACGTCGAGATGTGGGTCATTGACGTGATCCGCGCTGGTCTCGTCGAGGGCAAGCTCAGCCAGCTCAACCAGACCTTCCTGATCCACCGCTCAACATACCGCGTCTTCGGCGACAACCAGTGGAGAGAGGTAGCCTCAAGGTTAGATTTGTGGCGAAACAGTCTGCAGGGTGTTCTGCAGGTCATCCAGCAGGAGAAGCAGAGGTTCGCGCAGGAGAAGGAGGAGGAAGCAAACAAGGCCGACCAAAAGGCCGATATGGCGTCGCGGTTCGGCGGAAGGGGCGGACAGAGGAAGCAGCAGAGGGCCATTGATGACGATATGGACTAAGTGGTTACGTCGTCTTGGTGCGCGTTTCTTTCTTTCAAAAGGGGTCGGCTTGGGACGGATGCATTATGAGGCTTTTCAGGTTCATGAACAGCAGCCCTCGAGCTGCATGATAGACAATGCAATTCAGATATATTGATTCTTGGGCGTCTCCCTATAGACTATGAAGCCTGTGTCTGCACAAAGGTGATGTTGATGGGCTTCACGCCACGCTCCTTGAGCTTCTCCACAACGTCCCGGTAAACTTGGTCAGGCTCCTGCTCTGCGTTGATCTTGACAACCCTATCCTGGGACTCGAATTCATTGACCACGGGCATGCTTGTCTCCACGAATGTCCTGAAGCGCTTCTTGATACTCTCGAGGTTGTCGTCAGCGCGTCCTGATGTCTCGCCGCGGACGAGGAGTCGCTTCTCCATGACAGCTTCGGAGCACTCGAAGAAGATGGTGAACTTGGAAGGGCAGACGGAGCGCTCGAAAGCGTGGGCCTGGTCGAGTTTGCGCGGGAAGCCTATCATGTTAGACCGTGGACTGGAAAGTAGCTGCATGGGTCATCGTACCATCAATCAGGAACAGTTTTCCGTGGTTCTCTCCGCTCTCCATGCTGGCCTCCATTGCGTTCTCCAACAGCTGAACGGTAACCTCCATGGGCACGATAGTGCCTTCCTTGATGTACGTCTTGATCATCTCGCCGAACTCGCTGCCCTCGCGGTTCTGCTCTTCGCGCAGCAAATCACCAGCAGAGAGATGCTTGAAGCCATAGTCACTGACGAGCTTCGTACATTGCGTACCCTTTCCGGCACCGGGGCCACCAAGGACGAAAAGGACGGTCACTTCGTCGCTGGACCAGCGGGGAGACTCGCGCGAGCCCGCGGCAGTCTTTTCAATGGCAGGCATCTTTCTAGTGGGGATGTGAAGGCTTCACTTGTCCTTTGCCGCTGGGGGAATGGCCCTGAATAGGTCCTTTTGGTTGGTATCCCTCGCCTTTTCGCTGATCAATTATCGCGTTGAACAGGTATGTGCCTAGTCCCAATATCGCGAGGATGGGCCAGACTTTGAGTGGGGATTTCGAGGGAGGTGTTCGGATGTGTGTCGGAGGCTGCAGAGGTTGAGATAAGAGGTCAGTGTATGCGTCGCATATATTTTGTGTGATCTCTACTCACTTCGTTCGGTCCGGTTGGTTCGCCGGGTTGACGGAGGCGAGATGCGTTTATCCTGGAGGAGGAGAAGGCGCGAGCTGCAAGAAATTGAGGCTGGCGAAGGAGGATACGTTGGCGCGAGATTAGCGAAGACATGATGGTTAACATGGCGGTATGCAGCAGGGGCGACTGTCGTGGCTGCCCGCAGTTGCTCTGATCACTAGCCCAAACGCGACTAGCGTCCACGTACGATATCAGGGCCCAGGCACCCAGGCTCCACCTCCAATGTTCCATGGTTCCAATACAGACACAGACCACCACCAGCTCGGTGGCATCTTGATATTTGCTAACAAACATTTCCGGCTAATTCACTAGCACAGCAACACATTGTCTTACAAGCTTCCAAGCTTGTCAGCCCGGCGGTCATGACTGGTACCAGTCTCTTCTCCCGCGCTCACAAGCCGAGAGGGTCTCCGCCCAAGAAGATGCGCGGCTTCCTCGCCTTACCCGGTGAGATCAGAAACCAAATATACGGCTACTACTTCGACTCGGAGCGTCGCTGTGAGATCGCCAGCAAAGGATCCAAATTCACGCAGCGGAAACCACAGACTGTCAAGTTGTCATCAAATGTAATCGCTACAAAGAGCACGACTCCTGCGCCTGATCCTGAGATAAGCGCGACTCCTCCTGTCGTGATTCGCTTCTCGAGATCACTTGGCAAATACAACGCTGTTCAGGGCCTGCGAACGAACTGGCCGGACTCGCTATGTGCGCTAAATCTTGTTTGCAAGCAAGTCTATGCAGAGACAGCGAAGTTGCTCTACCAAAGCACAGTTTTTGTCTTCGACGCGCCAAAGCGGATGACAAACTTCTTCAAATATGCCTCGTCCATCCACTTGGGAAGCATCACCAGGTTGCATCTCCACTACAGCACTTATGGAAATCCAAACAAGACCGTGGACGTGGTTTGGCAAGAGAAGCATCATCAAAGTTGGTAAGTATGGTTGCGATAGTGACAGACTTGGACGTTGTCCGGTATGCTACATGCAGAAGTAACTAACGCCATGTTCACTTTCAGGCAGCGAGCTTGCGAGGCCGCCTCGAAGAAGCTTACTGGCTTACGCGAACTTGAGGTCTGTGTAGAGCTTCACCATGGCCCTCGAAAGATCAGCCTGCGCGAGAAATGGATGAGACCTCTGCTTCAGTTCCGTCGCCTAGCGTCCCCAAAGAAAGCCGCGCGCGGGACCGTGGAGCCACCACCGCTTGATCAGCGACAGCCAGGTCTTCTGATCGTCAAGGTCAAGTTTCGGCATCTTTACGCCAATTATGCGTCGTATGCTGGTCTCCAAGGACTGGACCGGGCAAAAAGGGAGTTGTATCTGCTCTTTGGCCAGGCTATCAGTCTGGCGATCACAGGGTCGACAGAAGAAGCGGCTCTGTCTGGGTTCAGAGAAGCGTATGAGGGGAGGCATGCACAATATCAACCCTATCTCCCATCCTCTTGGGCGGGTCCATAAGATTCCCGAAAACATGGCCGTGCTGGGTGTTGAGAACGTCGGTCGAAGAAAAGTTTGGGGTACTGAACAGATATTCCGAGGGACCCGATGAGGGCACTCTATGCGCCACTTGGTATTGCATAAGAGCATCATGCTCATGCATGTGAAGGCATCAAATATGCTCAGACCATATTACTGGATATAGATTGATGGTCTTCATTGACATTCACTAAATTCTATGGTCTACGCAATGTCCATCCTCTAAGTGATCGCAAATTTCCACTGCCATGTAGTCCGGCAAAACGTGACTCTCAGATCTAACTACAAATCACCCAGCTCAAGCACTCGGGTTCTGCTTAGTAGCCTCATCATCAACTTGCGCCTTATTCGCAGCAATCTCCTCTTCAACCTCAGGCGGGAAGTCACCAGGTACGATACCAAAGACACCAACGTCACTACGACCCATACCGCCACCCTTCTTCTCCGTCTCCTCGCTCTCCTTCAACACAAAGAACCCCGGGTTCTTCTTCATCTCCTCGTCGTCGAATTCAAACACACGCCAGTCGGCATTGAAGAACATGCGGTTGCATACACCTGTGCGCAGGAAACCCGAATGCGAGACAACAGCAATGACTTTCTCGGGGCGGGAGTAGAGGTCCTTGAGACATCTCTGTCCACGAGCTAGGATAGCCTTTTCGGTGAAAGCATATGGGTTCTTGGATCCACCGGTGGTCTTGTCTGGGAACGAAGGGTCTACGACGGAGAAGTCGTACTGAGGGAATTCCTTGGAGATCTCATCGATGGGTGTTCCAGTGTCACACGGCTTGTCTGCGTTTTCTTGCCAGTTCGCGTCGGGGATTACTGCAGTGCATATCAGTATTAGTCACATATACATAATGTGTCTTGCTCAGTGACATTGCTCTTACCCTTGGTGCCTTTCTTGATAAGCCAGTCCAGCCCGATAGTGGCAGTCTGGAGCGTCCGCCTTTGAGCGCTGACAACGATGAGCTCAACTTCATTGCCGATCTTGCTCTCTTTCAGACTCTCATGTAGCTCGCGACATTGCTGCTCGCCCAGCTCAGTAAGTGGAGGGTCCCTGATAGACCAGTCGCTGGTGGCATTGTGTTGTGCCTGAGCGTGGCGAATGAGTATGAGAGTTGGCGGCATGATAATATATTACAATTGGATAAGAAGAGTGTATTTGGATGGTGGGATAGACGCGTGACGTAAGATACTTTGGATGGAATTGTTGAATGGTTTTCAAAATCGGATTGCAGGGTGACGCGCTAGTGGGGCGGATGTACCTGCATGGCGAATCTGGCATCGTCGATGACGCAGTCAACTGTCAATCCAGAATTGGCAGGAGCGACGAAGCAAGCTTGAGAAGCGGGCCGAACAAGAAGATGATAGTGCTAGTGCTTGACTTTCGTAAATGTTGTTCATTGATCGTGAAAGGCAGTGAGAGCCGCTCGTTATGCATGTAGACCGTCTACGCGGTGTCATGCAGTCGTCGTCTACTCTTCCATTTTCTCTTCCTCCTCGTCATCATCGTCGTCTCCCTCCAGCGCCTTCTTTGCCAGCTTCTCAGCCTCTTCTCGGATGTCCTTGGGCACTTCCTCGTGCCTGCCCTTAGTAGGACCGTCGAGACTGCTAATCCATGTCATCTCAAGCTCAAACTCCTTGTCCTTGTTGTCATCGTGTGCGACGTAGATGATGCGTGCTGCCTCCTTGACACCCTCCTCTAGTGATAGATTTCCCTCGGAGAGGTTGAGTTTCTCGAGCTCTGACTTGGCGACCTGGCGGCCCTTGCCTGTAGCGGCACCGTAGTAGCCCTGCACACGTTAGTTGTTGGACATGTTTAGGTTACAGAGGTCTCCATACCCAGTATAGACCGCTGGGCTCAATCATGTAGAGCGATGGCCCACCATGCTTTGCGCCTTCTTTCTTGCCTCCCGAGCCAACAGTAGGCCCTGAACCAACTTGGCCATCTACCGGTAGCTCGGCCTCGGAGTCCCAGCCTGCAAGGATGGCGGTTATACCGAAAGGACGGACACTCGAGTAGAGGGTATACGCTTGGGCATAGCTTCCCATGCGGTCGGCGAGAGACGATGAGGGGATGGGTGCCTTGTAAAGCTGCCGCCATTGGGCTGCCTCGTCGCGGGCGCGGGAGACGAAGTGGCGACCATCGGGGAGGAGACCGGAAGACACAATGCCCATGTTGCGGTCCACAGTTGCTATCCGCTTGTTCGCGCCGGGCTTGAGCAACTTGCTGCTGACGAGCTTCTCCAGAGCGAGTACGACGCCATCCTTGCACTTGATGCCAACCGCTGTGCCACCGTTTTCTACTGCCTTGACCGCGTATTCGACCTGGAAGTTTCGACCATCGGGCGAGAAGACCGAGTTGGACAGGTCGTAACCTGTACCTATTGACGTCTACGCCATAGTTAGATCGACTGGGGTGCTTCAGCTGTTACGGTGGGGTCTTTACCATGGTGGGCGGTGTGGAGACTGAGAAGGGCGCTTTGTGTGTTCCGGGCGATCAAATGGACCGCAGATTCTAGGGAAGCAATTACGGGATTGTCAAAGGTTGGCAGTCGTGTGTCTCGGTGTTGATGAATCTAGGCAATGGTGTATCTGCGCAAGCTCCAGGTAGCTCACTAGCGCGCGTGCGTGCCAAGGCCGACACCTAGAGGCATCAACCTGCGTACGTGAGCAGCAACTCGCGAGCATTGCAACTCTCGGTCCTCCTTGCTTCGTCTGGAACTGTTGGTGCGATCCGCCTCCTCGTTGCTGGCGCTACTGGTGTGTTCGCTGCCTGCTGTCCCGGCTTCTTCCGTCTGGGCCTCCAATTGCCCGCACCTCACATCCAAAAGTGCATACGCCCATACACATTTGATGAGTTGTCGTCCCAAATCGACCACTATTTGCAAGCTCTCAAGACACATCATTGGCTACCAGCAGACTAGCCGGACAGGTTGGGTTTCAGCTTCGTCACTAATTGGATGTGGGCGACAAAATTATCAGAATCATCCCGCCTACACGCATGACCCCGACAGCACGCTATACTCAACGGTACATAAAGAACCACCATCACGCTGCTGCTAATTTTCTTCTTGCCCCCTCTTCACTGCTGACTTGGTCAAAGTATATTTGAATACCTTTCCGTTTGTTCTTGACTCACAAAGGCACCCTTTGTCGTCCCCCGCCGATTGTCGTCAGCGCCCAACGCAAGCGCGGACAAGTACGATTCCAAGTTTCCATATACTAGCCAACGGCGAATTCTGAGCTCGAGTCTACAAGGTCTTTCAATGATATAGTCCATCACTATATACGCCTTTGTCGACTCCCCGCCTAATACAATACTTGAACCTCCGTTTTCCAGAACTTGCCCCTCATCCGCTTGCTGTTGAGACCCTAGAGGACATGCAGCCCATGCTCCTGCACCACTGCGACTGCACTCACGACACACCCATCTCATTCAGTCCTTACGCCTTTTCTCAGAACATTTCTTGCGCAAACGTAAGCTCGTTTGTCTTCGGCGCTGGTAAACACTAACGTTACGTCATAGTGCGGCACAATATCTACGGGCATCAACGTTCAGGGGAAAGCAGCAGAAGACGCAAACATGCAACAAGATGAACTTACTCGGCTGTTCTCAGCCAACATGAACTTGTCTCAAGGCAACCCACAGCCCATGCAACCACAGATGCAACAGGAACAACCAGCGCAACAACAGCAACAGCAGGAAGAGGCTCCCAAGCAGATCGTCTACGCTTCTCAACACTACACTCATTCATATCATGTACCTACCCGCAGTACCTCCGAGCCAGCCTTGAAGACACACATCGAATCTTCGGACCTCGCTGCCGTACTTTTGAGGAACAGTATTGATCCTTCTCTTCTGTTCCCTTCCCAGATCGATCTCTTCCAGAATGCAGACGACGATCAGCGGCTACGTCTCCTCGAGCTCTGGCGTATATCTCCTCCATCAGGTCGTCAAGGACATCCAGCAGGCGTGGATTACAACATGTCCCGACAGCTCTACGATTGGCCACCTACCAGTCTCGCACAGGAGGAAGCCATGGCCAAGCTGAGATATGAGAGACAACAGGCGGAGTCCGCCCAGCAAGAGGCTATTCAGCAGCACCAGCAGCAGTTGGATCAGAGCATGGCGGCAGCAAGCGCTGAACCATACATGGCATCAGGCTACGAGATGATGGCTAGACGCGAATACGAAGAGTCATGCAGAGGCGAGAATGCGTTGAAGGAGTCGACCAAGTACAACCAGGCCACCGATCCAGTCTACAACAACACTGGCAGCAACGGCCTTTGGCAGAAGAATGTGGGCAGTGTAGCTGACATGGAGAACACTTACGGAGCATACGCATATGCACGAGAGTATGGGCTGCAGGGTGGTTATGGCGACGAGGAGATGGTCATGTGAAGCGTCCTCTCGTTATGCCGGGCCTCGAGGATAGCTCAGGATGGATTGTTAAGCGTGTGCATGCATATGTGCATATCGAATTTCCTATATTATACCCAGAACTAGTTGTACACACGAACAGTAACGTGGGAGGTCTGTCAAGGATGAGATAGTTCAGTCAGTAGGATACCCAGACATCACTACTTTTTGATACACCAATCGAGCCATGTTTAAACCTCGTTACATGGAAGATGAGAACAGTGTCCATGATATCGTACATTTGAGCGGGATACTCTATTTCTTCGCCTTTCCACTGGGCCACTTCTTCCAACCTCTTCCGTGTCCCTTCTGCTTCCATTCCTGGATCAAAGCTGGCATGTTTAACATGGCCTGTCTCCTCATCTCCAAGCGTCCCTTCAGTGTTCGCTCCCAAAGCTTTCCCTTGACCTTCTGTCCCTCGCCCGTGCCCTTGACTTGCAATCCTCTTTCTACCCGCCGCCTTTCCTTCTCGCCAGGCTTCTTCACAGTCCATGGCAGTAGGTCGACGACACCATGCTCCGAGGCAAGCTTAACAAGATCGGCTTGTTTCCGTAGACCATACGCGGGGGAGTGCCACCGTCCGGTTGCGAAGTTCTTGTGTGGGAGGAATGGATTTGGGTAGGGCAGGTCGTGTGCTTCTGGTGGTATGTTCGAATTTGAGGGCGCATTTGCGGGTCTCGCGATGGCCTCTGGCGCGGATGTCTCGGTCACGGAGGCATTGGGGTTGGTTGGTGGGGTTGTCGATATTGTGCTTGGGGTTGCGTGTGAAGTCGGTGATGCGAGTTGAGATGAGAGACTGGGAAAGAGCGATGGTGGCGGGTACTTTTGGAAGAAGCGCAGTAAGCGCGGGGGCAGCGACTTTGCGATTTCGACAGACGTTTGGGCGCTCATGGTGGGTATCTCGTGGGTTGCGATCGGTGCGGGCGTGTCTGTTGGTGCATCTCAAAAGTTCGGTGCCAAGAAGGCGGTTTCGAGCTAGGTACGAGTGTCCAGGGCGGCCCGGGGAGCTCGCGCCTCCGCGTAACACTGTGAGCTGCCTGCCCAGGTGAGTACATCACAAGCACCCACAACACCACCGTTTCCCACATACACCGGAGAGCTCTACGTCCTCCTCTGTTACTGTAGTTGCCAATCGAGGGTCATTCCGCATCACATACACAGCCATGGTAAGCTGCCCGCAGTCAACTTGTAGTCCATAGCTAATCGCAACAGTCGTCACCATTCTCAATAAGTACGCCTCCACCGAGACCACCCCGCATGCTCTTCTAATAACTTGAATAGACGGTGGCGCCTGCGTGGCCATGGTGGGCAAGGACTGCGTAGCCATCGCATGCGACCTGCGTCTCGGCATGCAAGCCCTCACCGTGTCCAACAACTTCCCCAAGATCTTCCAGTACGGCGACGTTTTTCTAGGTCTGACCGGCCTCGCCACCGACGTATCCACCGTATCAGACCTGTTCCGCTACAAGGTCAACATGTACCGCCTCCGCGAAGAGCGCAACATCAGCCCCCAGACCATGGCGAACCTCGTCAGCTCAAGTCTGTACGAGAAGCGCTTCGGACCGTACTTTATCAGCCCCGTAATCGCCGGTATCAACCAGACAAGCGGGAAGCCCTTCATCTGCGGCTTCGACAGTATTGGATGCATCGACTTTGCGAAGGACTTCATTGTTAGCGGAACAGCCAGCGATCAGCTGTTCGGTACATGTGAGGGACTGTGGGAGCCTGATCTAGTGGGTTGTATCAATACGTGGTATTGGGCTAGGCTAACATCATGATAGGGCCCCGAGGACCTCTTCGAGACAATCTCACAGGCGCTGCTCAACGCTGTCGACCGAGACGCGCTTTCAGGCTGGGGCGCACACGTATACATCATTGAGAAGGACAAGGTCACAAAGCGGTTACTCAAGGGCAGGCAGGATTGAGGTGTTGTATGGCACGTGGTGGCATATAATCATGTTTATGAGCTATGAGGAATGCTACAGGCGCTGCCGGGGGTCTGCCTCCAGGCTGTGACAGGATAATGGGAACTACCAAACTATCTTATGACACGTACGCGGAAGCACCCCAAATACGCCAATCTGAACAGTAGACGGCTAGACTTGGCCTCTGAATCAAAGTATCACCAAGTCCACATACAATCATCCATGGTACAGCTCCTTCCTCGGGCTTGGAAGCCCGAAGGTAACAGTACCCAACATCGGACTACCGGTTGGACTGGCTCTACCCTTGCGTATCAAGATCTACCTAGTGTGTGACACTGTTCCAAGGTGGTTCCCAGGTATCATCTAAGGAACCACATCATGCAGTGGGGTCAGGGTACTATCGATAGCAGCCACGCACGTGATCTGGTGTTGCCTTAGCGTACATGCACCTTATAGTTCGCGCGAATCCTCCTCCGCAAGTCCACGAACCGTGACCCCCGCGAAACGAAGATGACTGCGGCCGTTCCGCCCCCAGCTGCTCGCAAGCAGCCACCGAGTATCGACGACATCCTCAAGGCCAAGCGCGAGAAAGAAGCGGCTGCCGCAAAGCCCAAGTTCATACCGAAGGCCGAGAGAGAGCGCATCGCGCTTGAGAAGCGACAGAAAGAAGTTGAAGAGGCGCAAAAAAGGCGAGAGGCTTCCAACGGAGACAGCGACGCATGGAGACATTCGCAAGACAACAACCGCACAAATGGCCACAACAGCCACAACGGCTCGTCCTCATTCGTACCCACGGGGCCGCGCTCGATGCGCGATGCGCCGACTGGACCATCGTCCATGCGAAACGATCGCAGAAATGGAGACATGGCGCCTCCTCCACCGCCGGACAAGAAGGGCAACAAGCGCCCTGCTGACGACACCGAGGCGGCATTGATAAGGCAAAGATACATGGGCGCGGAACAAAATCAGTCGACGTTCTCGGCCAAGAAGAAGCGCAAGAGGACGACGGAAAAGAAGTTCAACTTCGAGTGGAACGAGGAGGAGGACACGAGCCACGATTACAATCCCATCTACCAGCAGAAAGCTGAAGCAAGCTTCTTTGGGCGCGGCCGACTAGGTGGCTTCTCTGAGGAAGTCACCAGCGCAGCGACAAAGAAGATGATCGATGCGATTATCGAGCGAGACCCGGAACATGGCAGAGAACGAGCTGAGCAGCTACTTGAAATGGAGCGACGGCGGAAAGACAGGGGCGGTCGCGCACAGTTGGACATGCACTGGAGCAAGAAGAAGCTGGAGAACATGCGAGAGCGCGATTGGCGCATCTTCAAGGAAGACTTCAGCATTGCTACCAAAGGAGGCGCAATACCGAACCCTATGCGCAACTGGGGTGAGTCCGGGCTTCCGGAGAAGCTCTTGCGCATCGTGGACGAGGTCGGCTACTTTGAGCCCTCACCTATTCAACGTGCGGCTATACCTATTGCTCTGCAGTGTCGCGACCTAATCGGAGTCGCTGCAACGGGTTCGGGTAAAACCGCCTCCTTCGTCCTGCCACTGCTTGCCTACATCTCACAACTACCTCCTCTCGACGCGTTCAACCGACACGATGGCCCGTATGCCCTCGTCCTCGCACCAACTCGCGAACTTGCTCAGCAGATCGAAGTGGAGACTCGCAAGTTCGCATTACCACTAGGTTTCAAGACGGCTGTCCTCATCGGTGGTCACTCCATCGAGGAACAGTCGTTCCAGATGCGTGACGGAGCCGAGATTATCATTGCCACGCCCGGTCGTCTGGTTGACTGCATTGAGCGTCGAGTCCTTGTTCTTAGCCAATGCACTTATGTCATCATGGACGAAGCTGACAGGATGATTGACATGGGTTTCGAAGAGCCCGTTAATAAGATTCTCGACGCTCTACCTGTCAACAACGAGAAGCCTGATAGCGAAATTGCTGAAGACCCCACTGCCATGAAAGCAGGAATGTACCGTCAAACCATGATGTACACAGCTACTATGCCGCCAGCTGTAGAGAGAATCGCGAAAAAGTATACACGTCGTCCTGCCATCGTTACAATCGGTAACCAGGGCGAGGCTTCCGACACTGTCGAGCAGCGTGTCGAGTTCGTCCAGGGAGAGGAGAAGCGGAAGAGGCGTCTCCAAGAAATCTTGAATACGCGCGAATTCGCCCCACCGATCATCGTCTTTGTCAACATCAAAAAGAATTGCGATGCGATCGCTCGCGACATCAAACATATGGGCTTCGCATCAGCTACAATCCACGGTGGAAAGACCCAGGATCAGCGTGAGGCTGCTCTTGCATCCCTCAAGAATGGGCAGATCCAGGTGCTCGTCGCCACAGACGTGCTCGGTCGTGGTATTGACATTCCAGATGTTTCCCTGGTTGTCAACTTCAACATGCCACCTAGCATCGAAACATACACGCATCGTATCGGTCGTACTGGTCGTTTGGGAGCGGACTCTGACAAGCCCGGTGTTGCAATCACTTTCTGGGGTAACGAAGATGCGGATGTGCTATACGATCTTAAGCAGATTCTCATGAAGAGTGAGATAAGTAAGGTACCTGAAGACTTGAAGAAACATGAGTCGGCGCAGCAAAAGGGCAAGAAGAGCATGGGCAAAAACATCACTTAATGAATTGTAGGACCAGCATCCATGAGGATGAAGATAGGGAAGTAGTCGATTACATAGCTCTCCGTTCTTACCACAGAGAAGCACGGTGCAAGCCGCAATAGGAAGCAATAAAGCACAGTCGTCATAATTTTCCGAGACATGGGCAAACTGCCAACTGCCATGGCAGATGGCCTAATGCGCGACTCGGTAGTGCCGATCTACCCCGGACTGCCTGCACTCCTAAGCTGCAACCCGTTAGCAAGTGGAGAAAGGCAGCGTCACTCGGACGCCCTGTCCTGTTGGTTTGCAATGCAAGCCGCGCGTGGTCAATTAGTGCACGCGCACCGTTGACGCTCGTCCACGGAAAATCCCCGCCTCGATAGAAATAAGCCCTTACTCGATGTCGCTTCCTACCGGCCCGTTTCTCCTGTCATTTCTGTCGCCCTGCTGTGCGTTACGGTACCCGTCTCCTCTTCGAACTGATGGCGTCGCAATTCTGCCTCTTTGTGCCTGGTTCGTTGTTGCACGGAGGAGCTGCGTTTTGACCAGTTTGAGACGGAAGGCTCGGAATGGCGTCGCTCTCTGTCAACCTTGCTTCTAGCGTCACATCGTCTGTTTTCGCGGCGGAGTCGACACCGGCGCTGGGGACACTCGAGTCCGCCGGCGCTGGAATCACTGGAGGTAAGTTTCTAGCTGTGTCTGAGCAACGCGATTGTCCTGTACTGATGCCTTTGTAGGCTACACCGGCGATTCTCTTCCCCTTAAGATCATCATCGCGTTTCTGCTCGGTCTTTCGCTCTACAACGCTATCGAACTCATTGTTCTCGCTTTCGTCACTTTCCAGCGCTACCATGGCTTGTACTTCTGGTCGCTCGTCATCAGCGCATTCGGCATCATACCATACTCGCTGGGCTTCATCATCAAGTTCTTCCGCTTGTTGGACCCTGCGGCAAATGCTGGATATGTCGGCGTCGTCTTACTCACGCTTGGCTGGTATCCCATGATCACTGGTGAGTTCAGTCAACGCTGGAGGTCCCCAGCATGCGGCTACTAACAACGTCTAGGGCAATCAGTCGTTCTATGGTCGCGTCTCCATCTCGTTACGAACTCGCGCCGAGTCCTTCGCTGGACTCTCTACATGATTATCGTCAATGGCGTACTGCTCCACTCAGTTACGACCGTCCTGACCTTCGGTTCCAATTCGAACTCGCTTTCCGATGCTACGCTGCGTCGCTTCGTCCGCGGATACTCGATAATGGAGAAAGTGCAGATGGTGTGCTTCTTTGTGCAAGAAACCATCCTGTCCATAGTATACATCAAGGAGACGGTACGACTACTGAAACTCTCGGAAACGGTACAAGACGACGTACGCAGTTTCGACGACAGCGCTGGAAACCAATCCCACGGGCACCTCAAGAACACAAACGTTCGAAAGACAATGTACCAGCTCCTCACCATCAACGTACTAATCATTGCCATGGACATCGCCCTGCTCAGCGTCGAATTCGCCAATCTGTACCTCATCGAAACCACCCTGAAAGGCGTCGTATACTCCATCAAACTCAAGCTCGAATTCGCCGTCCTAGGCAAACTCATCCAACTCGTGCGCGTCCGAGCCGAATCCGATCAGAGCATGAACAACGCCTACGCACGCGGTAACAGCTTCGAACGCCGGAATACCCTGACACTGGAAAAGACACAAAGTGGTACAGCGAGTGTGGGCGCATCAGCGAGACTCAACGGCAGCCTGCTCACGCACGATTTTGGCGGATCGCAATACCCCGACTTTGTAGATCCCCGACGCATCAGCCCGAACGTTACGCATGCGGAACCGGCGAATGGCGAGACTGGGTGGGAGACGCGAGGGCAGCAAGAAGATCAGGATAAGTGGAGGAGGCGGGTTAGAGTCAAGCGGGGGAGCTGGATCGATGAAGAGATGGACAAGCATAACATTGGGTGAAGTGGCAGTCTATACCTGACGGGTTGACATGCGGATCTCGGCTTGCGTACGAACAGTTCTCTGCCCGTTTCATCCCGGACCAAGTGAACTTCGCGCCGTTATGCCGTATGCCCAGATATGGGTAGGACAACACGACAAGATCTCCGCCGTTTCATCGATATCGAAGTGGATGACTTGCAGTGTTCACAACACGAGACTATCCTTATGGATCCTCTGTCCTCAGTACGACGATCTCTCAACAGATCCGGTACATCTCGACGTCTCACTCAGCAACCTTCATGCTGTGTATCGCAGCCTGTTCGTATCATTCCCGGACGTCGGAAAACTGCCTCCAACATAGTTGCGGGTGACAATACTGCAAGCTCCGCTCAATGGCACCTGCATAACGGTATTACCGAAGGAAACGTCTGCATACAGTAGCTGGACCCAAGGCGAGGCACTGGAAGCAGATCTCCACGATGCCTATTATCAGAGTCTGGAGACGATGGCAATTGGAACGGGATTTTTATGTGGGGTCATCAAACTCTGTGTGTACACGCTCTATCCAGGACTGAGCTTGAGTTTCAAGCCTCGTGCTTGGAAGACACACTGCGTAGACTTAGCGTAATTCATGGGTACTCTTTAATATGTAGTATCTAGTAGATAGAATCTCCATCATATATACAAATAAGAAATAGCATGTTCTAATTACCTTACAGTTACGCAGTTTCTCTTTTAGAATAGATGATAGCAACAACCTAAGACAAAGCACCTTCCTCGTAAGTTGAAAGTCTCGCGTGAGTGAGGTCTCTTCTTTGCCCAAATGCTACCTGCTTTCCCTTTTTGGATATTACGTTTTCCACTTTGTACCATAGACCTTGTCTGCTAGAGAACCCGACGAGAGCCGAATATCTCAGGCCATCTATATGTATAGGCTGCAAACTACATCTTATGTCCTAGGTGTAGTATACCACCTAATGCCTGCTGTCTGCGGTAAAGTCACGCATCTCACTGACACATCCATTTGGTGCCAAAGGCTACCAAGGATTATCAGCCAAAGAGGAACTAGGGAAAGCTGTCGGGACAATGACAATTGTGGTGCTGAACTAACAAAAGACACGGCCCGACTTAGAGACAACTAGACAGTATTGTCTCGATAAAAGAAGCTCGTGTCTACCTTCAGTTGCGCAAAAGATATACTGCAAGAGCTATAGGGGTTTTAGTATGCTTGACTTTACACCGACAGACTTTGACTTCACGTATTTTCTTTTATCGTGCAAAACACCAAAGCATGAGATGCAGCACTCGAATAGTTAAAGACCTTAGAAGTTAGTCTCAGAAAGACAAGATTGCATTACCAGTACACTAGAGAACGTTGTTAATAACAAAAGAATGCGCCTTTGACTCAGACTAGGACCTGACCTTGGTTGCGAGCTGGTCATTGAGATGGTACTTCTTAGCTTCACGCCTTGGTTCAATTTGTTGCTGCACACTACCTACCGCGACGACGGGTGTACCTAGGTATGAGCATGAATGAAGAACATAGTCAAGCGGCACCAACTCCAGCGGATCGTCAGGATGCGGGTTCTATACCCACCTACAGAAGATGATCAATTGAAATCACGTAGAAGTCTACATTGCGGGAAGATTTTGCAGTTGGTGCGTTGAACACCCACGTAGCCTCCAGGGCACCACATAGCCTTCAGGTCACGTGTCCAGTTTGTGCATTGAATGAGATGCTTCAACTTCAAGTGCGAAAGATAGCTAGGCAACAGTCCATTACAAAGTTGCTCAGCCTGCTTCGTACTGTGGTTGAGCGTGGTCGAATGTGGAGCCGAGCGAACGGTGCGGCCAATATTAGGGGAAAAGGGCGCACACACCTGGTTGACTCAGAGGATGTTTGAGTGTAACACGTGATTGGAAAATGGCAGAGTGTAGATACGTGGTATGGATACTATTGCTAATGGACAAGAGAATGATCGAATCACAAATCGGGTGTTGCTATGTACCTACGCGAGTGCGCGTCCCACATCACCTGGGCAACCTAATAAGAAAAGATATCCTGAAGCCTAGGTTAACGTTAGTCACCTACTTTGCAGGTTTCTGTCTTGATGTAGTCTGCAAACATACAGATTATGCGCTACCTATACAAGTGCGCGTCCCCTGTTAACCTGACGTCGACGTTAGTCATCCACTTTGCGCGTTCTTGTCTTGATGTAGTCCGCATAACCTAAGAAAAACTGAACAGCCTGGAGCCTACGTTGACGTTAGTCGCCCACTTTGCGGGTTTTGTCTTGATGTAGTCCGCAGACGTTTTCGTCTATGAGGTCGTCCCATGGGTGAGGTAGCGCCGGAGACTAACGCCGATCATGGCTGAGACCCGCAGCTGTGGTCCCCCTCACCTGCGTGGCCCTATAGGAATATTCCCGTTTCAATCCTACTCGATGACTACCTAGGTACATGAGGCTTTTTCGCATTGAGTTGTCATTAATGAAGGCGATTTGATGACTGTTTGCAAGGGTAATGTCACCATACTGAACCATGGTTGTAGTGGTGAGTCTGTAGGTAGCGTTGGCCCGTGGCGCACTTCCGCATCGCCTAAATCTTGGGAGAGTATATAGTTTGTGCACGCCCGTCCGTTAATCTTACCCATAACATCTCTCACCCACATCCAATCAACACCAAGATACTCAACCTCACAACGCCAAAATGTCCTACAACAACTACTCGAGGACTAGCACTGGCCGCCCAGAGCCAATTCAGCAACAGCAGACCATGGCGAAGCCCACCAGGAAATATGACTTGGTTGTTGAACAACAACCGATCCGAGCCCGCATGTGCGGCTTTGGTGACAAGGATCGAAGGCCGATCACACCCCCGCCCTGCGTCCGCTTGGTCGTCTACGACACCCACACGGGACAAGAGGTCCCCTTCAACGACATCGACAGCACGTACTTCGTGCTCATGGTCGACCTCTACGACGCGCAGGGAGTCAATGCCGTCAACCTAGTGAGACACAGTAGCGCGGCGCCGACCGTGTCGATATCAAGTAGTACTACCACCTCTTACCCTCCGCCGCCCGAGCGAACACACCACATGTTCACAGCCCAAGTTCAGTACGACTCCCGCGGTGGTATGCCACAGCAGCACATGGTCCAGTACGGTGGAAACCCCGTTCCAGGGCCTCAGGGATACTGGCAGGCCCAACCACCGGGCTACCCCATGCCGCAAAACATGTACGGGCAGCCCCCGGTGCAAATGACAAACACAATGATTCCCGCAACACCCATGGGATCAAACCACACCCGCAATCTCATTGGCATGAACGCTGTCAATGCATGCCGCCTCCAAGATCTCGACCAAAAACCCGGCTTTTGGTTCGTACTACAGGATCTGAGTGTGCGCACCGAGGGTACATTCCGGCTGAAGCTCAGCCTTTTCGACATTGGCTCCAACGACGGCACCAACGGCACGATTCACATGAACGACGGCAGCAAAGGTAAAGGCCCTTGCCTTGTCTCCAACTTCACCGAGCCCTTCACTGTCTACTCCGCCAAGAAGTTCCCCGGTGTCATTGAAAGCACCAAGCTCAGCAAGTGCTTTGCGCAGCAGGGTATCAAGATCCCCATTCGCAAAGATGGCCCCAAGGTGCCTAACCAGGCTGAATTTGATGAGGATGCGTGAGAGCTGGTCAGAGGCATACGAGTTGACGGTATGGTCGTTGGCAGGTTACGGATTATGGATGCATGTTCTGGGTTGGCGTTTTGGAATTTTGGCGTTGTTGGGGTTTTCTATCAATACGTTGTGGGCGGTTTTCTGTAGGAATCGCAAATGGACAAATCACTAGTTTACACATTCTCGTTACTACTGCTGATGTGAATGTTCTGTCAGATGAAGTGATGTATAGTGCACCCTGATGGTATACACGGTGTTCTCGGTTGACGATACACAGCCTACAACACATTGATACCTTCAGGCTATGTTATCAATGAACCCACCTTATGCAAGGAAGAAAGTTTACAGGTGCATTGAAGTCTACATCACTTCAACAACGAACAATGACGAAACACCAAGGCAATGTAGACTTCTGGATTATTTGCTTAGATCGGGTGCTCTACATTCTACCCGCTAACCCCACTGGAAGAGTGTCTGCTTTTTGCCCTTGTTGCCCTTCTTCTTCCCTGCCGCTCCTGCATCCTCCAAAGCCGGTGTTGACGTACCGCTATTCGTGCCGGACGGGCCAGCCCAAGGGTTACTCACTGGAGTGTTGCGTCCGCTGTTGTCGCGTCGTAGACCATGGCCAGTGTAGCCAGGACTGAAGATTGTGCTGGTGGGTTTCGCTGCTGCGGGGAGAGCTGGGAAGGCGTCTGCGGCAGCAGGCTTCTTGTTCACGTTTGTTGATGATGCGACTCGTGATGGCATGGGCGAGGGGCGCGCGCTCGTTGCGGCAGATGAGGCCCAAGGCGTTTGTCCGGGCTTCGCACCGACACGACCCGAAGGTGCTGGCAAAGCTGGGAATGGGTTGCTCGACGATGCGTTTGACCAACTGGCTTGCTGGTTGGCTGTGGATCGAGATGATTGCGCTGTTGAGCTCTTCAGCTTCAGTACCCGCGAACCTCCTCGCGCAGTCGATCCCCCGTTCAAGCCTGTCGCAGAGCCAGGTAATGATGGATAGTCCTCGTTGATAGCCTTCCAATCATTCCAAGCCTTCAATAGAGCTTCACGCTTCCCTGGCATCTCAAAGATGTCCGCCAATTCTTTGATCAGCTTCCCCATCTCCTTCGAGTTGGCGTCGAATAGCGCAAAGAACCCGTCGATGAGCTGTGGCGCGGATACCTTGGAGTTGCGATAGGCCGATACCGCGGCTCTGAACTCTTGCAGCTTGATCTCGCTACCCCGAAGCATGTTTGTGGCCCGTTCCGTAACTGCGTTGTGACGCAACAGTCTAGCCTGGTCCTGGGGCGTCTGTGGAACTGGGTTGGGTGGTTGTGTGTCCATGCTTAGTTGAGCGACGCCATTTGTGATATTGTTGGCAGCCGCTGGGGTTGGGCGTGACGCAGTAACGGTAGGAGGCTCTGAGGCGCTTGGAGGCGGTCTAGCAGCGAACGCCTCGCCTGGAGTTGGTGCAGAGAGCTGGCCCCCAAAAGTTCTTCCAGTCACCGAGTGAGTGTTCTGAGCCTCCCTCTGCCGCTGGTAAGCAAGCTCTGCTCTGCTCAAGGGCTGCGCAGACGACGCAGGCACTGGCTCAGCGTTCGGATCCCGTCCGCGCCCACGGCCTCTGCCGCCCTCGCGTCTGCGCTCGTCTCGCCTGTTGTTACCCTGACCTTGCTCGTGAGGCGCCCTAATTTGGAAGCCAGACATGTCGACTCTCCGGGCATCCCGTAAAGCGTCCTTGGAAAGACCGTTGGGATGCACCTCCAACTGGTGCGCCTTGAGGTCCATCTCAGAATCGAACACGACGAACTTCTTCTCTAGACACTCTCGGTCTGGGCAAAGGAAATGGTCTTTCCGAAAGTGCACCTCGAGCGAATCGTAGTTGACGTAGTATTGTTGTTTCCTGCTTCCTCCCTCCCGGCGGTCGCAAATGTGGCAGCGCTCGTGCTTGTCTCTGCAATGGGTGTACAGTTCGTCGTCGCCGTAGAAACGCTGGTTGCAGAAACCGCACTCCGGGTGCCCTTTGAATCCGCTTTGATCTATCGCTCCAGGATTATCGTCGCCAAACTTCTGGTGCCGTCGTAGCTCGGCCATCGTGAATAGGACGTGCTCGTGGGTAAAGACCTTTTTGTTCCGCGTACAGAGGTCACTTTATAATGTTAGCCAGTATCATTTGTTCAGAACTGCAGAGTACACACCACATGACTTTTCCATGCGCCGTCTTGACGTGACGATGTAGGTCTGGCCAACCTAGACAGGCTACATCGCACTCGCCGTCGGGGCAGTTGTACTGTAACAGCAGTCGCGCGTCTTCAAACACGCCAGAGTTCTCAAAGTGTATGCCCAGGGTATCGTCGGATTTGAAAAACTCAGCGGTGGAGAAGTCCTCGTAGTTCTTCTCGGCGTCGTCTGTAAGGATAACGTGGTCCGACTCGGTTCGACAATGTGCACAGGCCTTTGTTTTATACAACGCCCGCATTCGGATGGAGCAGATGTGACATGTGCGGTGGTTGCAAGGAGCGACGGCTGTGTGCTGAACGGGCGAGGCGCAAATGAAGCAGACTTCGGCATCGTCGTCTTCGTTGTCCGACTGCTGGAGGTTGGGCTTGACGAGAGTCGGTGGGGCGTGTCCGCTCTCTTCTGTGTCTATGGCAGGCGCCTTGCCCTTCTCCGGCGCGTGTCCACCGCGAGTGCCCGCGCTGTCTCTGTTGCCGCGACCTCGCCCGCGGTTCTGGAAGCCGCCCCGTCCACGGCCTCGCCCTCCGAATTTCTCGTGGCCATCTTCTCCACCGTGTGCACCTCTGCCGCGCCCACGCCCTCTTCCCCCTCTCCGTTGCGGGCTTGCAGGAATTTGCGGGGTTTCTGAGGCGCCTGTCGAGGCCATCGCGGGGTATTGTTGCTGGTCTAGGGGGTCAGTGTAGAGGATTGGTGGTATGGACGGTTCCAGACAGTTGTGCGAAAGTGAATGGTCAGGCAGAGGCAGGCGGGCGAGGCCTCTTTGTACGGTAGGCCTTTGTCGGTAGTTTGGCGAAAGCTACTTGCGATGACGCCCTTCACAAGCGAAAGATGTTAACCCTGGAGATGGCCCATGCTCAAACATGACTCAAGCACTGCCAGACCGAACATGGCGCAGCAGTCACTCGAATGAGTCGAAATGATTGTACATACACTATATTGTCTGTATGGCCGTAATTATGCCTTACCGCTACGCGTGCACACACACGTTGTAACCTACTCTATGGCTACTCCGTGAACACATTCCACAGACTTCCCCAGTTTCACAATTCACGTAAGCCCAGTTCCTCCTCATCAAACTCATCCTGATAGAAGGACCTCAGTATCTCCAGATATTCGTACCCTCCACTGCCACCACACATAGTCTGCTTAAGCCAGCCCTGCATGGCGTAAATCTGGTCGGTAAACTTCTCAGCGTCAAGATGAGCCTGCTGAGTTTCGGCGGCTTTCTTCTCCATCTCGACGGGGTCTTGTTCACTGTACGCGGCTAGCTCAGTCCTGAGCTTCTCGAGGTCTCTGGTGAGGTCGGTATGCTTCGTAATCAGTGTCTTGCGGTCGCCACCTGCGAGTGATGAGCATGAGTGCAAAGCATGGTAGATTGGTAATTACCTGTCTCCATGAGCATCTCCTCGTCATCAGCGCGAGCTGCACCTGCATCATCCACCTTCGCCTGAAGTTCAGCTACAGTAGCGGTGGCCTTGTCGAACTCCTCTTGGGCCTTCTTGACAGCAGCATCTTTGGCTTTCTTTTCGTCGGCTGGGAAGCTCCAGTACCAGTTGCCGCTACCAATCTTCTCGACGCGAATCTTGTTGTCGTCTGAGAGTGCTTGGAGGTAGTCCTTGACCTGCATGCCGTTGATGGAAGAGACTTGTGGCAGCGTCTTTTCGAGGTCCTTGATGCTATGAGCCTGCGCCGTCTTATGGAACCAGGCAAGAATAGATGCCGCCTTCTGCGGGTTGGGCTGAGTTTTGGGTGCCTGCTAGTGTGAGTGAGTGCGCGAGTGGGAATCATGTCTGAACTGACCATTTTCGCCCGACTAAGAAGACAAATGCTTTTGCAGCGGAAGTGAAGTAGCAATGAAGACCGAGAAGCGATGGCTGTGGCGATCGTGTTAAGACTAAGGTCGCGAGATTTGAGCACGCTTTTGATCGCGTCTTCTCCCGCTTGAAGGAAGGCACGCTAGGCTCCCGGCTGTGGTAGGAGGCAGGCACGACCTCAGCCCAGCTAGAACCTCGATCGCATCAACACTATTGGCACTCATCTACGACACCCGGTAATCTCCTTTCTGCAGTAGAACTTGAACATTACGGCGTGAAGATCAGAGGTGTGCGTTCAAACGGGCCTACAAGGCGGTGATACACATGGCATCATCTTTGACCCATCAAGTCCTCCTTGCGAATCTTTTGGCTCCAGGTCGAAATGAAAACTTTTCACTCCTGAACTTCGCCATTCCACGTATTGTGATACTCAATCCAGATCCTCTTCAAAGTCGTCCGACTCTTCTGAGTCATCAAACGACGACGTCGACGACTCATCGGACGAAACCCACGTCACATGCTTCCCTGTCTTCTTTTCAACCGGCTGCTTCTCTTTATCAACACTTGGCTGCTCCTTCTCTTTACCAGTACCCTGTTTCTGCGCACCACTCTTCGTCGCCCTCTTCGCCTTCTTCAGACTCGTGAGAATCTCATGTTCATGTTCCTCAGCTGCTTCGGTAAAGGCCAAATCTCCTGTCTCACCCAGTGCATCGCGCGCCGTTTCTTCCATCAGGATGCACAGAGCAATGAGCGCGGTTTCGTTCAGGCCTCTCCACGTCCTCCGCATAAGCTTGCGCGAGAAGCGGCGGCGTCGTCCAGTTTTGACCCACAGCCTCTCGATGTAGGCTTTCATTGCGGTGGCCAGATCTCCGCTGGGCAGCTTTTGGTCTGGAGGTAACTTGTTGTGAGCGGGATAATAGTCATCTTCCTCGTATCGGATGGGCGCATTCTTTCGCTTGAAGAGTACCTCGTCTGGCCGAAGTGGTTTCCTGGATGCCTTGGGATCAGAGATGTTGTGAATCAGACCAGTTCGGGCGACTCTGCCTAGATATCTTTAGATCAACTGTCTTGATGATGAACTTGGGCGTCTCTTACGTTTGACGGCATCGTAGACGGTGGATCGGCGCTTGCGAAATTTCGTGCGTTTAATCTTGAGTTTTTTCTTGACAGCAGCCATGCAAGATAGCTCTAGAATGTTTATCGTTGTTTTTGTGCTAAGGTAAGGCGGAGTGCAAAGGTACGCGGCTCGCTTGCAAGGATTGAGCGCCCGTTGGTGAATGTGTTGCGACTGCAGATCCCTGTCGCGTGTGGACGCCAGGCTACAACGTCATAACCTTGGAACCCTCTGCGCCTTCCAAGGTTCTTCTTTCCCTCGCTCCAACACACACGAAGCATGTAGTCGCATATGAACGCCCAACACGTGCTCGACCGCGCGTACGGCTTCATTCCCAACCATGTCCTCAAGCGCGCCTATGCCTCCCGTCTTATCTACGCGCTGCAACCGTCTTCCGCCGTGACCTTCAGTCAGCACCTACCGGCTCCCGACAACCCACGCGAGCGCATACCGGCGCATGTATCCGGAGTAAACGCGCTGACAATCGACAAGTTCGAAGGACGGTATCTGCTTTCTGGAGGTGCCGACAGCTCCATCGCGGTATGGGATCTCGAGGCGCAGACCACGGCAACCGAGGCGGGAGAGACACATCTGCCTTTGACGGCGGTGAACAAGACGAGCGAAGAGCACAAGCTGGGCATTACGCAGATACAATTCTATCCCTTCGATTCTCTGGCCTTCCTCACGTCCTCGTACGATCACACCGTCAAGCTCTACTCCAGCGAAACACTTGCGACGTCAGCGTCTTTCGATCTCGACTCGGTCGTGTACAACATCGCCCTGTCGCCTATCGCATCGCACCTTCTCGTCGCATGCGCCACCCAACACCCCAACGTCCGTCTCGTCGATCTGCGTTCCGGCGCAACCACACACAGTCTAGCGGGCCACTCTGGCGCAATCCTCTCCACAGCATGGAGCCCTGTGCGCGAACACATTCTCGCGAGCGGAGCTACAGACGGCAGTGTACGCTTCTGGGATGTACGCCGCAGCGTCGGTGAGCTGGGCGTACTGGATCTCGAGGACTCAGTCGGCATACTAGGGAAGCCCGCGTCGTTTACACGCAACGCTACCAACGCACAAGCGCACAGAGACGCCGTGAACGGGCTCGTCTGGACAGAAGACGGCAAACACCTAGTCTCCTGCGGCCACGATGCGCGAATGCGCGTCTGGGACACGGATACCGGCGCCAATACCCTCGCAAACTTCGGCCCCATGGTCAAGAACTCTGGGCTTGCGCCGCGTATCCCCGTACTTGCACCCACGCAGAACCTCCAGCCAGGTGCCGATCTCATGTTCTACCCCAACGGGCATGAGATACTTAGCTACGAGCTCTTTGACGGCAAGCTGATCCGCCGTCTGCGCCGCTCACAGCAGCCCCAGACGAACAATCCACCTAGTACGTCTGGTGCAACAGCAAAGGGACAACGCAATATCAAGGATAGAATCACAAGTCTAGCGTGGCGGCCACATCATGTAGAGATGTATTCTGCGCATGCCGATGGCAGTATAGCGGCATGGACGCCGCGAACAGAAGAAGACGCTGAAGCAGACGAGGATGAGCAATTGGAGCGGGAAGAGAAGGAAGTGGATAAGAAAAGGAAGAGAGGCGTGCTAGATGAGATATACCAAGGGTTGACCAAGAAGCAGATTACATTTGGCAACATGGGCTTTTAGCCAACCGATAGTAATATTGACAAGATGAATTGAATCGAATCGCTCAGACTGTTATATTACAACACATGCTACCCGCTGCGTCTCTTCATATGCCCATTACATGTCCTCATAACAGTGCAATAAATGCCTTCATACAGCAATCACCGTCTATCTCTTCATCTATTCCAGTGTCTATCCAGATCCAAAATGCGGTAACCTAGCCGGAACAAATGGCTCTTCACCAACTCCCCATCTTTCGTCTTCCTCTCTCACCTCGTCTTTAATAGACAATGGTCGATTCGGCGTAACAGCCTTACTCGAGTAATCGCTCTCATCCACATAGAACGCACTACTATCCGGCATCGTCTGCGTATCTACGAAACTCGGGAAAGGAATCGCATCGCTCTGGTCCATCGACGGCGCAGTCTCGCCAACGGGCGTGCGTACAAGCGGAGATACAGTCGAGTCTACTGTTGTCATAAGTCGCGCTGGCGACGCAGAACGAGGCGTACTAGATTTGGTCGAGAGAGGTTGATCGGGCGCTAGACCGCGCTTGACGGCGAGTTGTTGCGCTTCCTGCCGTTTGCGACTGACTTCCCTCTCCTCTTCTAAACGAAGACGTTCTTCTTCTTTCGAGAGTTCGTCGAGCGTGGGGGGAACTTGTTCGATTGTTTCGGAGACGGAGCGCGCGGAGAGGGGCGGTTTGTCCGAGTTGCTTGTGTTGCGGGAGGAGAGCGTGCGCGTGGATACGCGGGATGCGGAGGGGCGCTTGCTCTTGCTTGAGCGGGCTTTGTTGCTGCTGGGCGTGTCTTCGTTCCATTGGCCCGTTGTGCGGCGCTCGAGGGCGATGGTGAATTCGTCATCGAGTGGCACGGCGTCTTCCAGCTCGTCCTCGCTCGGGAAGATGTCGCCTCGCGAGCTGAGGGAGTCGGTTGTGTGGCCCGATGTGTGCGTGTTGCTTCGCTGTCGGCGGTGGCCTTTGTTCTCGGGCCCGTCGAGCGCATCCTCGTCGCTGTCCTCTATCAGTGGCTCTTCCTCCTCACGGTTTCTTCGTGTTGCGCCTGGGTGCTCTATGAGGTCTGCGGCCGAGGGCTTGTATCGCAGTCCTCTGCCGCCAATCTTGAAAGGCAACCGTCCCAAGAAGCCAAAGTACGAGGAACTCGGGATGAGAGTCGGGTCCTGGGCGCCATCTCGTGGCAGCGTCGTGCTTTTCCGGCGCGGTGTATTATATCTCGGGTCGCGATTTCGCTGTCCATAACTCATGCCGCTCTGTCGACCAGGCTGCGTAGTTGCGCCATAATTGGAGGCGCCGCCGAGGAAGCGGTCGAGGTTGTCGCTGCCCCAGCCCAGCAGGCCGTCGTTCTCATCGTCCTCCCAGTCGTCGTAGAAGTCGAAGCTGACTTCTGCCCGGCCTCGTGACCGCCCGCGATTGCGCCGGCGGTCGTTGTGCGCTGGGAAGCATGGCGCCGTGCACGCGTTGACGCATTGGGTTATCGACGAGAAGCACGGATTAACATAGCGCTGCGTGAAGCCGTAGATGTTCTCCTGCGCCGATTCGTTTGCGTGCTCGAGGTTCTCTGTGATCTGATGGAGCGTGCGATTCCACCGCGGGTCGCTGCGACGGTACATGGTGACGATGACGACGACGGTGCCTAGCACTCAGTGGAAGCGGGTGGGTATTGCGTGGAGCAGCAGAGTGCTGCGATGCGACAGTGCATTGGCTTCAACAGGACAGCAGGCGCATTCACGCTGACACACTGAGGTATGACGACGTGGTCGATGAGATGCGGCTCGGTTGGCGCTCTAGGTTCAGATTCCCCAGCCCTGCGCCAGCCGTCCCAGCACCCCACATCAATCCAGCCTTTCACCCCCACAGTCTTGCTGCTTTCGGCACGCCCCTTCCGACCAATCCTACAATGAACCATGCGATACGTCCGCTTCCTCAAAAGTCCCCGCGTAGTCGCTGAAAAGGGCACGTCGAGAAAGCAAGTCCACTGTCTGATTACCATTACTTCAGACCTTGGAGATTCTTTTCTCCCTTACGACATCCAGCTAGCAGCAGAGTTGTCAGCAACTACAGATGGGTCAGAAGAAAGCGTGATAGTATGGTCGACCGTGCAATGGACAGCCGGCATGCGCAGTTTGCCCATCACTTTCCCGCTCCCTAAATCTCAGTCTTCCCAGTCCAGTTTGCGAGTAAGAGTGGGTGGGGAGCCGAAACGAACACACGATGACTTCGCGGCCATAGCAGAAAAAGGTGCTCGGGGTGTTGTATCTGCCTGGAGCCCACCTTTCGCGTCAGAACAAGATGCTCTGAAATTAGTCGAAAGACGGTTCAAGCTGCCAGATGGACCCATCACTACTATCTGGGAGGAGACGGGAGAAAGCATAGCGAGGCATCTATGGTATTCATCTTCATGTCACAATACAGTCTATTCGAGGTACTGATTGTATATCTAGGGACGCTGGTATCACACTCTCATGTCAAATGACGGCTCTGGACAATCCAAGATCCAGCTTAGCAGAAGCTTTACTACCATATGGTATTGCATCCGAACCTTATCTGAATGTCCTCGAACTTGGCACTGGCTGCGGAATGGTCGGCATCGCAATCGCTCAAACAGTCTCCGACTCTAAGGTTCTCTTAACCGACCTTCCAGAGGCTAGAGAGATCGTTGCGCGAAACATCGACTCGGCGGTCAAAGCACCAGGTGCATCACTCGCGTTCATGGAACTGGACTGGGATGCAGAGTTACCTGGTGAAGTACAGTCTAGCTCAGAACCTCTCGATCTTGTTCTCGCTGCTGATTGCACTTACAACCCAGACAGCAGGTGTGCTTCCTCTCACCCACTTCACATGCATCATGCATGGAGTACTGCTGACTTACAACTACAGCCCCGCACTAGTCAAAACGCTTGCACGACTCTCCAGAGCAAACCCTAAAGTCAGGATTGCCATCGCAATGAAAATGCGCCACTCGAGTGAAGAAGGATTCTTCAAACTAATGTCCGATGCAGGATTCCTAGAGACAGACAAGATGGAGTTTCCATTGCCAGGGGATGTTCAAGTTGGCGAGGAGACTGTGTACTTGCACGTCTACTATAGGGCATTCTTTGCTCCTACCTAGCCAGGAGGTCATCTGTCTTGGGTATCGCTAGGTTCTGTTCCCAATTTGATGAGCAACTCACTCATTCATTTACCATCACTTGTCACATATAGCAAAAGAGGTGCATACAAGCTATTATAATCAAGACGTTCTGCACGCTTACAAGGCTGCTGCAAGGTAGCTAGCCTGCCCATATCGTATGACACCAACCGCAGAACAAGGCACGCCAAGTCTGTGGAAGCCAGACAAAACCTACTATTTTACAGCCTTCACAGCAATCAGGCAAAAACTAATTATCAACGAATCAGCATGCATCCCCATCCCACTTCTACAAGAAAACCCCCCATCGCATCGATCCTCCCACACCCTCAAACCCACCCCTCAGCCTCGCCCATCCCAAACCCAACACACATTCCTCCCGCCCCCACACCCTTTCCCATCATACCCTCCACCCCCCTCCCAGCCAATTCCCACTCCCCGCAAGCTGACCACCCCAAACCTACCCTAAGTAGCAAGTCCGGCGTGGGGTCCGTCGAACCCAGCACTAACAGCCACTAACGCTCATGCTGGTAAGCACTTCGAGCGCTAGCGCTTTCCGCAAGGACTACGCCGCTACGCCGCAGTAAACTAGTTACTTCCGCTAGCTAGATGGACGGATGGAACGAGCGGCTTTCCCGAAGGTGCTGATTGTGGCGTGCTGATTGTGGCGTGATTGTGCTGAGCTTCGTGTACTAGCTACCTGTATCATGCGCGGCTTTGGTGGAGTTTTGCTACGCACACTACGGATTAGTTGGTAGACGCGTGAGGCTAGTGGTGTTGGGGTCAAAGGTTCACAACCCATTTTGCATGATTATTGTAACGATGTCCATCTTGTATATACAGTCTTGTCATGCTATGTACAATTGATTATCAAGTCCTGCAACGATTATAGTACGAGGTTGCGCTGGTGACCCATTCAAGCATGTGTTGATTTCCACCTCTCCGTTACTACATACAGGCCTCAGGGCGATATTTTGTACGTCAGGCGACGCGATTTGGTTATGAAGGAGTTGATGGCTTCGGTGAGGGCGTTGGTGGGTCTTGTGCTTGCCTGAAGAATACCGTTAGCGTCGTTGTATTGGGTTTGGGGGTGAAGGGTGCTTACGTCTGGTTCTCCGTCTGGCGTAGCGGCGCGGTTTACGATGGCTTTTTCGGGCTCGGTTAGGAAATTTTTGATTGAGCTGTTGGCGGATACGCGGGTTATGTTTCCGTAGCCATCGCATTCTTCGATGTCTTTGATGGGGCTTCCAGCGGCTTGTTTTCGGGCTGCTTGTGCGCGCCTTCTGTTCGATCGCATTATCAGGGTTACACCGATGGCGAGGAGGATCGTGACGAAGCCTGTGTTCATGTTAGATTCGTCATGTAAGGATGTGATGCGGTACTCACCCAGTACACCGAACAGAATGAACAGTGTTCTTGCGAGAGGGGTCAAGCCGTGCTGCGGCTCAACACTGACGGCGGTGGCCAGACTGGAAGGCAGCGCTGATCCGGAAGCTAGGGACAATGTTCGAAGCCCTGAGGATACAGACTGTCGTGTGGTGACAGCTTGTGGCGCCATTATAGTTTGAGTGGATGGCCGGATGTCTTCTTTGCCTTCTGCTGTCCGCGTGATGGTGACAAAAGTGAGAACTGGAGGTAGCGATGAAGGCTTTGTCGTTGTCGAGGACGCTCTCGGGGATGAAGTCGAGATGACCAATGTTGGCGGCTGTGAGAAAGAACTCGTAGAGAATTCAGTGGCTGTGCTCACTGCCGAAGAAGACGACATAGTTGACATAGCCGTTGAGCGGGAGTCGCTCAGAATCATGAAAGACACTGCAGAAACATCCATTGTAGGCTTCGGTTGATTCTTCCCAGGCATAGGCTTTCCCACTGTCATCGCCGAAGTTGCAAACGGTATAGTCGTACTCTCAGGGGTTGCGAGAGGTGTCACTACAGGTGTAGTCAACAGTACAGGAGTTTCTAAAGAGATGAAAGTCAACACTCCGTGCACGTCCTCAAGGTGTATTCTTCATCAGGAGCTTACCTTGGTTCATTCCGGGTACTGTCTCCAATGACGGGTCGTCTTGGTTGACACCGGGAAGGGCTGCAATTTCATCCTGTGCGAAAGAGTCCGCTAGAAGGCCTGGGACTGCAGTTGAAGCAGGTTGGATGGTCATGGCCTCGTTCATGGCGACAGCATCTGCTTGCGCAGTAAGAGTTGGCCGGATGGTAGATGCTACAAAGTTAAGAGAGAAGGTCGAGGTGGCATTCATCGATAACGAAGGTGCGGTGAAAGCTTGAAGTGTTGATCCCTGGCCATCGGTAGGCGTTGGTACGGCCAGTGTTGAGAGCTGTTCGGACTGCGATGGAAGTACACCCTGTGTACCCATAAGAGAGTCCAGTGACCGTAACGATGGCATTGGTGGTGCACCTTCCGGAGTTTCGTTCTTGCTCGTATCCGATTGTTGGGATCTCGTCCCGCCTGTCCCCAAGTCCATGTCCATATTCTCCTCATTCTTGCCCTCGACTGCGATGGGCGTAGCTGCCATCCTTGGATTATTACGGCGTACCAGCACCGGTGGGGTATCATATGGTCTGCTCGGTGCAGCCATTGCGAGGTAAGATTCCCATAGAGACGAGGAAGATTCACAGCACGCGAGGATATTGAAATGGCAGTAATGCGGGTGCCATACCCCAGCCGGCTATTAGTGGTTCCATACAAAAAGTACCAGATGCCAAAAACGTGCTGAAGCGGGTGAACGTTTCGGTGTGGGCTGCTACCACGAGATGCGGTTGGTCAAGAGAACGCCCACCATGACTTTTCCGTACCAAACATGACCAGCACGATCCCTGTACCAGGGAGGTCTGTCGCCTATTTGAGACCATGTGGTGCACCAGCTACGGTTTTCGGGGGATTGTATCCGCTTCATGGGGTCCCTCCAAACGTGCACTTGTTTCGCAGAGGACGCCAAAGTTTGTGTCGACACTCGAAACGTAGCGCATGCGGCGGGAACTTCGAGACCGGTCTGAACAATGATACCACTGCGATGGCCGCGTGGTACGTATCTAGCTGATGGAGGCCGTCCGGTTGATGATACAAGAAAAGGAACGGTAGCCCTGCCGACAGCTCATGTAGGTCAGATCTACAGATGACGTGTACTCTGGATAAAACAGCAGCGCATTGTTCATTCTTGCCATGGAGAGTGTTCTGAAATATTCGTCTTTTGCTCGCGACCAGAAACAGTAATGATGGCCTTGTTCATTATGGAATTGTCGCGACATTTTCGACGGTGCCAATGTGAGGCATGCTCAGCTCCGACTCGGCAGACTCATGCAACGAGCGTGGCTGTGCCTGGCTTCGGCACTCGTATCCGGCCTCACGCAACGAGGTGTAATTCAGCGGTATTCTCGCATCCGGGATGGGGTTGTAGGGCAGAGGACCACTGGGTGTTTAGCTTGCGGGTGCATCGGAACCAGCCTCTGAGGCCTCGGGCGCGGCGAAGTGGATCAATCCAGCAGCCGTCCGAGTCGATGATGCTTGCCGTGCGCCACTTCATTCTAGGTCGATATTCTCTTGTCGCATACTTATCGTTCGTATTCTGGCATTTCTGCAACATGATAATCGCGTGTTCATAGCCGCTGCCGTCGTTCTTTTCGCACCTGTAACCCCCCGAATGGCCGCACGCGACACGCCCGAGCGCGCGGTGCCGGAAACCATCGACCTCGAGCATGGGACCAAACGCGACCCTTCCCGCGACCGCGTCGCACCGAATGGTCAGAACTTAGAAGTCACCCCGCCATGGAGGAAGAGGCTCAGCGCGCGCACGCCGGCGCCCGTCGCTCGCTGGAACCGCAAGGTTGTCGACTGGATCAAAGGGCCGAAGCCTCTGAGCAGATACACCATTACGCCTTTTCTTGAGCGCTGGCAGACGCTTCCTGTGCGTCTGCCCGCGCGGCTGCCAGAATGGCTGCGCATTTGTGTGTATGCGGCGGCATGCATCGTGTGGATTGTTGTCTTCGCGGTAGTCATCAGTGACGGCGGGCTTCCGTCTGACATTGGAGGGTTGGGGGCGCCTGTCAAGCTGTCGTGTATCAACAACCTGTGGTACGGCCTCTCCTCTTGTACGCAAAGCTGTGATGACTGTACTGATCGTCGCCAGGCCTTCTCTAGAGAGCTGCGGAACCGACGGCCGCAACTGCCTCCCCTTCTCCAACGCCTCGTTCGCCTTCGTCTGCCCCGCCGGTTGCTCGAGCGCCCAAGTCCTAAACCCTCGCGCAATCGGTCCGCAGGTTATAAACTATCGATCCCTGGTGATTGGTGGTACGCCGGATTCCCAGGGCGATGGGCTCGTATATCGCGGGGACTCGTTCATATGCTCGGCGGCCATCCACGCTGGAGTAATCAGCGATGGCAGCGGCGGTTGCGGTGTTCTCTCCTTGGTAGGAGAGCGCGACAGCTTCGGCGCTGTGACACAACATGGCATCAGCAGCATTGGCTTCGACTCGCACTTTCCAATGTCCTTTACCTTTGGCGAGGCTTCGGCCAAATGTGAGGACCCGCGCTGGAATCTGCTGATCCTCTCGACCATCTTCACTGCTCTGTTCGGCATCTTTACCACGAGCCCTGCGACGTTCTTTGCGCCCGTCTTTACGATTCTGTTTTTCCAGACCGGCATGGCATCAGATCCGCCCTCGTACTCAAACTACGCCTCCCTGGCCTCTACAACACTTGGCCGCTTCTTGCCTGCGGCGTTGGCTGCTGCCCTCTTCTATCAGTTCAGTGTTCGCAAGTCTTTGCGTAATTGCAGGGCGCAAATCGAAAAGACCATACTCTGGGTAGGCGGTGCCTGGGTTGGCGCACTGGGTAATTATACATTTGAACGTATACCCATACAGCGGCTCACAGGAAACGACATCCGACAACAGCCTGGTGCTATCACAGCATTAGTAATCATCGTGCTGATTTTGTTTGCCGTCGTTTTGTACCAAGCATGGTGTTTCCGTAAGGAAGGGCGACTGCCACGCTATCTTGCACTATACGCTACATTGGGCCTTGGGCTGGGTATCCTTGCAGCTATGCCGAAGCTTACACTTAGGATACACCACTACATAATCGCTCTCCTACTCCTTCCAGGTACTGCGCTGCAGACACGCGTGAGCTTGCTGTGTCAAGGCTTGCTCGTTGGACTCTTCGTCAATGGTATTGCACGATGGGATTTTGACTCTATACTGCAGACAGCAGCGGCGCTGAGAGGAGATGGCCAGCTCGGATCTGGCATCCCAGCTGTTCTGGAGCTAGTCGTGAATCGTTCGAGCATTACATTCGCATGGGAGAGTCTACTCAGCGGATATGAAGGCGTCAGCGTGGTGGTCAACGATGTGGAAAGGTATCGGGGCATTGGTGGAAGCGACACAGGAAACTTCACCTGGAGTCGTTCGGATGATGCGAAAGATGAGTACTTCCGGTTTGGGTTCATCAATTATCGACTGTTTGGCAACGTAGCATATAGCGACTTTACGAGAGCGGGTACGTGGTTCTCGAATGGGACCTGGTCTGGAATCCCGCCAGGCCGTACATGATAGAACCCGAATGAAATCATCCTCGGGAGGTAGAGACCTGTTTAATCCCTTCATTGCCCTCGTTCCTGCAGATGTGACCAATGAGCCACTAGCGCGTTTACGTCACCGTTCAATACATGGAAACCTGGGCTTCAGGACAGACGATCGACAGGTGGAAGCGGTGATCCAACGGTTATACAGACACGTCTTGGCCAACCGCGGCAGCCATCATGCCCTCTCCTGCGACAAATCAGGTCTGGCTCAGATTGTTCCTTCTGCTTTGGGTGCGGGGGTAGTCCGAACACGGCAGTGGGCATGACGTCACACCAACAGAGCCGAGTTGCTCCAGGGCTTGAATGACCGCGCCTGCACTAGGTCATTTTCCACAAACACGATGCCTTCTCTCCCTCGGAACCTCTACTCCCTTTGACCTTACCCCTCTACCCTCTGGAGCCTCAAAGGCATGGATTCACCCCCGAGACGTGAAGCGCCGGCTGCTTCCAAGCGAAAACCTGTACCTTCGCCGACTGCACCTGGGCCTTCGCTTGAGCCAGAACGCAAACGCGAGCTTACCAGTAGACTAATACCGGATGCCTTTCTCACTGCCACTCTTTTGGCAGCCCTTACTCTCTCCTGGCCGCTACGATGGGTTATCTCTGGAGCGCCCATACTTGTCTACGCCATCCTACTAGGCGAGGCTTATGGACATCGTATCTTACCCTTCGTTCCCGTGTGGACCATCTTTGCAACTGTCAACTTCATTTACGCAGTATGCGCGACATCATGGCTTCTGTACTGGGTATTCTGGTCCCTCTGCTGGCCTGTACTCTGCATCACCTGTCTCTTCCAATTCGAAGCACCTGCTGCACTGGCGCGCCGCACGCTGCGAAAGACTTTCCTACGAGACCTGCACTTTATCAACGATCAGATAGCCTTCTTCGACCTGCCTGCTCTTGAAATTGACACCGAAGTCAAAGGACTTTTCGTCGTCCGGGGAGTCACGCTCTCACTCTCCACAATGACACTTGTTGCTCATGGAGTTGAAGCCGGGATAAAGCTCGCTGACGACATTGAACTCGGCATCCAAGTCGACAAAGTCGTCGTACCCCTCTTCCGTGAGATAACTGTCGACGATGTGTATGCGAATGTGAAGGGTGGGGATTGGGAAGTCACCTTTGGAGACGTACAGTACGGCGTTCCAGAACCAGATGACGATGAATCTGTAGTCGTCACCAACACTGCCATCCTCAGAGCGGCAACGATAAAAGGCAACGCCAACGGCCGCCCGGCTGATATGGTCCGAAACCTTACGGCCGGGAAGATACCGACCGAGGCTGAAGACACCAAATCCGCATTCTCATCTGTCAAGAAGATCTCACCAGATGAAGAGCGCGCCCACACAAAGTACAAAGAGCTGGTACGCTATATCAACGACACAAGCGCCATTACAAAAGCAAAGGAGGGGCTAGTAGAGGCCTCGAAGGCACGAGCGGAGGCTAGCTTGACCGACGACGAAAAGGACACAAAAAACACGAAGAAGTCAAAAGAAGAACCGGGAGTGCGCTTGGATATTGAAAACCTCGATGATTTCCGGGCAGCGATTTGTACCCAGATCCACGGGCAACCCTCGATACCTCACCCACCGACCAAATCGATCAGAGTCTCCACTCTTCGCAAAACATCGTACCCAAATGTAAAGAAATTCTTACATCGGCTACCCTTCCTCTATCGCTTGATGCTCAGCCCCATCTGCTACTTCCATCCTGTCAAGTTCAAGTCCGTCACGGCAGCTGGCTCAGGGAAATGGTTCACTGTCTTGATGCAAAAATACTTTTTCAAGCATTACTCAGCCCAAGATGCCGAGATTCGTAGATTGGAAGCGCGGATATCAGCCTGGTGCGCAGATGCCAATTTCGCTGTGGAATTGGGCCCGATTGCTAGCGAAGCCCACTTCCCCATTAACACCAATTACAACATCACGACCCACTTCAAGATCTCCGATGTCATGGCTTACAGGATTCTTCCGGATGCCGTCGAACTTAAGCAAGTTGTACGATTAGGAGGTGCGGATGCTGTTCTCACGATTCCCACATTCCTGTTTCCCCACCATGAGCACATCTTCCCGGAGAAGAAGAGCGACTTCGACCTGCTTGAGATGGAATCCGCCATAAAAGAAGCCGAGCCTACCCCGAAGCAAGTCCGGGATCTCAAAGAGCTCGGAAAGCTGAAGAGAGACGAGGCTTCTATGCATGTCAACGCACATGCCCATCTCCCGGCACAGTTCCACCAAGACCTTCTTAACTTTGTCGCCGCGATTGTTAAAGCCACCAAGGTCATCGAGTCAGATAAGGACTTCGAGGAGGCCAAGGTCCTTCGCGAGCTGAGGCGTGTCACCACGTCTGATAGCGAAGCTAGCAGTCTTGCATCAGTCAACACCAACAGCAGCGAAGTTTCAGGGACCACACTGAATGCTAATGACGACAACGGCTTCAAGGCATTCCTAAAGAAGGTGGACTCTGGCTTCAAGGATGCATCGAACAAGACCATGGTGGGCATGCGCAAAGCTGGCCAGAACACTGTACACGCCATGGCCAACGACCGTTGGATCGCTCGGCTTGTCGGCAAAGTGACTAGGAAGTTGGAGAAGGCGCAGGGCGAGCTGGGGTATAGTGGAGAGGTTCCTATCGCGCTGGCTAAGTACCGCGAGCGACATGAGTTCGAGCAAAAGCTTTTGCCTTGAGCTAGAGAGATTTGGTGTTGGGGAGACAGTTGATGAGTTGCATGATACCCCTTTGAACTCCACGTGTTTGAGTAGTTTACTTCAGTACTGGATTACGAATTAATGTCTGCCTAAGATTTGAGGACCGTGACTAATAGTGGTATGATTCTTTCAGAGTATTTTATTGTTGTAGCTAGACTAAGTGGGAGCCTTCGGGATTGTTTGCACTATGAGCGAGGAAGCACATGCTCATACTTTCGACCATTTCAACAAGACTGCCGCCAACACTACCGGCAGTACACTGACCAGCTCTCCCAAACCAGCAAACCCCGGCGGTATCCTCGCATGCACGAACGCGCCCGCGCCCAACAGAACAGCGAAAGTATTGTAAACGAAGCTCCATCCGAAGTTGAATGCAACTCTGTGTATGGCCTTCCTACTCACATTGATGATAGTCAGCACACCCGAAAGGCTAGGGCGAACAAGAACGACATCAGCAGCGGATTGCGCGATGTCAGTACCGCTTGAAACATGGACGCCGATCGTAGCTTGCGCGAGAGCAACGGCGTCGTTCGTGCCGTCGCCTACGAACATGACAATCGGCTTCCGCGATTTACCACTTGATGGTGCTGTAGAAGGTGCTGCGAGCAGATCCTTGATGTACGTCTGCTTGTCCGCCGGCGAGCAACGAGAGCGGACGGTGTGTTCCGAGACGTTGAGCTGCGCGGCAACGGCTTTGACAGCGCCGTCGTCATCGCCAGATAGAATATGGACACTGATACCGCTGCGTCGGAGATGATCGATAGTAGAGGCTGCATCAGGTCGTAGCGTGTCTTGCAGACCGAAGATGGCTACTAGTGTGTCGTCGACGGTGAAGCAAACCGTGGTGAGGCCTTCGGATAGCATGGAACGGACGCGCGGATCGTCGGACAGCTCGAGCCATCTCGAATTGCCGGCGCGCAGCTTCTGACCATCAATCATTCCTTCAACACCTTTGCCAGTCACGACTTTAGCATCCGGTACCGTTGAAGCAGACACTCCCTGCGACGCGAGATGTGTGGCGATGGCTGCCGAGACGGGATGTTTAATGTTCTGCAGCAGACCCAGCAAGAGAGCCTTCGCCTCCCCGCCCACCTCCGCATACTCCTCCCGCACCACTGCCAGCTTCCCTGCCGTCAAAGTACCAGTCTTGTCGAACACTACATCCGTGGTTTTGTGTGCGACTTCGATGCTGCCCGCTGTCTTGAAGACTACACCGCGTTTCGCCGCGACACCGGATGCGACAACGATGACCATGGGGACCGCGAGGCCGATGGCGCAGGGGCATGAGACGATCAAGACTGTGATGGCATATGTGATGGCTTCGATGGTCGCTTCGGAGCCTGATTGATGCCGTACGGCAACGCCGATGGCGACCCAGATGACAAACGTGATGATTGTCAGGGCGACTACGACGGGAACGAAGTAGCTGGCTACGGTATCGGCAATCTCTTGGATCTTGGGCTTGGAGAGCTTTGCTTCGTCAACCATGCCTGCGATAGTCGTGATGGTGTTGTCGCCAGGTAATCGGGTGAGGCGCACGGTCAGCGTTCCGCTTCCGTTGATTGTACCAGCGATGACGGCGGATCTGGCGTGCTTCTCTACGGGTTGGGCTTCTCCTGTCAACATAGACTCGTCGATCTCTGAAGAGCCGGAGATGACGGTACCGTCCGTGGGGATGCGTGAGTCTGGTGCAACCTTGAAAGTATCTCCGTATTGCAGCAGCCTGGCGTCGATCTCTCGCTCTTCTGCGTCCTCGACTAGTAAGGCAGTAGGAGTCTGCAGAGAACGGATGCTGATGGACTCTGCCGCCTTTTGGCGCGCCAGCGATGCCACCCAACGACCGACCATGATAAGAGTGACCAGCAGTGTACTCGTCTCGAAGAACTCGCCCGTCGATAGAGGTTTTCCACTGACCAAGAAGCCAAAGGAAACAACCGAGAAGATGTACGCGGCGCTTGTACTCAGGACGATGAGCAGATCCATCTCAATGACCTTGGAGAAGATCAAAGCCTTGAGAGCCTTCGGATAGAAAGGTCCGGCGATTACAACTTGAACGATAGTTGCAAGTGCTAGCGACGCAGAGCCATATGCGATCTCGCGCTCGGGAAGAGGAGCCCATGCCATGACCAACACGGGAATGGTCAAGATGGCAGAAAGCAATGTCAACAAGCCCATGTTGCGGACGTGTCTGCTACCAGCTTCCAGAGAGGAATCAGGACACGGTGGTGCAAGTTGCAGCGACTGGCTCCACTCGTCGCTCATCAAATCCCTCGCCCCTGTTATCTTCGCATCGTAGTCCACGCGTATAGTTTGTTTGCCCAGGCGACGCACATCCAGCACTCCCTCCGGCCACTGTCCATTGACCAAAGCTGAAGGGTCGCCCGAGCAGACGAGATCCAGACTACAGCCTTGATTCGACACGATCTCGCATTTGAATTCGGTTGTGCGGTGCAGGTGTTTGACGACATCGTCAGCGGTCGCAAGGTTGGTGTTGATGTCTAGCTCGACGCGCGAGAGGACGAGGCTGGTTTGCAGTTTGCTGACGTAGTTCAGACTGCCGAGGGTTCGCTGGAGTTTTGTCTCGCATCCTGTGCAGGTCATGCCTGAGACGCTGATGGCGATGTGTTCGCGTGCGACGTCGCCTTTTTCGATGTCGGTGTTGTCGCCTGCTATCTCGGTGGTGTTCACCACAGCCGCTTTCTTGTTGCTGCAGCATTTCGACGCGCCTTTCGGGGGACAGCAAGATGCTGGTTGGGGGTTTGAACACTCCTTGGGTGCCGATGTGCAGCAGGAGGACTTTGGCGGGGATATGGCAGTCTTCACACCGTCAGTGTTCTCGATTGCGCAACAGCTGCTAGTACAGGTTTCTCCAGAGATGCTTGTGCTATCGTTCGCGCAGCAGTCATCTTTGGTCTTGCCAATGCAGGAAGTTGGTGCAACCGTTTTGTTCGAGCTGCTGCTGCCACACCCTCTCGTCTCGGATTTCACCGGCGTAAACGATGTACAGCATGAGGTCGTCGGCTTCGGCTTCGCGGGCGCCGACGATGAGCAACATGAGCCCTTCGGCTTCGAGACTACAATTTCCGATGGTGAACCGCAGGAGTCTGTCGGCTTTTGCTCTTCGGGTGCTGATGAAGAGCAGCAAGACTTGGATACTTTGGAATCTCGAAGAGCTGTTGGTGCACAGCATGAGCTGGATGGCGGTGTGTTCTCAGGTGCCGATGTTGAGCAGCACGACATGCTCGGTTCGGCCTCTTCCGCTGGCTGTGTCGAAGTACAAGGTGCTTTCGCTTCTTTTGATTGCGGAGTTGTTGATGATGAGCAGCATGAACTCTTTGGCTTTGTTGTCGCATCCTCGAGGTTATTGACGCTAGCGCGAGAGGCAGTAGGCTCAGAACTAGAAGAAGCGAGTGTTGCATTCGCTCCGGGCTGGCTAGTCGCCGTCGCGCTGCTCGATGTCTCTGTTGACTGCTCAACGGTGGCTGCAGAAGCGACATCTGAATTCGCGGTAGATGTCGCTGCCGCATTCTTAGGGCCACAGCAACCTCCTCCGCACGCCATGGTGAAGTGGTTGGTTGTTAAGGTGAGTTATCGAAGAAGTTTCGCAGTGGAAATTACGATCTGGAGAGTTTGAAGGCACAATGCTTACCTTAATACATGAACTAGTCCGAGATAGTGAATTCGATAGGTCACCGCTTTACTGTCGATAGGTCACCGCTTCGGCCTACGTCGGCAACCTCAAAGCAACGCAACTTAGCAGAAGGGAGGTAAGGTATACAACTTTTATTCTTTTTGACAAGCTTCTGAAGCGATTTCATCTCCGCCGATGAAGACTCAAACTAGCTCGCATTCGATCAAGCTCTCTTGCGAGTGCTTCACGGTCCAGACACGAACAATCTTCAGTCCGAGCTCGGGCGACTCCAACAGCTGGCTCCATTGCGAATACGTCCGCTCCTTCGAGGAGAAAAGGGTGATCATCATCATATCCAAAGCAGTGGCTTGCCAGTCCGCGCCCTTGTCCGGAATGACGTTTTCGTTGATAAGAAGCTTGCTGTAGCCTTTCTTCATGGCGCCAGCAACTTGCTTTAAGATGCTCTTGCACACGTCGTCGGGCCAGTCGTGCAACACGGAGTGCATGTAGTATGCTTTCGCCGCTGGGAGTCGATTAGCGTCTGATGGGTAACTGCAGCTGCCAGTCGTACCTTTCAATGGTTGCTCAGTGTGAAAGTCATACTCCATACGTTCGATGCTGGGATCCAGTCGCTCGATCCCATCAATAACGGAAGGTCGATCTTGAAGCACAAGACGACCAGGTACCTGAGGATACTTCGTTCTAAATGGGTCATAAGCATACGAATCTGGACTAGGCCTTGTGGCAGCATACCTGAATTCTTGGATGTCCTGACCGTAACCGCCGCCAATGTCTACCAACAGGACGGCGTCCTTGGAGTTGTCCATACCTTCTATCAGCTGCTCCTGTACAGGGTAGAAGTTCGAGTCCATCCAACTTGGTCGACCCTGACGATAGCCACCCATGTGGTTGTTGAATTGCTGACCCAGGGGCGGGTGTGTATCCAGATACCGGAACATGTCAAGCTCAGTATTGAAAGCATACTGATACGGCCCATTGGTTATGTCTGAGGTGAGCTGGTAGTCGTTCTTCTGCAAGTACTCCGAGAACTTGCTGCAAGACTGGTGGGCTCCACCGCCACTGATTTGATCAGCACAGGACTCAGTTTAGCAACGTCTCAAGCACCGAGAACACTTACAGGGCTGGGTAGCCATCTCCGATGATAGGGATAGTCAAGGCCTTCGAGAAGTTTGTCGCCATGTATTCATCACTGTCGGTCTCGGTGATGTAACCCATGGCTGCAATGTGCCTCATCAAGCGAGCTACCAGTGTAAGCGAGGTCGCGGAACGATTCGCTAGTATGCAAGCTTACCCAACAGTTCGCGAGGCTTTCCAAGCTTGTTCGCAATGTCGTCCACCTTCATTGGTTTGTCTCCAAGTACACCAAACACACCTGCATTATAGCAGGTGGTGATGGCGGTGTGGCAACCGGGCTAGTGACACCACTTAGACAAAGAAACCTCTACAAAGATCTAGCACATACCTGGGCCCAGTTCTGCTCGATCATGGTCTCACGGGGAGTCTGCAGCGCTCTGACGAGCGCTTTAGCCTGCGAAAGCATTGCCATACGAGTGTCATTGTGATCAACAGAGGGTTTACCCCCGAATTCTGACAGCTTCTCCAGTAGGCATGGAACGGCGCTTGGGTCGTTCGCACGCACTGCAATGCCGAGATCGACCAGCATGTTTGCAAAGTTCTGACAAGTTCAAGAGTAACGAGCAAGGGGTAAGAGGAAAGTAATTGGGCGGTAAAACGGGCTGAAGGTGAAAGGATTCACGGCACTGCTGGATGTACAGCTGATACGTTGCTTCCTTATAACTGCAAGTCAATTCCTCCAGTCCAATTCCCGAGTCTCCACAGAGACGGACAGCAGCATTGCCGGTGTGGTCAGCGGCTTGCGACTCATGGCGGCGTGTTATCAGACGGGAAGGATGTTTTGGCAACAGCAGGCGAGAAGAATACCCTGAGGCGGAAAACGGCGCAGCATGACAAGCTTCAACTGAAGGACGATGAATCCGCGGAGCATTCACACCCAAGTCAGTGGGCCTGACTTCCACTTCAATACCATCGTCCGTCTTGGCACTCGAATGATGGCCTGCTGGAGAACGGCCCCCACTTGAAGGACCTCTGATCAGCTATAACCAACATCTGTAAAGGTGATCCTTCGTAAATAGAGCAGGCTTGCAGTTGCAATCTAGTGTCCCATTGCTCGACTTACTCATTGGAACGTTCTGATCATTCCATGAGCTTCAAGATGGAATGAGACGAACACCAATAGAATGTCGCGATCCCTTGTAAAGGGGAACCGTTGTCGCGAGTGGTGTGAGTGTGGGGAATAGGGCTCGAAAAGAGTCAGTGGCGAGCCGAAACCCCCACACGGCCCGTGGCTTTGGACCCGAAAGAGCGGCTGAGCGGCAAGCCGGCTAAACAGCCACATTAGTGCGGCATCGGCAACGCAACCGTCGCTAAGTGGAGACCAATCAGCTCATCCAGGTACCACAAATAGTCACTCCATCGATGATCCTACAGCTGCTGTGAGACACACCCTGTAGAAGGATGTGAAGGATGTATGTGGGAACATGCGGCGTAGTCTTCATGAGTATAGAATGAAAAGATTGGAACTCCCAAGGCAACACAGATTTCCATATTAGTTGTTTCTCTTGTCGCTTCCCAAGATCATGTTATCGACTCCCGCAGACGGGACGCCCGTTGATCAATCGATGAACCGAGCGGGCCGCCTGGCAACGTCCTTCACCCCTGTCATTGGCAGGACGTCTGCTTACCGCTGGCTGAGCAAGTTGGCGACAGGAGCAGATACCTTGTCCACCGGAAGTCAGATAGACCCATGTGCAACTGCATATCTGAACTGCTTTCGTAGACCTTACTTCAAGGCTGTATGCAGTCTATTAGAAGATATTTCTGACCGGAATGGCTATGATTGGGTTGGGCCACCCGTTCAGTCGATTCTTTTGACGGGCCTATGCATCCGATGTACGTGCGAGCACGTGTGGGCCTGGCGTCGCCCGCGCTGCATGGAAATGATTACTCTCGCGCTTCCCAGTTCAGAAGATAGTCCGTAGACTGACACACGATCGTCATCCTTCTGAAAAAGTACAGTCGTTCCGGAAACCATGCCCGGCACCAGGGGCGGTACGAACTTTTGAAAGCTGCCAGGTCTAAGCCGCATCGCTACATGACGAAACTGCGCACGAACTCTTACGACCCCTGGTGTTGGTGGTCAGAGGGCGATAGTGCTTTTGCAGGCATGCGCAGGGGATAAGCAGAGAGTCTGATGTCCAGTCGAGCTTATATCAAACTGAACCTAGGTTCCAGCACTGTAACTTTTTCCCTCATCATTTGGTTCCACACCTAGCCTTGTTGCAATATGGCAGTACCGCAAGAGCTTCCTGAAGGCTTTGCCCAACAAACCAAGGGTCCAACGGTTTTGGCAGTATGCATCTCGTTGACGACGGTAGCGACTGTTTTCGTTGCGGCCAGACTCTATGTTAGAGTCAAAATTTTATCAAGACTAGGCCTCGACGACTGGCTGATCATAGTGTCGATGGTGAGTACTTTCTTCATAATGCTCTCACTGGCTCAGCATGCTGACGCGTCGTGTAGATATGTGGCTACATCATGCTTGGCCTCACGATAGCAGCCGTACAAGCTGGAAACGGACGACATTTCTCCGTGCTCAGCGACGAGCAAAAGTCTGATGCTATATTGTACACCCTTGCGGGCTTCCCTCCCGGTATATTCTCGTTCGGAATCCCCAAGCTAGCCGTGGTCGCTCTCCTGACGAGAATTACCAACCCTAGCCGGAAACATAGGATATTCCTGTGGGCTATGACCGGTGGTTGTTTGTTGATTCTGTTTGGCTGTGTCATCATCATCTTCGCGCAGTGTACGCCGTCTCGGTCGCAATGGGACTTCTCCGTCCAGGGTACTTGCTGGAGCCCATGGATCCTGATCTACTACGCCATCGTAGCGGGAAGTAAGTTCACAGCCAGCAAATCTAGTACTTGACTGACCGTCGCGGAGCCATCTCCGCCGTCGTGGACCTCTACCTCGCGATATATCCCGCCGTTGTTCTGTATGGACTACAAATCAACCTCAAGAAGAAGATAGCCTTGAGTGCCGCGCTGGGACTGGGTTCTATGTAAGCTTGCGTATGCTTGTCTTGGAACTTCCGCTCACACTTAAACAGTGCGGCAGCCGTAGCTGTGTACAAGTCGACTCGACTTCCAGCGCTTGCGAGCCCTGACTTCAGCTGTGAGTAGTCCCGCATTCGGTGTTGAATCATCCGTACTAATAACGCGACACAGACGATACGGCCGACATCACCATCTGGACCAGTATCGAGGGAAACTCTATCATCATCGGCGCCTGCATACCGACTCTGCAGCCATTATTCGACCGCATCTTTGGCCGGGGAATCTTTGGTAGCTCACGCGGTGAGCAAGGTCCAAGTGGATACAGATCGCGTAGTCGGTCGGGTGTGAAGCTCGCGACAATCGGGAGCAAGACTCTTCGGTCAGCCAAGCAGCATGGGAAGTCGGGCGTATCTGAAACAACCCTGGGCCACGATAGCCAAGACAGTATCTTGAGCCCGGGCTTTCGGAATGGTAGCGAGGAGAGTAAAGTGGAGCCAAACTCTGGCATTACGCGAACGCAACACTTGACAGTCGAGTACGAGGATGTCACCGAGCAGACGAGGCCGAGTTATAGTCCTTGTGACACACGAAGATAGAAGTAATATGGGGCGTTGATAGTAATCTGATGATTCGTCCCGTCGGGACTGGGACCTTGCAAAGACAAGCTGGGTGCACACTTGGAAGGATTCGCATGCTTGAACAAAGTGCAGGCACAGCGAAGCATGAGGCTCAATACTGAGGCGCGACACGGGGATGAGGTGGTCATTGCAACACGGGTGAACTTGGTTGCGGCAATGGGAATGGAACGGCATGTTTGGCCGGCATGATTGCCGATGCCGCGTCGGGTTCCCGGCTGCCATTGTGGGTCGTCTCGAATTGCCTTATGTAATGGATGCATTAGAAAGTGCATTGCTGCATTGCGTGCAAGTCATGAACATTTGCATCTTGACAGGTAACAGTCCCGAGGATAGCGGTCGGCGGCTATGATCCGAGACCGAGGCTTTCGATATGGAGGACAAAGTGATGTGCGACACTGTACATCAGTGAGTGGAACCACTGTCCTCGGCCTGAGCTGGCAACTCCACAACCTCGCACCGCTCTAGTAATCTCCTCCAAACCAGCTTGCTATCGTCTACAGTCTCCGCCGCCCCTACACCTGTCAACGTGTTTTTGTGCCCAACCAACACAACACCAGCTTTCGCCCTTGTCATGACCACATTCAGCCGTCGCATGTCATCCAGAAATCCCAAAGCGTAATGAGCGTTGCACCGAACGGTTACAAACACGATGATGTCAGCCTCACGACCCTGGAAGCTATCGATGGAGTAGACTTCAGCATTCGGAATTGTTGTTGTATGCAGAGTCTTCTGACGAGTGTACGGTGTCAATATTGCGATAGTAGGGGTTTCGATGGAGTCCTTTGGGGTTGCAGTCGAGCCACTAGATGCCGGTGATGCCTTCAGAAGCTGAATGATACGTTTGCAGACGTCGCCTTGGCCAGCATTCGACTTGGATTGCTGGAAAAGGTCTTCAGGTGCAGCGCATTCAACCCAAACCATACGATTTGTCTTGGGCCAGGGAAAGAGCGAAGGAGGCAGTGGACGCGCGTTGTCAGCTACAGCAGTATGGAGTTTACTGTCGTAGAACTCGGAGGAGCTGAAATCGCAGATGGAGCGGTGCATGCGATACTGCATGTCGAGCATGACCTTTGCGACGCCTTCTCTTGGTGCTAGATTATAATGGCGTTCAAAGAGTGAGACGTCATAACCGGTTACCACAGCAGTTTGTTGAACCGTGGCGCGAAGCTGGACATGATCTCCAACTAATATCGCACGCGAACACCCTTTGACAAGAGGCACCAGGGTTGCGGGCTCAGTAAGCTGTGAGGCTTCGTCAATGATAACGACATCGAAAGCCTCATTACGAAGCAAACCTAATGCAGCTCCAGTGCACGTAGTAAACACGAGACGGGCCTCTTTGATCCGCTTTTGCGCCTTACGCCTAGCTGGGAAGTTCGCGCTTAGGTCTTTGCCGGCCATGGCGTCACACGTGTATGTACGTAAGTCCTGAGCGACTTTGGAAAGCTTGTTATGATGTGAGTACAACTATTACCTGTGAGGTGACCGCACTTACCTGCGTCGATACCCGAACAGGGACAATGCCACCATTCTTCGCTTCAGGGTAGGCCACGAACCTCCTCAACATATTATCCACCGCATTATGTGTTGGCGCAGTAACGAGGAATCGTAATTTGGGCAATTTTTCCAGCAACTGGGTAATAATGACGACAATTGTGTGAGTCTTTCCTGTACCCGGAGGGCCCCAGATGAACGTCAATGAATGTTTCATCGAAGCTATGAGCGCTGCATTCTGACTTCCGTTCAGTGATGGGGCGACAGTCACCGGTAGCTCGATGCCAATCGACTTATCTTGGTTTGGCGGAGGAACACCGAGAAGCTTAGCGTAGATGGCACTACAAGCTTCGCGCTCCGTGTAGAAAGTAGTTACAGCGTCGAACGAGGTCTTGCTTGTAACGAAAGATCCACACTGCGTAACACTGCAAGCGCACTTGCCAAGGTACGACGGCGGATGATGAAGGCACCGAAATGCAACCTTGCCTGGTTCAGCTGATGACACAACAGCATCCATCGAGAAGAGCCTTGCGATAACATCATTCTGCGGTGGATCGGATGTTGTAAGACGAACGTGATCGCCAGTTTTGAGCAATCCATTCAAGGAAGAGTCGATACGAAGTGTGCCCTTGACCATTGCGTAGCCGTCGCTATGGCCATCCAGGCGCAGCTCGAAAAACTCTTGCGACTTTTGCTCGCGAGCACTAGATGCTTCATCTACATGGTCAAGCGCGATGCCGAACAACGATGACGTGAATTGCCGAATTGCAGTCGGCCGTCCTACCAGAAGCCGCGAGCTTTCAGGCTCTAACACCCCAAGAAGAAGATCCAAGGCCGTTTCTGAAGAGCGGACCGTAAGCGAAATGAGCTCCACGATGTCGGCGAACTCTCTCAACGAGATGCACTTCAGTTCTTGCAACAGGATTTGGATTGAACGCCGGATGAAAGTATCCATCTCCTCCGACAAAAGGACGAGATGTCTCAGTAGACTAAAGGCCAGATGGATAAGGTGTTCGTCCAACGAGGACCTGTGAGTCTCCCACGTTTGAGAGTGGAAGAATGCGGGTATCAGGTACACCGCATTCGGTAGGAAGTCGAGGAGAGTCGACGCTACGATCGTCCGGTCTAGCGAGAGGGCGGAGCTTGCTTCAAAAGCAAGAACATGCGAGAACGTGTCCAAAAGCATCTTCTTTTCACCATGATCATTGAGCAAACCAAGGATGGTCGAAAGGTCTGACACAGACTTCAGTTTTTGGAGGTGAGCAAAGTCTTTGTCGCGAACCACGGCAACTACTGTCTCGGGGTAGTCTGCCCAGTCTTTAGAACTCAATCTGGGAATATCGTAGTTCTTGTTCGGTTTCTCAAATAGCGGTAAGACTTCATCAGTGTCGACGAAGGTAAGCCACTCGTCGAGCACCCGCATTGAGTTGATGTCTCTGTTGCTGATGACATATATTTCCCAAATGTCATCAGTATCACGGCAACTGTAGAAGTCCGGCATAGAGAGCGTCAACCTACCGCACCCAATACCCCATTTTGCTGCACCTTGCCGATATGCTGCTGAAGTCCTCGACCAACTTTGTCCAAAGCAATGCTAGCTTTGCAGTCAAAGTTGACTCCGTCGCGCACAGTAGTCTCGTGTGCTCTGCGTTTGTCTCCTTTGTTTTTCTCATTTCGGTAGAGCGAATCGTCAGCCTGAGGACGCCTCAGAAAGATCCATGTGTTACTTCGCTGACGTTCGTACAATTGAAACATATGCTCATCGCAAAACAGCCTGTAATTGACCTTGGTTGGTAGCATTTTGTAGTTTGGTGAATGTAGGCCTTGTGAGTGGGGGAAAGCGAAGACTAAGACGCCGGTGTCGACTTGAACTTCGCTTGCTCTTTCAATCTTTTTTGGTACGTATATCGCAACGCTCAGACGTTTATCCACCGTCAAGATGATGAGTTTCTTGTGGAAGATTCCCAAGGCCTGAGAGACGGTAGGCAAGAATCTTTGCATACGGCCGGTGGACGATCTGAAGACCGGCTTCCAGTGCAGGTGCGGCTGATCTAGGCGAAACTTGCTCACCTCGTCAGGCGTGACGAGTTCTGACTGGAGAAGCCCGTTCCGTACCAAACTCGGCGCAGTTGCAGACGGTGGAAGGCAGCCAAGAAACCATATTTGCTGCTCATCGCTCAAAGCACTGAAATCGAGATGGTGACTGTATTCGAGGATGTCTTCACCGCTATGCTTACACCAGCGCAGTAGAAGATGCAGTAATTCGAATTCAGACATCGCCATCTTGTCTCGTGCGAGGAAGACCTCCATCACGTCGACTTCATCGCAGTCGTTGGGTCGTGTGTTGTCAGCCTGAAGAATGAGCTGGGTGCAAGCATCATGCAGAACATCCAAGATGAAGGGAGCGACGGTATGTTTAGGTTCAGACGGATCCTCTAACTTCGTGAATTCCTTGAGGTCGTCAGGAATCCGGATGTGGTTTCCATCGACGCATTGAGAAAACAACCGATTGAGTTGTTGACATTGCGGGCTCATGGCATGACCGAGGCGCGCCCATCTCATGTAGAGATTTTTGACTTTCCCCAGGGACGCACTGGTGTATCGGGCAAAGTACTCCGCTCGGGCGTCACCGGTCACTTCGCCGAAAGTTACAATTTCTTTGCCTCCTGGGTACTGGGCGGGCTGTGCCATCGTTCGTGGAATGATATCTGGATCCCAAGTCACAAAGACTAGAAAGATATTAGCGAGTTCGAGACAGATGCATACGAGAGGTTTACATTTGTCCCCATCGAGATCACCGCCTGACATGAGATCAGCGCTTGGCCTGCTCCCTTCAGTTGAGAACACGATGCAGTCGACTAGATAAGCAAACTCCGGGATATCTACTGCCTTGAATTTCTGGAGATCGCCTGGATGCAGGCATGGATTTCTCGTTACCATCACCTCGGTGTTAATGATGGTATGCGCTCGCCCGTCAACATCAGTTATCCGCACAAAGCATTCACCTTCTCTGAGCTTTCCCGGGTGACCATTCGTGCTACTTGGGTCGCAAACACCGAAGAGAAGCCGTGAGCGGCGGATCAGAATCCGACATCGTTGTTCGTCTCGTTTGTTCAGCATCTTGGTGTACTCTTCTCGAATCATCCTTCCTAGGAGTGTGTGGACAGATCCAATGCCTTCTAATAGAAGTCTCTCTGCTAGATCGAGTCTGCCACTGTATGAGAGATACTGGAAGGCTGCCCCAGGATTACCTTGGCCAACGTTATTGAGGAAGTGCAGATGCTGCTGCTGCTTGTCGAGAAAGATATCCTCCGAAATACCCAACGTATGCAAGAGCACCACCACCTCATCGTTTAGGCTACCATAGACGTAAGGCTAAGTCCAGTCAGCTCAGTAGACCAAGAGACGATTTGGAAATCTAACCTTGGAATAGTCTACGACCACGAAACTGTGATCGGACGCATCCTTGAACTTCCTCATAGATTCTCGAAACTGTACCTGTTCCTTACCCTGAAGGGTAGGGTCCAAGGTCAATACGCCCTGGTATCCACGATATCGAATTTGGAATACGGACGGTAGGTAGCGCTGATTGCGAAATATTATGTTGCGTCTCTGGGCCAGTTGTCGAGTAAGTTGAAGAGATATCAGACCACATCCGTCGGTGAAAACGTAATCATCGCGTTTGACGTCGTCGATGTCTCTGCAGCGTTCCGGGGGGAGATCAAGCGCGGCCTCTGCGCTAGAGAAAAGCAACCCAATTCGTTTTGCTTTCTTGCCTACGGACTTGAGTTTCGAGAGATCACCCATAGCTTCGATCTTGGCAGAGATGTCTTCTTTCGATGCGCCATACATGAAGCAAGATCTGGACTTCGTTTGGCTGTTTGAATGACCAAAGAAGTGGTAGTGAATCCCATTGAGTACAACGCCGGTGGTGAGTAGTCTTGTGACGTAATCGCCGTTCTCTCTGCCAGTGGCTACGCGTGGTGGGTCATCTGGCGACTTTGAAGGCCAACGCAAGCGGAAGTCCGCCAGCGAAAGAAGGAGGAGTCTGTCCAAAGGCTCTTTGCGTGTAACACGGTTGGAGGGCGCGCTTTCAAACCGCAGGACGATCTCCTGCACCGTTCCCGAAGAAAAATGGGAAAAGCACTTGACAAGTCCAGCCGCGTTTGTCTGCCTGGCCAGCGGGAGGTTGGCAACTGTGTAATTCCATGATGTGATCTCTGGATCGAGATCACGCGAGAGCACGACGCGAAAAGTTCGCAAGTTGCTCATTGTTGTGATGGAGAGGAGTGCGCCGCAGTGTTGCAGAAAGAGAGTGGCTTGATGCGGGGTCTACACAGACGAAAGTCTTCGTGATTCGTGAAGGATTGCGTTTGCTTGTGCGACGTTACACCGAACTACCCAAAGCGGCAAAACAAGACTTACCGTAAGAGCAGCGTCTGCCTTGACTTCTGACTCTTCCCCAGCACTCGCCACAGACATAATGGCGAATGAGGCAGCCCTCAGTCGCTGTCTTTACATTATCGGCGCCCAATGTACCGGCAAGACGACGCTTGTGAACGCACTGGAAGACGCGTTTCATCAACGTGACACAGCCCTTTCAGTTACAGAGGTAGCCTCGAGGCCGGTGATCATCCGAGAGGTCGCGCGCAAAGTGTTACACGACAAGCATTTCAGCCGCGAGGACATCACTGCATCGCCGTCCCGATCCTTGCAACTGCAGAAGCACATCCTCGACGCGCAATTCGAAGCCGAACAGGCTGCCATCGGTCTTGACACGCCGCCGACCACATGGTATATCTCCGATCGCTCCGGTCTCGATCCTATCATATACGCGCAACTGTTCGTGGGCGAAGGAGCGGCAGGCGAGATGCTCGCATCGGCAAAGTGGAAGGAACTCGAAAGGCGCATGAAGGCGGGCGTTGTGGTGCTATGCGAAGCTGGCTGTAGTTGGCTTGCCGACGACGGGACGCGATTGATGCCAGACGGGACGGAGGCGTGGATGCGCATCGACGACGCGTTCCGAAAGCAGCTTGCCGGTCGGGGCATCCGTTACACGCTAGTACCCAATCACGTGGTCAGTCTCCAGGCTCGCGTGCAATTGGTACAGGAGTGTTTGAGAAGCTCATAGCAGCCCCAAAGGCTTGTGAGCAATATCTGTACATGTAACTACGCTGTCGTGCGGTTATCTCTTTCGCTCTCACGTGCATCCTCTCATGTGGCTTCCAAGGTTAGCGTGGTTTCCCTTAAGGGGCCGGACGCTTCCTCCAACAACAATCAACCAGCAACACACGATACTGATACCTCAAGCTGAGCCCAGCCGCTATACTCGTAAACGCCACTGACGCATCTCGATCACCTTGATCCACATGCCAGTTGCGATGATCTCACGTATAAGGCCCGCCTGGCTCGCGAAGCCGTGTGCCCATTCGCTCCGCAGTTGCGCGCGCAACGATGGCGACGAGTTCAATTGAAGGTTTTGATCAAAGGAGCTATTTACTACGATGACAGCGATGGTGTTACCCGACTTGTTCGAAGGTCCGCACCAAGTTGTAGGTTTCCGTCTAGGAAGCGACGTCTGTCTTGGGTAAATCAGCTACGATAGCAGGAAGTAGCGACCAAGACTGAACAGCATGCCAAAACCGTCCAGGATATTAGCCTCATGCGTCTCTGGGAGGTAGCGCAGTCGCGCAAACAGCAACATCGCAGCAAGCACGACGCCACGGATTGTGAGATCTGTGTAGAGATCCGTCGCTAACTCCCCTCTGCAAGCGCTCCACGCACTACCGGTTTCTCTCAGGAATACATGCTGCTGGGCCGATTCAGCTAAACATTAGCCCTAGGTGTGATTCAGATCGCTGCTCATCAGGAACACAAGAATCCCTCCCACACCCGCATCATAAGTCGGCCGACCTGCGATGAGCGATCCTGCATGAGGAGGTCTTCCTGCACTACCGCCCCCGAGCGCGAAGAGAGAGGAAGCGACCAGGGAGATTAGCTGGCGTCTGAATACTCTCGCGATCTACCCGAACGGGAGTTTGGGACATACGGATTGACGACGAACAAATTAGTGCCCGAGACATACTTTTGGCCCTGCGCAGGTATGCCGTTGTCCTGGGAAGAGCCGTCATGACGATCTCGACATCAATATCGAACACGAAGCGCAGACCAGTATGTTCGCCCGGCAGGCGTCTGTAGCAAAGGCTCGAATCAATACAGCGACGGCTGTCGGATTTACACCGGATGAGGATCAACAGAGGATAACTTTATTTAATCTACACACTTGACGGCCTGCGTCGCACCCGGATCTTCCCACCATGCAACGGAAGTTTTAGCCACACAGTATCCAAAGGTTTCGGCCTAACCGCCATGTGCTCAACGTCATAGTTCAACAGCATGTGCGCAATGAAGACCTTCATCTCGTTCAAGGCAAAGAATCGCCCAGGGCAGGCGTGTCTGCCGAACCCGAACCCGAGGAAAGCATCGTCAAGCGTAGCAGTCGACTTGCCCTTCCGCTCGTTCGTGTCCGCTTTAGCAGCCTCAAGGTCGTCTTTGGTTGCAAAGTTGTCGACGATGCTAGTCACATTGTTCGGGTCTGCAAACCGGAACGCGTTGAAGCTGCGTGCTTGGGGATAGATACTCTCGTCATAGTGGATTGGCTCCATTGGAACCGCGATCATGGTACCTTGAGGCACATGAACGTTGGAGACTGGGAGACGAATGCCTTCGGGGTGAACGACCTGCACTTTGTTAATACCAGTCCTTTAATACTTGTTGGCATACATACTGTTCGCGGAAGTCCGACAATGGCGAACGGATTAAGTCTCATTGATTCACGGATCATTGAATCGATGAGCTTCAAATCCCGCACCGCATCGCGCGTCCATACACCACCAGACTTGGCGAGCACGGATGCAGCTTCATCTCGCAGAGCATCAACATACCCCATTGCCGGATCCGAGCTGAAGAGGTCCAGGATGACGTTCTGCACAGTGAAGCTGGTCGAATGAAGGGATATATCGTTGACCAACAAGAGCCGATGCGCGACTCGCTTCGGCTCCAACTGCCCTGCATCTCCCTTTGCGGCTGCGGCGTAGCACTCATCGATAAGCCATTGGAGACCATCTTTCTGGGACCGGGTAAGTATGTTGATGCGCAGCTCGTTAATGCAAGGGGCGGAATCCTACCGGTGGTGTCCACCCGCACTTCGGGTCAGCCTTGAAACGGGCAGTAGCGTTCAATCTCTCTGTCACAAAAGGCAAGCAGCCCTTCATTGCTTTTCTGCGCAAGTACCAGCACGTCGATCCTACAAGAAAGCCAGTCACTGGCTTGAGCGGCTTAGGGGATGCGTTGATAAGCATAGCGCCGGCAAAGATGCTCATTGCGTGATCTCTAAGGTCGTTCAAGAACTGTTCATCACGGCCTGCGAAACTATCAGCGCTTGCGCATCTTCCAACCAGGCACCCTGAGCGACTTACACAGCGGCGCGCCGCAAAAGGCGCCGTTACTTGCACCAGCGATCAACTTCAAGCAAGCATCCCATACTGCGACTTCCTTCCACTCTGTGTCGCCTTTCCCTCCCCACCAACGCTCGAAGCCTCTGTCAAGTTCGTCGGCCATCAGCGGCGTCAAATGCTCGAGATTCCGCGTAATCTGATGACGCACGACGTTGATCTGGAAGTCATTGTCGGCTACTTCTTTGTCCCAGACTGTCCATTTCGTTTGGATAGTCTCACTCTGCGTCGCGTGGATATCGAGCGTGGACTCTGGCAGTGAGTAGACCTTCTTGATCAGACGAGGCGGAAGGATTATCATCGCTCCTCTGTCGATGCTAGGTAAGATGAAAGGGCTGTTTACGCTGGCAAACTAGAAGATTAAGGATGAGTAGATTTCTACTGATATCAAAGACTATCATACCTTGCGATACCCTTCAAACGCCCAGTCCTGGGTCTTCCGGATAGACTTCAAGGTCGCCCACACCCATTCAAACCATCCTTTCTGGAGGCCCACGACTGGCAGCTCCTCCCAATGCTTGGACTCTGGCTTTCCGAAAAACAATGCCCGAATTGCGTGGTAGACTAAGAACAGAACCGACAAAGGCACGAGGGCCTGTGTGGGCGTGATGATGAGCTCCATGCTTAAGCTAATCAGATCATAGGAACAACGAAGAGCACTCGACACTCCAAACACTTAAAGTATGCTGATGCCAATGGACCGCCAGTGACAGGAAACGTCCCGCCGCTCAGCTCTCCTCGGAAGCCCTCTGCATTAGACTGTACATCCATTGGGCTGTTTGCACGAGCAAGGATTTGATGCAGCAGGTAGGTAACAGCCGGATCCTCCCAACAAGCTAGCACTGTGCTCTGCATGCATCGATGTCGATGTTGCAAACGCGGCTACCGACCTGTACATTCTGCCGAATATACTGTTAATTGCGGCGTTCACCGAGACGGCCGAGCCAATGATCGCAAAGCAGCAAGCTCGAATTTGCAATCGATAGGCCTCCCGCGACACTTGTTGCTAGCGCGACTGAGCGGGTCATCGAACGGCATGATTTTCAGGGTAGTACCTAGGGAGTTGCTCCGGTATTGCAGCATGCAATGCACGCACCGCGTACTACTCACATTGCAGTAGCTGCCATCTTTTGAGGAAGGTTGTACGACAGTGCGTCAACCGCGCGGCTCCACACACGGCTCGGGTCGGCAGACTTCCACATCAGGAATAGGCGTGGGGTCTCTCAAAGCGATATCACGAATGTCTCGTCTTTCAGTGGCTTGGTTTGGTTTTGCATGTGACCGGAGAATCAACGTCGAATTATGACTTCAACTAAACGATATTGCGTGGAAACAAAAGCAGAACCATTGGCTATAAGATCATGCAAGAGTACAGCAGAGTTGCAACTTTAGTCGCAGCACACCACTACGACTGCGATTGCTCGCTCGAGCAACCTCGACCAGGAAGAGATGCGTCATGTGGCGCGATTTGTACAGATGTTCGACTGGATCTCGAATGCTGGTGGAGAAAGACATTGGTTGCCAGTCGCCATCTTCCCCCCGCGTACACGTATGCGGATGCTATGTGCGCGCTAGTCGGTCGCTTCTCGAGCGGTGCCAGGATACAAAGTCGGTCTGAGCTCGTTTGCACATGGAAAAAATACCTCGACTACTCGCTATCATCCGGTCGACATCCGGTAAATCTACTTGAAGTCGATTGTATACGCCAAGACGTACTATGGCAGCGCTGGCTCTAGCTACAATATATCCGGACGATGGATTTTTCTCGCCAGCTCGTCCTGATGGGGTACTAGGACATGCAAGCCTCTTGGTATATCTCCAGTTAAAACGCAAACGTACTCCGGATGTGTAATTGGAACCGATGGCCTGCTTAAATCCATAACCGCACGTGCGTAGGCATTGCTACCAGGATCCAAGCCGGGCCAGTGGGTGTGTCCGCGTCATCCGTATCCATACACGTGGGAAGAGGTGTGCATGATCAAAAAGAAAGGAACCCATGGAGAAGCGGGCCTTGGACCTCATTGCCTGCAGGCAATGCTACCCGCGATGTTACCTTTGTCTCTCGCTATCGATATCTCTGTATGCACGTAATGACGATTAAACCTTGTTCTGCTTCGAGAGACCCCGGAAAATATGAAGGCGTGTTAGGTCACCTGGCGGCTTGCACAAGGACGGCCGAGGTAGGTCCTTTTGCTGGTCTGGGAATACAGCGGTAAGTAGGCTCTGTCCTTGAAGTCGCTTCCTTAGGTGCAGCGAGGTACAGATGCGATACAAGACCGACGTCGGATTTGACTCCACCAGAGCTTTTGTCCTCCAATCAGACGTGAGCGGTCGGTCCTACCTCTTGGTAGTGGTGCCATGTGGGGCACAACCCGCCTAAGCGCGCCTTTGCAACTGTCACTTTTCGACATCGATAGCTTGCCGTGCACTCACCTATTCGCCATCTTGGTCGGCGGCAGTCCGTCAAGGGTCGCGGCTTGACCTAGCCGTATCGATAGTCAGGGGTCCTGAAGGGCCTCTTCCGTCATCTAGCGCACGGAACATTTCCTCATCCAGCTGTGATTCGCCCACGCGTTCGTGCGTTTGCGCACAAGCCTCGAATTAGAGCCGCAGCCTCGGACTCGTCCAGACGTTCACCGTTTTCCCCGATTGCCACACTACACCCTTATGGATCGGACCGTTGGTCCTTCCAGCATGACAGACGAGGCGCTTCGTGTTCTGCGTGGTAGTTGCATCGGGTCTACTTACTTTCTAGGACAGCAGACGTTGTGATAGCGCTAGAGAAGGGTGGGTTGCTCGTCTTTTCATCGACCGCGGAACACACGATAGGTGAGAGCGTCCATCAAGCGACGCAGCTTGTGTAGCATGCAGATGGCCTGACATTAATTCGATCGTGCTGCAGTGCAGTGGCACAGTTCAGCTAGCCAACAATGACTTTAGTTTACTTGCATAGAAGCTTAGACGTAATGTAACGGGTCGTTCCAACCGGCTCGTCCGCGCAGCAGAACCTGTAGCTAGAGCAACGGCGATATGGTAACTTTCTATATGTACCAATGCTTGACACCCCGCGCCTATTAGCCCAATCTAAGGTCTTACTTCGTAACCAAACTTTACTGCCATCATGGACTTTTTAGAGATGCAGAGCGTACATTTGCCAGCGCTCAGCCCATTGGCGGTCAATGCTGCGAGCAGCATCTTCGGTTTGATATCGATTTTCTTTTGTTACAAGGCTTTGGTTGCGAAGAAGCTGGTACGTACCGGATGCACATCCTCCGTATGCATTATGAGTGTACACTGACCTGTTCACCAGGCTTCTTCTCCATCAAGGATCTTGAAGACCATCTTCAAGCCTATCACCAAGCGGTACCAGGCATGGGCATATCTCTTCTGGGGCCCTGAAATCATCCAGAAAGCGTTTGATGAGGCGAAAGGGAAGCCATTCGAGCTCTTCGCCCCGGATAACCGATATGTCTTTGTCTCCGACCCTCAGCAGATCAAGGAGCTAGACAATGCGCCAGATACGGTGCTGTCACTTCAGGCAGCGTCAAAGCAGGTGAGCTCCTCGGCAGCTTTCGTTCTTGGCGATTATTGACAAATTGTAGATGCTACAGCCCCTCTACACTATGTAGGACGACCCTCGCGCTTCTCGAAGTCAGTCTTTGTGCATTCGGTCTACTAACGAGTCGCAGGCACGGCTTCAACTGGTTTGACCGACGTGGTACTGAGGGTGTTGGATTTATCCGCGCTCTTCGTACACTTTTGACCAACAACTTGCCCAAGATCCTTCCTGACCTTACTTGCATCATCCGCACCAGGTTCCAGGAGCTACATGCTGGACACCCAGTGATCAACGGTAATACAACGCGAGGCTTTGACCTATGTAAATCTGCTGACAATGATCAACAGGAAAGAAGCAGTCGGATGTGTACCACATGACTGTGAAGTTGGTCGTCTTGTCGAATGCAGTATCTTTCTTTGGAAAGGATTTGGGTAAGTCTCGTGCCATGCACTTCGCTCATTGCTTCGTGCATGACTGACCGAAGGCAGCAAAGGATGAGCAGTTCATGGTCTCCGCCCTCGCATACATTGAGGAAACTCTGATCTGCGCTGAGATCGTTCGCCTGCTACCCGGGTTCATGACCCCGTAAGTGCTATTGCCGAGTCACATCAACTCTCCTTACTAATTTGTACAGCATCGTCGGCGGCATCATCGCTCGCACACTCAAGTCACACGCTGTCATCTTTAACAGGCTTCTGCCCATCGCCGAAGAACGATGCATCGAGCGAGACGCAGCCAAGCTAGGCCAAAAAGTGCCCCAACACGCCGACTGCATCCAATGGATCATGGAGACATCACCCAAGAACGCGCCCTGGACACCTCAGCGTGTCGTCCACGAGCTGATGGCCATCTGGTTTGGCTCCGTGCACGCCGTCTCCACAACCGTAACTTTCGCCATCCACGACCTCTGCCTCCACCCTGAGTACGTAGAACCTCTACGAAGGGAGTGCGAGTCCCAATACGCCGCGTTTGAGCAAAGCGGTGTTGGACTTCCGCTTCTCGACAGCTTTATCAAAGAGTCTGCGCGCTTGACACCCGTTGAGTCGCAAAGCACACGTCGCTCAGCACTCCAACCTTTCTCTCTCAAAGACGGTACTCACGTCAACATTGGAGATTGGTTCTGCACACCCGTCCGCGCCATCATGACGAACCCCGTCGATTACCCTGAAGCAACAACATTCAGCGGTTTCCGCTTTGCTGACCCGCAACTCGTCAAGAGCCTGGAGAATGCCGATGGCGCTTTCGACATTCTGCAGAAGAAGCCAACGAAACTGACTGACTTTGACATGACATTCCACGTCTGGGGAACGGGCAGAATGGCCTGGTAAGTCTCTTGCTGTATCTCGGTTGTTGTGAAGACACTGCTAACGATTCGTTACAGCCCCGGAAGGTTCTACGCCTCAGCTGTCATGAAGGTCATCCTCGGGCAAGTCATCTTAAACTACGACTGTGAGCTTGTCAACCCGACTGCGAAGCGCCTCTTCACTTGGCGGTCGACCATCTTGCCTAAGCCTAGTGCTAAGGTCGTCTTCACTCCGATCAGGGAAGCGAACTAGAGAAGGAGGTATATGGGATGATTCAACGTTGATGCTCGCTGCTGGATATGCAGAGCAATGACGCAACGGACGATGCGGGAATGGCGTTATTTCCCTTTCTTTTTTTCTGACTGCACGAATTTCCTAGACGAGTACATGATACAACGACTGCTACACATGAATACACGCCACCTTATCATCATGACGCCTACTGCTACATTGAGCTGCTCGCCAGCCAGGGTGATGCTCACAATCTCATCACTCATAACATCACATTGCACATCATGACACACCAACTTCTAATATGTATACATTGAACGCAGGGTATCTCCCAGAAAGAAAGCAAAAAAGACACGATCTTGCCGCTGAACGCCACCCATCCCAATACCGCGACCGTTTTCAGCGACAACTCGCCTACTAGCGCCCCGGGCAGCCCTGATAAAAGAAAAGCACCTCCTAGCACTGCCGGTCCTCGGCCCGATTGAAGACTCGCCTAGTATGCGCCGCCCGTAGCTAAGAGCATTCCAATTCGGACCACGTCACACGTTGGATGTGGAGCAAAGCTGCACCTAGCCATGCCGACACGGCAATACTGCAGACGCCATTCGCGCGGACAATAGTCGCGCTCCAATGCTGCAGACGCAAGACCAGAAAAAGGGAAGAAAAGAAGCAGTCTAGATTTCAGCCGTTAGCTTTAGTTGCTGCGCTGGAGGATGTGGTACGCACTTTTGTTATACAAGTCGTTGGGGAATTGATCCAGTCCCAGATTTCGTCACTGGGTGGACGTGTTCAAGTGTGCAGTCGGTTCAAGAGATGTCTTGACTGCTCAATCACTACCAGCCCGGTCCCTGGCCAAATGGATACCGGTGGCCGGCATCTTCTAGAAAAGCATGACCAGTCTGGCTCTTAGTCAGGTGACCGTTTGCCCGTGCCATCTTCGCTCCGGTCTGAGGATGCAGCAACTGGGTGTCCGACTGCGACCGTGTGAAGGGCATGGCGTCTGCAGTAATATTCAACTTGTTCCACTCCGCCCAGTTGGTGTCGTCACGAGCTAGCAGACTGCTGTAATGATCAATGTCGCGGCGTGGTGGAGATGGGGCTGAAGCAGGCCGGTTTGCTACGACGAAGCCGCGCTGTACGTTGTTCGTGGGGGATGCGTCTTCATGGGTCGCGACCTTGCCGACAGAGTCATGTTGGGGCGCGGGGTGAATGTTGGAATGATAGTTCAGTCTCATCCGCTTGTCAAAGGTCGCAGGGATGAGATATCTCAATTCAAGGTGGGGTTGGGAAGGCAATGGAAGCGCTGCGTCAGAGTCGCGATCCTCTCTAGTCCAGGATATGATCGAGACGGGCGGTGGTGTATTGCTGACATCGTCATTCTTAGGCGAGACTGGTTTGCGTCCCGCAAAGAGTTCGACGACCCAATTGTGCCATGCGCCAAGAGAGGGCTTTCTTGAGCTTCCCGTCGATACCTGAGCCAAAGTTGCTGCAGTGATGGCTACCGCTGGAGTGCGATCTGTTGCAGTGACCGCCACAACTGGAGTCAGAATTGCTGGAGCGACTGTCGACACTGAAGATGGGTCTGCCGTAGTGGTTGTTGCCGCTGATGCTGGTTGTGCTGTAACTACTGTTGATGCGGATGCTACTGCGACCGTCGCATCTGGCCCTGTCGACGGTGAGTCTGGTGTAGCAACTGCCACCCCCGATGATGCATCTGCTGTAGTCTCCTCTGACAACTGAGAAGGGCCCGCTGTAGCAAGTTCAGCGACAGGAGAGTCACCTAATGTAGTTTCCGTTGCCGCTGGCAGAGTGTCCGGCCAAGACCAGTCTGGCGGAGGATACCAAATAGGCGCCAGGTTTAGAAGAGAGGCAGGCGGGTCGTCATCCTCATCTTCAAATTCCGTTGGCGCGCCAGAACCGCACGGGATAGCAGAGATACCATCATCGCCTGATTCATCTCGATTACCGCTCTCGCAGGTACCGCTCGTCTCGTGATCTTGCTCATCCGTAGCGCTACGGGCTGCTTCTGAACCGTCCGTGGTAACAGGGGCTCTGTCACGTATTAGTACGGTTCGAAGACCGCTTTTGAAGGCGCCGGCAGACTCTTGATCGTCAGTAGTTAGTACATGGCGCCTGGCGAAGGACGATCCGTTATCGTCAACAGGGTTGCTATTATCGTCATGAATCGGATCGTTGGATTCAACAGAAGCCGTGTACACTGAGCCAGTCAGCGGATTCATTTGGTGGATATACGGTTTGAAGCAACGATGTCTACCTTTTGGTGCTTTTGTAGGGCTCTGCGCATCGCTGTTTGTTTGTTTTGCTTTCGGCTTCTCGACGTGGTGCTTCTTGCTGGTTCTTCGCGACTTCGCCTGGCTACGGAGCTGGGCGCGAGACTTGACTTTGGGCACAGTCATCGCAAAACGTGCAGCTGGGTTGGATGAGATTAGAAGGTTAGTGCATGCCACTCGTAGCACGAGCGATGCGGGTGCGGCAATGCGTGAGATCTGTAAAGAGCAATTCAAAATCAGACGTAGAGGCGCGGCTTGTTGTTGTGTATGCTAACAGTAGCTGCGCGTAGACAAGTCCACAATGTTTGCAGGGTCCAACAGCGCAGTGCGCATCGCGACAGCGCAAAGTCTAGGTGAACCAGTCGTAGGACAGGGATTGCAAATTTAGGAGACAGTGACGACATGGTGAAGGAGAGCGGGAATGAGAGGAATACGTATATAGTCTTCACCGTTGACCATATTGGGGTGGAGGTGACGGTGAGTTGATACAGAGGACGGCGCCGAGATACTTAAGAGCAGTTCAGAAGTTTGCGTGACTGTCACTTGCACCACCCGACAATCAGCTTTAATATTGAATCATTCGTGGAAGCGTCAGGTGTATACCTCATGACAGTCGTCCAAGCTCCTATTGGCGCTGAGTATGTGTAAGATACGGGTCATCGATCATCACGTGTGGCTGGTTGCCGCGACCACCCTGCTTCTAGACTGAAAAGCTGCGGCTCTTCATGCCTTGTCTGCACAGATGTATGTGACTGCACGTCCGTTAGTACGAAGCGAAGTGAAGAGCAAAGTGGTGTGTTGGATACCATTGTTACCACGGACGAAAGCATCTCCCCAATTCCGGGTGACGCGTCCCTCAGACACCTCCTTGCATCGCTCCAGTGCAATGTTCATGTAGCCATCTACTGACTGAAGGTCGCCTATATGGAGATTAGTAATTGATGTGCATCATAGGCACGTCAAGGGCTACCTTTGTAGATGATACCAGAGTTCAGCTTGACGGTGACGGGAGCTCCGATAATTTCACTGAGGAAGCCGCTAGGATCTCTAGAGTCACCGGCGGCTTCGGGTGCTGGGCTTTCACCGTTGGTGGACATGGTGATGAGGGTGGTGGTGATGCCGAATTTTCTAGCAAACAATCAGCAACTTATTACGACGCGTCTAGATAGATCTTACGTTGATGCTTAAGTAGGCGTAAGCAGATATTTCTTGAAGTCGGTCGCCGATGATGCGGACGTGAGAGATGGCGATGCTGGGTCGTGTGGAAAGGCAGAGTGCACGGGCCCAGTCTCTTCCTCATCGCGAGAAGCGTGACTGCGCGCGTTGAGGCCCCACTTGCACCAACCCGCGCCTGCCCCGACAGCGGCCTTGCCCTTTCCTACACACTACCCTGGGGTAGCACGACACCTCCTCCGCCCACTCAGACCGCCCATGGCACCGCCCGAACGATGACCGACACACCCGCAAGCGTCGCACCACCCAAGAAACGCAGCCTGTTCAAGCGGGCGGCATGGCAGGATGCGCCCAAGAAAGACGGCGAGGACATGTTCAGCCACTCCAACGAGTTCAATGACATAGTCGCCGAGCAAGCGAGGATCCGCGCAGAAGAGAAGAAGCAGGCCGAGGCAGCCAGGAAGCGCAAACACTCTGAGCCGCGCGACCAGAAGCGCCGTCGCATATCAAACGACACCGAAGAGCCCGTGCCTACCAAAAGTAGCTCAGCCAGCAGAGAGCGGGCGAGTAGGACCGCCAGCAAAGTGTACGCATCAGGCCCTATATCGCAATATTAGTACTAACAATAGCCCAGGCGCAGCAAAGTGTCCCCCTCTCCCGCGCCATCGCATCCGCCGCCGGACTCGCTCACAGCACGGTACGACTCTCTCACCAAATCCGCCTCCTCGAGTGTTTCATTGCCACAACAGACGTCTTCCGTCATTGACCTAGGCGATTCAGACCTGGACGACGACTCGGGCTATGTTTCCAAGCCGCACAACGACAAGTCTGAGTTGGACTACAAACCACCGAGATCCAGTGACAAACAGCCCATAGCCGTTCGACCATCGAAGCCACCTCCTATAGAGATCAAGGATGACGACGACGACGACGAGGAAGATGAGGAAGGCCTGGATCCTACAATAGCTGCATTGCAGGCCAGGGCACGAGCGCGCGTTGCAGCGGCCAAGGCGCAAGCCGCAGCAGCATCAAACGGCGACGCTCCGAAAGCACCCATAACGCAGCTCTTCATCGACCCACAAATACCCGGCGCAAATCCGTTGATGGTCAAGGTCAGGATAGACAGCACCATCGAGAAGCCACGGCTGGCATGGTGTCAGAAAGAAAAGTTCTCGCCTGAAACAACACGCAACGTCTTCTTCACATGGAAGGGCGCACGCCTCTTCGATAGCACATCGATACAGCGCTTAGGAATAAAGGTGGAAAACGGCAACCTATCCGTCGAAGGAGACTCTAACATTTACGACGACGTCAACCTCCCCAAGATTCATGTCGAAGCGTGGACAGAGGAGATCTACAGGCAGTGGAAGAGGGATGAGGCTGCGGCAGCTGAGACGAGAAAGATCGCCGCCGCAACACCTGCCGTGGCAAAAGAAAAGACTCCAACACCAGAGCCCGAGCCTGAACCCGCTTCCAACCGGGTCAGGTTGATCCTCAAGGCGAAGGGTAAACCCGAGTTCAGGTTGACAGTCAAACAGGTATGTGTCGACTGTCCCTTTGGAGTATGCACAAAAGTGCGACGCCAAACCTCATCAGCCTTGTCCAAATGCTAACTAGTCATTAGGAGACCACCGTCGCCCACATCGCAAGTGCCTACAAGAACAGCCAAAAGATCGATAAAAGTCAGCCAATCACGCTTATGTTTGATGGTGAGCGGCTAATGCCCATGGATACTGTGGAAGGGTGCGATCTTGATGACAAGTGTATGGTTGAAGTTCTCTTCAAGTGATTAGGTTTCCAGTTGGGATACAACAGATTACCCCGGCGTTCTTGTTTCCTCTCCTAGAGTTGCTTCTTGCTCACTTTGGCGTTGATATTATGACACGACCGCAAGCATGGCGTTGGTGGAGTACCAGACAGGATACAAGCATTTGTTGCACATGCATAGCGACGAGTTGGCTTCGCTCATCTATTTGTTGATTCTACAGACTTCTCAGATATTGGGGTTCTTTCTTCGGTTCGCACCACCATCCAGAATCAACTCCTGTCCACTCAAGAAACCCGCACCCATGACGTACTCGACCATCTCAGCGAGATCTTCTCCTCTGCCCACTCTGCCGGCTGGATGTTGCTTGTGGTAAAGCTCGTCCAGATCATCCGCCCAGGCCTTCATCCTCAGCTTCATCGCTTCCTCCTCATGAGGTGCAGTCTCTTTGTACGATCCGTTTTGCGTCTCTTTGATCTGCAGATCATAAGCTTTGCACTCGTGCTGCACGCTGACCCAGCCCGGTGAGATCGCCATAACACGGATTCCCCAGCGTTGGCACGAGACAGACATGGCCTGTGTAAGAGCCAGTACACCGCCCTTGCTCGCAGCATAGCCTTCGCAATCCGGGTCCGACTGATGAGCGCGGAAAGAAGCAACGTTGATGATGCAGCCTCCTTCGTCGAATTTGTCATCGCCATGGAGATTCAGCGGCAACTGATTGAACTCGTCCGTACGCTTCAAATCTTTCGTCCGATCAACACCCGGCGCACCATCTTTCTGCGTGTTCTTGCTCTTCATGAAAGGAATGACGGCTTGGCTCATATAGAAGGGTGCGCTGAGATTAGTAGCAATGTACTGTTCCCATTGCTCTCCCGTAGCGACATCTTCCATGGTCCCATTTCCCGCGTTGAAGAAGCCTCGCGCTACACCTGCATTGTTGACAAGGACATCTATGCGACCGCCGAAGAATTCCGCGGCTTTGGCAACTGCGCTGCGGATTTCCTCTGGATTGCGGAGGTTGGTTATCGAAGAGCTGACGCGTGGTGCGTAGGAGGCCAGATGTGTGTTTACAGCGTAATTCAGTTCGTCTTTGTCGAAATCGATGATGAAAACGCGATGCGATGCCGGTAACGAAAGCAAATGTCGTGCTGTGCAGCGGCCGATGCCTCGCGCACCGCCGGTGATGATGATGTTCTTGCTCTTAGTAGACGGCATGATGTTGGATCTGAACTTTTCTGAAAGCGCAAACGCAGGGTCTGGACTGTATCGTACAGACAAGCCGCTTCTTATATCTATCCTATCCGCGTTGGTGGCGCCTCACGCGCGGCAGCAATATCAAGCACCTGGCAGCGGGGAGCACACACCCTTTCAGCCTATTCAGCCCACCTTGGCTTATCCAGAACAGTAGTTCAAGGCCGCTTGTCCGCGAAAGCCCTATCTAGAATAGAAAGGCAGCTTCATAAACGTGCGTGCTGTTGAGAAAGCTTGGTGGGTCTGCGTGTGGTGGTGGGATACGTATCCCGTGGATTGGAAGCAGGCCCGCGGTTCCGTCGTCTTACGGCCTAGCTTGCTCCGACGGAACGTTGGGTTTGGAGATTTGATGACTGCATAGCGCTGTATACGTTGCCTCGGGCTGCTCGTTGTCTAAGACATGCTAAGCGATGTGTATTGGGCGTGCCTGCAGAGCCGTTGGAGGAGATACGGATTCCGGGAAGACGGATCGGCTTGCGGGCCGTGGAATGTGCTGTTTGTCAAGGGGATCCAACCAACACCAATGATGGCCCAACTCTGGTTCTCCTGCCCTTGGTCTCTGTCTCGCGCAATATTGTCTTCCGTTTTTGACATTACCGCGCGAGGTACTCACTTCACGCGGTGGTTGAGAGATCCACTCTTGCCGTGTTGTCGATTTTGCCGAGGTTAAAATGCGTGGCCTAACTACTATCACGACTGCTCATCTCGGATGTTGCTATCATCTCAATTTCTTCATGTGCTCTCACAAAGTGCTGCGTTACGTTCATAATAGAGCAGCTTGAGCAACACGATCCTTCTGATGGGGGGCTACGTTCACGATGCCCATAGCGTCATCATACCTCCACCGCCTGGAGGCCGCCGAACGGGTGTCAAAGCGGATAGTCTCCTCATCGATACCCCAAAAGCAGGACACACCGCTGGGTTACTCTATCGAATGAACCTGCTGATAACCTGATGAGGCTTGCTCCTATGTATTGCCCTCGTCCCTCACAGGGAGTACTCAATATTTCTCCTACCAAATCTGAAGCCCTCGCGTTGATCTCTCGTATCCTTCCTATCATAGAAAGGCAGTCAATCGTATGCAAGACATCGAATCAAATCTTCGGGTACGTCAGGAGGAGTATACAAAGACAGTCTCTTTGACATATGTTTTACATTATGCAGCTGCGTAGACCACTACCTACAGCCCTTCGAACAGAAACAAAGGAACTGTGCGTCTCGAACACGAGATCGCTGCAGTGAAACTACCCACACATGACGCTTCTCAGAAAGATAGCATCGTTGGTATACCTGATAGACGACTATATGTAATGACCTCCGTTCACGAAGTTTGCTCACCAGCACGAACCAAAATGCGCATCGCTATCCTCACCGTTCTTTTCCCAGCAATACATGGCGCCATCGTCCCGGCTCCTCTCTTCTTTGGGAATCCGGAAGATAGTCAAGTCGCATTACTGATCGGGTTTCTGGAAACATACGTGGACCACATGCCTTCAACGGCGGATTCTACATTGACTTCTGATATCAGTCAAGCATCTCCAGCTGTGTCAACGACGGTTTCATGTGTGTCTACCGTCACAAAAGATCCGTCCCTCAACACCGGAAGTACGCTCACCTCATCATGGGTGGTAGATGGCCCTGGTGCACCCAAATCGGCTCCTTCTCCAGTAACGCTTACCTCCACGGTATTGGTTATAATCTCAGGAAGCGCAAACCCGTCGCCGACTCCTTCCACTTCTGTCGCAACACCAACTAGCTCAAACACCGTGAGCCTCGTTGTCAGCACAACAATGAGCGCGGCACCATCTACATCCGACTCTGTGGCTCTCACACCACCGTATACGCCCCAGGGCATACCACCAAGCCCCGAAGGCATACCACCGGACTTCCACAGCACATTGATATTTCTCTCGACATGGACATCACTCAAATGGAAACCACTGCCCTTGCCCATGAACCCGACATCCCTAAAGCCAACATCTACATCAACAAAGATAGTCACTATAACACAGCCAGCCTCCACAACAAAGCCAGCACCTACGTCTAAAAAGCCAGTCTCTATAGAACAGCCTGCCCCCACAACAAAGCCAGTCTCTAGGTCCAAAAAGCCAATCTCTACATCCAAAACACCGGTCTCTACCTCCAAAAAGCCTGCATCTGCATCGAAGCCAGATCCGGGCCCTACTGTCATCACGAGCGTGATCAAACCGGATACGCGCTGCCCGTATCCTTATCCGCACATCTATTGTGGTAAGCCGAAGACGACGTTGATAACGATGACGAGCAAGACGAGTTAAAGAGTGAAGTCGAAGATGCGAGGTGCTGGTGTTCTCATCCTAGAACTCAATTTGGCGTTGAGGGGTCGATGGCTTTGTCAATGGGAAGCTTCAGTAGTGACTGGTCTAGGTTAGGTTCTTGAGGAGATGCGACTATCAGATACGTGCGAAGCTGCGTATATTTGGTACATTTCTCCCCTTCCTATCAGCCCTTGATGCAGTAGTACTTTCGCTGTCTTACTTTATTGTTGCAAAAGGATATTATTTCTTTTCCATACTAGTCACTTCGTAGCAGACAGCAAACGTGGCATCATCGCAGTGACCGCTTCAGCAACTACCTATCTTGTCGCCATTTCTTCCGAGACTTTGCGCCCAGCACACTCCTGCATCATCCTGTCTTGCACATTCTTCGCAGCGTGTGCATAAGATACGATGTCTACATCTGTGGCCTTGCCATCTGCGCCTCCGTCAAAGACCTCGTAACTGAACCAGCCCCTGAAGCCTGTCTCGAGCACTGCCTTTGCAACATCAACTACCGGTAGATATCCTCCATTGTAAGGAAGAGGTCTAAAATCGTGACTCCACCGTCCACGAGGTAACAAGCCGGCATCGTCACGCTCAGCATTGAACGGCTGAGGAACCTTGTACGCATCGCTGATCTGCAGTAGGTAAATCTTGTCCTTCGGAATAGTAGCACTCAGCTCCTCCAAGCTCTTCTGAAATCGCTTCTCCAATTCCTCCTTCGACACATCTTCTCGCAGGCCAGATGCTGTTCTAGGATCGCCCCACTCTCCACCTGCAGTCTGGAAAGTATCCAGACAAAGACCGATATTGGGACGGTCTACCTGCTGCACAATGTTCCATACGTCTTTCCAATCAGGAGCATGCGTCGACCAACACCAGTTTTCATAAGCCAGTCGGAAGTTGTGTTCCTTGAGCATATCGCATAGCACCTGGAGATCAGAAACCATCTTGCTCCTATCCAGTTTCTCGAGCGGTGCATCTGTCGATCCAACTTGCAGCATATCCGTCCCACAGGCCTGCATGATGCGGATCCAGCCGCGAGCGCGCTCCAGGGCGTCTTTGCGGCCGTCGGAACCTTCAGGCCAGCCTTCATAGTTGGCAAAGGGCTGCAACATCATGATCCCGAGGTTTCGCTTGTCGCATTCTTTCTTGATCTCGGCGGCTACTTTGCATAGTTCGTCGTAGTTGGATGGTTCGGCTTCATGGCCGAGGAGAGTTTGGCCGTAGGACAGGATGTCTGGGAAGGAAAGCTCGACTGCACTGAAACCTGCGGCGGATATAGCGTGGAGGCGATCGAGGAGTGGCGGAGGGTTTGAGGGCGATCCGAGCGAGCATGTCGCGTAGCTGATGGGGATGGATTGAAGGGTGGTGTAGTCGAGCGCGCCCATGATGATTATAGTTCGGAAAGTTTAGATACGTTAATAGTGATCTATTGTTGCTGTGCGGAAGTTACGATTTTGTGTATGGGTGAAATAGCTATATGCTGGCGCGCAACGGCTCTTTCGGTATGGCATGGCTGTGACGTAGATCTGGTGGGTAGCGATGACGGCACACTTGTCAAAGTCTAGTCGGCAGCTCGTACAAGCTCCGTCTGCCTGTCGAAGCAAATCTTGAGAGGCTTGGAGATAGCCAAATGTCTGCTAGTATCCATGGATCTATCGCTAGATCTCGTGGGAAAGTGATAGTAATGTCCCTCTTAACGGAAGCTTCAACGAGCCCCGCGGTCATCACATTCGTGGAAGAGGCATCTACCTTCGCTATTGAACATGTGGGGAGATCTGATAGTGGGAACCAGTCCAGTGCTTTGTATTTCACTGCACGTAGCCGTAAATACATTAAGGTAAGGCCCGAACGGCCCTTTTTACACGCTCGGTGTGCGGGCGTGCCTGGACCGGCGATGATGATTGAGGCTCGACCCCGCGCCACCTGAAAATCGGCGCGAATGCACCAATGAGGATCCCGCCGACTGCCGTCATACCAGAAAACATTCGACTCATAGGGTCCGGTATCGTCTGCAAGGAGAAGAAGAGCAGATAAAACCACTCTCGCCGTCCTGTTCAGCGCTCCCACTCTTCTCTCTTCCGTATACCCGACAATCGTCCAGTAGATCCTACGTCATCTCTAGAGACATGTCTGTACGTACACCACCATCACCACCGCCCCCAGTCGCCCTCTAACACGTCGTCGCAGTTCCACATCCAGAACCCAGCCGTGGGCGACCCACACAACTCGGAAGACTGGCGCATCAAGGGCTACAACCCCCTCACGCCGCCCGACCTCCTCCAGAGCGAAATCCCCCAGACAGCCAAGTCAAGAGACACGGTCCTCAAGGCGCGCGACGAAGCCGTCGAGATTGTCCAGGGCAAAGATGCACAGAAGCGGTTACTCGTCGTCATCGGCCCGTGCTCCATCCACGATCCCCCCGCCGCCCTCGAATACTGCGACCGGTTGATGAAGCTCAAGGAGAAGTACCAGGATGATCTCCTCATCGTCATGCGCTCCTACTTGGAGAAGCCGCGTACGACTGTGGGCTGGAAAGGTCTCATCAATGACCCGGATATCGACAACAGCTTCAAGATCAACAAGGGCCTGCGCATCTCAAGACAGCTCTTCGTTGATCTGACAGAGAAGGGCATGCCCCTGGCCAGCGAGATGCTGGATACCATTTCTCCCCAGTTCTTGGCCGATATGTTCAGCGTGGGCGCAATCGGCGCCAGGACCACGGAGTCGCAACTTCACCGTGAGCTTGCGTCGGGCTTGTCCTTCCCAGTGGGCTTCAAGAACGGCACAGACGGTACGCTCGATGTCGCTGTTGACGCGATTGGCTCCGCGAAGCACCCCCACCACTTCCTCTCCGTCACCAAACCCGGTGTTGTCGCCATTGTCGGCACCATTGGCAACGACGACTGCTTCGTCATCATGCGCGGCGGAAAGAAGGGCACAAACTACGATGCGAAGAGCGTCAAGGAGGCGCGCGAGAAGCTAGAGTCCAAGGGCATGAACTCGCGCCTGATGATTGACTGCAGCCACGGCAACTCGGAGAAGAACCACATGAACCAGCCCAAGGTTGCGCATGCGATTGCTGAGCAGATCGAGGCGGGTGAGACCGCTATCATGGGTGTCATGATTGAGAGCAACATCAAGGCTGGTACTCAGAAAGTGCCCAAGGAAGGCAAGGCTGGCCTCGAGTACGGCATGTCCATCACCGACGCGTGTATCGACTGGGAAACCACCGAGACGGTGCTCGCCGAGCTTGCTGAATCGGTTTCGAAGAGGAGGACTCTACTCGGCCAGAACGGCACCCACTAAAAGGCCATTCTCTTTTCGCGCACTATGGTCTGCAGGCACGGCGTAAGGATGGGGTCGGCGTTGTCAAACGTCTCAATTCAAAAGCATGTACATGGGTCTTGGGTACGGATTACGATTCAAAACATTACAGACAAACGCTATACTATTCACTACAACTCCATGATCTCCGGTGTATCGTCGTCACCGTCATCTGTGCTGTGTCTGGGGTACTTATCGTACCAGTCTCGCGGATTACCGCCTGGCAGACACAGGCCTAGTCGCCAGAAGTAATCGCGATGGGCAAAGAACAGCTGCCAGAACTTGAAGCGGGTGGGCACGCCCCAGGCAGGCTTATCCTCATCGCTCCCGGCAATGCAGTGCGTATCCTCGTCGCCCTCGCAATAGTGGATGTCGGCTACCGAGAAGGGTAGGCTTGACTCGGATATGAATATCTCTTCGCTGTGCATGCTGAAGCCCCATTCCGATAGCGGCAGCAAAGGTACCGGGTCGCCAATATGAGTGACACGGTGGAGTTTGTTATGGTCGTGGTCCGTGGTGATGCCAAAGCGCTCATCTACGTACTTGTTGAAGTGCTTGTTGCCTAGTCGTGGTTCGCCGAAGGTGGTCACATGGGGTTCCCATCCACGAGCCTTGAAGTCTAGCCCGGCGAGAGTTGCTATAGCACCGCCCAAAGAGTGTCCCACCAAGACCAGCTTGTAGTCGGGATACTTCTCCATAGCCTTGGACACATGTGGCAGGACCACCTTGCGTGTGTTGAGCCAGGAGGAATAGAAGCCCGTGTGGACAGTACAGTTATCGCACTTTGGCGGCTCCGCGGGTGGCGCATCGTCATCTACGTCTAGCACAGGCGCGATGAAGTCTGAAGTATCGTCGTCATCGTCGCCAGGGTATGGAACGTATTCTTGCGGGATAGTGGAAAGGTCCGCGATGGTGTTGGCGACAGAGTAGGTGCCTCGGAAGGCGAGGATCAGGCGCGGGTTGGTACGAGAATGCGAGAGCGCGATATAACCGCAGGAGTCAGACAGGAAAGGACCAGTATTCCATGCCTGTATATATCAGCACCTCATGCGACACATTGCTGGATGCAGCGACGTACCGTGACCAACTCGAACGTCTCAAAGTCGCGGTCTCCACAGCGGCTGGCGCATTTGAACGGCTTCTGGATGCCCAAGCCCGCTGTGCCTACACAGTAGGATATGTCGACAATGCGCGCGAGTTCTTCGAGTTCCCAGAAGAGGGCCTGCGAGATCAGCGTGGTGTCATTGCCGCGGAGTAGGGGCTGCTGCGTCGCATCGCCTCTACCGCGGGCGACGAAGGATGCGCAGAGCACAAAAGAAGACAGGAACAGGCCGCGTAAGATGCCCATCAGTAATGTCGGTTCACATATCCACAGGCTGGGCGGTATTGGAGGATGGGCTTGGTGGTGAGGTCAGAGGGACGGATGTGAACTAGTCGCGTGAATCGGCTGCGTGTGAAGCGTCCCGAGGTCACCAGGGGATAACAAGGTTTGTCCCGTATGCCGCCTGCACACAAGCTGTGATGCTATGAATAACACTCGACGTAGATAACTATCCCATATGGCTTGCTATCGAATTGTTAAAGCCCAATGCAGTGCAGCCGTCGGGTGAACACGAATTCCGGTATGCCCAGTGGCGTCAGCGCCGAGGGTCCCAAGCCAGCGCCAAGAACGGAAGGCACTCTGTTCGCGCTTTCCCGAACCTTGGAAGCTAGTGACATCATAGGGTGAAACGAAAGCAACAAATGGGTGGTTCATATTTGCAGGCTACGGGCTGCACGCTGCTGACACAATACCACCCTTTCCCTCCCCCCAAGATACGCCGACGCGTACAAGACACACGCTCACCCGTTGGCATCCGGACAAGACGCGACCGACTTCTCTTGTCTCCGCCGCATCCGCACTTTTCTCCTGGGCACTCCATCGTGCCACCGCTGCCACACAATGGCCACCGAGCAATCATCGACAGAGCCCTTGAGGCCCGTGACGCCTGCCGCCGATGCATCACGACCGACGACGGCCGGCCAGGCCGACACGCTGCCCGTCCCCGGCGTACAGGTCGACGGCGTGAGCGACGATGAACGAGAGCCGCGCAGCACGACGGCCGCCAGCAACGACGCCAACCTCACCCCAAGCGCACAACCAAGCCGCGCCCCGTCGCCCAATTCCCACGCCCAGTTTCCCCACACGCAGGTCACGTACGAAGACCCGGACTTCACCCGCCCGCCGCCGCTCAACTACACGCTGCGCACGCGCAAGAAGTCCATCTTCTGGTTCTGGACCCTCATCATCCTCGACTGCGTCTTCATGCCCATCGGCCTCTACTTTGGCATGTGGTATGGCCTGACGCGCGACCAATTGTCCGCCAACGCCGTCTTCAGTATCAGCACCGCCTTGCTCGGAACCGTGTCGATTGTCGAGTACTTCATCCGCTTCCACAGGCTATGGAAGAAGGGCTCCAGTTGTAGGGTCATTGGTGCGCAGAGATGGTACCTCGACTGGTTCCACTGGAACTTGTCGGTTGGTTGGTTCTTTGTTATGATTGAACTTATTGCGTAGGTCCTCTTTCCATCTCGAGTGTGCCCAGCTAACAGCTCGCAGTGGCACATGTCCTCATGACCCGCCCATCCGCGTCCTCGCCATGCCAGCCCCGACCATGATGTTTGCCATCGGTTGCGAACTCCTCCTCGTGGACATTCTGCGCATCATGAAAGTACCCGCACCGTGCCGTATCTCCTCGCTACCCCAGGGCGCGCCTCTCCGTCCGGGTATCTACGCGTACATTGAAGACATTTGCGCTGTCGACGGATCCGGTGGTACCGAGTTCCGCCAGCGATTGAACCTCCGTTACCAGGCCAGCAAGGGCTTCCGCACAATGCTTCACCGCTTGACATTGTTCTGGGCCATTGGCGCCATCGTCACAGCCGTGGTTTGCACAGCTATCATCTTCACTATCCAGCGAGACGCTGCTTACGTTGTACGTAATTCCCTTCTCCGCATGGCCTCTTCATTACTAACACCGTTCAGGTTGGCTGGGTTCTCCCCTTCCTCTGGGCCGGTATCTGGACCGCCATCACCATCCCCTGGGTCCAACGTGAACTCAAGAAAGAGTACGAAGAGTGGACCACGGCCAACTTCAAGGCCTAGACGGCTTAGATTCCCTTTTTCTTATCATGTACAATACACATATATCACTAGGATGCAAACCGAGACAGGAGTTCTGCTACATTGGCGATGGCGTTCGCGGGTTCACATTGGAATTGGGCCGTGTTGATACATTAGATACCACTTTTTTCGCGCAAAATACCAGTATCGCATTTTCCACGTCGTAATTTTCATTCATCTTGTGTATCTTCGCGTATGTGGTATGTACAACATACCTCATCGCATCCACTTACCCACTCTACTCCACTCACACACTTCCAACTATCCAACCCACAGCCGCAGCGTGCGTACACGTTACATCAACAAAGCCTATGCAAACCGTTGACATCACGACATTCGATCAATGGAATCAGCCCCTGTTTCGAATGTGGTTGATCAATCGTACGAGTAGTGCGTTTTGGGTGAGATAACTCGTACAATTCGGCTGATAATATGAGCTAAGCTTTTGGTTGATGACATCGTCCAAGGTTTTATGATGCATGGATCCACTTCCCGCGTCTTTCTTGATGCGGGTTAGGGTGCTTGGTAGTTGGACGTGGCAGTTATTTCCGGTATGTGACGGACATGGTATTGGACATGATGGGTTTCTTAGGTTTACGTCGGGTGCACGATGTTGTGTAGATACCTGTCATCGCGATGGTTAATCGTCGTTGTATACGAAATGTCGCGTCGCGTCACTATCTTCAACGATGGTCTCCAGCAAATCGGGTATCAATTGTACAGCTGTCCTCCATCTACTCTTCCATCGCGTCCTCTCCATTTGTCTTGATCTCTTGCTTCGTACTCTTATCCCCCTTGACGCCCAGTCTAACGACTTCCACATCCCAGCTCTCCATATCGACCAGCACAATCTTGCCTGAGGTCCTGAACTTGGGTACGCTAACAAGCAATACCTTTTCTCCAGCAGGACCTTCAATGACTCTCTTCTCAAACTTCTTCTGGCAGCCGGCAAAGTACATGTGCGGGCACTCTTTCAGCATCAAAGGATCCTCGTCTTGGAACGGGTAGCACCATAGCGTATCCGGGGCGGTAGGGGCTACGCAGCGCCACCGCAGCATCATCTCCATAGCCTCTGTCGGTTTTACGCGCTTAACGTATTTGAGCAGGTCTAGGACTGTTTGGCCTCCGGTGCCTAATACGCGGTATCCGTCGATGTCGCCTAACCAAGGGTTTGTGACTGCGTCGAAGCCGTTGAGGGTTGTGTTCGTCTCTATTGGGGGTTCGGCGTAGAGGCGTGTCTTGGGAAAGAGTGCGGGGTGTAGAGGTTGTTGCGGTAGGGCGACGTTGGAAGGATCCGAGGCTCCTGGGAGCATGGTGATGGGGAGCGAGGGAAGGATTTCGCAGAGGAACTCATCGAGGCGCGTGGTAGGTGCTGCGTTGTAGGATGAGGCATCGTATCCGTAGTGTCTTGCAGCGCTCTTCTTCGCGGCAAAGTCTTCTCTTGAGAGGATTGGAGAACCCTTTGCGAGTGAGCCACCCGCTATCACGAGTCGTGTTATTTTCGAGGCCTCGGCCTGTGTAGCTGGATCTGCAGCTTCGCCAGTCAGGTATTCCACCAGTAGATCCAGGGAGACCTCATCGTCGTCTGCGCCAGTCAATTCCAGACCTGAGACTAGGGCTATCTTTCCAGCCCTTTCCCGTTTTGGCGCCTTCTGCTTCTGCTTTGACAGCGCAACGTCGTCACGCTCCCACCGCGGTGGTTGTCTCGGTAGATCTGCGCATTGGGTTGCAATGACCATGAATGTGCCGTCTGCTTCCTCCGTACCCAGTGCCGCTAATATGCATCCCGTTACAAAATGTTGGTGAAGAGGCTCGCCTGTAACTCTGAGACGACCGGACTCGTCTTCCAGCATCATCTCGTCGGCGCCGGAGGAGGATACGTAGGTTTCGCGATGAGGGGGGTCCGCTATCCAATGCTGTCGATTATCAGAAATGATCTTTTGTGCGTTCGCGAAGGGGACCGTACATCTTTCTCAATGTCGTTCAACACGTTGGGCTTCTCGGCCATCTCCATGTATACTGTCCCTACCACCCAACAAAGCTCACCTTGCCTCACATCCAGCACTCGTTCAACGAAGGTTGCTTTTTGCCCGCCTAGCTTTTATGATGTTAGAATTCCTTTATCCCGTGAAGTGTGTATCCCCACTCCCACAGCTTGTTATTGCATACCTCGAAGTCGTTCCATGCATCCTCAGCTCTCTGTTTGACCGTCTTCTTCAATTGCATTAACCGCAAAAAGTACATATCGGCGAATTGTTGCGAATAGTGGCGCTCGGTGCCCGGTGGTAGTACGAAGTCGTGTAGTGGGTTGTACGCCGAATGGTTTCGAGACGGTGCGGGCGGCGCATCCTCACTGTTGCGGTCAGTATTGGGCTTCAAGGTGAATACAGGCCACGTACAAAGGCTCGCCATTGAGCAGCACATCATTTGATTCGGTCATTGTAGTGGTGAAGTAACTGTGTTGGAGACGTGGGTGCGCTTGTAAAGTTCCAAAGTTGCAGATCACGGAAGTCGCGTCGCGCGTCATTCACGCCATCCGGAAGGGGAAGTTTAAGAGCCCCACTCTACTTACACCTTGCACCGCGCAACATCTTGTGGAAGTCTTTGACCTCGCACAAGGAACAATTGAACAATTGCGCTGCAGTTCACACTAGAAAAATACTGTCCTCCATAGAATCTGAAGGTAATGTATACTTCTTCATTATTTAGCTATGTTATCATCTATAGGTAGTGCAGATGGCTATCCTATCAGTGTATCTGCCTCGTCTCTTCGTAGACTGTTAGCCGTCGACCATTTCCAGGCCTCGACCATTGCTATACACGAGTCTAGTCTATACATCTGACCACATCCGTCTATGCCGATTGTATGTTGCGCCGAAAATGCTAACGATCTCGTCCCGAGACCCTTGGTGCCGTAGTAACGCCGTTCCCATATGCGCCAATGTTGAACCCGAATCGATTAAGGGTGGTTGAAAGAAGGAGTAAAGTCGAGCAAGCGTGCTGTCAACATCTATAGCATCTGGGATATCGTTAGCATGTTGTTCTAGCATAGGTTTAAAGGTGTATGAGACTTACGAGAGCAACACCGCCAGCGACGATAAGTCCAAGGGCTGAGCCGCCGAGGTTTGAGGCTCCACCAGTGAAGGGGAGAGTTGAGGTTGGGCTGGCTCCAGTAGGTTGAGCAGCACCAGTGCCCGTAGGGTAGTAAGCGGAAGATGTGGCAGTGCCGTTCATGGGAACGTAGGTGGCAGTTGTGGTGGCGGTGAGCGCAGCAACGATGGAGATGATGGAGAACTGCATCTTGATCTAATTGTGTGAAGGGTTGTTGTTGAACTGGGTATGGATTGAAGGTCTGGAGAGCGACGATGGACTTTGATAGTAGACTGGATGAGATGTTTGTTGGATGACAGTTTGGTAGAGCGTACCACAGCCGTGTTTATATCATCCAAGCCTCCGTCCACAATTACACCAGCTGCCAGCGCCTTCTAGCCATCTCCACAAGCCTACGTACACCGGCCGCAAACAAATCCACATCCCAGCCCTCCGTCACCCAGCCTTACAAAGCCCCTTGGATCCATCGTAACGGGCGATGAGCCAGTAGCACGAGCCTGGACGCAGGGTCACCCAGCCGACTGAGAGGGCGTTAGCTGTCAAAAGGCTGGGTGTTGCGCAATTCGGCGGGTCCGCGTGGCATGAAAGCAGGCTGGAGCGCTATTTTTGGCTGCGCCCCAGCCACACCCATCTCAGATCGCGGCTCTGCGGGTTTCGCCTCATCACTTCTCACTCTTCTCATTCGTCGCCGTTTGACACTGGCCGACAATGTGTCGGTAAAAATTCTCTCCTTCGTGGGCAAGTCTGTTGGCGTCATTACTACCTAGGCAGCAATTGAAAGTGCGTCGAGTTGCGAGGTTGCGGCGCCGCCGTTGCGTAGCACCCAGGTAGCCGCCCCGTGCCGAACGCAACGGGAACTCTGGGACCACTTCACCAAGATCTCCATCGAGGTGCCAACGCCGGTACGTTTCGCAAGAGAGTTTGCTAAGCACGATTGCGCAAACTGTTGGTTCTACTTCATTGGATTACCTACGTGCACCACCTGGGCCGCGTCCACTGCTCATGTCCGCTCCCTGCACGCCGGCCGGCTGGACCTAACGGTCGAGAATCCTTGAATGTTCAAAATACTTCCGAAGAGCTATATCAATGGCAAACATGAGCCTCGCGCTGGTTTACATTGCGTACGCAAAGGTAAATTGGGCCCCACATGGAAAGGAGAAGGTGCAGATTGAGGCAATTTCAAACCACTCTTTCCGCCCCAGTCTACCGGAGATGACGCAGACTGGCAATATCTTGTTTACTGTTTTAACTCTACGTTGAAGCATGCATCCGGTTCGTTTACCTCAATACGGCCAGCTCCTCGATGCTCTGATCGTACCGGTGTTGCACCGCAATATCCCATATAGTATCCCAATCCGCACACTGATGAGATGTACCCCAGCCGTTGAATCCAAATTCGTCGGGAACAACAGAATGCTCCAAAGACAAATCTCCTGCGCACATGATAGCCTTGAGTAGCAGTGTTAGCAATCGCATCTCTCCCTGGAATATGACGATGCGGATAGTCTCACCTGACGAAGATAGTCGAAGCAATGGTTTACATGCGACTCTGGCGAGAAGGTCGCCCTCTTACGTATTCCAGTAGCAGTTTCACTCATGAAACCTTCTAGTATACCGAGTCGCACTCGAACGGAGTCCTACGATCGTCAGCTAACAGTCGTGGTAGTAGCTGCGCAAGACTGACCAGGCAATGTAGCTGATGGAACATCGACATAGAATAGACTTCCGAGCCAGAGACGTTTCGACTCTTGTAGCTCGACGGTAGCTGGTAGCTCGACGGATCGGCTACAGAGATGATGCCATCGTCAACTGTGAGATACCAGTCAGTCCTTGCTGTCGGATCTCACACCGGGGTGATAATACTGGGCATGAGAGCCGCCCATGCGGGCTCTCCCGCATCTTTGGCGGTATAGTGGAACTTTTGATCCACATCAAAAGTAACGATGCGGGATGGCACTGGAGAACTTTGTCAGAATAGCTTCTCATCAAACCTCTGTTTGCTGCGACACATACCTGGCGGGAATGGCAACAAGCTCACCACATGGTTACCGTAATTCGAGTGCCTCTGCCCCAGAAACCAAGCCAGGCTACCGAAAGTCGCCATCCAGAGAACGAGGGAAGCACAGAAGAGGTTCCTGTACGAGAAGGACTGAGCGAGAGTGCGCGGCGGCAAACAAGACAACTCTGTCTTATCGTTTGGACTCTCAAGGGAAACATCGTCCGACAGACGAGCGTAAGCCATCACTGTCTTTCCTGTTAACTTCCCAACTCCAATCTCAGTTATCCAGTCTCACAAAGTTCAAAGTGTTAATCCAGTTGTTCTGATGCGCTGTGCGCCTTTTCGCTACCACAATCTCGCAACTAGACCCCTCTTCAGCTTTTTGGCTCCCGCGGTTCAGCAATACATCATGACTCTGATCATGTCAAAGTGCCTACTGCGCACGTATACTAGTGGTGGTCGGGTGTAAGCTGACACACACCTGACGGCTTCTTCCTCCGCAACCCGCCATAAGCTATCGCACCTATGTACGGCAACCTTCCTAATCAGCATAACCTTCTTCCTGGGATACGGTAGACGTGCAGTAAAATGCCATCAGCAATGGTCACGAGCGGTTGTACCCGCCAACCCCAGCTTGCGAGCGGCCCGTACCTTCTGCTTTGCACGCAGTTTAGGCTATATCGATGCTGACTACGGGTGTGAAGCGTCGTACTACTGCTTGAAACAGTAAAGTTGAGATGGTGGGGGAGGGTGTCAATTATCAACTTTTGCTCGTGGCGTTGGCTAGGTTCAATCGAGGTGGTGATAGTCAATGATGGGTGCAGGCGCCGCTTTTAGTCGTTGACATCTTTTGCTTCAAGAATTGTATTTCCTTGTAGATGCTAGACATCTGCTGGGCTTTGTTGTGTATGGTCGTGGCTTGTACCTGGATACGTGGGCAAATTTCTCAGTACATAACTTACCTACTGAGTTACGAAGAGAGGAAAGACTGGAAAGTAGTGGCGATAAGATGAATGCTAGTTGGACACTAATATAGGTCCTAGTGTGGTGGTCCTGCGGAGAAGAATATCCAGCACTAGTCAGTGTCACATTTCGCTACTAAGATCCAACGCGTCCAAGTGGTCATTGCGAGAAGGCAATTGCGTATAAGCTAAGCTTGGAAAGCTTGGTTGATTCAAGTCTAACGCTCACTTGCATGTCCATACTCTTAGCTGCGTACATCCGGTGTTGACTTACGGCAGAGACTACAACTTCATTCGACGATCCGTGTCGACGAGCGAAAGGCTGAGTGCTCTTTCTGCAAGCTCTACTGCGATGAGCTTCTCGTAAAGGCAAGCAAGCTAAAGAGAGGGGGTTGACGCGTTGCATGGAGATGGTGGGTAGGCAGTGGACTCTACTAGCAGTGTGTGTGTGCAACTCTGCCTCTATTCGGGAAATGCTACTCTACTCCAGTCTGAGATCGACTCACCGACAACCCGAAACCTCTTCGTGTGTATGCAGAAAGACCACAAGTCTATATGCAGCGTCAGCAGATGAACACTTCGTCGGCATCGCGGTCCGTTTTGGAAGAGCAGCACGCTCAGTACGACGACCTTGTAGATTTTGATGAGCTTCAGCATCTATATAAGCCGTAGGTGATGGCATCTAGCTCGTTAACAAGCTCGCAGATTCACTCACAAACTTACCAACTTCCCATCGTTTTCCTCAAAACACATACATCAACACCATGCAGTTCACCACTCTCGGTCTCCCCCTCATCGCCCTCCTGTCTTTCGGAAGCGCTGCTCCCAGTGAGCTTCGCGACCGCAGTCCTGCTCCAGTCTCGAACCTCATCCAGTACCCCGCTGACCACAGCATCGATATGGTCAAGCGCGCGCATCTGGAGGCTCGATGCGACGTTAGTTGCCCTTGCAGCTGGTGCGGCATGACCATCTGCTGCGAGTGTACCTGCTAGACGTCGATGGATTAATGGCCTGGGTAAGTACTCTGTCAGTTATTGAGCATCCAAGTTGGACTAAGGCTTCGTGCGTCCATAGGCGGTATGACTGCTCAAGTCCTGCCCCTGAGGACATTGGATAAAGATCATTGCAGGATTACGAGAGGCCGGTCATTCGTTTACATAAATTTGGCAATTCAATGGTTCAAGACCTCATATGTACTCTTTACATGATCAATGCGTGTGCTTGCAATGCTCGTCTGTCCCTGTCTGGCAAAGCGAATGCGAAATCTTTGGATGCCACCTGGATGCTCCCTCAAAGGCGTATAGCCACGTCAGATGCTAGATGCCAGGGGCCGTGAGTATGGTTCGGCTGATGTACCCTTAAGACCTGTGCTTGTTCGATCACGCATGCAGCCCACTGTAACGAGATGACAGCAAATTCCCGAGCTATGTAATGACAGGTATCGGTACATACCTCAAAGAGAGCCTGGCAATGCGACACTTGATCTTGCCCGCTGAGACAGGCAGGTGCATGAACACATCAGCCTTGGCTTGTCGAGACGCTCTGGCAGGGTTCCGCTGGCAGAAATTTTCCGCGTCGACGCCTCATCCATCCTATCTGCTGCAGCACGTGACACCTGCCTTCACCGATCAAGCAGGAATGGAGAAGACGCGATTAAGCTCAAAATCCAAACGTCTAGCGTCCGTCTATGCGCAGCCGATGACGTCGGTTGTGGTATTACACGTGGCGTGGTGCGGCGCAGAAGCCGGGAGAAGTCGTGCGGTCCCACGTCTCTTGCAGGAATCGCGCATGAGGAACTAAGTCGACAGCTACATGTCCGACTTGCATATCCTTGTAAGGCGCGTATTGTGGGCCTCCCGAGGATTCTCCAAGGTTTGCATTGCTGTATGCACGTGCATTGTGGCGTCGATTGGGCTAGCGCAATATAATCTGTACGACACGTCACTCTGACAGTCATCAACAGCCACCACTTCCAGCAGTTCGGAAGCGTTCCATGAACAACACAACGACTGCCAGCGCAGAGCAGATGAAGATTGAGGGTGTGCTAACCCCGCCTTGAGCCTCGTGTTGTAGATCGACTCAGCTGCGCCTTCCGCTTCAAGCGCGCACAAGCGAATACCGAACAAGTGCCGTGTTGAAGAGTTGGCTAGCGTTCAGCGTGTCGGAGGGTTTGCGAGTACACCAAACCCATGGCCATAGCACGAACATCCAGGAACCGGACAGCCTGCAGAAGTGTGATGTGATATGGGCTGCATTCGATGCACGAACCTGGTGATCCTAGGGCTGAGCGGTTCACGCCAGGAACACATTCATTGATCTTGACACGCCGTTCTAGGCAATCGCATATGCCACCTCACCTCACTCATGTGGGTCCAGTTGGAGCCATGAGCTACCCTAATCCCACGTTCTTTCGCTTAACGTTGCATTGCTGCGTATGCGACCTTTGCAGCTTCAGCACGCGGAGCATGCTGTCTAAGATGACGCGCTTTGAGATGGCATCTACAGATACGGTACGGAATCGGCACGGCCCTTTATTCATCTAACCGTAAGCGGGCCGAACGCCGATGGAACTATGGGCCAATCTGCGAGACACATCTGGCATTGCATCGGGGCCTTGAGAAACTAGCATGGCAGCATCTCTCGTCGTCCTCCAGCTGCCAGCACATCGCTTGAACCAAGCTTAACAAGGTAGACATACTCACCACCAAAATTTATCCGTACCAGCTCATTGGTCTCTACATCCCAAACTTGTGGTGCCGAAAACACGCAGCAATCCGTCGTAGTGTCTGTACCGGGTTCTGGCGGTTGGAGTTTCTGCCTTGCCGCGTTCTCTTCTCGCTACCCCCGCAGTTGCTCGCTGAATGATGTTTCTGCCGGCCAATTATGGCGGAAATAGGCCTGCCAACGCAGCATAGTATCAGCTTCATGCTTTGTTCCCAAGCACATATGTGGTACGGCGGCTGCAGGCTGAATCTTTTTGAGATGGCCTTGTGGCAAAAGCGCTGGCCGGCCCTTACAGGATACCGAAAGTGAGGCTCTAATGTTTATGCCGGACTATAAACAGACGAGGAGATATGTTAGAGCGAGTGTTCTTTCCAGCCTTCGCACACGCAGTTGATCCTCCAGATCCCCACTCACGAGTCACTACCCCACACCAAATCCCTCGACAGCATCGCATTTTCATCCTTTCCCCCAAACCCATCTCGCACAATGGCGGCACCAGAGAGTTACGTTCAGAAGCTTCAGCGTGCGCAGACCACTGTCCCTGTGAGGGCCCAGCTAAACTTCCCAGACTACTGCGCCACGAACCAGATCGCCCAACCTCAGTTCCAAGATTACAGCGACCCACGAGGTATGCAGCCGTCCGCTCTACATGTTGCCCCACCATTCTCGACTCTGACTGACTCTCCTATCAGGTATACGGACAGCCTGGTCCAGCAGTGTCTTCGTACACGGTCGCGAATACCGAGCCCACCTCTGGCGAGACTACCGCTACCTCGAACAGTCCCGAGAAGAAGCCGCCGAAGTCGCTTGGAAAGCACTCAACTCCGCTCCTCCTCCTACGAGCACCGTGGTCCAGCCGCAATACACCCGTGCCTACACGACGTCTCGATAACTCTCCGGTTACTTTCGCATAAAACAACAACAAGACTCAGGGGTAAAGGGCACTCCGGACTGCGCACTCGTCAGGAGGCCACCCCCTGAAGGCTCAGTTGCTCAGACGCACTGTCACTATGTGCTTACCACACATGTTGTCTCTCGACCGACTTTTGCTGCGACCTATCTTCTTCTGATAGCTGGTTCTATACCCTTTTCCCTTTTGCGCTAGGTCTCTACCCTTCTTCAGCACCACCAACCCGTCGCGGTGTGTACTTTATTGTACCACACTGTGTACGGTATGGTTCCTGACCGCCCCGTTCCTTGTTCGGTCTTATACTGTATCTTATTTCGTTGGAGGTTTTTTGTCATTTTAGTAAGCGATCAATCGGGGCTTGGGCTATCTGGTTGTTGAGCATCGCCGCCAAACTGCCAGTCTCACAGCATCCTGTCCCCCTTTTAGGAACGGATGTAACTACGCACTATCATTCAGCAGCCGTATTCCAATAAATCCACACTAAATCACAAAAAGAGCTCACGCGTGTCTGCTTGTGTCTAAGTAGAGAATGTGCCTCGAGTAACTTCAGGCACACACATTGGGACCCTTACTGCCGACTTCGGATGCGATACAAACAGGTTGTATGTACTTTGGAAAGACCGAATAGTGCCATGAGTCATGCTCTTTGCTTTCGGCTGTGGAACTTCCGCTAGGACAGCATATCAGAGTAATCTCTGTGCTATGACACCAGCTTCGAAGAAGCTAAATATTGCTCGAACACTTGAAGTAGACACGATGCAGGCCGTATGTGATGAGCACCGAAACGTATCACACCAATAGTTCCAACAGCTCCCCAGCCCCTGGAAATTACACATCCATAGAAAATGCTCAAACTAGTATAGCCTTTTTGAGCTTTTACCATCGCCATACGGGTATATGTCAACCTTATTGGAAAGCCACATAGATGTCGGTCAATACCGAGTGTAAGCTATGACTTGGCTTTCGAGAAACCACTGCACAGTAAGTCAACACTATTGATGCCTCATCCTTAATCAGATCACCGTATGTCTTCGTCAAGTAGGTTGTCGTCTTATCGCTAGATGTACATAGGATGGTGAAATCTGCGTCATGATGTATACGCCACCTTTACTAACGCATCTCAAAGTCCTCGTCTGAGATTAGCCCGGCGAGGACACGGCTCACACGTACGGGAGTATGAAGGGCTACAGTAAATGTTCTCCTACGCTGCGTACCTATCGCTGCAGCGAAAAGCACGCGATAAGTACCAGAGAGCAAAAGGAAATACAAATAAGACAAGCGCGAACCTGACAGAAAGCAGTTTTTTGAATAATCGCCAACGCTTCCAATATCGCAACACCAGCTTGAACACAACGTAGTCCAGCCAGCACATCCCGCGACTTATACATCTCTTAAAGACTCCAATTGCCGTCAAGATGTCAGAAAGGCGGCAGATATCTCATTGCCAAGTACACTATGCTCAGCAATACCCCCAGCCTTAAGCGTAGGGATATCCACGGAACCCCGACATTCCAAGCGCCAGGCCACACAATGCGACACATGCTCAGTCTGATCCCCCTCCGCCGCATTCATGCCAACCATTACCCATCTTGGCATTCCACAGAAACCCCATTGGCCGAAGCCGCCATCTTCTAACGGACCGGAAACCTGAGATGTGTTAAGGCATTTCGAGGCAAGAACATTGCGTAGTGGCTGAGCAGTGGGGTGGGGTGAGGCTGAAGTGCGCTAATAGGTTCGCTTACGACGCTTTCCTCCTTCTCCTTACACCTTTTCTCCACATGTATCACGGAACGGGAGAACGCATAATGTTCGCTGTGTTTTGCGTTTCCAAACTACGTGCGTGGTGATCGTCTGCATCGCGCCATTTGTAGGCTAAAAGTAGATGCGAAACGTGCGTGTTGGTAACATGGCTTTTACGCGAGGCGGAAGGAATGCTATGCTGCCTCGTCGCCATACGGACGTGATTGCCTGTTGGGGCACTGGTGAGGGGGAAGTGACATCTGCGAGTTTCGAGTTGGCGCTCGTACTTGCTTATGTGAAGGGTAGGGTCAGATTTTGCGGTGTTGAGGTGGACATATATATGGAGCGTCTCCCGGATACTGACTATCATCATCGATACTGAGGCAATTGGCATCTCTATCTCACAAACAATTCATAATCATACTTCCCGGCGAAGATTCTAATACATCAATCTAATAAAACACCCCATCCATCAAAACATCAACACCAAAATCAACCAAACATGGCGCCCATCTTCAAGCTCCTCGCTCTTCTAAACCGTGGGTTCATCCCTCAAAATCAACCTCCTCCCATACTAACCTCCCCAACAGTCTCCCTATATGCAGCAGCCCAAGGCACCCAATTCATCACGGGCGAATGTGCATCAGATGCTGAGTGCGCCTCCGCGTGCTGCGGCTTCACATCCGGGAAATGCGCCGCACCCTTCGTAGCCAACGAACGAGGTGAAGGCTGCGGCTTCGGCGACGCACAGCCAAACAACAATGCTCTGAACGGCGCAGGTGGGAATGCCAGTGCGGATGCGCAACCAGACGCTGCTGCTCCTGCCCCTGCTGCCCCTCCTGCGGAAAGTAACACTGGAGCTGCGGCCCCGGCAGCAGCAGGCACGCAGTTCATCACTGGAGCGTGCACATCCGATGCCGATTGTGCGTCGGCTTGCTGTGGGTTCAAGAGCGGGACATGTGCCGGTCCAGTCGTGGCGCAGGAAAGAGATGGAGGGTGTGGATTTGGGGACGCGCAGCCGAATGATAATGCGGCGAAGGCGTTGCAGGGACGGAGGCTGGGGAGGAGAGGCGCGAAGTACATGTAAGATGCTTGAGAGATGAGGTGTAGTAGTGTGATGACGGAGACGAACATGGTATCGTTTTGGATGTAATCAATCACTGGTCATGTTCAATTCTCGTTCTTTTTTGAACATCGTAATAAAAAATGATTCCATCTACTCCTGTCCGAGAGAGCACTTGAAACAACCGTCTCTTTCTTCGTAGCAAATGACAAGCTACATAGCCAACGCGCACCAGACTATACATGTACGTCTGATGAAAACGTTTCCCACGTGCATGGTAAACATAGCTGGACTAGATCCGAATAATCTGCCCGAATACCCCGGGTGATACGCGTGTTAAGGGGAACTAGGGTTGTACGGTGATGTACGAGGCCAACCGTTGACCTGGGTTTGCATCTTGGTGAGCTGGGGACCGTTTGCCCTTCCTAAAATAGCCTCGCAATCCAGATGCCAGGTTTGATCAGTCTTTCAACGTTTGTTCTCTGAAGCGTGTAAGACCAAAACTCCCGGTCGATCCGTTGACTGGTAGCACCAAGGGATATGCTTGCATGCATCCCTGTGACTGCCGGAGTAAATCCCGCTTAACTTTGTGGAAGTTTCAGCAAATGTCAACATGATGTCGTCGCAACAATAGCAGTGCTCAATCACAGATGCGTGGGTCGAGAAGGGTGTAACGTGTAAAAGCAGCCTCACAACAGAGGCTAGCTCGATTCTCTTCTCATATTGCATACCCAGCCAGGTGTACGCCACTAACATGTCTAACGCCCATTTATACTCCGGCGCTCCAATGCACGTAGAGAATGCAACCCAGTAGGAGAGAGCCCCATGTGTACGCCAAAACACCCCCTCGAGTAATGTAGAAAAGACTCGATGCCGTGCAACACAGAAAAGGTGGCAGAGTGGTTTGCACATTCCCAACAAAAGGGAAAACAATATAACAGATGAAAAGGGATATCGAGAAAGGATGTTTCGAAGCGAAGTATGCCGAAGTCGTGAGTATGGGTCGGAGAGACGTGGTGTGCTTCTGATGGGATGTTAGTATTGATGTGGGATGGAATGGGAGTCGGTAGGAGTGACGTACGGGTGCATTTCTGCAGCGCTGCTACATCTCAAGATGTTGTGTGGCCATTTGGGATCTCCTTGGAGCGGCCGTCGCCAGCCCAGACACCGCCGCCGACAGCCCTTGAGATGCCGACACCGAGGCCAACGGCAGCAGCGACGACGAGGAGAGCGATGACGATCTTAGCCCACAGTCTCTGTTTGCTGGTCATGTTCCGGAAGAAGGCACAGCCACGCTTGCGCTTGTACGACTTCCGCTTGTCCAGCACAGCCTGCCTCGTGGGCCACATGGTGCACTCCTTGACGCGGCCATCGACCGAGTGCTTGGAGGGCTGCTGTGTGGAGGCGACGGAGAGGGGCACGCCGCCCTCGAGGTCGTGTTCGTGGACGGCGACGCCGAGGTGTGTCTTGCTCTGGAGGGCCGTGTCGTTGAGGGAGTGACGCGTCTCGCGGAGGGCCTCCGGATGCTTGTAAAAGGCCGAGTAGGGGTTGGAGGGGTCGGCCGCCCACTCCTTCTTGGCGAGGTCAGCGTCGGCGGTGGCAGACGACATATTTGAGTCGTGCGAGGGCGGCGAGCGTAGCGGCTGCGAAGGCGGAGGAAGGTTGCTTAATGGGCTGGGGGAGCGCTGGACCGTGGCGCCGAAGGTGACGGGCTCGTGCTTCTCGTTTGCTGCCATTGTGACGTAGGCAAGGAGGGTTTCACGCTGGCAGTGCTGGGGCGTTTGGTGTCTAAGACGTGAAGCGTGGGCTCGTCAGGAGGACCCTTTCAGCGGCAGGCGGGCGACAGCAGCTGCAGTGGCCGGGCCGGGCGGTGGTGCGACAATGGGCAGCGGGGGGTTCGCTTCACGACAGGCGCAGCATGGGGGAGAGGGCAGCGGTGGGTGAGGGTGAAGGCGTCGTTATCGCTTGCCGTGTGGTATCTGGTATCGTGGGAGATATGGCTGCAACGGGAAGGGGGGATCGCCGTCGACGAGGAAGGAGCGGACAGTGCACCAGGGGAGGGAAGCAGCGGGTCGACCAGCGTGCGTCGGTGCGTTGGCTCGGAATACGGCAGGCAGACAGAAAAGCTAAGCAGCGTCGCGGTGGGAGCAGCAGAGATATGAAGAGTTGTGAAGGCACGCCAGGCCCATGCCGCCTGGTGGACACGGTCTGTGTGAAAGCTGAGAGTTCGGAGCTAGGGTCAATCGTCGGGCCCGCTAGGCCGTTCGCAGCCATGTCCCTGCAACTGCCCACCGGCTCGTCGCTCTGAGTCGAGCGTAGCTGTAAGACGTCCCTGATCTTCAGCGCTTTCACTCGCCCATTCGCTTCCAGCAGCTCACGTCCATCATCATTGTTACAGCGCCATGCTATGACCTTACTATTGAGCCTTCGCTTCTCTTCCTCACGCCTTCCTTCTTGACCCCCGCCCGTATGAGTACACGCTGTACACCCCCCCTTGACGCCGCTGAAGGCCCGCTAGATTGATTGCCGCGTGCCTGGCAGGTCGTCGAGTTACCTCGCAACGGGTTAGCAGCCTCGCAGGTCTAGAGCCGTGCGGCGCGACTGGAGTTTGGCTCATCTTGGCTGTTGAAGCGCTAAGCCCCCTTGGGCTAAAGCGCGCATAAAACATACGCTGCATCCAATCTTTGAGCCGCCAGATGCACGCGGAGCACCTGGCCGAGAGCCTTGGTCGCAGCTTGTCTGTCATGCACCAACGCGCGACTTGCTGTTCTCGGTGCCACCTTCAACAGCGAAGCATTGAGAAGGCGAACTTTTTTTTCTTGTTTTGTGCCCGCGCTTGAGCAACCCCGGCCTTGCGCGTCGTTGAGCCCGTTCTATTGAAACGCATGGCCTACCGCAGAGGCAAACGTCGCGACTGTGCCTCTCGATCGAGCGCGCAAATCGTCGATATAGCAGCGCTGTTACTCTGTAGGCGTCCCGAATGCCCACTGTTATCCTGATAAACTAGCGGCGTGTGAAACCGCTATAGCACCCACCCGAGCGGCGCAGCAAACACAGAGGCGAAATCTATGCACTCCTCCGGAACACATACGAAAGCAGATACGCCTATACGCCGACGCGACGAACATACAATCTGGAGACGGGAGGCAGGCTGAGATTAGATAACGCACGAATGATGCGTACCGCAAAAAAGGGTTCTGAAGCCCGCGCACGTGCGTTCCGCCCCAGCCAACACCGCGCTAATGCAAACTGCGGGCAAGCATCGCCTGTCCTACACAGCTCCTGTTCCTAGGGACCTATGGAACTATGATGCTGTCAAATGCGCGATGCGCGCCATAGTACCAACGCCCCAGACCGGCCCAGTCGTGTCACATGGTCGCCCACCGTCCGCGCTTGTAATGGCCATCTGGACCCAGCCTGGCGTTTGTATAGACTCGTCGATAGACTCTCCGATAGTTTTGGAGCAAGCCTCCAACACTTTGTGTACAAGGTTATTTGTATTGAGCTGAAAAGCAGCCAGCCCTGTGCATTACTACTTTTTGCTTATCGCACCCGTCTCTAATGCTGCCCGATCAGAAATGCCGCGCCAACGCCATGCCATGCCATGCGCAACCATCAGTCTGCGCGTTTGCTTGCTTCCTTAGCAAGAGCAGCCGCATCACTAGCCTACGTTCTGGGCCGTGTACCCGCCCGCGCCCAATCAAAACTCCTGTTCCCAAGCTTCTAGTTTGCGCCAGCGATTTCTTCTCTCTTGATACCGGATCTGTCGCACATGCCCTTGAAGATTCCGCCTTGGTCGTACAGATTTAGCGGCGAGTCGAGCTCTGCAATCAGCCCGGCGTCCATGACGCAAATCCTATCGTAGTTGATAACTGCCGAATGTCAGTACAAAGTCGGCGCGCGGCAGGCAGCGATGCACTTACTGGTCTTTAGTCGATGGGCGATGCACAGAAGCGTCTTGCCCTTGAAGCCATCCACGATCTGTTGGTAAATATTAGCTCATGTATTCAACAACACTGCTTGATGACGCAAAGCTTACCGTTTGTTGGATCTTCGCATCTGTCTCAAAGTCGACCGAGCTGGTAGCTTCGTCACAGACGATAATCTGAGATCCGCGGACGAGCGCGCGAGCCAAAGCCATCAACTGCCTCTGGCCCAGAGAGAAATTGAGACCCTCTTCCTCAACCACACTGTCGAGATGTATGCGTGCAGAGTGATCTTCCATAGTCTGGTCATTTGAAACAAGATCAGCTTGTCGGAGGGCAGACCAGAGCTCCAGGTCGGAATGTTCGTGGAAAGGATCCAAATTGGACCGAATCGTTCCCTTGAAGAGCGTGGGGTCCTGCGGGATAATGGCCAGCTTGGAGCGTAGATCGTGAAGACCAATCTTGCCAATGTCTACACCATCAATGACAATCGAGCCACCTGACAGCTCTTGCAGTCGGAACAACGCCGACATGATGGACGATTTACCCGCTCCAGTGCGACCAACGACACCAATGCGCTCACCAGCGCGGACATGCATGCTCAATCCCTTGAGCACCAAAGGTAGCCCATCGCGGTACCGCATCTCCACATTGTCGAAGACGATCTCGCCATGCTCGGGCCAGGTTGGTCGTACCTCGCCCATGTGCAGAGGCGCTTCTTCTTCGAGTTGGCTTCCGTAGTGGTGAATGCGCTCCGTGGAGTTCATATTGTTTTCGACCTCAGCAAGTTGACGAACCGTAAACTGGATCATCTGCACAATAGTGAGAATGTACGAAAGGACCAGACCAGCAATGCTAGGATCGACTGAGAAACGGCTCGTAACGACGAGGATACCCGTTGTGAAGACGAGTAGAATACCGACAATGTCCAGCCGGACACTCAGCCAGCGTTGATTGGCAAAGGTGAGGTAGTAGGCGCTGTTCATATCGTCGACAGCATCGCGAACGGACTTCGAGAACTGGTTTTGAAGACCGTAGGCGCGAATAGTCGGGGTACCCATGACAGCCTCGCCGAAGCGCGAGAACACCGTGCTACGAAGAACAGCTTCGTGACGCTTGACCTCGCGAGCAGAAGACCGGTAGAACGCCGCCGAGAACATGAACATGATGAACAGCGGGCCCAATGCGATGGCGTAATAGTAGTAGTACGAGATGATGAGGATAAAGACACTGTCCATAAACGTTAGCTCAAACCCTTTAGCCTCGTGTTCCGAGTAACTTACGAAATGATCATAGCAAGCGTCAAAAAGTACATGCGCATCGCATCCGTAATGGTGTTATCCATGACATCGATATCCTTGCTAAAACGATTCGTAATGCGTCCCAGCGGCGTAGTATCGAAAAAGGACATGGGTGCGCGTAGCACACGGGTGATGGCGCGATGCAGCATGACTTTACCAGCTCGGGTACCGAAGATGGAGACCGAGAAGGAGAAGAAGAACATGAAGAGGGCTTGGCTGAAGCCAAAGGCTGCATATGCACCAATGTATGCGCCCTCGGAGTAGCCGAATTTGTCGGAGGTCCAGTAGGATAGCCAGAGAGAGGTGACGATGTTGGCGCCTTGAGATAGGACGAGGAGGATGAAGACGAGGGGGCCGACCCAGATTCCGCCTCCAGCTTTGATGTATTCGATCCAGACTTCCCAGCTGACGCTCTTGGTTGCGCGTTCTTCCGTCTGCATGAGGGCGGCCTGTTTCTTCTGCTTCCGTTGCTTCTTTGTGCTCTTGACTTCTGCTTCGACTTCGTCCTCGTTGACTTCGTCTTGCTCTTCCTTCTCCTCTTCCTTGGCGGTTGAGCTCATGACTTGCACGAAGTCGGCGTTCTGGGCCATGAGGTTGTCAAACGTGTCGACGGCTTTGACTTCTCCTTGGTCCACCCAGATAATCCTGTCGCAGCGGCTTAGGACGTGGAGCTGATGGGTAGCTAGAATGCGGCACTTGTCTTTGAGCAGACCGCAGATGGCGTTGTCCATGATGTGGCGACCAACGTGGGCGTCGACAGCGCTCAAAGGGTCGTCCATGAGGATGATATCCGCGTTGAAGTAGATGGCTCGAGCAATGTTCATGCGCTGCTTCTGACCCCCAGAAACGGTGATACCGCGCTCTCCAATCTCGGTCGCGTCGTTGTGCGGTAACATGTCCAGGTCAGGACGGAGGGCGCAGGCATCCACAACTTGGTCATACCATTTCTTGTTGAACTCTTTGCCAAAGATGATGTTCTCTCGTACCGTAGCGTTCTGGATCCAGGCGTATTGCGGGCAGAAAGCACGCGAAGCGCCAAAGACAACTTCACCACTAGTCTTGCGCATGTCTCCTGCGAGAGCTGCAAGGAGCGAACTCTTTCCAGACCCAACACCTCCGATGATAGCCACAAGCTCGTTTCGTCCGATGTTGAGGTCCAGTCCCTTGATCTCGAAGGGCTTCTCCTCTTCTACAGCCGTCGCATCGGAAAGTGGTCTCTCTCCACCGTTCGCTGCGAGCTTAGCATTTGCCTTGCTTTCCCTCTTCTCTTTTCTAGTTTCTGGCTTCTTTCCTGGTGGCCCACCGGCACCGTCTTCTGCGTCCTGAGTGGGGTGACGCTCCCAGGTGAAGTTTGCGCCCTTCAGTGTGACCGCATCCTTTGCGTCGTAATCCCACTTTCCGCTCTCTTCAGCCTCTTCAGCTAGCAGGAACTCTTGGATACGTTTGACGGAAGCGTTCGCGTCGATGACCTGACCGATAACGAGCGGCAAGAAGTTGAGCGGGATACGCATGGAGTTGAACAAAGCCAGCGAGGAGAAAATCGGCGCGGGATCGAGATTGCTGTTGACCTGGGAGTAGGTGATGAACGAGATCATCGAAGCGAAGACGGGCATGGACATTCCGACGGAGAGAACGGCGTTTCGAATCGTAAGCAAAATCTGAATGCCGTGAATCTCCTTCTTTCGGATCGCCTGAATGCGCTCCAAGAAACTAGTCTCCCATCCGAAGTATTTGACGAAGCGAACACCTTGCAAAATTTCCTGGGTCAAGCTCACACGCTGATCGGTAATCTTGTTGATGGCAACTCTGCGACGGAACAGTGTCTTGACCGCGCGACCGAGTAGGGGCATAGCAATGAGAATGAGACCAAGACCGGGAAGAGCGCTGTATGTCAAGTTGACAAGAAGCAGCGCAGTTGTAATCAGAATACCAACGGGAGCAGTCCAGATCATGTGGAAGAAACCACTGGCCTGGTCGATACGGTAGGTATCCGTGGACATCAGATTGACGATTCGTCCGTTGCCCCAGCCTTCACCGTCACCTGCCACACCTGCCGCAGTCTTTGGTGATTGTTTCTTCTCTTTCTTCTTCAGCATCTTCTTGTACCATTTTACTTGAGCTTCGCTTCCTGGCTTGATATCGGGTGGTGGTGCTTCGAGAACAGCCTCGCCACCGGCTTTGGCTCTCCCTGAGAGCTTCATCGCCTTGTTGAAGATGAGAGCAATCAATACACCTCGGGCCTCTCCACCAATCATCATACCGCGGTACATGAAGTGGTTAGTAGCCAAACTCTGCAAGAACTGCATCGCGGTGATTCCAATGACCAGGCCGATACCCTCACCAATGTCTGGCGCCGGGGCTCCAGTTCGTTGCGCAACGTAAGCGCGAACAGCAAAATTGATGAGATAACGTAAGACGAACGGTGCGACCGCTTGGATGACGGATGCTGACAGCTGACATGTGCCTCCGATGATGAACTCCCACTTGAATGTGTCGAACATGGCACCCAGCAGGGGTCTCTCCTTGCCTTCTGCTCTCCGCCTCTTGAAAGCCTCTTCCAGCCTTGTTGCCAAAACCTCTGCACTCCTGTCAGGATTGACCTTCCAGATGTCGTTCTTCTCCAACGGCCGCTTGTAGCCCACTCTCATCAAGGGTTGCATCCATTGCCATGAGAGTCGGCTGAAGAAGCCTGCTGAATATTCGGGGCATACATCGCGTTCCTTTGGGATTGGCGGCGGATTATTCTTCAAGAAATTCAGGCGTTTGTAGAATGGCTTCCTTTTTCGTATCGATCTTGTCGCATTAGATTCACTGTCGCTGGCTTCCGAGTATGCGCTTGTACTGGACTGCAATCGCGCTAGTCTGCCTCTTGCACTGTGTCCATCTCCAGTTTTTTCCACATCCTTCTCCGTTGGCTCGGTACGTATTGGCTCGTACTCCGTCGGATTCTCTGCTGCAGCCTGCGGATCCACGAGTCCAAAGTCCTTCTCTTTTTCGTTCTCATCCAACGATGACGTTGATGGCGACTTCGCCATGGCGGTGGTTCAGCGGCTGGATGCCGAACGCCGAAGAAGGGTCGCGGTGATCGTTGTGTAGGGCCGAAACAAAGTTTGGCGTCCGATGCTGAACGTCACTGTGAAGTCGCAAGGCTGGGGAGGATATTAGATGTTGGTGAAAAGAACGACTAACGCCAGGACTCACGCGGCGACATGTTTGCGAGTGGCAGGCAACGACTAGTCTATATGGCCTCGGAGCAGTCATGAAATCAGTGCATGCACCCGCTCAACATTTAGCGCGTGGTCTTTACCGGAGATAAAATTTCGCCAATGAACGGCTTCCGCGAACCGATGCATGTACAATCCGGGGGCTGTTAGCATCAGGAATGTTCGAGTCCCTCGGCACATATTTCGACCCGATGGCCCGAAAGGCTTGATGTTACTCTTCAGCTGCTCCACGATGCTGCATGTTGGCGACGCGAGTGCGCCATCAGCAACAGGCGTCCATCATCCACGCGCAACAACCGTGTCTCGGCTTTGACAGTTCCTTGACAGCTGCTTAGAAATTAACTTCCGCGGATTCGATGTCGTAAAGAGCGTGTGGACACGCAGCCATGATCGGGCAACAGTGGGGCCATCGCTGCATGAAACGATGGCAAAAAGCTTTGGCCCAGACCCGACATGCCGACCTGTGGATTAGTCGCGCCCGTCACCTGTTTGCACAGACAAAGTTTCCCTTCAGCTGGGCGCACTGCGGCCGTAACTACAGTATTGGTTGAGAAGCGGCATTCGGGCATGTGTAAAGGTTGGCCCGTTGTTGTTGACTACCCATCTTGTCGGATGCCCACCTACCGGATCGACAACTAAGCGACTTCCAGATTGGCAGCATGCATCCGTCATATAGCAATATGATGTGTGTAACCCACAGCGCATCTAGATGAGACCTATCTTGCGACTGTCAGAGTGCATGCAGCGCACGACGTCTGACTGCACTGAGCATGCATATCGGATTACGTGCACTTCGGGCTACACACGTGTGCGTCCATTGGCCAAACATGTCCGACGTAGTCATGAAGCCCGAAGTGTCGCGTCCGATGTGGAAACCTCCTCTTGCTGGAAACGGCCCGTAAGCAACGTCGGGGGTTATCAAGGTCCGAACATGTGTAAGCACACAAATATGTAAGATGTATCATGGCTATCGATTACGTCGCGAATCAATCTTGGGACAGACTAAGGAGGAACATCGCTTTACATCGAGCAAAGCGCCAGCAATACCGCAACAGTTCTTCGTTGCAAGCGTCGTGCCTCGCGCATACAATCGAAGTCTCACTGCCACACCCTGGGGAAGGTTATTCTTGTGCCTCACTCGACAACGAGGCGTCGCACGCCGCAATCAGCACTAACCACGAACACGAGGGTCAATACTGTTGAAGAGGGGTTGTACAATCAACAGTCACGATGGTCACATTGGAAGAAACGTAGCCAATTCAAAGGCGACCGATGAACCGCAAGATTGTGCCATTGTTGTTGAGAGGTCAAGTGCGCTGGATGCTTCAGAACCTTCTGAATGCTGGGCCTAGCCGTCATAGCCATACACACAATGGCGGAGCAGCGAAAGATGACCTATTTACAATTCTACAGCAGTCATAGCTTCAAGTCAGTCGTATGGGGTATCGCAAGGAACTGACAATGTTCCTAGTTATCCACTCCTATGTGGACGTTCTTCTCCAGTCCAACCGCGGAAGTGAGCACTTCCTTCTCCTTCTCGCCCTTGAGGTTTGGCAGCTCTTCCATAGCCTCCTTGAGAATCGACAGAGCCGATTCAATCTCCTGCTCCGTGATAACAAGCGGCGGCGCAAGGCGAATGATGTTTTGGTGTGTGGGTTTCGCCTGTCCATCAGAGTCAGCACCATCAACCTCTTTCACATGCATAATCTTGAGGGCTCTTCCTACCAGTAATCCCTTCTCTTTGCAGAGCATGCAGAGATCCCATGCGCTGTGTCCGTTTGTCTTGCTTTCGTCGATGACAATTGCGTTCAAGAGGCCCTTTCCACGAATGATCTTGATCATGGGGCTATTGATATTCTTGAGGCCTTCTCGGAACTTGTTGCCTAGTGTCTCAGCGCGCTCAACCATGTTCTCCTCTTCGATGAGCTCAAGAGCCCGGATCGCGACAGCAGAGCCGAGAGGGTTGCCGCCGTACGTTGAACCGTGAGTACCAGGTTCAATAGTAAGCATGACTTCTTTCGAGCCGAGAACGCACGAGACAGGGTACATGCCACCTGAGATGGCCTTGCCTAGCAGGACCAAATCAGGCTTGATGCCACTCCACTCATGGCAGAGCATCTTGCCTGTCCGCGCAATACCCGTTTGGATCTCGTCGCAGATGAGCAGGACGTTGTGCTTATCGCAGAGTGCCCTCACTTCCCGCAGGTAGCTGTCATCTGGGACCACGATACCCGCCTCACCCTGAATGGGCTCGACCAGGAAAGCAGCTAGGTTCTTTCCATGCTTCTCGAAAGCTTCCCGCACATCGTCGACATTGTTGTAACGGAGTGGTTTGCCAGTGGCGGGGCACGCACTTCCAATACCAGGGAGGTACGGGCCGTAGTTGTCGCGAGACTCGGGGTCAGTAGACATGGTAATGGCGGCAAACTACCACCATGTTAGCTAGTTTGGAGAGATGGGGCAGGCATGCATACTGTCCGTCCGTGGAAGTTCTCCTCTACCGAGAAGACCAGCGCCTCGTTCTGCGGGATACCCTTGACTTTATATCCCCATTTGCGCGCGACCTTGACGGCTGTCTCAACCGCCTCGGCGCCAGTGTTCATGGGAAGGATCATGTCGAAGCCGAACAGCTTGGTGGCATACTCTGCAAAGCGCGGGAACACATCGTTGTAGAAAGCGCGACTGCTCAGAGTCAATCGCGAGGCTTGCTCAGTGAGGGCCTTGACAAGCTCGGGGTGGCAGTGACCCTGGTTGACGGCGCTGTAGGCGGAGAGGAAGTCGAGGTAGTGCTTGCCCTCGGGGTCCCAGACGCTGCAACCACTTGCTCTTGAAAAGACTAGTCTGTGTTAGTCATGCATTCCAGCCATAACTCCTTGATTGCATACCAATGGGGAGTGGGTGGTAGTTGTGCGCAGCGAAGTCGGCCTCGGTCTTGATGGCATCTTGCGACGACGCCGAGTGGTACTTGGAGGGATCCGGGGTGCCTGTGGGGTGGAAAGAGCGGGCGGTGGGCTTCAGCGTGGTGCTGTTGCCATTTGCCGCCGCCGTGTCGTTCTGAATTGCGCCAGGAGCCATGATGGTGGACGGTGGTGATGCTAACGTGGGGTAGTGGGGAAGGGGATGGTTGCTGCGCTGGAGCGTGAGTTGAGGATGCAAGAGACGGAAGCAGCGGCGGCGGGCTTCTTATTTTGTTCCTTGGTTGAGGGTTGTGCCGTGGATCGCCTCCAACTGTACTTAGGAGACAGTCTTCGTAAGAGCGACTGGTGTTATCGCCTCAAGATGCCTTTAGAGGAACGCGACCAACGAGCGCCCTCGGCTGACTGCGGGTTATGCATATAGCGCCGCTGCCATTGGCTCGTGACGGCGGGACGGGCATGGCGCGCTGGACTGCTGCGAACACGCATGCGAAGGAGTCGCGGGAATGCGCAAACTGCGAGAGGCTGTGTTCGGTGATGCGGTTTGGCGATGATGATAGGCATGGCGCGTGTTGCCGGTAAAAGTTACCTGTTCGTCTTCGTGCCTCGACGCGTTGCGCCATTTTCCCGCCTGTTCGAGCAATCACAGCATGGCAAGCTCCGACACCACCATCACGACATCGGCTGCGATAGCCTTTATTTGTTTCGTAGTGCAATAGCCTTGACAGTTCGTAGCTGTCTGCGCCGACCGCCTAAGGGTTCTGATTTCACTCATGTATGCATCGCGCACTTGTCGCAGAGCGCTGGGGTACAGTGGGACGGACTGCCCAAGACGAGACTGGCGTCATAGCTAAAGCCTGGATTACCTACTGTACGGCAACGATAGCCAACACGAAAGTCAGCCTTGCGAATACAGAAATTCCGTTGCATGTCTTCACATACGGTCAGTCGTACACTAGCCCTATTTGCTACATTCCAACCATTACGAATTACGAGTCCATCCAGCTTCTCACGATACACTACCATGTCTACCAAACCACCACTCAACAAGTCTTCCCCAATTCACTGGATCCTCGACTGGGACGGCACCATCACCAAGAAAGATACACTAGACGCCCTCGTCAACATATCCGTCGCCACGAAACCCAGCTTCCCCACCCATGACCACTGGAGCAATGTGTCGAAGGCATACATGAACGACTACACGGCTACCCTGGCCCAACTCGCTCCTAATGGTACACTACCCAGCACAGTCTCGGCAGAGAAACAACTCCTCGCCCAAATGAGAGCTGTGGAACAACGCAGTCTTGATCGCGTATCTTCTTCTGGTATTTTCGCTGGCTTGACAAAAGATGTGATCGGCGCCGGCGCAAAGCAAGCTATACACTCACGTGCTGTAGAGCTACGAACTGGGTTCGAGGGTTTCTTCAGACATATCCAGCACGACCGCAAGAAGGATGGATTCATGCTTCTCAGTGTTAACTGGTCTCGCACATTCATCCAGTCTTGCCTGGGTGCAGCAGATATCGTTGAGGTACCTACCTCTTCCGTCATGGCGAATGAACTGGATAATATTGAGGCTGGAGAGCCATCCGCCGGTAGAATCATCTCGACTATCCATGATGACGCAGGTATCATCATGTCGAGCGGCGATAAGCTGGAGAAGATGAAGCACATCCAATTCAAAGGCCAAACCGTGTACGTGGGCGATAGCTGGACAGACATCGAATGCTTGCTCGCAGCTGACTTGGGGATCTGTATCCGAGACGAACCCATGGGAAGTTCGCAGAGAAAACTTGCAGAGTCGTTGACAAGATTGGATGTATCATGCCCGCATTTAACCGACTGCACAGAGGTTGACGAGTGGGGAGTTGTATGGGCGAGGGACTTTGCGGAGATTCAAGATTGGATTGCCAGCAAGTCATCGTAGACTTGCAATTTAAACGAACACTACCAGTGTAATACATCCCATGTTTCAACTCCAGACGCGCACGCTATGTGATAACTTCGCTCAAGCCTCCGTCTCAACACCCGCTCCATCCCTCTCATGATGATGGAACATGTGTCCAACCTTCTTCTTTCCACGATCACCGACATGCTTCATCCATGCCAAAGTCCTCGGCCCTTTCCATTGCATCATGCCCCTATGCTTGCGATGTAGAGCGTGTGCACTCTCCCTGTAGTCCTTCATTTTGCTGATAGGGCCGCTGGTACCGTCTGTACTCAATTTCGAGTCGATCCTTTTACCGCCATCTTGAAGGAAGTCTGGAACAAATTTCTTCTTTTCAGGATCCTCACCGTTGTCCTCAGAATCGGAGCTGTCGGAGGACGAGCTGTCGTTGTCAGTCTCTTTGTTGTCGTTGATACCGGGCTTGTCGGAGCCTTCCGAATCATCCCAGTCGGTCCACTCATGGTCATTGGTAACTTCGAGAACTTCCATGACGTTGGAGATGTGCTTGTCGCCCTTTGCGAGCTTTTCGTGGTATCCTGACAGGCCGGACCAAAACGTCAATGTTACTTCGATCTCGCCAACCTTCTCACCATATGTTTCAAGCACATTGTTTTCTGCGCGCTTCAAGTCGCCACTCCAGATGGGGATGCGTACTGTCTGTTCCTCGTTGTCGGGAACATCTTTAAGCCAAAGGATACCAAAACCCGGGGTGTGGTCTCGGAATGTGGCATCTTGTCGGAATTCGAATACCAATGGCGCACAGTAGCGGGCCCGCACAGGTAAGCGAATACACTTGTCCTTCGTCGTAGTCCAGATAGTCGAGCCATCCTCCGAGTGAACTTTGCCATTTCGTCCCCGCGAATGTAATTTTGCACGTTCTAGTGGAGTACGAACCTTGAGTCGAAGAGGCTGCAGATGTTCTGGAACGTCAATGGCCTTTATGCGGGGATTGATGTCCACGGTCCCGTAATCCCAACCAAGCATGCTTCGTGGTAATTCGACTTGCACGCTTCGGAAGACCATGGAGATTCTGACCCGACCATATCCAACTCCTCCAGCGAGTGGGAACATGTGATTGATCTGACTGCGCTTTTGGAAGACCCTTTCTAGAGGCAGGTAGACGATCCCAAGCAAGGCGTCGTCTTCGTGTACGCGAGCATCCCGAACGGCAACGTGTACTTCAGTATTGCGAACATCTCGGATAAAGCGCTCGCAGCCAGCGTTGAAGAACGGTTTCGAGTTCTTTGGCTTGGTACGTGTCTTGAAGATCTTCTTGTGGTTGAGGATGATGGTACAGTATGAAGAGGGTAAGCCGTCGCCTTCTTCCTCTTCGTCGGTTGCCTCCGCGTTTGCAGAGTCTTTCTGCTTGTTCAACGTTTCCAGTTCCAAGCCGGTGATTTGGTGGATCTGGATACTGAGTATACCCGAAGGGTAGTCTTCGGAGGGCGGAGACGCGATAATGAGCTGGTCTTGCCGAGCTTTGAACTCCTCGGACTTTTGCTGTTCCACTTCATCGCGATGGTCCTCACTTGCTTCTCGAAGTTTGTTCTCTGCCTCCTTGTACATCTTCTTCTTCAGCTGGTCTATGTTCTTGACATCCTGGTCCTCATCTTGCATCGCAAGCTGGTCATCAGTTATTCGGGTTTTGGAGAAGTAACCCAGGCTCCAGCTCAGCTTTCCTGGCATCTCGTCCCCGCGTTTGAGGGCTCTGAAACCGTCCTCGCGATCGTGCATCTTGCCGTTGGTCTCGTCGCTCTTCATCAACCCTTTGAGGTCGACTTCGATACGTCCCAGGTCGTCATCAGCAGTTGAACGGTCAGAATCCCACAACTGTAGCCTCAGTTTCTCGTCTACATTCAACTGGTCAAAGGTGACGCAGACGAAGCAGTGCTCATCCCAGTGCGGATTCATGTTATCCTGGAGAACACGTGTTGACCACAGCGGCTTCCCGAATTTGGCCCATCCCACGCTCACGTAGGGATCTGCAGAGCCTCCAAAAGGACCGATCTTGGTATCGCCATGTTTGAAGTCAAACGCGTACTTGATGCGCACCATGATAACTCCCTGTGCAAGGGTATCCTTTTTGAAGTCGTCGCCCATCATCATGTCCTTGAGGTCTAGAGTCAAAGATTTAGGCGCGACATACTCAGCCAAAGCTGCATCCATGGATGACTGCACGAAGCTGGAGATCAAAGGTACATCCATGAGGTTCGGGCCCTTCTTTATAAGTGGCACACACGAGAGAGTGACCTTGGGTTGCCCCATGAAGGACATGGTGCAAATCGAGAAGAATGGAGGATCAGGGCACAGCTGCAGACGGAAGCGCATAACACCAACTATGCCCGCGAGGTCGACCCAGACAGCTAAAACACGTAAGCAGCTGAGCGCTTAATGAGAAAGCCAGACTTACGTATCTTGAAGTTACCTGGCATGTAGAACGCCAACAGTATGTGGGCATGTTTGGCGCGCGACTTGATGCCCTTGCCCGTGGATGGCCTGTATGCGAATGCAAGTTCAACGTTGACGAAGTCTCCGTCTTCTGCTTGCATGTCGTCTTGTTGTTCGTCGTCTTGGCCGTCACCATCGTCATCACTTGTTTCGACAGTCCGGTCACCTTTTTCCTCATCCGGAGACTTTAGGTTTCCATCGGAGCCTACTGATCTGGCAGCCCCGCCTGTTGGAAGCCATCGAACGCCGAGGATGCGTAGGGCCTCACTACCCTGGCCAAGATCTTCGACAGCCACCATGCGAACCATACTCGGAAGAGAGGCTTGCATGACATCCTACAAAAGTTAGTGTTTGTACTTAAATTACTGTCGATTACGTACCTCAAGCGTGTCTGAAATGCTGGTAAATAGATCCGGGTTGATCAACGGCCATATTGAAGCCATCAACGAATTGAGCCACTGTGTGCTTTCCGCAGTTTGGGTCTTGGCCAATCTCTGGCCCTTTTGTCGCTCCGCCTGCCAAACCTCGACATCCCAGACATTCTTGATTTTGTTTTCTGACCACTGTCGCATGAAGAGTATGATTGCTGTCGAGACGAGTGCCATGACGCTGAGTTCAGCGGCCTTCCATGCCTGTCTCCCCCAGCCGGTCGCATGGCGTGTCGGCCAGAATAATGTGTTGACCAGCATCAAGCTAACCGCAGCTGCTCCCACGCCAACGGTCACAGCCTGCATGTACACGGTTGTAATCTCGCCTCGTGTCCTGTCAAACGACGGAGGTGGAAACAAAACTTGCATACCCGTATGCGCGTCTTGCGATTCCTGCCCTTCGTTCTCGAGATGTTCGTCGCTCTTGTTGATGGCGTCTTTACCGGTCATTGTACGTGGATCGGACCCTGCAGCGCTCGGGTTCTTTGCGGTGCTCTTCAGCTCTCGGTCGGTATAGTCGTGAATCTTGATGGGTAGATGGGTGATGGGATCTGTGACTTCGCGATCTGCACCGTCGGCTTTGAACTTCTTCATATCCTTCCGGGCCTGCTTGGGATCTGACGATGTTAAGCCGTCCTCTGTTGTATCCTCGAGTCCATCTTCGTCGCCTTGATCTTTGGCCAGATTCTGGTCCTTCTGTTCGGGTGTGTTCTTTCCGGCGTGGTCGTCTGCAATGGGCTCGTCTTGCTCGATGTTCTTGTTCCTGACTGGGTATGGCCCATTGCCGTCGTTGTCCAACTCGACGTCTCTTCCATGTCTGAAGACATTGACGGCGTCCCCTAGCCGGTCGCGTGTGCTCGGTTCGTTACTGCCATCTGGATAACCGTACTCGTCTTGTCTTCTTTGCTTCTCCTCCCTGTATTTCTGGACCGTAGGTATTGGGTTATGGGCGTTGTGTGGCCGTCGGTAGTCCTTACGCCGGGCCTCTACGTCCTCGACACCGGACATGATGAAGCGGCGCGGACTGGATTGTGTCGGTAGTGGTAAAGGTGGTTCGATGAGCAGCGAGTGGTGGACCCGGCCAATTAGTGGTTGGGGGTAGTGTACAGTCGTGGATTCATTAGTCGTGTGAGATCGTGAGTCGTGGGAAGGCTTGCGAAACCTGTCGCATTGGCAGTGGAAACAGGAAAAGCGCTAATACAGGGAATGTTCTGCTCTGATCGCAATTGACGTAGGTACAAGCAAGGGACATGGGAAAAGCCCGTCTTGCATGCTCCACTTAGCGCGCTGGCCTTGCATCGTCTGCGCTTGCAGCGCCGAGGATCCGGGATGAAGACTGGCCCCGCATAATGCCCGTGCATGATGGTCTGCTGGTGGTGCTTTCTGGCGGTGACGTCACAGCTGCCCGCACTTACGCGTTCGTCAGGCCACTGCCACCAGCCACCACCGCCGCAATCGGCAACATTATTTTGCGGGGGTGCCGAGAGCCGGACGATCCTGGCGGTTACCGCACGACTTTACCTTAGCCTCCGCTTAAGCCTCACTTGCAGCTTCTAGCATGCTTCAAACGTGTACAGATTCCTATTTCCAAGGCTTCTAGACGTCGAAGCTTACGCTTAGTCCATAGCCAACGCAGTTCAAGTCGTCAGCGTAACCACGGCAGACCAAGGAGACACAAGTGGCATACTCGCACCAAGGGTATCATTTTAACTTCTACTATGCTACTGTGACCACGTCTCGATCAATTGCTCCATATTCGCACTTGCTTGTCGGCGCCACCACTTCCTACCCTTTCACCATCCGGACTCCAATCCAGCGCAAATACCTGGTCCTTGTGCCCTGGCAGGTCCTCCTTTAGTTTACCAGTCCTCATGTCCCACACCTTCAGAGTCGTGTCTTTGCTGCAACTTGCCAACAATCGGCTGTCGGCGGAGAAGCAGGTCATGTATACCGGCCCAACGTGCGCTCTCAATGTGTTGAGGAACTTTCCATCCCGTGCCGACCATAGTTTGACGTGGTTGTCCCATGCTGCAGACGCCAGGAGGGCACCGTCTGGAGAGAAAGTGACTTGGTTGATCTGCTTTTGATGGCCTGTCATTCTGGTGACTGGCTTCGTACTGGTCAAAGGCGTCCATAGGATGATGGTGCAATCTTCCGAAGCGGTCGCTAAGCGTTCTACTACTTCGCCGTTGATGGTAGCGGCCTTCTCAAAGCGCGCTTTGGCTTTTGCGAGCTTCTCCTCCGGGCTAGACGGTACCTTCCGCGTGTGGTCGTGATACGAGGTGCGCAGGACAAAGTCGGTAGAAAGAGCGAGATGGTTGACCCAATGCGCATGGCCAGATAGCGTGCTCACGAGTGTACCTGTCGCCGCATCCCAGACCTTTATGGACTTGTCATGAGAGGCGGTATATATCCGTCCAGTACCACCCCATTTCACGCACGTCACATTGCTCTTGTGACCGGACAAGGCGTAGTCGATTCTGCCGCCAACCGCATCCCAGACTCTTACTGTACCGTCCTTTGATGACGACGCAACTCGCGGCCGACCAGGCTCTTGCAGATGGTAGGGCTCCCAAGAGAGTGACGTGATGAAACTGGTGTGACCTTTGAGAGCACTCCCAATCTGTTTCCCAGTGCTCGGGTCCCATATCCGCACTTCGTTGTCGTAGCCACCAGAAGCAAGTAGAGAGCCATCAGGTGAGTAGCTGACTGCAAGGACCCATCTTGAGTGCCCCTTCATAGTATGCACTGGTGTTCCTGTGTCGCAGTCCCATATCCTCACTGTCTTGTCTCCGCTACCACTTGCCATCCTGCTGGAGCTGACTGGCGAAAAGTTTACTGACAGAATGTTGTCTCCGTGACCCGAAACCGCAGCTGAGCAACGCGAGACTGCCTTGACGCGGAAGACTGCCTGCGGCGCATACTGGAGCACAATCTCGTTTTCTGCCGACGCTTTGCCAGGCTTAACCAAGGCATTGTATAGGTCGTCCTTGTCGGCAAGCGCTTCGGTTGCGCCGTCTGGGAAGAAGCGGTACGGTATCTGATCGTCGGCTTGGTCTTTGAGGTTGTTGAGCAAGAGTTCGAGGTTCTTGGTGGATGCTTGTGATAGGGGTACAGTGAGTACTGGGATACTCCCACTTTCGCCAGTGGCTTGGTCGACGAAGCGCACCCGTACAGTGCCATCAGGTATGGTTGTGTCGATGTCTTGTTGCTCGCGCGCAAATTCGGCTTGCGCGCGCTTCTGGCGCTTTGAAGGCGGCGGATACTGGGTCGCCATAGTTCAGATATCCTGCAGTACGATTTTCGAGTTAGCTACCAGCGTGGCAGAGCTGTTTCTTACTTTCAAAGGCCCCGCTGCTACCGTAAGAAGGGAAAATAATTTCTGGGCGTTATCGATAACAGACGCGCTAGCAGCCTGGAAACAGTGGGGCGGCGCGCTAAGCTGTGCCCTCGACGCGTCGTCTTCCTTCCAATTCGTCATTCGCTCACGCGCCTTCAACTCGCCCCAGAGCTGGAGTTGGTGACGTCCCCAATTGCTCAACGGCTAATCTCGCAGCGCTAACCATCATGTTCCAACGATCCAGGCCTTCAACCTCGCAGAGCAACTCCGGGTCTACATCGTATGGGTACTACGGATACGGTGACTACAATACGACTACTACGTCCCGACCAGGCACTCGCAGGAACACAGGCAGACCCTCAACTGCGCGACCGAGGACTGGGGCCTCTACTATCGCTAGGGTCGAGGCTCAGAACGTTGTCTGTGCCATTGCCGAGTCTCGTGGTATCTCACCCACTGTTGGCTTGGCTTTTGTGAATCTCGACACTGCAGAAGCAGTACTCTGTCAAATCTGCGATAGTCAAACCTTCGTTCGAACAGTTCACAAACTAAAGGTCTACGGTCCATCCGAGATTCTGATCGTGTCTACTGCGGCGAGCCCTAGATCAAAGCTCTTCTCGATCGTTGAAGAAAACCTCGAAGACATTGGAAGTAAGCTGACCCTGCTTGATCGCCGCTACTGGGCTGAGTCGACCGGATATGAGTACATTCAGTCTTTAGCATTCAGAGAGGACGTTGAAGCAATCAAGATTTCCGTCACTGGCAACTACTATGCGGTGTGCTGCATCGCAGCAGTGAGTCCTTTGTTTGACTTCTGAGTGCTATTCATAACCCAATTTATAGGCACTCAAGTACATTGATCTGGGCTTAGGTATGGTCTTCTCCGCTCACTCCCTTCGCATGAGATATGAGCCATCTGAAGGATCGATGATGATCGATGTGTCTACCATTTACTCGCTTGAACTGGTTCAGAATCTCCGCGATCCGAAGTCAAGAGATTGCCTATTTGGTCTTCTCAACGAGACATTGACGCCCATGGGAGCACGCCTTCTTCGGAGCAACGTCTTACAGCCACTCACGGAGCCAGAGGTACTCAACACACGGTATGCTGCAGTCGACGATATGACCAAAAAGGAAGAGTTGTTCTTCGCAACCCGGGCAGCGCTGAAGGACTTCCTCGATGCCGACCGCATACTGACTGCGCTGATTGTCGCTCCAAGCAAGACCACTCTGCAGACAACGGAGCAATCCATTAATCACGTCATTATGCTCAAGCAATTCGTCAACTCCGTAAGCCCGGTCTTCGAAGCCCTTACTGGAACTGCATCTGTCATGTTGAACAACATCCGCGAGATATGTGCCCCAGAGAACGTCGCACCTGTCCAGGAACTTATCGACCGTGTCATCAACGAGGACACCACATATGCAAGGCAGCCTTTGGAACTCAGGAACCAGCGCACTTATGCCGTGAAATCTGGTGTGAATGGGCTGCTTGATGTTGCGCGTACGACTTACAAAGAAGCTACTGAAGATGCGTACCAGCATTCAACAGAGCTCAGTCGTGAGATACAATTCATCGTTTTCAGTAAATCTGCTCACTAACTTCGTGAAGAGGAGTGTGATATTCGGCTAGACCTCAAATACGATACGGCACGCCAGTTCTACATGAAGATCGCAACAACCGAGCTGGAAGGCAAAGCACTACCGCCGATATTCACCAACATCATTCGCCGCAAGAACAACATCGAATGCCAGACTTTAGAATTGATGAAGCGTAATCAGAAGGCATGTGGCTACATGCAGTGATTCGGGCTTTGCTGACCCCTATCAGATCGCCATGTCGCACCAAGAAGTCATCCTCATGAGTACAGTCAAACTTGAAACAACGATGCTCCTGCTTACTAACCATCATCAGGCGATGAAGCGGTCGAGGCTCTCATCGATGAGGTCCGCAGTCATGTGGCTATCTTGTTCAAGATCTGTGAAGCAGTCGCGATGCTAGACATGGTGACTATGCTTCGACTGTCTGTCATGTTGATGAGGCTGACCGAGAGTAGATTGCGGCCTTCGCTCATCTGGTCACAGTGAATAACTACAGTGGGTGGCATACGTTCCATGGCGCTCAACGTAAGCCAGGCTGACATCTCCTCAGCTCAGCCGCAGCTCACCGATACGCTTGCAATCGAGGCCGGAAGACACCCGATCAAGGAGAAAATCATGAAGAGCAAATTTGTCCCCAACGATGTCTATGCTACACAACAGACGCGCTTCCAGATCATCACTGGTTGCAACATGAGTGGCAAGAGTACTTATATCCGATCCGTGGCTTTGATGACAATCATGGCTCAGATCGGCTGCTAGTACGTTTGATTGGATTACAAACCCTGAATCTCTATGTACTGACTGCTTGCAGCGTTCCTGCTAACTATGCCTCATTTCCTATTCTGCATCAGCTGTTCGCCAGACTGGGCATGGATGATAACATTGAAACTAATGTTTCTACCTTTGCCGCGGAAATGAAAGAGATTGCATTCATCCTACGCAATGTTGATCGACGTAGCTTGTAGGAGACCGATCCATGAGTGGGTACCATATCATTGCTGACAGAAAGTAGAGTCCTAATCGATGAGCTAGGTCGAGGCACCAGTACTAGAGATGGTCTAGCCATTGCGTTAGCTATCGCGGAAGCCCTCGTTTCGAGTCGCGTATGTGAATACACCCCATTGCTGCCGCCTTCTAACGTATCACAAGGCTCTTGTTTGGTTCGCAACCCACTTCAAAGATCTTGCGACTATCATGAGTGACCGCGCTGGAGTTCAGAACCTACACCTGGCAGTTGAGGTGAGGGCGTTTCCATTCTTCCAACATCAGACCACTCACATTCTTAGATGGAAGACGCGCACAGCATGACAATGCTCTACAAGACCGCCCAGGGAGTCGTCCAAGAGATCCACTATGGCCTAACGCTTGCGCGTGTGGTTCCTTTCCCACCCGGGGTTGTGGAACATGCTACCTTGGTTGCACAACAGGTCGAGCGTCATATGCTGCGAAAGAAAAAAGCATCCGAAACTGTGCTCAAGGAGAAGCGACGCAAGCTCGTCCTCAATCTCAAGGAGCATCTCGTTCAAGCACACACTGGTGTGTTAGAGGGGGAGGTTCTCACTGCATGGCTTAAGGAATTACAAAAGGAGTTTGTGAATCGTATGACTGCTCTGGAAGCTGAATCTGCAAACGTAGGTCAAGAGATTGAGGACGAAGAGATGATAGACAAGAGCGAGCTGAGTGAAGAAGAGCGACCTAGCACGTCCGCCAGTCCGTCGGTCATATCAATTGACTCGCATACTAGCTCCACGGGTTCTGATTCTACCATTCGGGCAATGTCAGAAGCATCTACTCTGAGAGCAGTCTCCAGTAACGAGCGCTAGCAGTAACGACCACATGCTCCTATGGCTGCTAGTAGCATAGGGAAGGGCTGATATACGTGTAGGCAAGACATTGCCGTACAAAGGCCTTCCAAGCCCAGTATAATCAAAATCAGACCTCAACAGGATAGTGATTGCTGATATACATCCGTACCTAACCAGAGTTACTCGTGAGAAGACCCTAAGTTCAAGCGCGAAGCCCACAAGACTAGCATCAGGGTCACAAAAGTTGATCCGGTGTCGATCTTGCCGAACTTGTGTCTGGCCCACTTAGCGCGTGAAGCATCGGATTCCAGGGTCATGATTGGAGGCGCTGCAAAGTGCGGGGGTCCTTATCGCTCCTTCTCCGATTAAATCCCTACTTCGGACGGAACAACTCCAGGGCTGCTGTCGGACCTTGCAACCTTATATAAGCGATCGTATACAGACCCTCATCGCGGCAACCGTCCTGTCGCTCGTTAGAGCGCGCTAGGTGAACGCATGCAGTGCAACCAACCCAACACCTTAGTACCCGGCACCCCGGTGCACTGCTGCTCGTCGCCCAAAGGCTACCCCAGCCTGCCGAGTCGGCCCCGTATGGCATAGTCTTAGCGTGGCGTTCACCAGCCGCGCGAGCATCAGCTTCAGTCATCATCTGCACTATCTTTGCTTTCCCTGTCAATCTAAAACGCCATGCCTCGACCAAAGAAACCCGGGGTAGAACCTAAAAGAAGATCGCGAAATGGCTGCTGGTATTATCCTAGATCAATGGAGTCTGTTCATTCTTACTCACCAAACACAGGCCGTGTAAAGCTCGAAAGGTCAAATGGTAAAGCAATTCTAATCGTGGTCTCGTCAGAGAGTACTAATAGCATCTCACAGTGGAGAAGAAAAGCCAAGCTGTACCAACTGCGAGCGCCAAGGGGAAACATGCGACTACAGCATAAGACTCAACTGGGGAGGCCGTTCAAAGAAAGATAAGACAAGTGCAGCCTCTGATGCTTCGAGTGCAGCGTCTGGCAGTCCGTACCAGTCCTCCTTCCCATTTGAAGAGAACGTTTTCTCGTCTGCCCCCGAACACCCCGTGCAATCACAACATGCACGATCAACATCAAGAACATCCCCACCTAGATCTACGCATTCCATTGATCCAGCTTTGATGCAAAAGCCGCATGATGCCATCCGTACTGAAGCGTCGGGTGCGGACATCTACCTTCAAAACCAAACGTTCACGTCCGTTCCCTACAACCATACACAGTATCAGAGTACTGTTGACACCCGGTCGCATGTCACATATGATTCGGGTGCCCCCAATTCCCGTAACGCTGGGTTCACATATGCCAATCCTACGATGCCGCCGCCACTGCCTGGTTCAATGGATTCGATGGCCAAACGCCAGCAGTATGGCTTCTCTACAGACTCGAACACACCAACGTTCCCAGACACAAATTCGCCAAACACACTTTCACCAACGCCATACAGTCCATACTCGGCTATGCCGCTAACACCGATGTCAATTGGCTCTGAAGGAAACATTATGCAAACGTCATCAACACCGCAAAATTCAGCACAATCACCGCCAGATCTCCGTCGTGTGTCTGTCCAGTCTCTGATCAATGATCTTCCAAGAAAGCGATCACGGCCGGCTGGTGACGAGGTCGGACGTGGTCGACAATATCCAATTGCTGATTCTGCTTTCACCACCTACGGATACGACTTGGGTCTCCCTGATATCGATACTCCGAGGAATGACGACTTTTCTGCTATTGCCATCTTCAGCCCACAAAGCAACACCATGGGGTTTAACGAGGACACACCGTATGGTAGCGCTGATCCTCACGGCAAAGACATGGCCTTCGAAAGCGGGGGTTATTATGCAAAACCAGTTCCGATCAGGATTTCGAAGTCTTTAGAACCACTGCCTTCACTGCTCGTAGAGAACCAGATGAATCTCCTGTACTTCCATCACTTCATCAATCACACAGCGCGGGTTCTTGTCAACCATGACTGCGAGCGGAATCCGTTTCGTGAGATTTTACCAGAAAGTAGGTAAACGTTAATCTTCATGGATCATTGTTAACAGTGGCAGTGGCTGTACAAGACGAGAACATAATGAATCTTCTTCTCGCATATAGCGCGGCACACCGAGCACGCATGCTCAATCACCCCGAGCCCTCAAATCGCATCGCCGTTTGGGTGCAAGACGTGTTCCCCAAGCTACGTGAAGCGCTCAACGATGATCCCAACACTGTAACCGACAGTACTTTAGCAGCAGTGATAATGATGGCGAGTCTGGAGGTTATATCTTCTGGAACATTCGAGGTACCCGTATCCTGGCAAAGCCATCTAACCATGGCACGCCAGATGATCATCCAGCGTGGCGGACCAAAGGGCATGGGGCGGCATGATCGTGTGGCCTATTTCCTTTCGCGCTGGTTCGCATACCTCGACGTCCTCGGCTCATTGAGTGGGAATAAGAACGACACACCTCTTGGCTCTTTCTACTGGTCTAGCGAAAACGCTTCCGCGGACGAAGATTTTGAGATTGATTGTCTAATGGGCTTTACAACAAGATGTGTAGGATCTTTGGCTCGCGTTTCTGAACTAGCGAAGCGCTGTGAGCCGCAGCGCATCGACGAAGAAGGCAATGTGAGGGAGGGCTGGACTCCTAGCCCTGAGATTGTAGAGGAAGCTGTTGAGCTTCGTCACGCACTGGAGGAAGGTTTACTGGGCCGCAACATCAGGAAAGGATGCAACCACCGCTCGAGTACTTCCTCTGAGTCTGAAGGTGCATGGGATGCAACCGAGATCTACGCGACCAACGAATTATTCCACTGGGCGGGTCTAATCCACTTGTATCGTCGCGTTCTCGGAAAACCCGTCATGGACCACGAAGTTCAGCAAGCCGTGCGAGAGATTGTGGGCCTACTGTACAAGATCCGGAGAGGCAGCACAGCAGAGGCATGTTTGATCTTTCCCATGTTTGCTGCTGGCTGCGATGCGCAAGATGAAGGACAGAGGGAGAAGATCATTGAGCGGCTGAGGAGCGTGGAGGGCTTCGGACTGAACCATGTAAGCTCCTGTTGTCAGAAAGTAAAGGCTGACTTGCTTACTCCGTATTAGGTGCCCAAGATCAGTACGCTCATGAAGAGCGTCTGGGATACCGGTAAGCCGTGGGAGTCGCTCGTATCTGGCGAGTTCTTCGGTTGAGAATACCATTGTGAAGAGATTTTGCATTGCCAACTAGGGTCTACGAATCGATGCGATGACTACGACGAGGATCCACCGAGTGCTAGTAATACTGGAGTCATGTCAATCTCATATATATAAGTCGAGAGAGCAAAGAACCCGACAGCATGGCCGTCTGGTGGATTGATGGAATTGATTTCGGGCAATGAGGCTTGCGTTGCCCATGTAGAGTCAGTGCAAGAATGGCGTCCGTCGACTGCACGCCCTCGACGCCGAGTATGGGAGAATCGGTAGACTGGCTAATCTAAGGACCTGAAAGACGAGAGTTCCATCGACGTAAGGCTCGAAAGAAACTTGGCGCGAATATCAGGCTGGTGCGATATTACAAAGAAAGATAGCGTAGCACATGGGAATGAGCAGAGAGGCAGATCAACCGGCGACAACCAATTGAATGTAGGAATAATGTATTTCTGAGGGGTATCATCCATCCATCTGATATACATATCATCATATTATACAAATGCCCTCCATGAAGCCTCAAACCCTCTGACCCAACACACCAGCATCCACGCACCAAAATAACCACCCTCACCAAGGCCACCAACCCCCTCTAGCAACTCTCCCCACAGCCCTCGTCCCCTTCCCCACCTCATCAGCCCCCTCCCTAACCTCCTCCACAACCGCATCAACCGCTTGCCCAAACTCCTCCCTCTCCCTCTCCATCGCCTCAGTAGCCTGCCCCCACTTCTGCTGCGCCATCCACCGCTGTTTCTCAATCGCCTGCCGGAGCTCCTCTTGCAAATCGCGTATCTCGGCTTTTGTGTCGTGTGTCTCTCCGATGGTTTCGAGTTTGTACCACAGGTAGTAGGTGAGTTGGTATGTGAAAAGGGCGCCGAGGAAGCATTTTAGGAGGGGCGAGCCGAAGGTGCCGTAGTATGCGCCCTGTGGGGGGCTCGTTAGTAAAGAGGATAGAGGGAAGGTGGTTGTTAGGGTATGACGTACTACCCGCGATGGCTCTTTTGGCGGCGGTGCTGAGTTTGGGTTTGGCGGCGAGCTGGGGGGATGCGGTGCTGGTGTTTCGGCTGCGTATGTTCTTCGGGACGTATGGCCTATGCGATTGGGTATCGCGCTTCTACTCCATATCGACCGTGTTGCTCTGATGTGATTCATGGTGTCGTAAAGCTGCCAACTTTTGTCCCCGCTTCTGAGCTCGTTCGGTCGCCGCTGCAAGGTAGCCAGGTACTGCGCGAGGGGAGGTGTCGAAGAACGTAAAGTATGACGTTAATTTGTTTGCGAAAATGCGACACAGACTATTGCGCCGACGGTGGTAGAGCTCTCCACGTGCAAAGAAGCGCAGATGCGACAAAAGTCTCCCGACAGAAAACGGTATAAACCTCCGTCCACTATCTCCGCGAATCCAGCTAATGCCGGTACCCTAGCGCCGCCGCACAGACCCACGCGATGCACTTTCCAAAGGGAACACGTTCACCATACATCTTGAACCCTCATTTCCGCTTCTCTTCTCCCCTCTTACCAGACACTAGACGCTCGCTTCCTTTTTCCCGTAACCTTCCTGGTCCGCGCGATTTACAGCCACCTACTCGTTTCACGTACACAAACACACATCATAATGGTACGACACTACCCCCTTCGCGGCGCAATGGAGCGGCTCTCCCTCCTTTTGTCGCATACACACAACAGATGGAATAGGTAGCTAACCACCGCCGCCAATCCTGCAGGCGCAAACACCACAACAACGCCAGGCAAACATGCGTTTCGCCAAGGCGCAGGAGAAGAAGATGGGCAAGCCCGAGTCAACGGAGCCCGTGGTCAAGAAGAGGGCGCCTCAGAAGAGCCCCATTAGCAGGTTCTGGATCAGTACGTTCTTCTCGCCCCGTGGTCTATATTGTTAGATCTTGTAAGGACATGTACTGACTAGTGTCCCACAGTTGTTCTTGCTTTCATACTAGTCGGCGGTCTGCTCTTCGAGGTCCTTAAGCTCTTCTTTTAGAAAGCTGGGGTCATGCGACGCGATGCGATGCGATCGATTACCGGACGGATACGACTTGAACTTGATTTCGATTTCGATTTCGATCTTCCATACGTGGAGAAATAACACAAAGCACACATATATGCTGGGAGAGCGGATAAAAGGGAGAAGTTGGGAACAGCTTGGAGGAGCAACTTGGCTTTGAGGCCACTTTCTTGCGTCAACTACATAGGGCATACGGCGTTATAGAGGCATCGTTGCGGCATCAAGGGGACTTGGTATAGCCGATTTTGTGGTAGCAAATTACCATTGAGCATTTGATATCACATTTGTCCAAGACTCAGACACCCATCTGCAGCGTGCCTAGGCTACTACTCCTCCGGTGCATCGGCACCCTCATCCATGACCACAGTCCGCCTCTTCTTTTTCTTCTTCTTGACTTTGCCTTCTTCCTCGCCCTCAGCTGCGCCTTCGGCTGCGTTCTCGTCTTGGCCCTCAGGCTTGACCTTCTTCTTTTTCTTCTTCTTGATAGGCGCTGCTTTTTCCTCTTCACCAACTTCCGCTTCCGGTGGAGGCGTTTCGGCTGGCTCGTCTCCTTCCACAGCAACCTTTCTGACCTTTCTCTTCTTTTTCTTGACGGCAACTTCTTCTTTGACGTGTAATCTCTCGCTCGCTCGCTGCATTTCAAGCCGTAGTCGCTCGACTTCCTGGAGCGCCTTCTTCATCTCCGCGTCTTCCTGGGCCTTCCTCTCGACTTCGAGTTGAGTGAGCTTGCGATTTGATATGCCTTCGTCATCCAAGCTCAATGACCCAAGACCGGAGCTGTCCACCTGCAACAGCGATTTTTTTGTCTTCCCTGGACGTGGTTGCACGATGTCATCTCTCGAAGCGTCTGGTGCAGCAGGTCCAAGTGTCTCATCGCCCATGATGTCGACTTTGCGCACAGGCTTGCGCGGACTCCGCGATCGCGGTAGATGTTCAGACGATGACCCTTTGCTGTCTAGGTTGAGCTCCATAATTGGAATCGAATCGATGTCGAGCTCGTTATTCTCCCTATTGCCATCTCGCACTATCCTACTCAGTGGTGTGACTGCGCCGCTGCCCTTATCCGCTTCGGGGTCGATGTAGAACGGATCATCTTTGTAGCGTTCTTTTCTTTCAGCTTTCCGACGCGCAATGATATCAGCGTCCAGATATTCATCCTCCGCTGCGTTTTGGTATGATGTAGGTTCTTTATGCGGGGCATCCAGGCGATCCGCAGCCGGTGTAGCAACAGCAGGAGGCTCTGAGTACGCGGCTGCAGGCTCCGAATAAGCCGCATATACATCATCTTCCTCTGTCTCAAAGCCTTCTGCATCAGCTGTGTAGAGCAAATGCTGTAGGTTGGGGTTGATTGGTGTATCCAGATCCAGATCTTTAGGTAAAGGAACCTTGCGTTGAGCACCAGGAGCGACCGGGTTAAGCTCAGCGCCAGAAAAGAGGGCAGGTATAGCTTGGGTAAGTAGTAGCGGTGGATCGGTGAATGCGTCCTGGTCCGCGCTAGCAGCTGTGCCTGATGCAGCTTCTGCAGCGAGACGCATGAGTTCAAGGTACTCAACTGCCCGTTCCTGGACTTCCAGACTAGGGTGTGTGGAGAGCGGCTCTAAAAAGTGGATAATACGTGCCATGAGAAGGGACATGAGCGTTTTGCGCTCTGGAGTCCATGAGACTTGATCGTTTCCAGCCATGCTAGAGAAGACCTTGGGTATCGCTTGCAGATATACAGCGAGCGTCCTCGAAGATAGTTGGAGAGAAGATGGGTGTAGCAGAGAGGTCATGACTGGCTCTGGGCGGGTGAGGTAGTTGGCGTACTCTCCAACCAGCCAGCCAGCGTATTCCAGTACACCTTGGCCGCCGTTTCCGGATGCTGGGAACATTTGGTCTCTCCGATCAACGAGCACGAGCGACTGTGCGGCATCTATAGCTTCTGATCGAACGCTCTTCACCCGAATGGCAACGTTCTGCAATTCGTGTCCGATGCCACCACCAATGTCGTCTGAATGTTCTATTTCTTCCTCCTCTTCCATAACCGAGGTTGCTTTTGTTGCTGGTGATACCCTGACTAGCTGAGTAAGTACATCAATGTACCATTCGAAGTCGGCAATGTTGCTGTAAGTATCGCGTGAACACATCTCCAGGATCCTCCGAATGACGCTTATCCTATAGTCGTCTGGCAGTGGTGGTGGCTGGTCGGATTTCTGTTCGTGCTGAGGCAGATTCTCTTCTGCGTCGGAGTCGTCGTCACCATAAGGTGATATGCCAGTCAGCCTACCTCGATCATTGTTGGGATCGCTCGCCGCTGAGGCAATTGGTGCATTTCGTAGCTGTCGCATCAGCCGTCCAACAATCGCTGTGAGGTTGTCTGCATTAACCATGCCAACCACCAGATCCAAAGCTCGCATTCGTATTGAGATATCGGGGTCGTCGATGCATTCGAGGATGACGTCTTGCTGCTGAGAAACCAAGTATGGATGTGAGGTGACGATCTTCTCGAACGCGAGTAGTGCGACATATTTTACTGCAGACTGATGAGAAGCCAAACGTTGAATAACAGTGTATATTAGCTTACAGTTTGCATCTCCCTCTATGATCATCATGCCTCGTAGTTTGCCAACACATAGCTTCGCTACCTCCTCACCTTCAGCAGTGCCTTCTACGGCTTCTAGGATACCACCCTGGATGATACCACTGATACATTCGTAAAGTAACGACATAGCAGACGTCTCCCGTATAATCTTGGTCAACGGAGGTAGCAGTTTCTTGATGAGTCGAGGTTCTAATGGAGTTAATGTTGCAAACTAAGACAGGTCAGTTGAATTTCTGGCGTTATGTCCTCTGAGCTCAGTGCTTACAAGTTTGATGAGCTTAATGGCCATCCAGTTGTTGCCTCCTTCTACCAAGAGATCGAATAGTCTCGGTGCAAGCGGTAGGAAGTCCTGTGGTCTCCTCCATCCCAGCTCGCACACGACGTTGACGATTGCTGCTGTGACACTCGCATCCTCATTGTCATCTAGCAAGCGCTCCTTGATCTTAGGCCATGCGGGTCGCAGTGTCTCTGGATACACAAGAGCCAGCCGGTATAGTGTTACGACGGTCTTCTTCCGGACCATTGCGTGCGAATGCGTCAGGCGCGGTATTAGGTCGGAGAGGACCGAGTTGGCCATGCTCGGGTTTATGACGTGTGGTATCGCGCCTAGCGGGAGGGCGATGTACTGGGGGCTCGAGCTCATGATGTCCTTCTTGAGCTGGTTCTCGGCGAGCACGAGGACTTCGGTATCCCGTCGAAAGCTCTGTACTGCGGCTAGGTAACCCGTGCGCTTCTGCTTGAACTTGGAGCTTGACATGACCTCGAGCACGTTGAAGCTGGCCCAAGACATGTCGTGGCCGAACATCTCGAGGTACGTGAGCTTCATGAGGGCCGTGGCCTTGAGGTCCATGTCGTTGGTCCGTATTTCCTTGCGACATTCTTTTATGCTCTCGGCGATGTACTCGCGCTCGCTGCCTTTGTGGTTTCGGAGGCCCCGAATGAGGTCGAAGAGAGATTTCTCGAACCTAGGGAACTGTTAGTCACGACACTTGTATGGAGATTTGGCGGGCACGACATTTTGGCGTGGCTCAGGCAGCGTCACGCAGTCGTGTGTCGAGGTGTGCAAGCGCGCGAGGAGGGGTAGGTGTGCAGCGTGAGGGTGAAGGTGGTGGGCGACTAGGCATCATCATTGGGAGGCGGTCGTCATGGCGGGCGTGTTTGGCGACATGAAAGCGGGCTCTAGTCGGTCGTCTGCAGGGAAAGCGACTGCTTGTCGGGTCGAGGCTGTTGACGTGCACCTGGAGTCCAGAGGCTCCACTACCGAACGCCCGCTAGTTTCGCCGGCGGAAGCTTGGGACAGGCATCCCCATCAGCTTACCTAACTCGACATGCTTCTCCAGACACTCTGTCGCCATTGACACGCACTCGACACCCCAAGTCGACGCCCGCAGCCGCCAGCATGACACAAGCCAACCTCCTCTCTCCACCCGCGCAAATACCACCGCCCACCGCCCTCGCCCTGTCCCAAAAAGCCCCCCTCGTCCTCTCCACAACACCAACGTCGACGCTCCCGTGGCCCCTCTCGCTGCTCTTCTCCCGCGAGACACCCGAAACATGGACCATCCACGAGAACCTCTTCCTGTCGACACTCCGCACCGGCGACGAGAATGCCGCCCTGTCAATTCTGCAGCGCCTCGAGGCCCGATTCGGCGACCACAACGAGCGCATCATCACATTGCGCGGCATCTACAACGAAGCAACGGCCCGGTCAGACGCCGAGCTGGAGAAAGTGTTCGAGGCGTATGAGAAGATACTCCGCGACGACCCCACCAACATGAGCATCCGGAAGCGGAGGGTTGCCGTGCTCAAGGCGCTGGGCAGGACCGCCGATGCCATCACCGCCGTGGCCGTGCTCCTGAAGAACAGCCCCACCGACTCCGAGGCATGGGCGGAGGCGAGCGAGCTGTATGCGAGCCAGGCAGCGTGGGGACAGGCGATATACTGCGCAGAGGAGGTTCTGCTCATCACGCCGAATGCATGGAGTGTGAGTACCACAGTGCCCCGACGATGCCATACGTGTACTAACCCGCGCCCAGGCTCACGCACACATTGCGACTCTACACTACCTCTCCACAGCCTCCAACAACCCACCCAACCTCAGCTCCCTCGCCCTCTCACTAAAGCACTTCTGCCGCTCCGTCGAGCTCAACGACGCCTACCTCCGCGGCTACTACGGCCTCAAGCTCCTCACCACAAAGCTCAATGCCATACTCTCCGACTCCGACTCAGCAGCCAAGCGCAACACACAAGAAGACGATGACGTCCCCGTCCCCAACGCCCAAACCGTCAAGAAGCTCGAGGAAATCGCTACAAACAAGCTCGCAGAAATCATAAGGCAATACAAGTCAGGAAACAAGGCCTGGCAAGGCTACGACGAGGCCGAGATCATCGCGGCGCGGGAGCTGTTAGACAGAGACGGCAAGACGGAGCGGTGAGGGACTGCATCCGCAGCAAGTGACTGAAATGGTCATGAAACGGGGCGTTTTGGGCGTCTTTGGTGTAGACACGTGGAATACGTTCCTGGACAAAGTGTTTCCAGCACAGTTGCTAGATACCATTCCAAGTGACTTATTAATCAATCATCAACAAATCATAATGCAAACACCGAGAACATTCACGAGTGCACATGTGTAGCCAGAGATAGAGTGAAGATTGTGCATACAAAGACGCTTAGCAAAGGGTATATATCCATAATTATTATTACGAGAAGAAGCCCGTCAGCTCCCTCTCAATCGCAATTCCCTCGTATGCCCTTTCCTGCTATCTTCGTCCCTGACCAGGTTCCACGCTCCGAAAAAACAACACCGCACCCTTTCATGCAGATCAGAAGAACAAAGATAGATGGATCGTTTCCCAATTTACCCCACACCACAAATGCCCTAATGTGGATATATCTGCCGTCGATGCCAGATGCTAGATAAGACAGCGTAGCGGAGCCGAAACGAAGAATAAGTAAGAAGAAAGAAATAAGAAGAAAAAGGTAAAACAACGCCTAGAGTTGCTGTAACATGTATGTTTTCCTTCGGTTCAACAGAAACAACAAAAACGCCACCTGTAAATGCCGGTAAATGAAAAAGAGAAATACAAGAATCTCGGCCATGGGCCATGTTAAATCGCTTCCATATATCTTCAAGAAAATGGTGGTGGAATGGGAGGAGGAGGAAAGAACAATTAACGGGACTCGTTTCTTCTTGTTGTTTTTCTTTCCCTGGAACCATGACATCCGTTGTACGCGGGCGTTTCTAATGTAATGCGTTTGTAGGTGCGATGAGAAAAAGGTTCGTGTATGCGTCGCGAATGTGCGTAACAACACCTAGATGTTGAGACCGCGAGTGAGATCTTCAAGGCCGGAGCTGTTGTTCTCCTTGCCCTTGGAGTGCTTGTTCTTGCGTGCAGCCATCTTGCCCCAGTCTTCGTCCGCGTCGTCCGTCTCAGCGGGGGCCATCATTTGCGGGCCGGGGCTACCCTTCTTCAAGATGCCCTTGATGGTGCTGGTCCTAGCCTGGTTTGCGCCGCCGCCCGAGGCTTGGAGTGTCATCGAGGTGCCGTTGGAGACGGCATCGGAGTGGTTGACGACAGGTCGGTACCTAGCAGACAGACCAATGTTAGAACGCTCGGATGGGGCGATGGAGGGAGTGTACCCTGGATTCGGGCCCATGAACGACATGGCGCGCTGCTGTGGTTGGTTTCCGTTGCCTGACATGAAAGACATAGGTCGGTTTTGTCCGTTCGGTACATTGAGGAAACCCCCGCCTCCCATTGTACTGCCCATCGTGCTACCCGCGTAGCCGGGGTTGGGCATCGCCATCGACATCCGGGGATCTTGTTGTTGGGGCTGCTGCTGCATCATCTGTAGCTGCATTTGCTGCATGGCGATCATCTGCTGCATTTGTTGCATCTGCTGCATCTGCTGCATGTAGTCGTTCCCTTGCTGCATTGGGTATCCCATCTGTCCCATGCCCATTCCCTGCATTTGCCCACCCATCATGGGGTTCATCATGGGGTTCATGCCGTTCATCATGGGCATGTGTGACATCCGCATCGGGTTCTGAGGTTGGCCGTTCGTGTTCATTTGCTGCCCGAGAACACCAGTGAAAGGCCCTCCCTGGGGCTTTTTCGCCGAGGCACCGCCCATGTACTTTTGCTTGGTCATATCCCTCATCTGGATCTGGTCCACGAGCGAAGGCTGCGACATACCAGCATCTTGATACATCATGTTAGGGCCCATGCCCATGTCTCCAGCAATCGAGCCGCCTGCGACTGATCCAGGACCACGCGCAAAGCCATTGAAGCCCATGGACTCTCGGTTCGTCGGCCGTACCAAGCCTCCTCCAATGAAAGAGGAGTTGTACGGATCCTGGGGCAAATGTCTCGCGAAAGCAGGCAGATTGCCTTGGCCCATGCCGCGTTGACTCATGGCACCTGCTGAGGCCGGGCGATCGGGTATGTAGGAAGGCATCGAGTTCGTCGGTTGACTGGGGAATCTGTTGCGAGCTTGACTTGGGAAGCCGTGTTGGGCGAGAATACCCAGCGGTACATCCTCATCTTCCCATTCTTCGGCCTTCATGGAAGTTTCCGACGGGAAGCCCATGTGATCTGCTCCCGGCTCTGCAAGACCCCCAGGAGCTGTTGTAGACCGTCGCATAGCCTCGCGGGCAAAGTGCATCTGCTGATTCTTGCGTCTCATGAGCTCTTCTTCCTCTCTTCTTTTGATAGCATCCTCCTCGTCCTCGTAGTCTTCGTCGTCGGAGCTTTCCTCAGGTGGTGGCTTGTTCATTTGCTTCTTTTGGTATTCCCTGAATTCGGCCTGCGACATTACTCTCCTACCAGCCGCTGTACCAGGGACGGATGCAGTGTTGCTGTCTGAGGCTACTACGGCAGGTTTCTTTGCTGTCGTGATTTGTTGCTTGGGAGCAGGCTTTGACGGCGCGAACAAGTCTTCGTCCTCAGCGTCATTGTATGGAGAGGCCGTCCGAGCGAGGGAAGCTTTGGGGGTTGTGTTTGTGGTCGTGCTCGAAACAGTGGCTGATCGAGATGAATAGGGGGTCTGGTAAGAATTGGCAGACGACGTTGAGGTGGAGTTGAGCTGTTGTTCCGGAGAGCTTTCGCGATATGACTTCCTATCGGTATATGATTTGCGTACGAACTGTGCATCTGCATCTTCGAAAGTAGGTGCTGGTTGGAAGGTAGGGCTTTCTGAGGCGACTGGCGCATACGACGAGTATTTGTGGGGAGGCGGCGGCGGCGGCGGCGAGTCGTTGTCTGAGTTCGGAGAAGCCATGAGGTTGTCGGTAGAGTTGCGACTGTCCCAGCTCTTCATTGGCGGTTCAATGCCAGTGGGCGGTAGAATCTTGATGGGTTCTGCTTGGAACGTGCGCTTCTCCGAAAGCAGTGAGCGTCCTGCGGTCTCTCGTTGAATTTCGGGAGATTCCTTGCGGCTTAAATGGCCAAACATGTCGTCCTCAAAGCCGCCGAAGTTCAGATCCCCCTCGAGCTTGGGCGGGACTGCAGTGCTCGCGTAGCTGGATGTGGTCATGGCGCGATTTCTGCCACTCCACCCTGTCCCTGACAGATCCTTGTATGAGGAGACGCCGGAGCTTGACTTGGGCAATGAGGGAAGATTCTTGCGGAAAGCGCTCACCGACGACGGAGCCGGAGAGCTGTTGTGTTGTGAGACGGCCGGTCGAGGGATATTAGTAAAGAGGTTGTCGTCGGAGCTGGTGTCGGTGGAAGAAGGAAGTGTAGAGGTGGAGCCATGTTGGCCATTGGCGTAGGGTCTCGAATTGGAAAATTGAGTCCCACTGCTTGACTTGCTGTCGCTAATTAAAGGGTCAGTCCGGCCGACGCTATGACTAGTGGATACGAAGCTTACCGTTTTGACGATCCTGGAGACTCATCGTCAACGGACTGGTTGCGATTTTTGCTGCCAGGATGGCTGAAGCCGCTGAAGCGAGGAAACTTTGATGATCTCTCTTTTTCCTGTGTCTTGCGCTGCTCTTTTGCCTTTTCCACTTCCGTCTTGCTCAGCACCCGGAAGGCACCAGAATCAGCGGGTGCAGTTGTGGTGACTGGGCTCGTTGCGATGTCGACTTCGTCGAACACATTGCCCTGAGACTTCCGACGGGCGGTGAATATCCCTAGGCCTGGCTTGCCCATGTTGATGAGTTGTGGTTTCCAAGTACGAGAAGCGACCAATGCCTCGGGCGGCCTATTCTGATGTGAGATGCGCTATCATATACTCCAAGACGGGCGATGCGTGGCGGTTGTGGTCGAGGAAGGAGCGACGGGTGCGGTCAGGAAGGAGCCAAACGTGGGGATGGGCAGGTAACGAATGGACGACTTGATCTAAACGTCTAGTATTAGCTCTGATTTGCGTGCCACTGGCGATGCAGGGTGCTGGCGCAGTGTCGAGAGATGAGGTGAGCGGGCGCGGCGGGTGTTGCTGTGAGAGCTGAGTCGGGAGCGTCGTTGAGGGCAACTTCGTATTACCGCGTTTCAACGTCAGGGCCGTGTCGATCTAGCCGCGTATTGATAATATCATGCGCCTCGAGGGATTCGCTTGCAGTACGCGGGGGCAGGAAAGCTCGTCGTGGCAAGATGCGCCTCTGCCACTTTCCAGCGCATCGCCTGGGCCGCTTGTTGGTTTCGAGTGCGGCGTTGCTCAATCCTTCCGGGGCCCGGGAGTTGGGTGGGTTGGGTGTGCGACTTACCAGACACGAGGCGGGTAGCAGCAGCAGCACCTGTTCAACGAGTGACAATGTCTAATTGCAGACGGCGGAGACGCGATGATGTAGTCGGAGGGCACGCGCGGAGAAAACGGCGGGATCATGAACGAGTATAAGGGCGCGCACGGATGGCACAAAGCGTAGTCAGGAGTGCGCCGTCCCATCATCTTCACTCAACTGCCCACTGCCCTCTCGCTCGGCCGGGCCTGCATCTGCCTAGGTACCGAACCAATGGCATCCGCCCGCAGTAGGCATAGCGCCAAATCGAGCGGCCATGAACTGCCATGTTGGGTTTTGCCATGTACAATTGCGTCTTGACGGCCCTTGAAGTTTGCCCACGGCGCGCCAAAAGCTGGTACGATTCATGCTGTCTTGCACGTAGCTGCGAGGCTGCCGTGCAGCTTCACACATAAGCCCTACTACCTGTTGAGTCGACGGCTGCAAACTGCTGGTCGAGGGTGCTGGTACAGTAGTGTAGCCTCCTAGTCCGACCACCATCCATGTCCGGGACCCTCATGCCAAAATTAGATGGCTAGGCCAAGAGAACTCATCAACCATGGTCTTTCCAGGGCCGCACGCTCGTTGCTCGCTACCTGATAATAACGCCTGATCGACGGTATCGACGCGCAGTCCGGTCGACGTCATCAACACTTGCCATGTGCAAATTCTCACTGCGCCTGGTGTTTCGGCCCTGGACACAAGACCCTTCGTATTACACTGCTCCACAGCATAACGGACCCTCTCGGACCATGCCCGCGGTCGGCGCGATACCGTCGAGCCAAAATTATAACCAGCCCACATCTGTCTAGCGGCCCTGTTCCATAGGCACCGTGGAAGCTTGAATGGCTGTGAGTCGAGCCACAAGCCAGGGCTGTCGTTGCTTGTGATTACTGCACGCCAGGATATGTGATGCTCCATTCAGCCTGCAGACTCCGAGATGACACTTCTGCAAGACGAGACGCTTCGCCGCCCGGGCACTTCTCTTGCTCGTGCCTAACATGCAGCTGCCTGCAGGCTCGCTACCCGGTGCGAAAACATCGCCCAAGCCCGCGCGCTTGCTCTAAACCCTGCTGGATTCCCGTCTTAACGATATCTAGCTAAGAGAAGAAAGCCTGTTTACACTTCACATTCACTGCGCGCATTTGTTGTTGGGCGCACAAATTGCTTTGGATGATTTCCCTCCCAGATCGATCTCAGGAGGCTGCTGGTGGCTTGCCAATGTTGCCATGATGAGAGCACAGACGCTGCTGGGCAGGCCGCTACTGCATATTTCTCCTTATGGCTACACGCATGCAAGCCAATACCAACCTCGCTGATCTGGAGGGAAGCGTTCAGTTCGTGAACTGCGACCACCTCTCTCCACCGCTCTGGCAGCACGTCATGATTACCATTATTTTGCGGCCCTTTTTTCAGGCAAAGCACTCCGAGCTGCTGCCGGGTCTGTAACGCGTCTCGTCGAGAGAGTTTTTCTTGTTTCAATCGTACGATTTGCTGCGCTTCTGCAGCTGCATGGGCTGAACGCGGCTCGCCAGCTTCCCGGGCGCTCGCTGTTGGCTTGCACCCTAGAGTCGTGTTCGACGAAGCGCTGCAGCATTACTGCGGGACATGACGCCGTCTCTTTTAGCTCTCCCGCCCCTCATTAATTCCAACCTCTCGTTTGCTTCAATTTCAACGTTCTGTTCACCCCGCCTGCGAACGCGTAATCGTGTACGGGAGATCTGGGGGTCGGTCAGCTAGCCTCACCCTACTTGCGTCTCAACACGTTCGATCGATCTGCGCTCGGCTCTCACTGTCAGCTCGGCTCCTGGAGATCAGCCGACCCAAATTGGTTGGCATTCGCTCATATCGCATGTGTTCCCAGCTGGTGACAGAACTTTTTGTTAAATGTACAAAGTGTTCATTGTCGGTGCCTTGTTTCTGAACTCGCGCGGTAAGTAGCAAGCAGGACCTGCCGGCTTTTCAATTTCGCTTTATCCACATTGCTATCACGACTCCTTGTCTTAGCATCCTCAATGCCAAGACGTCGCAACAGGATTCCGGAAGGTCCAATGAAGGAATTTCGGCGAGACCGTTACATCCTCGATAGTCTTCTGTTATTACCGCGTCAACTTTGTAGCGAGTCTCGGGCATTTTGCTTCTTTGCTGTCGGCTTCACCTAGTTTGCTTTGTTTTCCGTTTCTAGTCTGTTGCCATCCGCCCGGTACCGTGTGGAGACGGGACAGAACACTCATGCAAGAGACGTCTCTGCGTACGGTCATGAGACTCGATAGCGGCGTATGTCCGGGCTAGGACCATGGTCGCATCTGACAGGTCTGGTGAATGTAACGGCCGTGTATCGGAAGACGACAGCATTCTTCTGCTCGAATGGGCGCACACAAGGCGACTGTGTAGATGCCGTACTGATCACACCTGCGGTACTTTAGTTTTGACGCAGGGTAATGCTAAGAGCTCACGCGCCGTTACGTCGATCGAGATGAGCAGGTGGGATCAGGTTTTTTTATGTCGGAGAACATCTGTCGCTGAGAAAGAGTATGGATGGCACTAGGAGAAAACGTGCTGGTGAAGACACCTGGGCAGGTAGCTTGAGTGTGCTCTAAGGGCAGGCGCGCTACGACTGAGTGCAGCTTCCCAAATGTCTGCACCAAGGCTACCGCGGACTCACCGAAGCGCATGGACGCTCGAAAGGGTCCAATGACGCAACTGCGTAAACAGTGACAACGTTCACTCTAGCCCCAACACTGCAATTGCTTCTTCTCGTCTGGTAGTCCGACCCCCACACTTCACTGGCGCTACTCCACGACTTTCCTCTTACATCGGCGGCAATACCAGCAATCAGGCCTCAGCAGAACGTAGGAAAAACAAAGCCTGGTCAGCTTCCGCGCTACATGCCGACTGGGTTCCTCGATCTTCTGCCCTAGCTCCGCAACGAGGTGTACAATATTCTTTAGGAGGATACACCCACGCCAACCTAGGAAAAGACTGAACAGGTCTGCGGTCTACATTAACATAGAAATCTGCACAGCAGGTTGCCTGACGCCGGTGTAGGCTCTAAGCCTGAGCACCTGTTTTTGAGAAGTACTGTGACGTCCGGAACTGTGCTGGTGGGACAGCACACAGTCAATGGCTCATCCATACGCGGTACGCCAACCGCCATCACGTGGATACTGGAGGCAGTATTCAATCGTCTTGTTTCCCCACTTCATCCCATCACATTACAGAAGACCCGCAATGCATCCCCTCTCTCCGCAATTTGGAAGATGGACATATATTGCGCTCATGCATGGATCGCTAACTGCCGAACCTGGGCATATTAGCCTCATATACCGTTTCAACTGACCGGAGAGAAGGCCCCATCCATAGCCAGATAGGTCTGAACTTCAGCTGATAGTCATAAAAAGAGTCAAATCAACATGTTGAACCATTGAAGTAAAGTAGACTTGATATCAGCCGCACCTACTTGCAATAATGCGCAGCCTCATCGCCACCGTGGTCGTTGCCTTTGCAACACAGATCTTCGCAGCATGTACACGCGAAGCCCTCAAATCTATCACAGACGAATTCCTCGCCGCTCAAACTGCGGGACAAACAACCTTCCCTTCCCTTTCTAGCACCGTCGCGTACACCGAAAACCGGAAGAGCGTCGACATCAAAACTGGCATCCTCTCCAAACCCATGAAAATCGACCATGCCCGAGCCCAACACGACACAACTCAATGCGCTGCATTCACTGAGTTTATTGTCACCAATACCGCCGCGCCGTATGTAATCGCAACGCAACTCCGTCTCGACAACAGCACAAAAGTCTCGCAAATCGACACCATCTGGACAAGCAAAGGAGACTGGCTCTTCAACGTCACAGGCACATACTACTGGGCCATGCGCGAGAAGTGGGATCCCATCCCCGCCGCCAACCGCGATACGCGTGCTGTCATCAAAGCAGCAGGAGACGCCTACTGTGACCTCTTCAACAACAAAAGCGTCACAGTGCCCTGGGGCTCGCCGTGCGCTCGCCTCGAAGGTGGTGCGTATACAGGCAAGGGTGAGGCGACGGACAGATGCGATGTCGGTGTTCCGAGCGGTGTACCTCTGGTAAACAGACAATATGTTATCGACGAAGAGTTTGGAACTGTGGATATCATCATGGATTTTGGAGGCGTTGCTGGACAGGTTGGGGCTGATGGGTTGCCGGATAGTCATGAGTTTAGGGTTGAAGGGGGGAAGATGAGGTACGTGCATACGCTTTCAAGCTGTGGTGGGAAGGCGTGCATGTAGGTTTTGGATGCATTGATGTGCGTGTGTGGGCATATGAGGGTCAGGAGCTTGGACAATGAGCAGGATGAGGTTGAATCTTCGATTTATGTGAGAACCATGTGATCAGAGCAAAATTGAACTCCAGCCGTATCACAGCTTAGTATTACTATTGCACTCCTGAAAGGTCTTTGTTATGCTATAGGGGTTTTTAGGTCATAGGTTATGCTAGGAATAATCCCGAGCCCAACAGAGGGCTCACTCCTCAATCATCCTCACCACCACTCTCGCCATGTTCCACGTGTGCGCACGGCTTCCCCTTCGAACCTCCATTAGTCTTCAATCCCCATACCACATCACCACATCTCCATCAGCATCATACCAAGCCTCTGCACAACCTCTTACGTCCAGGTAATCCACCCACTTATCATTCTCCACGGCCAGTGCTTTCGGTACTCTCTTCAATACACCAGATGCATTGCCATCGAATCCGCCAAGAAGTGACCTCTCTGCTTGAACTGTCTCCGTCTCGTCTCGCACAACGTGGTGGTTGATGGATTCGCGGACATCTGGAGCTTGTGGCGTGTCTGTCATGACGACATCCCCTGAGCCGTCGATGGAAGAGGCGCCGTGTATGATTCCGTTTCTGCAGACGAGTCTCTTTTCAACGAGAACAGGGTCGACGTAGCTGTGTAGACGCCAAGTTTTGCACTTAGAGGTATGTGTGAATGCCCAGATCAGTACTTCAGGTTTGGTCTGTATTGCAAGCTCACAGACGCCTGCCAACCTTGCAATCTCGGTGCCACTGATAGTGAGTGGCCATATGGAGCTGCTATCCTCGCCGTCGCGTTGTCTTGGTTGATCAGAGGCAAATGGCTCATTCCACTAGTTTAGCCAATGGTTCCTCTTATGTCCCAGTGGGACTGCCGTAGAGGCATTATAGGCATCCCAGCTCTTAGCATTTTGCTCCATCTGCGATAGACGAATGACGTCTGGAGGAACGCTGTACAATAGCAGAGTGTCGCCGTAAGCCACGATGGCGCGGACTCCCTGCGACAAATCCGCAGCCGCACTATACAGCCTTGGTACAGCATTCTGTTCTGGCGGAGTGAATGTGATCTTTCGAAGAAGCTTCGTAGGTCCGCCAAGAGATGCGTCGCAGCCTAGTGTCAATAGGCCGTTGACAGGGTCGATAAAAAGGACGTGATACCCGTCACTTAGCGGAAGCGCATGATAGTGATCACAACTAGGTGAACCTGGACGATGCGTCGCAGATTCAAACCCAAATGAACCCCAGAACGACGCCATGGTGGGCCGGCCGAAGAATTTGCGGCTGATGGCAGGCCGATCTTCTGGATGTGCTGCACTGGAAATAAGACGGAGCTTCTTGGCAGATTCGAAGCCTGGTCGTGGCGAAAGAAAGTACAGGTGATCGCCTGCTAGATGTTAGGCGCATAGTAAACCAAAGAGACGTGTACTTACTTGGCGCTGTGAGCGGAAACTAACGACTCAAACTCTGTCCTGTGAGCGCATCAATCCAATGCAACTCAATTCCTGCTGAACATCCAAAGGCGACGCAGCGACGTTGCGGACAGATGGAGACACTGCGTGGTGGATCGTCTTCGGCGCAGAGATGGCGGTATATCGTCGTGGTTCCCCTTTCGACAGGAACAGTGTGAACACATGACTCGAAGGTGCAAAGCCCATGGGCAGAAGGCCTTCGTGAGGGTCCGGAAATATTGAGGTTCCATGCGTGATTGACGAAGTGTTGATCGTGGGTTTGATGATCGTCCGTATTGTCGAGGTTGATGCGCTGGTTGTTCGACCGTACGCCAATCGTATCGAAGGTTGTGGGATCTCGCTCTTGGACGAATGGACGATGCATTCGAGCCGTGTTGCGTCCCTGAAGACTCATACCAGCCTCATAGTCATTGATACAGCTAGTCTGGATAGACGCAGATGTGGTGACACCCTTCTCCGGCCCATCAACATCAATATGTACATCGACGGAACCGTTGCCTCCGACTGTGCGTCCATAGTGCAGCTCACAAACCAGGCCCATGCGTCCTTCGAGAAGCGCAGCGATAGCGTGTCGCCCAGAGGAGACGTCCATGCTCATTTCAATCACCCTTCTTGGGCATACGACGCTGGTAATGGGCACCGGAAGCCCACTCTCGAGGTCGTAGATGTAGATTAGGGTTTCTCGTGCGACACATACGAATCGACCGCAGAGACTTGTGGAGAATATCAACCCGCTAGCATACCCATTGGCTAGCTCAGTGAAGTCAATGTTAGAGCGTTCCACGATAGCGGCTCTGATATCCAGACCGTTGCCGCTCCATCCAGATGACAAGGCGCATTGTCGAGCAAGGTATCGACTGAGTGACCACTCTTCGCTGTGCGAGACAGCGGTCGCAATGGGATGGGAAGCAGCACCATGCATTGTGCAAGTAGTATTTTCAGTGCTACTGCGCCAACCACCTCTGCTTAGCATTGCATTGAGCAGTTTCTTATCGAGACTTGCCCGCATCCAGTGTCGGCACGTATGGCGTACGGCATTGAAGTCTTTTGGGCCGAGGTAATCGTATATGTGCTGAAGAATCTCAACTGGAAGATGGTATGAGTTAGGAAAGGTCGGTGGTGCTGCCACGCTCAAAGCAAGATACCAAGCACGATTTGTCAGCCTCAACGCCTTCCATGCAGCCGTATCCAGATACGGTGAGAGGAGCGTAGCAAAAGTACGAACCGGAGACGTAGGTGCGTACCCAACAGAATTGGGATTACTGCACGTAGCATGACCTTGTGCAGGAGTAAAGAATGGAGAGCCGTCCTCAAGCGCGATGACAAACGGGCTTTCATCTTCTTCCGACGGTGTGCGAACGCCGAGTAGAACGTCAGTCACAGTTCGAGTGATGCCTTGATCGGTACCAGGCTCCAGGATTGCATCCTCAATGATGCTGGCACTGTCGAGCATTGAAAAGGAGTCGGTCCGCGCTCGTCGTAGTAGTTGTACGTCGCTATCAGTTTCTGCGAGACTGGGAAGGCAGGACAATGAGTCGCTGTAAGACCCTACGGAGCGGAGGCTTGGTCCGCTGAACATGAACGTGGCAGGCGAGACCATGTCTAGGCTGGGTACTGAGCCGTATAACGAGGACCCCGGCCTGGACCCAAAGCTGGATGCTCGCGATCTTGCTTCCGGACTGTCTGCTATCACATTACGATCTGCGGCGCTACCGAAGAGCGAAGTGATGTATCTGTGAAAGGCCACTCGCGGCCTAGATTGTAGACGGGATGCGAGAGCAGTATTGGAACGGTCGGCTTTGGCAACTCGAGGTAAGGTCTTGCGACCATGAGGGATACGGGTCCGTGAAGGTCGAGGAAAGACATGGCGAAGAACTTCGGAGCGTCTTGGGGCTGGCGATTGCGCTTTGCTTGTATTGTTCGGGGTGGCTTCGTCCAATGGCATCGTCTGCGATAGGGTTGCATCAGCCAAGAGTGGGGTCGTCATTGCGTAGTCCATTGCGTGAGACATTTGTTCGCGGCGGGAACGGGGCGGAGTGAGAGACAGTATGCGCGTGGTTGGCGATCCCGAGAACGAGGCTACCCGAAGAGGTTCGAGTTGGATGATAGGAAGCGCTGATTCGGACTTGGTTTCCGCCACCCCACGCGAAAGGTATATCTGAGAAGACGTGATTGAAGCACCCCCGTGATGGAGGTGCACCGTTGGTTCAAGGTGAGTTGCTGATAATAATGACCAGGAAGGAGACCAGAGGAGTGTTAGCCAGTTCAGAGGATGTGACTCCTTTCGAATGACGAAAGAATGCGTGGCGTGGTATGGGTATCGCGGCAGAAGTGCCTGCGGTGAGTGGGTGAAGAACGTGAGGTATAATGGGGTAAGAACATAACCAAATTCATTGCGGTAGTGGGTATCAACAAACACAAACCAGGAAAGAACGACGACTATACAAGGTGGTAAGGATGTCCGATGCATACAAGAAGGAACATCCCTAAACTTGTCGAGGAAAGTGCGCCTGGGCTATTCCCAGCTGCCATTGGCATCATCGGTCCCAGATCCATGAGATCCGTTCTGAGGCCTTCCATGTTTCTGTAGTAGCCATACGTCATCCAAAGGCATGATGATACTAGGGTTCTGGAACCGCAGGCCACGTTCACGGGCTTCGTCTAGTGTAAGTCTGCCTGCTTGCCCGTTGGCAACCGCTTCTTCTTGAACGTCGCGTCCAAGCTCCGATTGTTCCGGACTTCGCAGGCTCCGTAAAGCGATGAACTTCATCAGTGGCCGATAAGTGCGCGCAAACACAACAAGGAACCACAGTGTGCAGACTACGAGCGGCGCTACCATGACGGCCCGTTTGAACGCCTTCTTCAGAGCCAGTTGACCAGCCACCGTGATTTGGAACAGTACGACACCGACGAGAACGCGGTCACACATCATTGTCCAGCCTTTGCCAGTCGAGTGTTGTCTGTGCTCCATTGCATACAAGAGTTGATACTTGTGCACAAAGTGACCAATCATAAAATAGGCCAAGCCAGTGAGCAGAACCATCCACGAGTCTTGCAACACACTGTAGACGATACAGATGATGAAGATCAAGATGGTTTGCGGCAAGAAGAACCCGTAACTGAAGACCGGTGGTTGTACCAGTTCGGCGTAATCTCTAGGAGTCTTGGCGCCAATCAGATAGACCGGGTACAGAGAAAGGGCACCAAACTCCAAAAGTCGGAATGGAAACAATCCAAATCCTTGAAGGATGATGAAGTTGGTGTAAAAGCCGAGTAGATTAGAGAGCGATGTAGCCAAGGCGTATGCAATTTGCGTAGCGCTTGTAAGCTTCTCGGCGAAGCGTTCAAGCATCGCCAGGAAACCGGAAGCAGTCCCCAGTATGGTGAAGAGAATGAAGAAGTTGAAGAAGACGAAGAAGAAGTTCTTCGAAATTACTGATAGCTCAACATCGCCCTGTGAGATCATCCCTTGCTTGTTGGCAAGCCCTAAAGAGTGTTAACATGGCAGACATTGACTGTTGACGGCTGGCACACTTACAATCGTACAAAAAAGGTACAAGTACGTTGATCAGAGAGACTGCCAACGTAGGGAGTTGATTGTTGAAAAGAACCTCGAGGTTGGGGTGCTCGTGCAGCAGATTTGCCAGACCGGGTAGTACCTCTTGAATGGAGCACGTGTTCAAAGCACCGGCGATAGGTACGAACAGGACTGTCCAGAAGATGCTCAAGATACCAATAGCGATTGTAATCGACCAAGATCGAAACATTCTTTGGCCGCGAGACAAATATGTGTTGGACCAAACTACGTCTTGTGGTGCCGGACTTGTGTGGGCCAAAAGCTGTAGTGGTGAAGGGTCGAGGACAGCCTGGATGGCCATTTGCGCACTTGCAACGCTGTCCATAGTCACAAACGCCAACGGAGTCGGTTCGAATTCTTTCTTGCGCAGCGCACGAATCTCGTCGTCGAGCCTGCGCAATTTCTCTTCGTAGTAGTCAATAGCATCTACTCTCTTATATCTCAGCTTGAAACGGCCGTACCAGATCTTCGCTGTCGGGCGCTGCTGCGCATAAGGGCTGATGTGGCCAGGGTCTCGTTCTGCGTCACTCAGAAAGCGACTTGTCTCGCTCTCCTCATTGCCGCTGCTCTCAGCATGTTGTGGCGGATGTGGCTGGACGACTGGGAGAGTTTCCAAGCTTCGTTCTACACTTCGACTTCCAAGATGGACAGTCCAGGCTTCTTCCAACTTCCGCAAGACAGCTTGTCTTTCGACGACCTTGTTGTCGAGCTCTTTCCAGTTCCTGCAAAGGGTCACACTTTCGACTTTCCCGATGCCGAGATCCATAATGAAGTCCTTAATCTTGTCCTCAGACCGTAGGTCGACAGGGATACCAGATAATCTGATGGTCCGGTCGGTGATGGTCGTCTGGCTTCCCAGATACTCTTGCCGGACATCGATGATCCTCCTCGTTTCCGAAACGATCAGGTACATTATGAGGGCGGTGAAGAGGTACACGAATACAAGATACATCCACAGATAGTCGGTGTATTGTTCGTAGCCGGAGGCAAATGTCGAAAGTGTACTTCGTATTTCAATGCGCTCAGGACTGGGCTTCTTGTCAATCGAAGACTTCTTTCCCTCCTTGTCCTGGTGTGTGTCGTGGACTGGCTTGATGACGGCTAGCGCAAAGAACAGCGTGACAAGCAGGAACTTGATAGCCATCTTGAAGAAGGCGAGGTATACGTAGGCGTCGAGACCGGCTGAGGCGAGCACCTGCTCGTCGGTGATCCTCCATAACGGTAAAACCCAGCCGAAAAAGCTATCGGGAAGGTCGGGCAGCGATGTCGCGAGGTCGTTCTGCTTCTTGCGTGCAGAGTAGAGGCCTTTCCATCGTGGGCGGAGGAACTAATACAACCAGTCAGCAGGTAGGTCGGAAGACAAAACTGCGAGTACGCACGCAAAAGGCCAGGAAAGCCACTAGGCCGAGCGCGGCGGAGAGGGAGACTTGGAGGTGGAAAGCGCGCTGCGGCCGGTGCGTGCCGTAAGGGTCGTTGGGGTCGCTGGTGCCATTCCCGCAAGTACCGTTGCCTTTGATCATTGCCAGGTGCTCTCGTGAGTCGCCATAAACAAAATCGACGTTGAGGGTCGTTGTTAATAGGAGGATGGATGGTGGTGTTGGCGATGTCATGATGCGCACGCTAGCCGCCCAAGCCACGCGACTCATACAAGCTTCACCCCGGTCCGTTACCCGCCTCGTTTTCTGAACCCTTCCTCACCGCATATCACTCACCGCATGCATATAACAGCTGCTATTCGCTGCTGTGGTCATAAGTTCGTCTCGTGATCATATACTATGTACTGTGAATGAGTACAAAGAATTCGACGGCGGTACCAACTAGGTACAGTTCATTGGACAGATGACGTGTCACAGAGCGGATACCTGCAAATACTTCCCATCCGGCAATGGGTAGGTTTGACTAGCAAGAGAAGGGTCATATGAGCACTGGACAAAATGAATATATGACTGGGAGGACTGCAGTTGTATTTGCAGATTGCTCGGATGCAGCTGCTACTACCACTACTGCGTCTATTCCAGCCCGTACCGACTGCTGTATGTAAGGATGCAGGCGAGTTGTTCTTTCCCGTTTCTTTTTCCAAGGGAACCCCGTTGCTTCGTGCACTTTGAAGGAGGACTCTCGCGTTGGTCATTGCTACCACGAATCTGACTGCAGATGAAAGGAGACACCAGGGGCTGTCAATTGATGCCACAAAGCGCTTCGCCACACTAGAGGCTGTCTAGAAGCACCACACTAAACGTCTATTGAAATTACTCGACTTGACAATCAGCGTTTGTGCTCAACAGTATCAGGGACAGTTCGATTACAACTGCAGACCATGACGCTTCCAAAGTTGGGTTTTCCAATGTGGGTAGTCTATTCCTCTTATGGTCGTACCTCGGGAGACGCGTGAACACGTGCCTTATCGATAAGGGAAAACGGTGATCGCGAAACTTCGCTGTCGGTACTCTGTCCGGTTCCGAAGGCGTCACTGGTTTCAGGTGAAGAGAGAGGGTTATTTGGACGCGCGCTCGCTACCATTTCTTTCGTACCCACCATCATTTCTTCTTTTTGCAAAAGTACCTTCACACTACACTACCAACTACATCTACCGTGCCTTACCACGGCCGGGCACCGCAGAAGAGCCATACCTGTTGGTTAGGCATCCATACACGTGATCCACCTATTCACTATACATTCACTTACTAGCGTTACCCCTCTACTATATATACTAGGGGTTCCTCCCTCTACATAGATCATCAATACATTTGTACACTCCTCTCTGTTCTACAATACCCAGGGCTACCGCAGCTCGCCCTATGGCGCGTCACCAAGGAACAACGCCAGGCGGGGTAAAGGCCCCGGGTCTTTCGACGTACAACGCGAATACATCAACGAGCAATCTCCAGACGCGGAGTCCGCGCGCAGGAACCCTCTGCACAGTTACGTCATTCAGACCGGGAAGCACAAGGGACACACACTAGCGCACATCAGCCGCTTCGACGAACAGTATCTTGGATGGATATCCAGCGAGTGCTGCAGAAACCTACCACGCGATCACATCATCCGGAGAGCCATCGACCAGTGGAACGCAGAACGCAGAGCTAGTGGAGCGTTACCTCCTGTTTCCAGTGCTCCATCGCGATTCAAGAGTGGCAAGTACCATCTGTACATGCAAGAGAAGTACCTCAGGAAGTGGTGGAAGGTCACGGCTCAGGAACTCGTCGACGCTGGTGTCGACTACAAGGTTAACGAATAGTCAAAGACACAAGCGAAGAAGTTCTCGCTGTACCAGGTCTACGAATATGTCAAGAAACATAATAAGCTTGACAGGGAAGAGCTTGAAGCTGTGGTTGAGGACGAGAAAGACCGCATAAACAGGGCAAGGGCGACGTACAAGAGTTACCAGAATGGTGATTTCGCCGGCGGCGGCATTGATTATGACGACTGCCCCTGGTGGTGATATCATGTATTACAGGTAAGCGGCGTGCCCTCCAACAAACGGGAGTCAAACTGACTGAAATGCAGGAAACAACATGTGGGAGATGGTTCTTGCCAAGATGGCTGATACCCGATGCAACAGGAGTTCTTCGCTTTCATCAGATAAACTTTGTAATACCAGATAATTTGGAACCTGCTTCTCTGCCGAAAAATGTGAAGGATCAATTCATTAGGTAGTAATAAAACGCCGTGTACCCTGGGTATCGAACTCCACAAACCGCTAAAAGTCGCTCAACAAAGATCCGGCTGGGTCACGCCGAACAACCACACCATGCCCCAAAGTCGTACGCTTCTCTCGTCCATCCGTGTCATAAGTGCATGGTCAGTGGCCCGCTTGACCGCCTCGCGCTCGGAGAACAGGCTCAGAAAAGGATGAGGTCGCGCAGGTACAGGGACTCTGTCATCCACCTTGGTCTCCGCTAAAGGGTGTTCTGAAATGGAACGTTGACGAAGTTCATTGGCACTCATGTGTGGTGCATCGGCAAGTGTCCACCAAAAGAGTCTGCTCAAGGGTGTCTGACCTTCGTACAAGGCTGCATTGAAGTCGTCTTCATCGGCAACAGAAGACTGAATAAACTTCAGGTATGTTTGCAAAGCTCGTAGCACATCGTTTGCGCGGCAATCCCCTAGCTGGTCGTTGTCTTTCCAGATACGCGACGAGTGGTAGGGGTGGGACACTTCTCGTATGTTGCCCAAGTCGCCGATTGCCCAGTGGGACTCGTCTTGAACAAAGATGTTCGCCGGCTTGATATCATCGTGACAGTATCCTGCACGGTGCAAAGTTCCCAGATTCTCAAGTAATTGGTTGAAGGCTGGCCGATAGCGTCCGTCGACCTGACTATAAGCCATAGGCGTTGCTTCCGACGACAGGTTGTTGGCAAGTGAACGAAGATTGCCGCCTTTGAGCAGAGGAGTGACGAGGTGCCATTCGGCCGGTTCGCCAGGCGTTGTAGAAGCCATGAAATGTGCTCTCACGGGAAGGAAGCCGTTCTTCGTCGCGTTCGCTTCGTCGGCAGCGGCACCACCAAATTGTAGTGATGCGGGTATTTCCGTTGGCCATTTGGTCGCATCTGGCGCGCAATTTCGGAATGGACTCCACCCTGGTGTGAACGTCTTGATAACCGAGTCTCCGTAGGCGAACACCTTGCCCTCCCAGCCCTCGCCAAGCACTTTCCAAGACGCCCGGTTTGCTATTAGCTCTTCTTCCAACTTCGAACTTTCGTCATAGGGTTGCCAAGATCGAGCTTGTAGGTCTCCTTCGTTGTGAGAGCTGAAGTCGGTCGCAGAGTACTTTTCTGAGAGTGCTTGTCGACTAGTAAGGTACAGATGTTGTTGCTGGAATAGGGCAAGTATGAAGAATACAACAGCGACCCGGTAGCGCAGATAGTATAGAGTCCGCGCGCTGTGTGGGACTGTGTTTAGGAGAAGGCGACCCATGGGTGCTGGTATAAGTCTCCGACAGAGAGATGAGAAGGAGAAGGAGAATGGCGCTCACTAAGCTTTGGGACTCATACCAAGAGAGTGCGCCTGCCGTGACTCTTGTAGAGCCGCAAGTGGCATCCCTCCAAGATTCATGGAAAGTGCTACGCGCCAACACATTGGAACGGTGAGCGAGTGCAATGCAACGACTCAAGCTCCGAGTGGCTCTCGCGGAGCCAAACGGCATCTCGGAACCAGCTGCCAGGCGCAAAGCTCTATTCTTGTTCTCCCTACTGCGCCTCTATGACGTTCAACTCCAAAGTCTTGGCCTATGGATGGCCAAGATGTGGCTTTTGAAGTGAGGAAACAGGAAGTCGGGTAATATCATTCGGATGTCGGCTAGCAAAGTTAATCTTGAAGTCCCCAAGCTGTGGCGCTACAACGCAGTGACTTCTCGCATAGTCTTCATTGGCTAGCCGTGATGGCAAGAACGGCTGTGTCCAGTAGTGTCCATGTGGGTCGATAGGCACATAACCTGGGCTTAACTCCGATATTGGATGTATGCAACGAGATGTTGTTCTCTGCACTACCATAGCCACGCCCCGGTCGTGCTCTAAGCCGCACAGCCGCAATCCTACAACTCTACCGTCTCTAACTCATTATTGGTGAATGCGAAAGAATCCAAGCTCACGCGACTGGGCAAGTAGGAGCCTAGAGCAAGTTACTGGTGTTGTTGGTAAAAAGGTGGGGTGACGTCAAGGATGCGCTGTCTCCAGCCAGGTAGCGTCAGGCACGAGGTTAGCGTGGCGCATGGATCAACAGATCTCTATCACCACTGAACCGGCTTCCAGGCTTTGCCGTGACATCCTCAATCCTTGCATCCTCCCGCACCATGAGTTCCGAAACCCAGTTTGCTGAAAACAGGACCCGCTTGGTCTCCCACTTTGATGGCTACAGGTAAGGAGCGCCACGTGCCGCCACTTCCGTAGCCACAACTAACGGTTCCAGCACCCGGGATGCACAGAGCGACGGGTGGGCCAAACTGTGGGAACAGAAGGAACAGGATCTGTGGGATCGGGGCCAAGCTTCGCCTGCTCTGACTACGTTCCTTGAAGAACATCCCTACCGTGAGACGCTGTTCCGAGACCAGAGTCAACGGCAGTTGAAGGCATTTGTGCCTGTAGGTGTCTCGTGACGAACGTATTCAACAGGAACTCATCACGCATTAGGGCTGCGGTAAGGGGCATGACGTGGCGCTATTAGCACGTCATGGCTTCAGGACATGGGGTCTAGAAATTTCCCAAGGAGCCGTGGATGCAGCAAACGAAAACGTCAAATCTCACCTAGATCCTTCAGCTGGCCATGTCGCTGACGTCGTGCTCGGCGACTTCTTCCAAAAGGGATTCGAGGCTCATTTCGGACCCGACTTCCAGGGTTTCGATCTAATCTATGACTATACAGTACGTTCGGCATGCAAAGAGTCCCGGCCGACATTCTCATAACGAGTGCTAATAACGTCGATCTAGTTCCTGTGTGCCCTGCTTCCTGAGATGCGAAGAGATTGGGCCGATCGCATGAAGAGCCTTTTGTCGCCAACCGGTGTTCTCGTGTGCCTCGAATTTCCAATGTGGAAGCCTCTGAAAGCTCAAGGTCCGCCATGGGGTCTGAACGGTGTACACTGGAACCTCCTAGCCGATGGCGCTGATGGCCTGTTCGACGACTCCGGCAATCTTCTTGGAACAGGAAAGGAGCAGGGCTCGTTCGAAAGGGTTGTGTATTGGAAGCCCCCGGTCTCTTTCAAACAAAGTCGCGGCGACGACATGATTAGCGTCTGGAAGTTGAAGCAATAGACGGCGAGGAAACTCAGACATGTATCGATGCTCTATCCGCATCGTCTGCGACAATTTGAGAGATCACGGAGAACTTCATTTGGTAAACGATGGTAGCACAATGACTGATCGGGGTTCGTTCGCATTGTATAAACGCTAAATTGTAACAGTGTACTGGACAACGATCACCTCACATCCCGTCAGTCAGCATAGCCTCAATCAACTGCACATGCCGGTTCGCATTCGTCTCGCTCCACTCGGTCTCGTAGTTCAGACCTGAAATATCGACATGGCAAGTCAGCCTATGTTTCACGTCCAGTTGGCACATCGAGTTTTATCATACCGTATGGCCAGAAGTGTCCACCACCGCAAGTAATCTTCGCATTTGCTCCATCAAAGCTCTTGATCAGCGGTAATGCCGTGCGCCAATCGCCCGCAGCACACTTTCTGTCAAAAGCCGCTGTCTGGCCAACTCCCAGCGTGTGGCTTATCTCATGCATCGCAGTCCTTTCCGTCATGTAAGCGCGGTTCGAGCCGAATCGTAGATCACCGTTGTAGTTCGCCTCCGCAGTAGGAACACCCGGGGCGTAGGCCACACGAATCGTCTTGTTTGCGTCGGAGTACTTCTCGTAGCGAGCGACAGCCTTTGTCATTGCAGCTTCGATCTTGGTGTATGCGTCTCTTTGGTCGGCGGTGGGGTTGGACGCTTTTGCCAAGGACCAGGACAGGCGTGCGGAGGCGGTGCAGGCATACGCCGCGACGAGGAGAAGAGAGAACTGCATGATCATAGGTGTAGTTACTTAGGTTAGATAAAGAGTTGCGGTTGTCGGCGCTGTTCAGGGCTTGCAGCGATGAGGGCTGCTGCGGCATGCCCAATGATATACCATGTGTTCTTTCATGGTAAATCTCCACCGCTGATTACCACGCACATCTTTACTGCTGTGGTGGCTGCAATTAAGGACGGTCGTTCGGCCTCATTAGGTAGGTGGGTTGATAAGCTGGGATATTGTCCCACGCATAGGAGAGCATCGTTCAATCCTTCCCACTCGCGATGATTCGTATCCAGCCAGATATGCTACCTTCCTCTGGCGGCTGGGTCACGTTTAATGTACATTGTCTTGGTGTTGCGGCGTACAAGGGCTGAAACGTTCAAGCGTCGGAGAATTGATTGCATGTAGATAATGTCCCCGCACTCCGGAAGATTTCCACATCGGCAATGAGTGCGCCTCCCGCCTCCCACACAGCCGCCGTTGAGTGCCGATTTCTAGTCGAATGTCTTCCTGCCGCTACCTTCTCTCTACTAGCGGCTGAAATCCTATCATATATACCACTTACGTCTGATTGTATCAGGTAACCTCGACGCACTACAGCTACCATACTGCACATGAATACTAAAGACATTCAATACTTGATGCAAAGGTGCTCGCTAAATATGTCCTCGGCTGTCAGAGACCTCTTTCCCTTGTTTCAGACAATCTGGCTGCACAAAGTAGAGCTTTCCTCAACGTGAACTGCGTGTTAATATGTAGAAGCCAGTCTCGTGCCGAACTGATTGTTGCCTCAATTGCTCTGAGGTGTATTCATTGGCGAATATAGGCGGTGATAGGAGAGACTCCACCAAAACGCTTGATGGAAACGATATGTAGAGCCGACACAGATTTGATGCGAGGCGTAGGAAACCCAGACTTGTCCGAGTTCGGCAGACGCGTTGTCCGACCCACGCGGCTAATCAGGATGCATGGGAGTGGGACCAAACTCTGGAAAACTGACTTTTCTTCTGTCTAGACAATGGCCAGGCGGCATTTCACAACTGATGACTTGGTTTTGTAAAATATAAACGATAAATTTCCTCAAATTTCCATCAAGCAGTCCAGTTCTCTGGTCTCCGCCTCCGCATCGGTGGTTTAGTGGTAAAATTAGCCGTTGCCATCCCTCACAGGACAGTTTCGGCTAGCCCCGGGTTCGATTCCCGGCCGATGCATCACTCTCTTTTTGCATTATGACGCTTTTTTTTGGCGTTGCCGATGCTGGAGTCGATGTGGTGGTGGTGGACGACTTTTGGAAGAAGCGGTCCGTGCTCGTTCTAAAGTCAGCAAACCTTCTTTTCGCCTCACTGCGCCACATGCACCGCCACGCGCCCACCTCGCGTTTGAGACCCGCCATCTCTTTTCAGCTACGCGCCCAGCTCGCGGCGATGGCTCATAATGCGTTGGCACACCGCGTGCGCAGCGTTGGTCTCGACAATCGAGATTCACTGGCCGGCGCCGCTCCTCAAGTAACTTTCGCTTCACGTGGCGGTGAGGCTGTGAACGGGCGCGAGATTCACACCAGTCTGGGCTTTGTATCTGCAATTTGGCTTTGACTTTAGTCCTACTGTCTGCCCAGCAATCACGGATCGCCCTCCTACAACTACACCAACATGTTCACGGGAACGACACCAGAATCGCTCATTCCGCGCTCGGATTCGCGCAACCCGGCTACAACATGCAAAGGCATTACTAAATCGGGACGACCCTGCAGACGTCCTGTTGATGCGAAAGCATCTAATGATGAGGGTGTTATCGCTGTAGTATCCGTTGTTAGCGACGACAGCGACGATGACGAGATTGGCGCCGCCGCCTACTTCTGCTGGCAACACAAAGACCAAGCCGAGCAATTGGCCGCGCAAGCATCGAGCGGTCCGGCGACTCAGCTTTACCCGTTGAAAGAGAGGAACAGTATCGACACGCTCGTGGAACGACTGGGTGTCCTTGATTTTGGAGAACCGGAGGAAGTCGCGCCCAAGAAGAATGGAAGGAGGAGAACATCTGGATCTCGTCCGCCGCGGCGCATCAATCGACCAGCTACCTGGGACAACGTAGAAGGGCCGTTGATGTCTGTACCGAGCGATGTCATGGCAGCAAGAAAGCGCCGAGACCATCGACCGCCGAAGCCACCGCCACAGAGGAAAAAGAAGAGTTTTTGGGCTTCATTGTGCTGTGGGTCTGCGGATGACGAGGAATATACAGAGGTCGTGCGACACAAGAGAAGGACAGACGAAAAGCCAGTATCGGAGGACGATGCACAAGAGACTCCCATGCAGCAGGTACCACAGCAACCGCCTCGAGTACGACAAGATCATCGAAGGCCGAGCGGACAGACCTCGAGACCTTCATCTTCCTCGCGACCACCTTCCACATCGCGACCACCAAGTGATCAACCTGCCCGCAAGCCACTAGGAGAAAAGCCCGCTCGACCTGTCAATCGGACAACTCGCGAAGAGTCAGAAACAGCCAAGCTACTCCGCTACATCCCGAACACAGTACCACCACAACTCGCGTCGACCCTGCTCGCCCAACTCTCAAAGCCCATTTCACCCCACGACGAAGAAGGCTACATCTACATCTTCTGGCTCACCCCCGAAGCCGCCGGCCCTGCACCATCCTCCGCTGCGTCGACGCTTCTCTCACCACCATCACGTACAGATCAAAGTAGGCGAACTTCAGATGTCATGCGCCAATTCTCCGTCAAAGGCGGACAGCCCAACACCACCCGCTCAAGATCCGGATCCGCAAACTCCCCACCAGAAAAAGATACTATCCTCCTCAAAATCGGGCGCGCAAACAACGTCCACCGCCGTATGAACGAATGGACTCGCCAGTGCGGATACAGTCTATCCCTCGTACGGTACTATCCCTACGTTTCTTCTTCCACGCCCTCTCCTCAGCCCTCGCCCGCACAGTCACGGCGGCAATCAGGTGCGAATGCTGGGGCTGCCTCTGATGGCGTGAGGAAAGTGCCGCATGCGCATCGTGTGGAGCGCCTGATTCATCTCGAGCTTGCGGATCAGCGTGTCATCAAGCAGTGTGATGCTTGCGGTAAGTCGCATAAAGAGTGGTTTGAAGTCGAGGCTACGAAGGAGGGGGTGAAGAAGGTGGATGAGGTTGTGAAGCGGTGGGTTGAGTGGGCTGAGAATAACAATGAAGGATGAGCTGGATATTGCTAGAGAGTTGGGACGCTGAATAACGATTACAGAGCCCAGTTAGACGTAAATTATTAGATTACCAAGAAGTATAAGTAGTAAAGCAGCTTGATTGCACGTGGGTGTGTCCCAGACGCTTCCTCGAGAACAACATTGGCCAGAATTGACATCACCAACAATACTGTGTAATTATGTAGAATGAGGAAATTTCATTGGGGAATTGGGTATCTTGTGTAGCTATCGCAGCAATCAAACAATCAGGAGCACCAGAGGCTCGTCTTCTTCGCTAAACTTCCCGATATCCGCGGGTTCAGAATGCGACACAGTTATGGGGGTTGCCCGACATAGCGGACACTGTACAACGGAGCTTTTGGCAGTGGTAGTGGTGGCGAGGGATAAGGGGGTGAAGCGCGGTCGGTCTTTCAGGTGTGCGAATCCATAACTTTTCCATCCTTCTCGTCGCATTCAGTGACGAGTGGTGTCTCCCAGCGGTGTTGAACCTCCTCTTACTCATAACATCGTCCATGGGTGTATATACAGTGGGTTTATTACTGCACTCGGTGCCGTGGTATTGGTATCAGAAAAGGCCGATGCGCGGTCGCCAGTCGTTCTCGTTGACAGACTTTGGGTTCACGACGATCTGGTAAGGGAAGGGGTTGGCGTCGGTGGTTGTGATGGGTGGGATGTGGTCTTTTTCTCGGTTCACAATGGCGATGATCTTATGCGCTGCCTTTTCCAGAGACTTGGTCATGGCACGGCGGACCTTGAGCACATCTGACACTTCGTTAGTGGCGTGCGTTGCAACAAGCGCAGAGACATACCAGTTTCTGTGCGTGGCTGGGCAAGGGTAACGTCCAGCGTCCACTGCTCCCAGCAAACGTCCTCGTCCGCCTTGCTGAAGAAGTACGATGTCTTCTTTCGCTTCTTCTCAAAGAACTGCACGACAATCTGCCCCCTTCCTCTCGGCTGGTGCGTGCTATCTATGGCCCGAACTAGCGCAAACGTCTTCTGTTCGATAAGTGTCTCGAGATCAACATCGTCGATGGCGGGAAGGGTCAGGTCGAGGAGATCGCGGGTCAAGGGAGAGATGGACGTAAAGTAGCGGTGGAAGAATATCGTGTGCAGTATCGCTGGAGCCAGGTCAACTATGGTCTACGGGGTATTCGGGGCGGGGAGACGTGTAGTGGGGGAGAAAGTTGCGCCGATCTTCACGCCAGAGACACGGTGGAAGAGAAGACTCACCCTTGACGACGTCCTTCACGCACGCCGCGTCGGCAAAGATCTCGAGGTTGTACTCTGGCCGCCTCCTAGGTTCCATGCTGGCATCAACAGTCCGGAAGCCCGAAGCGCGTGCTGAAGACCGGGTAATGCGCCGCGCGGCGTTCTGGGGCGAGCGTGTCGCAACGAGGCGCTCAAAGGCTGTGGCCGTCGGCGGTGCTGGCGTCGCAGTAGCAGTCTCGTGGCGGTAGGCGGGGCTTTGCTGGCGGGTTCGTCGTGGGTGCAAGAAGTACGGAGCTGAAGATTTGGGGTTGTGCGGGGCAGGAGCGGACGAACACGACGACGGAAACTGAGAAGGAGCGGCCGGCATGCGTGAGATCATCAAAGAAGCACAATCCTGGCTGGGCACCATTTTCGCCTAACCCACGCCTATCAGCGCCTGTTGACTGCATAGCCCATGGAGCCCTACAGCTATTTGTAGCCCGTCTCAGCCACAGCCCAACATGACACCCTCTGAGACACGTTGTCAAGATTCGCACATGAAAGTGTCATCTGCCTTGGCCGTCTGAATCACCACCTCGTCACGTCTGACAGACCACCGCGGCGTGACTACCACGGGGAGGCAGCAAGTATCCGCTTACGAACGGGCCGCGAACATCCCTCAGGTTCCAGGTTCCAGGGGCGCTAGCATAGTCGGCAAGGCTGCTTGACATAATCGTGCATGACCAAATCTAGTCGTCGAAGCGAAGAAATGTCTCGCATGCATATAGCCTGGACCACCAGTTTGCATGCTGCGTGTTGTGGTAGTGTGCACACATGCATGCGACGGGGTTGCCAGTGGAGAAGACGAGAGCGTGCACCTGGTGTACGATGCTTCCAAGCGTCCAAGCCCCGGGGTGTCAGGCACGATCACATGTCAATGCGATTGCCCAGAATGCATGGTTGTGGCTTCCTGCCGCCTTGTCGACAGTATGGCTACCTCCAGTGAATGACAGGATCAAACGCAAGTAGCAAAGGCTAGAAATGCAACAAGTCACTATGAGCCCACGGCTTGCGGAAAGAATCCGAGTCCTCGACCCTTCGGAAATAAGCTTTAAGGTTGAGCCTCAACCATCGCGCCAAGCCCAAGTCGCGCAAGTCGCGTCACCCTCCTGCCCGACCAACCACCCAACGAACAGAACATGGTCGGCACAAAGCGCAGACGCGACGAAGACGATGTCGACGAGGGCACACCGCAGAAATCACGCGCACGATTCGCTGAAGAGGCTCACGATGAGCTAGAACCCCTCGAAGCGCAGACACCATCCAGAAAGGGGAGGACACAACATCTGGCCGAGCATGGGACGCCCCGATCCATCTTGAAAAAGACTGGTCTGGTAAACGGCATCATCGCGACGCCCAAGTCTGCCCGGAAGCTGGTCTTTGAGACACCTACCAAATCCGCAAAACGAGACTCTCCGAATGGCACGCCCACCATCGTTCGCAACGCCGATCGCAGCGCGCGCAGAAAGAGCAATCGCCGTATACTGGAACGCACACTGAATGGCGACGAAAGCGACGAAGATGCGCTGGATGAGGAGGAGGACCTCGCCGAACACATCTTAGGGGAAGACACAGAGGACGCGGAGCAGGCCGAGGAGGGAGTGGTACAAGACGAAGCACCTGTACCAGAGACACCCTCGAAGCGTGGGAGAGGCCGACCTAAGGGGTCAGGAAAAGTAGGGCGGCCGCGAAAGCAGCGCTCGCCGACACCTCCGACTGAGCTGCCACCGCACGAGGAGTACTTCTGGCAGAATCGCCCAGGCGGCACCAAAACCTCCAACAACACTCTCTCTGCGCAGAGCCTGTTGAATCACGATGAATACTTCTCAGCAATGCAAACGTACAAGGACCGCCACCAGTCTGAAAGAGAGTTCTTGCTCGAATTGCACGGCCGAGCATACGATCAATGGATCTTCGAGCTGGAGGAAGGCTTCAACATATGCCTCTATGGGTACGGATCGAAGCGCATCATCACCGAGCGATTCACCGCACGCCTCTATCAGTCTCTCCTAGACGCTGCGCCGTACAAAGGGACAAAGAAGACACCGAAGATTGTGGTTATCAACGGATACACAGCTGGCACAACCGTGAAAGACTTGCTGTTGACATTGGCATCGGCAGTCATACCAGCCGGACCAAAGTTGCCCAATCAGCCGGCTCTGCTACTCGATTTCATCCTTGAACACCTCACCAGCAACCCGCCGCCGCATCCAGTACCCGTCGTTCTGAATTCCATCGACTCGCCCTACCTTCGAAAGTCTCCAGTACCTTCCATGCTCGCCCGCCTGGCTGCAAATCCATCAATCAACCTTGTGTGTACAGCGGATACACCGAACTTCCCTCTTCTGTGGGATGTTGGCATGAAGACACAATACAAATTCCTCTTCCACGACGCAACAACCTTTGCGCCCTACGACGCGGAGATAGACACGGTAGAGACTGTGAATGAGCTCCTCGGACGCAGCGGAAGACGAGTAGGCGGAAGAGATGGTGTCGGCTTCGTCTTACGCTCTCTACCGGAGCAAGCTCGAGAACTGTTCCGCATTCTCGTCATGGAACAGCTAGCTCTCTCACTCATGGAAGGCGGTGATATGGAGGAAGAAGACGAGGTTACTGCTACGCCGAGGTCGAAGAAGGTCGCACAAGTCAAGAACGTTCTGCCAGAGTCTACCCAGGGCGTTGAGTACCGTGTGCTGTATCACAAGGCTGTCGAGGCCTTCGTTTGCACAAGTGAAGTCAGTTTCAGGACTCTGCTCAAGGAGTTCCACGACCATCAGATGATAGAGAGTAAGAAGGATGGTATGGGTACGGAGAGACTGTGGGTACCTTTCAGACAGGAAGAGCTGGAGGGTCTCGCGGAAGATCTCGCTGGAGAGGCGTTTTGATTTACGCACCCCGTTCGACAAAGAAGTTCAACACCTACATCACCCACCTACGAAGAAGGAGTGAGGTAAACGGTCCGGGAGTCTATATTGCGTCAGAAGTTTGTCAACTTTCGTTTTGACACCAATGTAGATTGCAGAGCGTTTAATCTGTTCCTGGGATGTGGTGGGCTTATATCCTTAATCACATTGTACAACACGTTTCCATAATATTGCGATGCCATTCTTCTCCCTCCCAGCGACCTTGATGGGCTCAAGACAGGAACAAGGTTGAAGCGAAAAGAGCGAGGTCGTTTCACAGAGCAGAAGCTTGGCAAAGACAAAAAACAGTGTCGGTGGTCACTACGAAGTTTGAACCCGCGACCGCGCCCCTGTCGTCCTGCGGATCTTTCTCCCACATCGTAAGATTGACTTTGACATAGTTTTCTGGCAAAAGGTAAAAAGAAAAGACTGTGAATGGTCACTACGAGGGTCGAACTCGCGACCTTGGCGTTATTAGCACCACGCTCTAACCAACTGAGCTAAGCGACCGTGTTATTGGATGATTGATGGAAGTTGGAGCAAAGACGGCGAATATAATTGCGATAAGAATTGGTAGCATCGGCAGAAATCAACAGTGCAGTCGCTAGACGCGGGGTCGAAGCGATTCCGCAGCTTCCACGTTGAAAATCAAAATTCACCAAGCATTTTGGTTGGCCCCACCTATGTGATAAGAGGAAGAGCAAGAGCGCATTGCAACTTCTCGATACTCATTAAAAAGGAACGTCGTATGTGAACACAGCTAATGCGCTACACAACTTTTTGCGGCAATAGGGCTCTTGGTTGTAGCTCCTTTGCTGTATTTCTTAGAGGAGAAGTGAGCGCACCTGTGAAGATACTACTTGCGGCGCCTCATACAAGGAAGAAACTGTCGAGGCGAACAGGTGCCTGCAATCTACATGGATCTCAAGACAGAGGCTCACTCAACGCTAGGGGCAATGTAGACGTCTAGGTCATCGACTCTTATCAGTTGTCCAGTTTCTTCCTTGACTATGGTGGTTGGATGTTTGTAAGCCACGGGATGCGGGTTTGAGCATTCCAAGGTTCTCTCTTTACTACGTCACATCGTGAGAATTCATGAGCGATAGACAAGGGGCTACGCACTTCAATGTATAGCTACTTTGCCACCTATCTCTCACGATTATCATGATCATCGTGACTCAAGCAGACATGTATCCTATCTCGAAGTACTTGATTAATGTGAAGATACTTCATCTACTACGAAAGCAGATTTCGCTCTTCCAACACAAATATACAAAGACACCGCAGCGTCTCCACAACCAACAAGCCGCTCAAAACGAATCCAGACTTCCAAGTGCCATTTCCTCGTGGACTCCAGACTGCACTAGCGGCTGGTGTGCATACCGAGCATGAGCATGTGGCGCTGCCTAGATGGGTCACCAGGACTCCTCGTTGCCACTCCCACAAGCCGACCCTATTCATCCAAGTCATGCGCTGTAAGCCTTGCAGTGGTGCCATTTTGAGAACTCGATCGCCCGAATAGAATTGCGATGCGATCCATCTGTCAAGGCAAGGTCTGCGCTCAGTAGCGCCCACGGCCAAAAGCGTGTTTTCGGGTCAGCCACCTAGAATTATGGTCGGGTATTCCGCTTGTGGGTATGTCCATTCGAAGTCGACAGAGGCTGCTGTAATGAGGTCACCATGAGCAGGCGATCGTGTTGCGGTCGAGGATTCTTCGTTGTTTGCTTTGCTTGAGGCTCTGACGGCACTACAATACCAGAACAACCCGCAGTCATCTCCGCATGACGTCCTCATGAGCAAAGCTGCGGTTGAATGGCTGGTACGCTGGTAGACAGATTACCGGGAAATAGTTCCCTCTATCGTGGCCTGGATCAGCATGCGGAGCCCGCCCCGGCGTTAGCGCGCCACCTTCCCGTGGCACATCCCAGCTGTGATCACGATCCGTCGCTCTTTTGAGATGACTATGATGCTGTGTCAGCCACCTTTTTACTGCTTTAGGTTCGACGTTGACCTAAGTCCAGATCTTACCGGTAAATCTTCAGCATAGCTGAGGTAGTTCGAGATCCAGGCGTGTGGCCGTCGCGTCAACGGCTGAAGCATGACGACACTTCGCTTTGGCCGTCTGAGTAGCCGTTAGCTGTAGTATCACCAAACGACTACTTGGGTCGTGATGTGGACTTGTATTCTCATCGACAAGTAGATTGCGTCCCCTCTTCTTGACTTTCCCATATTTCTTCTTTTCGGCGTGGTAGAAGTCTTGCTTTCGTTTCTGGACTTTTACCTTTCCTTCTTCTCTGGCTCAGGAGCCATATTATCGCCATGAATATCAACGTAGGTAGAACCCAATGGCAGCATTGTCATGTGGGACAATGCTAATACTTTCGTGACAGGAACCCGTCCAGGGCAAAGCCTTTGCACTACCCTTCACGAAGGCTGCAGACCCTAATGCCAACCTCACCGATTCAGAGATGCGTCTGCCGTTATTGAGCCGCGTGCCCGACAATATTCGTAACCACTTCATCGCCATGTGCGGAGAATTTGTCGGCACTGTCCTGTTTCTATACTTTGCTCTGTCCGGTGCACAAGTCGCAAACAGTATACCGTCGTCGGGAGGCCAGACGGTAGCGGAGGCTGGCAGCAATCCCCAACAGCTGCAGTATATTGCGCTTTGCTTTGGCTTCTCGCTTGCTGTGAACGCCTGGGTCTTCTTCAGGATCAGTGGAGGCTTGTTCAATCCGGCCGTGAGTAACTCCTCTCTCTTGCACTCTTACTCAACCAGTTTGCTGACGAAAATGTAGGTCACATTCGGCATGTGCTTGATCGGTGCTCTCCCCTGGGTACGCGGTGCTCTATTGTTCGTCACTCAGCTCCTTGGAGGCATGGCCGCGGCCGGTTTGGTCCAGTGCATGTTCCCGGGTGACCTAAACGTTCGAACAAAACTCGGTGGAGGTACCTCTATTGCGCAGGGTCTTTTCATTGAGATGTTCCTTACTGCCCAGTTGGTCTTCACCATCTTCATGCTGGCAGCTGAGAAGCACAAGGGAACCTTCATCGCGCCCGTGGGTATGTAATGGATAGCCTTTGGTTGACTCCTGTAATGGATACTAACGTCTTGAACAGGTATCGGTCTTGCTTTGTTCGTCACAGAGCTGTCCGGAGTGTACTTCACGGGTGGTTCGCTAAACCCCGCACGTTCATTCGGCCCTGCCGTCGTCAACCTTGAGTTCACGCACTACCACTGGATTTATTGGCTAGGACCCATACTCGGATCTATTATCGCGGCCGGGTTCTACAAATTCATCAAGATCCTCGAATACGAGACTGCCAACCCAGGTCAGGATATGGACCACGCTGCCAAAATCGAGAAGAAGAAGAACTTGTTGCTTGCCGCCGGTATCAACGAGTACGACGCTCACCAGGTGGCTACAGAGCTTACAGAGAAGGCCGCTGTTGCCGATGCCGGTGGTCCGGATGGTGGAGTCGTTGCCAATGGCCAAGGTCAACGTGACCCACAGTACGTTCCTCATGTTGGCATGTACGGAACGCAATTCCGTTCGAACTCTGATATCAGCAACAAACGCGGATCTGGTAGCTCCGAATCAGGGGTTCTACCATCGCCGCAACGTCCGACTGCTGTGACTACAGGTAGTCAGGTGGGGAGGTTCAGCTACCTAGGTAGTCGCGGTGCCGTACCAGGCAACTCTGCCCAGATCAACGCTCTGAGAAGAGAGAGCAGACAGGATAGCCCTGCTATGACGACGAACGACGAGCTTTATGCTCCCCTGCAACACGGCGCCGACGTACCTCTTGGAGGTGCTGTCCTTGAGACTGAGCCTAGGCAACGAGTCAACAGGACGCCATCGAGCTTTGCATGATGATAAAATCATGGTGATGAGTAAAATTAAGAAGCATGACTGGATACCCTCAAAGTAACATAGCGCGTTTTGCTGCAGTGATTTTGTTTAGCGTTCCCGTACACAATGAATCGATTCGTGGTCATCTCGACGTCAAATGCTTCATGGTGATGTTTCTCTGACAAGGTGGCCGATACCTCGTAGCGCTCAAGACTGAATTACTTCCGATGTTACCGTTATGGATCACGGGTCTGGCAAAGCCATTCGTGCTCCATGGGTACGGACGCAAGAATTCGAAAACAAATTAATGTGATCAGGTCGAGGTTTGGGGCGCGCCTCGATGGAGCAGATGAGTGAGTTCGTGGGAGAGTGACCTTCAGCGTTGCTGAAGTCTGGCAAGCTGCACTGTAGAGATCGCGCTAGTACATAAGCGACTTAGCTCGGAATAAATCCCACCCCCACCCGTGACTTTCACATCCAGAGTCTGAGTCCCCAAGATTCGCCATCTGTAAACCGCAAACACCAAACAATAAAATCTGCCCACCATGGCGACTTTGACAGTGACAGAGACGCAGCATAAGAGGAGGCTGCCAAAGAATGTCAAATTGCCACCCGAGAATGAACGTTACATGCGTGCGTGCGCAGATATCGCCTCAGCGCTCATTCAGGACTATGAATCCCAGGCCGACGGTTCAAAACCTAAGAAGGATCTGAATCTGAACTCGCTACGAGGTCAGATCGCGAAGAAGCACTACCTCAAGAGCCAGCCTCCACTCACGGCGATTATCGCGGCTGTGCCTGAGCACTACAAGAAATATATCCTCCCGAAGCTCATCGCCAAGCCGATCCGTACGTTGCCCTCAATGATATTGCATAAGTATTGTGAGACTGATGTAATTTGTAGGCACTTCATCTGGTATTGCAGTAGTGGCGGTCATGTGCAAACCTCACCGGTGTCCACACATTGCCTACACTGGTAACATCTGTGTATACTGTCCAGGAGGTCCAGACTCCGACTTTGAGTACTCAACACAGTCCTACACAGGTTACGAGCCAACATCTATGCGCGCTATTCGAGCGCGATATGATCCTTACGAGCAGGCTCGTGGACGAGTCGACCAGATTAAGTCGCTCGGTCACAGTGTCGACAAAGTTGAGTACATCATTATGGGCGGTACATTCATGTCGCTACCAGAGTCATATCGGGACGAGTTCATCTCACAACTACACAACGCGCTTTCGGGATATCAAACCAAAGACGTTGACGAGGCTGTTGCCGCCGGGGAGATGAGTAACATAAAGTGCGTGGGTATCACCATCGAAACACGACCAGATTACTGTTTGGATCAACATCTGTCCTCCATGTTACGCTACGGATGTACGCGTCTCGAGATCGGTGTACAGTCCCTTTACGAAGATGTAGCGCGCGACACCAACCGAGGCCACACTGTCGCCGCCGTAGCGAAGACCTTCTGTCTCTCCAAAGACGCCGGATTCAAGGTGGTGTCGCACATGATGCCTGACCTGCCTAACGTTGGTATGGAGCGCGATCTCGATCAATTCGTAGAGTACTTCTCGAACCCAGACTTCCGCACCGATGGACTCAAGATCTATCCTACACTTGTCATCCGCGGCACAGGACTGTACGAACTCTGGCGGACAGGAAGATACAAGAACTACACCCCAAACGCTCTCATCGATATCGTTGCCCGCATCTTGGCCCTAGTACCGCCATGGACGCGAATCTACCGTGTGCAGCGCGATATCCCCATGCCGCTTGTCACATCCGGTGTTGAGAATGGTAACTTGCGAGAGTTGGCGCTGGCAAGGATGAAGGACTTTGGTACCTCATGTCGCGATGTGCGAACACGCGAGGTCGGCATCAACGAAGTGAAGCACAAGATCCGCCCCGATCAGGTCGAATTGGTACGTCGGGACTATACGGCTAACGGCGGTTGGGAAACATTCCTTGCGTACGAAGACCCAAAACAGGACATCTTGATCGCCCTGCTTCGTCTACGACAATGTTCGAAAGAACACACTTTCCGGCCAGAGTTGACTGGCCAGCCCTCTTCGCTGGTACGCGAACTGCACGTCTACGGGTCTGCTGTCCCTATACATGCAAGAGACCCGAAGAGGTTCCAGCATCAAGGTTATGGTACGCTTTTGATGGAGGAGGCAGAGCGGATAGCCAGGGAAGAGCATGGAAGCAGTAAGATCAGTGTTATCTCGGGTGTTGGTGTGCGGAGTTACTACGGCAAACTGGGTTACTGGCTTGACGGCCCGTACATGAGCAAGACGCTCGAGCCGCTGTGGGAGAGGGACTGGTAGATGGGAACGTCGTGGCGGGCGCGTTTTGGCGTTGGTGCATGTATCGGTCCTGGTGCTTCGATTGACATATGCAGGGCTCATGCACACATACAGATAGCACATGTTAGGCTAATCCAATGTCTTGCTACGGAAATGTATGAACCCGCCTGTGCCCGCTGAACGCCGTGTGCCATATTACAATGTACAAGTGCCCCTGCCTTTCCTCCACAGGCGCAATGACGCATGCCTGTCCCGATGCCATCGTCGCATCCAAAGATTCTCTAGATGATTTCTCGTCTTATCTTGCCGCTCAATCGTGTTTCGCATCCTGTTCAAGATTATGACAGGCTTATCGCGCCGCGACGGCTTTCGCGCATGTGGAGGAAGGCCTGCAGGCCGCAGAAAACAAAGAAGCCCTGGAAAGAAGTTAGCTAAGTGCGATACTCTCTTTTCATTCCAACGTACAATGTATATGAAGACGGCACCGAATACCGCGCCGGCAACTGCGCCACCATCCTCGGGGTCTTCATGTCCTCCCATTACGGTACCGCTGTGTCCCTGCGAGTTGCGCATTAGCATCAGTTCTGCTTTACATTCCTCATAACCAGTCGCGACTGTGGATTCGAAGGTGTTCGTCCTTGTCGGGACCATGGGCACGAGGCAGACGTACTTTGAACAGAGCTCCGATCGTGGAGAGAATGACGATGGCAAAGAGCGACACGACGATGCTAGCACTCCGTTAGCTTCCTTGCTGTTCCTTCTTCCCTAGGTTGTTTCGCGCATACCACGTCCATGCATTCATCGCGGAAACAACGGGCTTCACCATGATGGGCGACTTGGAGCTTCGGTATCGCGCGGCGGCGGGTAGCTTATCGGTGGCGTTGACGGCGCTTCGATCGTGGTAGCGTTAGATAGTTCGCTATCTGTACCGGTGATGTAACGGATGTCGTAGGAGGAGATGGGGTTGGGAGGTGGTCGACGTCGATGGTTGTGGTTGGATGAGGTGCCTGAGCCTGGAATCGTCATGTCTTGCGACGCCTGCCGATGCGCGTTGGTCCGTGCACCGCATCTGATGCAGGTGAACCGGGAACTTCCTGAACATCGACATTCATTCAATTCCCCATCCACGCCGCAAAACCCTCATAGAACGGCTCGCCATCACAATTCGCGCTACCTTCGAAGCTGAATACAGATATCATGTCCCACTAGGCTGGACAACATACTTTATTGTACCATCATCACAATAACGGAAGACGGCAATGGACTAGAAACCTGGCCTCACCACATTAAACGACTCCCACCAGCTCTTGAACCCCATCCTCGCCGGCATACATAATTCATCTATTGTCTTGAGAGCCCAAGATGGACAGTATCGTTGATACCTTCCGCTTCCTCGATCTTCCCAAAGACATCCGGTTATTAGTATACGATTACTTGCAGCCCGAGAGTCACTTGGTATCGATCTTTGGAAACCATCGTTGCCTCTGGTATACCAAATTAAGGCCTTCCACAGCACTACTGTTAGTCAACCGCCTTCTATGCGACGAGATCAGAGCCTACTTCGGCAAAGGCTACCCTGGGCAACCTATCACACTCGTTGCCCCGGAAGGTAATTGCACGTTTGCACTGCACTTTCTAGCCGCTCTCTCTTGGGGCCATCGCTTGGGTATGATGTCCAAACAGAAACATGGCGACGCCGGCATGCCTATCGAACTCTCCAAGTTTACGCAGATGGTACCGACCCGTCAACTGAAGATGAAGATCCAGCATATCGATCAAATGCGTAGCGGAAGTTCGACGTCCCCACTTACTGAATTCGACGACACAACGCTCCAGGAGGTCTATCGTCTCTGTGTGCTCAGGATGCGCAAAGAGACATACTTCCAGTTAAGAGTTTTGTTCCGAAACGAGGAAGTAGAAGGCGACAGGGATTTGCGCTATATACTTTTGCATAGAGACAATGTTCGCTCAGAAGGCATTGGTCCGTGTGATCTCATTGTGTTCTTTACGACTACACCGCCACCCGATGCTATTCCGTCACCGGCTCAGATAGGGAAAGGTTATCAAGAGACTGCTATTGATGCGGAGGATATGAAGTTGCAATGGGAGGCCATGACAGAGCAGGAACTCAACGTTTGGCGAACCGGTCGTTTCTACAACTATGATGAGTACCACGACAACCACGTCTGCCACGACGACTGCCACAACCGCCACAACTACTACGACTACCACAATTACTACTGAGAGCTTTGGACATAGTCTTCGTGATGATATGGGTTATCTTGTCCCGTTTTGACCACGGCTGGACCTTGGCTTTATGGCTTGGTGCAAGTCTGAGTAAGTGGAGGTATAGATGCATTCGCACGCGCTAGGTCTCCAGTCTGAAAGCTGTGGAACCTGGGTACTTTGAATGCCTTTGTGGCGATCGCATAGAATGCTGAGTTGTGGATTTGTACTGTTAACCAATCTTTTGATACTGGTCACATCCAATGCTGGACCTATGAACAACTCTTCTCCGTTTCCACTATCTGAATATCCCATAATTACTGCGAACGGTCTCTGCGTGCAGTCATGAGAGCGGCTCCTATTCTTCATCGCCCATTTTACTTGCCATCCTAGTGATCAGATCCGAGCAACTTTATCAAGTTTCCGCTATGCGTCCAGATCCTGCTCTGTTGCCACATGCCAATTCGCAAGGCGGATCTGGGATTCGGTTCATTGGGCCTGCAACTGGGAAGTCGAGTATCTTCCTTGAACCATTATCGCAGCCCTGATTGTGTTGGTCGTGCTCGAATGCAGCTGTATTAATGCGCTCTTGTAGTATATGTTGTTGATCAGAGTCGTAAGCCATGGATAGCGTGCGAGAAATATCTCGCACATGCTCGGATGATTTGACAATGTAGATTACAAGCGGTCCACCAAGACGCTGTTGGCGCGTCGCCGCTCGTGCTTCGGTCCTGAGCTGGCGTGACGCTTGAGCGACTGCCGGATCTATTGTGGCCACCTCATAGGCAATCCCCATTTCCGGGAAAGATAAAGGCTTGATGCACCGATTGAGTAGGTGTTCATAGATCAGGAATCGGATGTCTTTGGGAAGATCCATGAAGTGAAGGAACGTTGCGAGAGGTGTAGCGTCGGGGTCATGTTCTTTGGCGACACCAGATGGCTCGCGCGCGATCCGGGCATGCGTGGAGAGATCTTCTGAAGTGAACATGGCGTTATTGATTAGTCGAAAACCTCTGTTGAAGGTATAGCAGATCTTCTTGCTTTACGCGTCTTCGGACTTGCAGCGGGACATTCAGCGCTAGTCCGTAAACGGATGAGATGGCAGCCTGAAATTGATCACGTGCTACCGTCTTCAGCACGCGACGCGTCTTCCCCACCCACATCGCACCTGCATGACAAGCTTGCAGTGATTGTTGTACATTTCCGAGACAGCGTTGTACAGCAGACGCCGTTTGCGCACTTTTCTCTACGAAGCCCTGCAACCCTTGCTTTTCTGCGACCTTGTCCCCGAATTTGCCACCTGAGGCGTGAACGCGCGACGGGCTATCGGCGCAAAAGGGCCAGGGGTATCTACCCTTCGACAATTAGTGCTTCTTGTCATCTCACCCCTCCGTCGAAGTTACAGTCTCTCGTTCAATCCGTTCATCAGTGTTCGCTGCGCGTTCCTCGATCTCTGTCGCATTTTCACTTGCTTTTCCTTCCACCAATTCATCATAATGGCGCCCCGGCGATCAACCCGCAAGTCGACTGGTGTCGCGAATGACGTCGCCACCGCACCTTCCCCAGCGCCGACAACTGGTATGTACAGGCTGACTTTGGCCTTCACTTTGGCTTAACAAGTGAATGCTGTGCATCATTCTTGCGCTAATGCGATTACAGCCCTGGTAGACTCCTCCTTGGCTGATAGTCGCCACAAACAGACGTGCCTTCGTACCTCTCGATCTTTCATCCCCGACTCTTCCGACCACGAGAGCGAAACCATCGAGCCCGAGGTGCCTCAATCATCCGCCAGCGCCCGCCGCGTGTTGAAAGAAGTTAGAGTCCCCGCCATGAAGTCCAAGAAGGCGCCCGCCACTCGTGGACGACTAGCAGGGCTCAACGCGCAACAAGCAGGACAAGAGAGTTCAACCGCCTCACCTTCCCTGGAGAACTCAGACTACGAAACACAAGGAACCAGCATCTCGACTACGCCAGCTGCGTCAGTCAGTCGTGGCAAGAAGCCTGCCCGTAGTCGGCTGAACAATGCTACGACGCCTTCGCAGAGCACCTCATCCAAACGATCTCGCACCGCCGTATCAGACTCTGGCTCTGAATCCGATAACTGGACGCTCGACATGGACGCTGAGATCGCTTTACAAATGCAGTTGGAGGACGAAATGGATGCGCCACACAGCAAGCGCCAGAAGATCAAGGACGAGGAGGACGAGGAGGATGAGGACATGCTATCCGAGGATGAGCCTATCGCGCCTTCGCGTCGCAAGAAGGCGCCCTCATACATTGGCAAGGGCAAGGGCAAAGCCAAGGTCGAGGAGGTCTTCAGCGATGACGACGCAGATTCAATGACAGCTGTTCTGTCGTCAGCACCATCTTACAAAGGCAAGGGCAAAGGCAAGGCCAAGGCTCAGTCTTCAGCAAAGCGTGGTCGTCCTGCACGCTCTAGTGCGAAGAAGGCAACGTTCAAGGAAGAGGACTTTCTCGATGACGAGGAGTCTGACGGCGGCGAGTTTCGTCCTGATGATGTGGATGACGCCGAGTCTTTGCTTAACGATGTCGAGACACCAATGGCTAGCGACAGCGATGAAGAGCCTTTGATGACGACAAGTGACCGTCTGAAGAAGATTGCTGCGGCGCGCCAACCGAAAGCATCTGGAGGCCGGAAGAAGAAGCTCACCCGCGGCGACAAAGACGAAGCGACTGATCGTCGGGCGAGGTATGCGCACATCGCGGACAAGTGGGAGCGGAAGCGGGCCATGAACCGTGAACGAGCAGAACAACAGCATCCAAAGCTGAAGACTATGTGGAAGACTCTGGAAGACATCCCCGTCCTGGAGGTTCAGCAGGCAGAGCAACCAGAGTCTATTACCCGACGATTGAAGCCATTTCAACTTGAGGGTCTTAGCTGGATGATTCGGCAGGAGAAGACTCACTACAAGGGTGGGCTGCTCGGAGATGAGATGGGTATGGGCAAGACTATCCAGGCTGTCTCCCTGATCATGTCCGATTACCCTGCAAAGCAGCCAACGCTCGTATGTGTCCCGCCAGTTGCTCTGATGCAATGGTCCAACGAGATCCGCGAGTACACAAACAACAAGCTCAAGGTTCTGGTATACCACGGCACGAACGCCAAGTGCAAGAAGATGTCGATCAAGGAGCTCAAGTTCTACGACGTAATCATGGTTTCGTACAATTCTCTGGAATCGCTGCATCGCAAGGAAACCAAAGGATGGTCCCGCGGTGAGGATATCGTCAAGGAGGCATCACCACTCCACGCCATCCACTACCACCGCCTTATCCTGGACGAAGCGCATAGTATCAAGTCTCGGAACACTGGTGTAGCTAAGGCTTGCTTTGCGCTGACTGGTGACTACAAGTGGTGCTTGTCTGGCACGCCAGTCCAGAATCGCATCGGAGAGTTCTTCTCACTTCTTCGCTTCCTGGAAGTTCGTCCATTTGCGGACTACTTCTGCCGTTCATGCAAGTGCGAGAAGCTGCATTGGGCCACCGACGATGACCACATGTGTGTTGCCTGCAACCACGGTGCTTCTGAGCACATTTCAGTGTTCAACCAGGAGCTGCTCAACCCAATCACTGGCGATGACCATAAGCTCCGAGAGGAGGCCCTGACAAAGCTTCACTTGATCACTGCTCGCATCATGTTACGACGTATGAAGCGCGATCATACCAACTCCATGGAGTTGCCGATGAAGGACATCATCATCCACCAAGAGTTCTTCAGTGAGGTGGAGCGCGACTTCTCAACCTCGATCATGTCGAACTCCGCCCGCAAGTTCGATACTTACGTTGCGCAGGGTGTCATGCTCAACAACTACGCCAACATCTTCGGTCTTATCATGCAGATGCGACAGGTCGCCAACCATCCCGATCTTTTGCTAAAGAAGAATGCGGCGGAAGGTGCTGGTAATGTCTACGTGTGCAATATCTGCGATGAGCCCGCCGAGGACGCAGTACGTTCTCACTGCCGTCACGAGTTCTGTCGCGCTTGCATCAAGGACTTCATGGAGACCTGCGAAGCCTCTGGCACGGACGCAGACTGTCCTCGCTGCCACATCGCCCTGTCTATCGACTTTGAACAGCCAGAGCTTGAGCAAGACGAGGACTCCGTCAAGAAGACGTCGATCATCAACCGCATCAAGATGGAGAACTGGACTTCTTCCACCAAGATTGAGATGTTGGTATACGACCTCTACAAGCTTCGGAGCAAGAAGCAGACACTCAAGTCCATCGTCTTCAGTCAGTTCACGTCGATGTTGCAGCTCATTGAGTGGCGTCTGCGTCGTGCCGGTTTCAATACCGTCATGTTAGATGGCAGCATGACTCCTGCACAGCGCCAGAAGAGCATCGATCACTTCATGACCAACCCGGATGTTGAGGTCTTCCTCGTCTCCCTCAAGGCTGGTGGCGTCGCTCTCAACCTTACTGAAGCATCCAGGGTATTCATCGTTGACCCGTAAGTATTAGTCTCCGCCATATCTTTCCACAGAACGCTAATGAAACGCAGGTGGTGGAACCCAGCAGCTGAGTGGCAGTCCGCCGACCGATGCCATCGTATCGGTCAACGTCGTCCTTGTGTGATCACTCGCCTTTGTATCGAGGACAGTGTAGAGTCGCGTATGGTCGCGTTGCAAGAAAAGAAGGCCGCTATGATTGCTGGTACCGTGAACAACGACAAGGTCGCCATGGACCGCCTCAGCCCTGAGGATTTGCAGTTCCTTTTCCGTGGTACCTAGTCGCAGAAGCAGTTTTACGTCTTCACAGGAGTATAGATGGCAGGGGTTTCGGGTTATCGCATTATTCATGAGGCGTTTGTCGGTCAGCGACGCATGGGATCGATCGATCTACGGTAAACACTTTTTTGTTTTACCACAGGCGTTACAAACATGGAGCGCAGTTCAACGATCGGAACGATGCATAGCGCCTCGGAACCTTTCGATACCTTTCCAAAGAGTGTTATACCCGTTTAGATCACAGTATAGTACGCTGTCTAATGAATGCATTTTCCTACTTGTGAATTCCACACCTTCTGATTAACAGCCTTCTCCTAGTCGTGTGTGCTGTCCTTACACTCAGGTGAGATCCATGTAAGCTGCCGTCTAGCGTAGTAATGGCAGGGATGCCACAGCTCGTCCAACTGCCACGGGGGCTTGCAGGTACGGTAAGGAGTACAATCTCATACACCGCGATAGCTTGCGCAGCTCGATGGATACGGCAGGTGTGTAAAGTATTGCAACCCATTACCTTTTATTGTCAATGTTGGGTAGAAGGCTGCGGGTAAGGTTTACCCTTTGACTGTGATCCCATCGCTCCAGCGATCATTTAGCTACCTAGAATAAACTTCCTTCACTCCAAAAAACATCTCAGTACCCTATTTCCAATACACAGAATCGCATCCGCGGAACCGAGGAGATGTTCACAAAGCCATGTTGTAGCGGTATTTGTGGTACGTAATTTTACGTAAAGCCCAACTTGCTGCGCATGGACCTTTACTTCAGATCGTCGCGCATGTGCAAGGTCAACGTCAGAGTAAATGGGCATATTTGCGCATTCGAATGGTGCAGGAGCGGACAAAGTACCGTTGTTTGACAGCTGGATCCGGGAATAAATTGCGCGATGAGGGACTTTGGTTGCACGTTCGTGCTTTTGACGGTCCGCTCCCGGGGCCATTGAACTTTAATCTCTTTGAGCTGTTGATCTGCTTTCTGTTTTACTTATCCATTCGCATGGAAAGATTTTGTTTGTTTGGTGTTTACGTTGGTCAGTATGAGTGTGTTCTCTGCAGCCAGGGAATGGGACCTTGATATCGATCGCTACCTCAATCGCATCATTCCTCCTTCACCGCTGCACAAGCTTCCGACGCCGGTGTCGAGGTTCCTTGGGTATAGAAGGGAGACGCGTCAAGATGTTGGGAACATACTTGGAGCGTTCTGGTCGCTGTTGGGCGCGTTCTGCGGTCTGGCGGTCGTAGCGGCAGTCTTCAATAATACGGACAGCATACAATGGCATCAGCCGCCAGCGTTGATCGCCTCATTCGTATGTTACTTGTTGCTGTTACGAGCGTGATCTGTTGTGCTGACTGGTGATACAGGGTGCCTCTGCGATTCTTGAGTACAACTCTATACGCTCGCCACTCGGTCAACCGCGCAATGCCCTCCTCGGCCATGGAATCTCTGCACTCATCGGCGTCGGCATATCGAAACTGTTCCAATATCACTCGGAATTCGATTCGATACGATGGATTGCAGGCGCTATAGCATGCGGTTGCGCGTCTGCCGTCATGCTCTTGACCAACACTGTGCATCCACCGGGCGGCGCATCCGCGGTGCTTGCAGCCACAGACCCTGTCATCACAGCCATGGGCTGGTACTTCGTCGGCCTTGTTCTGTGGGGTACTACTCTTATGATTGCAGTTGGGCTGGTCATCAATAACATCCAGAGGCAGTTCCCGATATACTGGTGGACCCCTTTGGATCTGCAGAAAGTGAAGATTGGGGATGAAGAGGTGGTGCCAGATGCGACGGGCGGTTTAGAACGAAAGAAGAGTGCAGATGAGCAACACTATGACTGCGAAAGGCACAGGATTGAGATCAACGGCGCCCGGATTACGTTGCCAGACGATTTGAACTTGAATGCGGAAGAGACGAGAGTACTGGAAAAGTTACAAGGAAAATTACGAGAGAGGGTCGACGAGGAGACAAAGCCTGTAGATTCAGAAAAGGAAGAAGCGGATAGCGAAAGGAGCAGTGCTGAGTTCACTATGGTGCCGAGCAACAGCGGGAGCAGTCACGGTATATAGACGGCGCTTATCGCTGTTGAGGCTGGTGAAGATAAGAACTATGACGATCATCGCTCTCTCGTGGGGTATCCACAATGCTCAACAACCACACAGGTGATGCCTAATACTAACGATACTCTTCATCGTTTCGTAACTTTGAACGAAAATGGGATCTGAGCAGCACATGTTCATCGCATACCTAAATATACATAGGAAGATGCGCATGGCGTACTTTTGCGTTGAGGGGCACATGGCGGGACTTCTGGAGACATAGAAAACATATTCGTACAGAATACATACGAAGACACTGTTTGCTTCGCCCGGATCTGGACCTAGCTACCTGTCTGGTGACTTACTATCCTAACGAAAGATGCGTGTAGCGGTGTCAGCCTCGAGCGTTGAGCGCCTTACTTGCCCTATGATGATGGTGGGGGAGCGCTCATTGGCCGTGCGCAGCCTTCGCCACAAGTAAGAAAATTGATTCACAGGGTCGCATTGTTTGACCAGCCCTGGCCGTTTCTTACTCTCAAATCCTCTCTTGCTACACTACTTCCAGCGCTTCATCACTCCACTCGTTTTCACATCCGAGTGTCGCGCTTTGAACAGGACGCGAAACTGAAACCTTTGGGTATCGACACCTATCGATAAGAGACTTAGCGGGGCACAGATTGACGTTGATCCCAACCCTACGAAATTTCCTCCTCCCTCCACCACCCCAGAGTCTTCACCCATAAACCACTAAGACACCATGGTCTCCGCCTCAAAAGCTGCCCGCCAGGCGAAGCGCGCCGCCGACGGCGATGCGAAGCCCAAGAAGACGGCCACGTCCAAGTTGTCCTCCAAGGCCAACTCCAAGAATGCCTCCAAGGCCAACTCTGAGAACGGCGACGAGGCCGAGGACCTCGAGCTGAACGAGGAGGTCAAGAAGCTGACCATGCAGGAGGACAAGCACGGTCTGTCCGACCGCGTCACCACCGGTGTGCTTGCCTCGCTCGAGCAGTCGCGCGATGTCAAGATCATCTCTGCATCGCTCGTGTTCCACGGAAAGGTCCTCTTCAACGACTCCACCCTCGAGATCAACTACGGCCGCCGATACGGTCTGTTGGGTGAGAACGGTTGCGGAAAGACGACCCTGCTCAAGGCCATCGACAAGCGCGAGTTCCCCTTCCCAGAGCACATCGACATCTACCTGCTGAACATGGGTGCCCCCAAGACTGAGCTGGGTGCCCTGGAGTGGGTTGTGCGCGAGGCTGAGAACGAGCTGGCCCGTCTCGAGAAGCTGGCTGAGGATATCCTTGAGAAAGACGGCCCCGAGAGCCCCCTCCTTGACGACATCTACGAGGTATGTACACGCCACATCAAAGTGCGGCACGCCACTAACACTATACCAGCGTCAAGAAGACATGGACCCGTCCACCTTCCACACCCGCGCATCCCTCATTCTTACCGGTCTCGGTTTCAACAAGGTTACCATCAACAAGAAGACAAAGGACATGTCCGGTGGATGGCGTATGCGTGTTGCGCTCGCCAAGGCGCTGTTCGTCAAGCCCGCCCTGCTGCTGCTCGACGACCCCACTGCCCATTTGGACTTGGAGGCCTGTGTGTGGCTCGAGGAGTACATGAAGAAGTGGGAGCGCACCCTGGTTCTCGTGTCCCACTCTATGGACTTCTTGAACGGTGTCTGCACAAACATGATCGACATGCGTCAGAAGAAGCTCCTCTACTACGGAGGTAACTACGACACATACCACAAGACCCGTACCGAGCAGGAGGTCAACCAGACCAAGGCCTACGAGAAGCAGCAAGACGAGATCAAGCACATCAAAAAGTTCATTGCTTCCGCTGGTACTTACGCCAACTTGGTCAGACAAGCCAAGTCTCGCCAGAAGATTTTGGACAAGATGGAGGCCGATGGTCTGATCGAGCCCGTTGCCGTTGACCGTGTCTTCACTTTCCGCTTTGCCGACGTCGAGAAGCTGCCCCCACCTGTCTTGTCGCTTGACGACGTTACCTTCTCTTACTCTGGAGATGCAAAGGACAACCTGTACGAGAACCTGGACTTCGGTGTCGACATGGACTCTCGAACAGCTCTTGTTGGACCCAACGGTGTTGGAAAGTCCACCCTTCTCAACATCTTCACCGGAAAGCTCAGCCCCACATCCGGTGTTGTGTCGCGCCACACTCACTTGAAGCTCGGTGTGTACAGCCAGCACTCTGCTGAACAGCTTGACCTCACCAAGTCTGCCCTTGACTTCGTCCGTGATAAGTTCCACCACATCAGCCAGGATCTTCAATACTGGCGCCAACAGCTCGGTCGCTACGGTATGACTGGTGAGGCACAGACATCGAAGATGGCCACTCTGTCCGATGGTCAGAAGTCCCGTATCGTCTTCGCTCTGCTCGCTATTGAGGGACCCAACATGTTGTTGCTTGACGAGCCTACCAACGGTCTGGATATCCCTACTATTGACAGTTTGGCGGATGCCATCAACGCCTTCAGCGGTGGTGTCGTTGTTGTTTCCCACGACTTCCGGTATGTTCAATCTAACTCTCCTACTTGATCAGCCTGCTAACAATGGATAGATTGCTTGACAAGATCGCGAAGGACATTATGGTGTGCGAGCACAAGACCGTCCGCAGGTGGGACGGAACCATTGGCGAGTACAAGGACCATCTCCGCAAGAAGATGGCGTCGACTGGTGCTCTCTAAGCGGATTTTGGGGATAGTTTCGCAAGTTGCATGCGTCCTTCGAGCTGTGGAACGCAGGTACAACAAAAGTAATGGCCTTAGAGCAGGTTTCAGGATACCTCTGCAGTAGGCCGGCAGCTCATCGCTTCCTGCGTCAGTGTCGTTCTGCATGGGTAGAGGCATCTGGATTATGCGTTATGATGCATTGGGTCTTAGAGGAGTTTTAGAGTTGCCTTGCGATCAGAATGATATCACATAGAAGCATGTATTGTTGTTTACATATTTTGGGTGCTGCTTGCGTTGCTAAGGGTCGTGCGTGTAGTTGTGATGATGTATTTGTGCGTGTATGTACATGATACTTCCGGTGGACAGAGGACGTTTGACATGCGTGTAATTGAGAAGAAGGATGTGCAGACAGCTGTTCTGAGGCTACGTAGGACGGACATGTGGCTATCGGTAGGTACATGTTCGGCACGTGCCTCTTGGTGAGCTATGAGCTGTGACGAGCGAGCACCCCCGCAAGCTTCCACCGCGATAGTGGAGCTAAGCATCTACACCAAGCCTCCCATCTTTCCAATCTCATACCGTTACTCTTCGAGACCTTCGCTCCCGCTGTATTTATCCGAAACCGCGACAACCCGGAATACAGCGACTCTTACACGAAGCTTTTCCTTCCTTCCTCTCGCTCTCCGCCCGCCATGGCGGAGCTCACAAGTACAAAGCTCAATGCGGAGTCGCATCTCCTCCTCGTAAAGCGTCCCCAGCTACCCAGACATACCGTATTACCTACTAACTCGATCACAGGACCAACCACTCCTGCGCATGCCCTACGAGCTCTCGCGGCGCAACTTCAAAAACGCCCAGCGCGTCATCGAACACTCGTCCAGCGCACTCACCACATCCCTAACTGCCGCCACCAAAGCCGCCTCCAAGAACGCCTCCCCAGAAGCCACACTCGACTCTATCGATACCATGATAAGCAAGATGCACAACCTCAAGCGCAAACTAGAAAACCTCCACGAAGAAGAAGCGCGCATCCACCGCTCCACAAAAGCGCGCCTACAACACCTGCAAGACCTTTACGAGATGCAAAGCCTCGTCGACGTCAAATACGATGAATGGTCACGCACGCGGTTAAGCCGCTTACTCGTGGATTACCTGCTAAGAGAGGGGTATGCAGAGAGCGCAGCGTGTCTGGCGAAGAGCAAAGGAATCACCGAGCTCGTGGATGTGGATGCATTCGTTGCGTGTCACAAAATTGAGAAGAGTTTACGGGAAGGCATGAGTACAACATTGGCGCTTGAGTGGTGCAAGGAACATGGCAAAGAACTCAAGAAGGGGGGTAGCCTGCTCGAATTCGAGCTCAGGCTGCAGCAGTATATTGAGTTGGTGAGACAGGGACACGAGGCCGGATTGAGCGGTATGGATGGGTTGGAGACACAAGATGATGGTATGCATGGAGTCAGCATAGGGGGCGGAGGTGGAGAAACGAAGTTGATGGAGGCGAGGGCGCATGCAAAGAAGTATTTGAGTACGAGTGGGGATTTCGAATTGATGAGGAGGGCCGCGGGCATGTTGGCGTATAGGCCGTGGGACGAGGTGGAACCTTATGCTGTGAGTCTCCCCAGACCGCTGATGGTCCCTATCTCTAACATTCCTTCTAGTCTTTCTACTCGGCATCAAGGTGGTCGCATCTGGCCGATTGCTTCGTCGCGACTCATCACACCCTCTACGCCCTGCCCCCGCGGCCGCTCCTCCACGTCGCCTTGAGCGCCGGTCTCTCCGCGCTCAAGACACCCGCCTGCCATTCCGCCTACACACCCTCCTCCACAAACGCCGCTTCCTCTACCACGACCGTATGCCCAATCTGTAGTACCGAGCTCAACGAGCTGGCGCGCAACGTTCCCTACGCCCTCCACACTAAGAGTATCGTGGAAGACAGTCCCGTAGTACTGCCCAACCATCGCATCTACGGCTCCGAGAGACTGCGCGTCTTCAACGAGAAGGTTGGCACGGAAGAGGGATTCGTAAGGGACCCGGCAGAAGGACTGAGCGGCAAGCAGTGGCCTGAGAGCGAGGTCCGGAAGGTTTATGTTATGTGATGTTTTGTCTGTCTTTCTTTCTTCTAGCGGCATTTGTATGATAGTCCGGTATAGCGTGGCGTTTTGGTATGGGAATCTGCTCGGCGCGGTATGGGTCGGCGTACCTGATTCTTTCATGTGTAGATAGGAAGGACCTCAAGGCCTTGGGTATTGTTCCTAAGCTCAATGAACACTTTACGCTTCGCCCGCAAGCATGCACTTGTTCCGTGTCGGAGGTATTGCTCAACCGTGCGCGTCTCCGCCATCTCCAGCTCACTCGTCGTCTTCATCCTCCTCATCTTCGTCCATCGCCCTCTTCATCGCCTCTTTCTGACTTGGCAGTCGCCCACCTCTGCCCACCTTGGCCTGCCTCGCCATCTCCTTCTCCTCATCACTATCCGCAACCAACGGAATCTTCTCAAACACAAACATGCGCGCCGCCCTATCCTCACCCTTCCACCCCGTCTCCATTGCCCCCAGCGTCCTCACATGATGATACCCCGGATACTGGCTCCAATCAAACTGCCAGCTCTCCACCACCTTCAACCCCGCATGGCGCGCCAGATCCCTGATATTCCACAGCGTGTACGGTTCGCCTTCGAAAAGCGTGACGATAATCCGGCCGCCCATGCGGAGGAAAGGGCGGATGGGTTGCTGGGGCGGGCTGCCTTTCTTGTTATCATCCTGGTTCCGCAGGATTTGTAGCCGCCGTTTGGGATTCGAGGTGTCGAGGCAGGATTTGAAGAAGGATACCAATAGGGCTTGGTTGGCGCGCACTTGTCGGTTTACGTCGGTGGATAGGCCGCCTGTGTGCGGGAACATGAAGGCGATTATGTCCCAGCCTTCTTCGTCGTTGTCATCGTCGTCGTCGCGGTTACACCGTAGGTGTTTGTAGCTGGATAGTTTTGTAGCGTCGATGTCGTGGTGGAGGGGGACGGGTGGTGTTAGGGAGGAGAGTTCGGTTTGGATTTCTCTAAAGGAAGGGTATTTGCTGTGGACGTCTTCTTCGTTGTCGTAGCTCGTTGCCGTTACGTTTGCGCAGCCGTGTTCTATGGCGAGGGAGCGCGTGAAGCTGAAGTCGCCTTCGCCGACGAGGAGTATGTGGTCGTACTCGCCAAAGGGAATTTTGTGCTTCTTCTTTGGGGGTTGCGCGTGGGCGGGCGTCGTTGCAGGTGTGGATGCTGCTGCTGCGTTTGGTGCGCTCATCTTCTGCTTCTTGTTTGCTGGAGTTTTTGCCGTGGGTTTGGAGTCGGCCGCTGCTTTCGCATTCTTCTTGTGGAACGCGAAGATCTTCTTCTCACCTTCGCGCTTGAGCTCGCGACGGGCGCGCTTGGTCTTTGTTTTCGACATGCTGTTGCTGTGTTTGCGATTGCAGAGTGCAGTCAATTGGATGCGGCTCGGAGGTTTGCGGGGAACTCGACGAAAATGATTAGTTTGGGTCACGCCCAAGCAGGGTTCAGGGTCTGCATGTGAAAAGAGGGCTGCATGCACGTCAGCACGATATCTGCACATTACTCAGTAAAGCCTTGATAGCAAGCCAAACCACGATTAGAGAAGAGATGGTATGAAGATGCACACGTTATGGATTGCTCTTATGACTAAAATGTACAATGGACCTAATGCAGCAGCCGCAATATGCAAGCCGGCACGTTCAAGCAGTTCAATGAAACATCGTTATGACTGCTTATATCAAGTCGCGCTTGACGAACTGGTCGTAGAGAGTTGATCCTAGCTTGGCGGGGGAGCGCTCAACAGTGACACCAGCAGCCTCAAGCGCGGTGATCTTGGAGTTGGCATCACCCTTTCCACCACTAACAATGGCACCAGCGTGGCCCATTCTCCTGCCTGGCGGTGCAGAGATACCAGCGATGAAGCTGACAACGGGCTTGTTGGCAGTGTTGTACTCCTTCAAGAAGTCTGCGGCATCCTCCTCGGCGGAACCACCAATCTCACCAATCATGATGATACCGTCAGTCTCCTCGTCCTTCAGGAAGACGTTCAGGCAGTCGATGAAGTTGGTTCCGGAGAAGGGGTCACCGCCGATACCGACAACGAGTGACTGGCCAAGGCCGGCTTGGGTGGTCTGGTTGACGGCTTCGTATGTGAGGGTTCCGGAACGAGAAACAATACCGACGCGGCCGCGCTTATGGATGAAGCCTGGCATGATACCAATCTTGCATTGACCCTATTCAAGTCAACGTCACATCCCGACTGGAAGAGGTAGGCAAAGAACGTACGGGAGCGATGATACCGGGGCAGTTGGGACCGACCATGCGAGACTTGTTCTGTGTCTTGAGCATGTCTGTGATGCGGACCATGTCTGCGTCAATCAGTATATGTGCCTCGTTGACCATGTCTGTAGTTCATACCGTGTTGCGGGATACCCTCAGTAATACTGTCGGCTGTAAGTATCCAAGTATCCAAGTTTGATATGTACACCTACGTCACAATCAAAGGAACCTCTGCGTTGATAGCCTCCTCGATACTGGCAGCAGCGACTGGCGGGCTACAAGTCTGTTAGATCGCATGGTCTGTATGCGGCTGTGGGGTATGGCGTACGGGACGAAGATGGCAGTAGCGGAAGCCTGAGTCTCCTTCATGGCCTCTGCTACGTTCTTGAAGACGGGCAGTCCAAGGTGCTCGGTGCCCGCCTTCTTGGGGTTTGTGCCTCCAACAACCTTTGTGCCTGTCGCCCTGTCAGTCCTCCCCCTCACAGGATTATATCAGCGGGTCCGTTGCGCATACCGTATTCAATGGCTTGTTGTGCGTGGAAGCTGGTCCTGCATTAGCCCCTCTTCCAACCACGCGCTCTTGCAGTCGCACTCACGTTCCCTGCTTTCCCGTGAAGCCCTGGAACAGGACCTTGGTGTCGCCGTTGATGCGAAGGTTCTTAATCGTCTCGGCATACTGCGAGGAAGCCGTCGCATACTGCCTGGTAGCGGCCTTTGAGAGCGCAGAGCGCATCGGTTGCCGGATTGCCTGCATCGTGACGGGTATGGTGGTCACGGAAGCAACTCTGGGGTTTTTGGAGGGTATCGCGGGTCGGTTTAGTGGTGGTTAGCGGTCTGAGCGAAGCTGCGACATGGCGGGAGTTCTTCGGGGGAGCTTGGCCAACCTAAAATCTCGTGCCAGGGTCCGTCCGCGCCCGACAACTTCACGAAAATAACTCGTCTATCGAGGGCACATCCCGATAGGTTGCAGTCTCATGTCGAGATGAAGAGGCCGAATATTTACATATACGGTGATTCTGCTTGGTCTGCGTATCCCAATACTGTGCTTCTGAACATGGTGTTGCTCGCGATGTATGTTTTCAAGCCGCGGTCCTCAACATTCAACCATGTTGCAGTGCATGTTTCGCAATAGTAAGACGTTCGCGGCGCGCATACATGATGGTTAGACAGAGACCTATTTTGTGCTTCATCTGGCTCAAATCTACAACCGTCCATGTTATTCTCATCCTTCGTTGCGCGGTATACCAAGGTCTTTCTTTGCCTCGACAGAATGAGAATGCGGGATGGATACATGCGATGAATGCAATGTATCGTAAGACGTATATAATTCTTACATGTTCTACACAGTTTATACACAATAGTCGGACATCTACATTTAATCGTTGAGCTTGCCGTAGAATGGGATTCCAATGGATTGGAGGAGTAGACGTGCGTCCTTGTTGTTGGTGGCATCGGTTTGGATGGTGATGTGGCAACCAGGAATCATCTTGGGTGGGTATCTGAACTGTGTCAGTCGGAGCACAGATTACTAGAGCACAGCAGACTCACGCATCGTAGTTGACCTCAATTTCCGGGAAGAGGGCCAGTTGGTCTGGGGTGAGACCAAAGCTCATGTTACCGTGTCCGTCTCCAGACGAACCTGGTACTCCTTTCCACTCCTTGATCCTTGGCAGGACCACATCGATGAGTTTTGTCAGAAAGTGCTCCGCATCTTCCCGCTCCATCTTGGCCGTCACCGAGACATATCTGCCCGCACGCAAGCCCCACCCTACGACATTGTGTCTCGCCTTGTGCGACACGGCTCGTACATTGCTAATGGCCTGCAGGATCATACCTGCGACGTGCAGATTCCCGCTGTTCTCCTGCGCTTCTGGCACCATGGAGTGGACTGTGACGCCTGTGATTTTGGGAATGTTGCGGAAAGTGCGGGGCTCTTGAAGCAGCCGGAGTACCTCACCCTTACCTCGTGGAGGCCTGAGGGGGCGGTTCTTGAAGTACGGGGAGTCGCCAGTCCATTCTCGTAGTCTTTGCTCCGTCTTGGGGGCGCGGTAACCGGGAGGGTAGTGCTGATATGTGAGGGTGAGGAGATCGGACGCGATCTTGCTCTGGTAGGTTTGCTCGAGACGGGATAGGCTGAAGGGTCCAGGCTGGAAGAGTCGCGAAGAGGGATCCGATTCGGGAGGTGGCTGGTGGGGGTGCAGAGGGCCGCGGTAGTATTTGGGGGATCGGTATTGGTATCTGCTATGTATGAGCCTGTGTGTCTGCTGGTGCATGCTTCAGCGGCCGTACCTGCTTGGCGGCAGCTGCTTGTTCCCTCTCCTCCGCAGCCGACTCCGCGCTACGGGGTCGTAGTTCTTTGCCAGTTCCTGCGATGGCGGCGGGACCTCGAATGATGATGCGTCTTCAATTTCCCGGACTGCTTCGGACGAGGCATTGCGGCGGCACAGGGGGACAGCCGCGCGGATGGCAGGTCTGGTGCTGTTGCAGAGGGCCGTGGCCGTGCGGAATGGCAGCTCGCGCAGTGCCATGGGTGTGTGATGCGGCGTCGTCGTGGGTACGGGCCTCACAGCATGCGACAGCGTCTCGAACGGACTTTTCCTCGGAATACGCTATACGCGAGACGCGAGGGCGACAGGGATGGGCGGTTCTAGGGTCCGCGGCTAGCCAATAGGGCTACCCCACTCGTCCGCACCTGCCACTGCTCCAGGTCGGACGTCAGCTCGCGACAATGCGGCTGATCGGCATCGGGGACATGCAGCGCTCGTATCTTTCTTTTTGTGTCTTGCGTTGAGGTCACTGTCGGTTGGCCGCTCCTTTGACCGCGCGTCACCATTGCGCTTTCACCGACAAACTCCCATCGGCCGCCAGCCAGCCCCCAAACACCCTCTCGCTTCCCCACCGACCACCGGGCTCAGGGCTCGTCTGCACCTTCCTCTACCACCGAACCCAAGCTCGCTGCCTGCCCCGCTACCCACCGCCGCGTTCCTTTCACTGAATGGGTCTCGCCTTCACCGTCCACCACCATGAACGGCATGTCACGCTTTCTCAGCCGGCGCGACAAGCATCATGAGAAGCGCGCGTCCAAGCACGCCCATACCAAAGTACGCCTGAGCTCTTTCGCTTCTGTCAACTCTCTCAGTCCTTTGCTATGCTCTGCCGCCGTTGCGCTGCCGGAAGACTCGCCCAGCTGCCAGCGGCGCCTGTCTGCCGGCATCGAGACGCTGTACCACAAGCTCCCATTTGTACTGCGAACATCGGTAGAGGATAGTCTTCTATTTCTACACCAAAAGCTACCATGCCGTGCTTCTTCTCTTACACCCAACGCCGATCCACCTTCAACATCGCATTCTTCTGACTATGTGTCTCTACAGTCCAAATCCACCAATGCTTCGCCCGACCTCTACAGAATATTCACGAGCGAAGGTCCCAGACCGCCAGCGAACAATGAGTCCGAGAAGAAGGTACGCGGGGAAACAAGGCCGCATGCAACCTGGCTAACGGGCTGCAGGTCAAGATGCTCCTTTCACGCCTACAAGGCGCCGGTATAACCAGCATGGGAGAGGAACAGGCCGAACATGCCCTTGCCTGGCATCCCAACGACATCGACAAAGCCTACGATCTTCTAGTGCTCGCCAACGAGTCGCTCGAAGGCGAGCTGAAGGACTTCAGTCCTGATGTGACCATGTTGGGCGCCATAAACCGGAACATGGTGACGTGCTACCTGGACGCACTGCTGTTTGCCATGTTCGCGCGTCTCGACAGCTTTGAGGCCATGTTGTACGACAACTTTGAGGATGAGCCAAGGAAGAAACTGGCGGCTGTGTTGCGCTTATGGGTCAATCTCTTGAGGAGTGGTCAGCTCATCAAGGTCGATTTGGTACGACCTACTTCGTATTCAACTCCTCGGTGGCTAACGCACATCGTAGACAAAGCACCTCCAGGATTCGCTTGCCAAGTGCGGATGGGAAGATGCTGCACAGGTTCGTCAACAAGACGCTTCGGAAGCTTTCACTTTCATCACTGGTGCGCTCGAGCTGCCGCTACTCACCCTCAAGATGGACATCTACCACACCGGACGTGAAGACAAGGAAGATGACCACAAGTTCGTCAACGAACGGCTGCTCGAAGTCGCCATTCCAGAACAAGAGGGCGACCACATTGTCACATTGGAAGACTGTTTGGAAACCTATTTCAACAACAGAATCGAGGTCAAGCGATACCTGCAACGGCAAAATACGATAGCATCCATCAAGTCCAAAGACGAAGAATTCGTAGACAAGGATCCTGAGAAGAATGAGACAATACATATAGAGACGATGGAGATGGAAGGCTCCATGACTCCTCTCGTCTCTACGCCGATGACTTACGAGCCAAGCACACCACTAACTCCAACGCGACCAAATCTGCAAGGCCGCCGTCGCGCTGATAGTATCTTCAGCCAGCGATATACACGTCAGTCACAGGAAACGAGCAAGTTTGATGAGAAGAAGCACGTCGAGGACATGTTGGACAACAGCTCCAGCGGCCGACCACGATCAGCTTCTCTACTTAAGAAGGAGATTCTCATGCCGGCCTGGCAGTTCTTCAGTCTCATCCCCTGGTATACCGACAACGTACCAAAGACCGATGCTCAAGTCGCTGCGCATTTCTCGGTAAAGCGTCCGGTTCTCGGCATATGCCTGAAGAGATATACGATGACGCCGCACGGCGCTCCAAAGCGTCTGAATACATATATCGACATTCCGCTCGATATCGGTTTACCTCACTTCATATCTGATGATCGGATGAAAGAAGAAGGTCCGCTGTTTGGCAATTTCAAACTTGTCCTCCAGTCTGTCGTCTGTCATCGGGGCGTATCAGTCGACTCTGGCCACTATATTGCGCTTGTCCGTGCCAACGCTCGCGAACGACCTGGCACCGCGCAATCAGATTCGGAGGAAGAGCTGGAAAAGTGGATACGCTTTGACGATCTCTCGCCCCAACGGGTGACTGAAGTTGACATTAAGACAGCCTTGCGAGAAGAGTCACCGTATCTGCTCTTTTACCAAGTGCAGCCGATTGATGAAGAGCTCGCTTCCCGGGGAGATCCGCCCACATATGCAGAAGCGCAATCAGGAGTTCCGTCCGTCGACCCTTCACGAGAAACGCTGGCTTCCCTGCCCTCTACAACAGCTGCGGATGCCGAGGCCGGTGTAGAGAACGACAACTTCAACACCAAAGATCCGCATACTGAATCCAATTCTACAGACGAGCCAGCTAGTCGAACCAGCATGTCCAGCAATCGGCGCAGCAGCACCGCGATCGAGGATGGCGAAGGCAGCCTACGTGGCCGAACTGAACCGCAAACACCAGATGATCAGAAGAGCAGCTTCTTGTCCGTATCCCGGCGCGGCTCTCGAATATGGTTATCTGGGAACAACAGAAGTCGACCAGGTAGTCCAAGCGGCGAGACTCGTTTGTCTCTTACGTTATCGAGGCTAACGGGACGCGGTAGCAAGGACAAGCTGGTTACGACTGAAGCAGCTCCCAGCGACGAGCCTCACATTGTGATTGAAAAAGTGAAGAGCGTAGAGAACGATCAACAGGGCCACTCTCCAGCCAAAGAGAAGAAAGAAGCAGGTCTGTCGGGCAGCAAGAGCAAGAAGGAGAAGAAAGACAGACGGAGGAGCAAGAGTAGGGAACCTGGTACAGTCCTAGAGAAAGGGAAGAACAAGGATAAGAACAGGCCGGATCGCGAATGTCTGGTGATGTGAGGAAGGCAGGATTCGTGTATATGGGAGATTTTCTCTCTGTTTGTTCTTTGGTTGTTTGCATTGCATATCGCCGCGACACCATTTCGCGATTGGGTGTCTGCGAAGCCGGCGAGGGAGTTTTCAATCATTAGCGCGGCGTCATTGGAACATACAGAGTATGGCTTGATATTGGATTTGTTATGGCACATGCATGTTGGGGACTATAGATGAGATACCCTGCATCAGAACGATCAGAAGGCGCGAATGGCCTTCTCAATCTTCCATCATAGACCTGTGTACCTTCTATACTCGTGACGTGCACCAAAACTTCTGTGTCGTTCTCGCCCTATGTGTCTAGAGAAGGCATTAGATAAGACTAGAAGGGTGAATGCCTGTTGGGGCTAGCCAGCGGCGGGCAACAACCTGGCCTCTTGGGTCGCGCTAATCATGACCCTCGCCCACCACAAAAGTCGCCCGCTTGTTCTTAACCCTTCTCACCCACGTTTCGCGCAACCACATCTCTACCCCCAGCTTCTTGTCAGACGATCGCGAAAGCGACCTTCAATTCTTCACCCGAACAATCCGCTTCCAACGTCACAATGGCCATCAGCCCGCAAATGTACGCTGGATCTACTGCGCCCGGTACTGAAGACAGTTTGCTAACTCGACTGCAGTTCCAACCTGGTCATCATCCTGGGATTTATGCAAATCTCCAAGAAGATACCATTCGACGATCCGACTGTCCTCAACGGCGTGCGCGCGCTCTACATCGTCTCCAACCTGATCATCGCGGGTATCTACCTCTACGTGCAGGCGCAGATCAACAAGAAGAATGGTGCGTGGAAAGAAGAGCCCGGGATAGACCGACACAGCGACTAACAAAACAACCACAGACATGACCGTTGTCAAATACGTCGAGCCGGCCCCGATGGGCTCAGGCGAAGAACCGAAATTCGTCGCTACCACCGTCAAAGCCTACGACCTGCAGAAGCTGCGCGAGCTCTTCAAGGCCCAGCTGATGGGTGTTGGCATGATGGGCGTTATGCACCTTTACTTCAAGTACACCAACCCGCTCCTGATTCAGTCCATCATCCCCCTCAAGGGCGCGTTCGAAGGCAACCTCGTCAAGGTCCACCTCTTCGGCCAGCCGGCAACCGGCGACCTCGCTAGGCCGTGGAAGGCGGCTGGTGGTATGATGGGCGCCATGAGCGGTGGCGAGATTAAGACGGATAAGAAGAGCATTGAGGCTGCTGAGCGTGCGGGCCGTGGCGGTGTCAAGGACGAGTAGACGGGCTGGCGTGCCGTTTCTACGGGGTTCCCTGGCATGTGGTGTGCATGGGAGCTGTCTTTCTTGATAGAGCTTGTTCGGTTCGCTCGCACTTTACGTATGAACTTGGTTGAGCGACTATGCGCTTGCTAATTGTATAACATGGACGTCTGATGCTTTTGCCATTCGCCAACTTAATTCGACGGCTTGTACAAATACACTGCATGCGGCTTGTCTTTACGTGTCCATGTAATCGGATGCTTTCTTGATGTTCGACTCCTACAGCTAACCTTATCACAAGTACCCGCTCCTCTATGTTCGATCTATGAAACGCCTGACCCTAATAAGCCTTGAGCTCTATGCCAACACGCACATATCCGTCCGTTCTAGCCGTCGTCCAGGGCGGACCTCCAGCAAACGCCATACTAAACACAACACATGAACAGCAAGAGTGGTGGATTAGGTCTCCTTAGCCCATGTCCAACTCGCGTCGAAAACCGAGACAGCGCTAGAAGGGTCACCGGTTCGCTTGCGAACAACGGCATGGTCCATGGGAGTCTAGAAAGCCATATGATGCGTCGGTGGCAGATATTATTGAGAGTAGAGCGATTGGTGAAGACGATAAGTGAACGTCCGTCGTCTGCTGTCACCTAGGTAAGAGCCCCTCGTGGACGTAATGACAGCGCTGCAGTACCAGTCCTTTGGGTTGGAGTTATGAATGAAGTTATTCGTACGACTTGGTGCGTTGCCTTCATATTCCCCCACTCCACTGAGGAAAGTAGCCATCCTGCAACGGCATGGCTGCAGGCTCGTTTTCGTAGTTGAAAGGGTCGCCCCAGAAACCCTGGGTTTGTTAGCCAAATGACCCTGTCTACCTGATCATGTCATGGTTACTTACGAAATCAAAGTCGGGAATTACATCCGTGCTAGCTTGTACGTCGCCTACGATGTTGTTGATGTTGTTGAGATTGATGTCGTCCCAGCAAGGCGCATTGTCTTGCATAGACTGCATGGACTGCAGCAAGTCGGGTTGAGTCTGCATAGGTTCTGGTTGAGATGGCCCTGGCATATTTTGTTGGTTATAAGCTGCAGACGGGTTTTGGTAGGCGTAGCTTGGGATGCCTTGCATTGCCGGATATACGCCCGTGTTGCTGTTGGGTGCGTTGTTATTCAGCGGCATGGGAATGGAAGGCACGATGGGTTGGCTGACGTAGGTAGTCGATGGCTGCGGCGGCCCTCTTGGTGAGAGATTGTGTTCTGAGACGGCCTTGTCTATCATGTTTTTGACTGCCTGCCATGCTTTGGCGCTGTTGTTCTCTCGGAGGATACGAGACATCTGGAGGGCTCTTAGAGCGCGTTGGCGGTCAGGTGCGTTGAAGAGGGGGTTGCGGAGTTCTGATAGGATATGCATGATGGCTTGGAAAGACGCGATTCCTCCTTTGAAAGTTAGCTCTTGTGTCTCACTGGGTAGACATTGTCGGGGTGACGGACCAATGTGCCATTGAAAGCGAGCAGCATCGACATCGGCTGCCGCTCCGTTTAGTGTTTCGACGCAGTTTACTGACTTCTCGAAGATCCTAGCATTATCAGCCATTGTTGTTCCTCATTAGGGCTCTGACTGGAACGTACGATCGGCGGATCTCGTCCGAAAAGACTACGTCGCGGTAAGCACGCGGCATCCGAAGCCAAAACAGTAAGTAGGCACGCCACTCCAACAGTGAAGCCAGTCCCAGCGTCAGCCTCTCCATTGGCACCTCTGGGTTAAGGTTATGCAAATATTTTCGCTGATTCTCTTCGTGAACTTCGTCGAGCATCACTTTGATCTGCTCATAGAGATCTCTGAGTTCTTGTGCGGGATCAGGACGAGATGTTCCATGAAGCCCCGAGTCCAGCATACGACGTTCCAGGCGGTAAGTGCTTTGAACTATGCGCCGTAGAGCTCGCATGCCGTTGAACCGGACCAGTTGGAACGTCATAGTTGTAAGCTTCTGTTCGTCATACGGGGCTGGACCAGGACTTGCGCCGTCTACAAGGTCCTCATCGTCAATGTTTCGTGGGAACAGCGTCGTATAGAAGTCTTCGGTGATGCTCGGTTCCTGTCCTTTGCATTCTGCTGCCCGGAACTCCAGATGCCCTAGCTGATGCCACATACGCCGTCGTAGCTCGATAGTCAGAGCGTCCATGGAGCCGGTCGGGAATAACGATGGATCTCGGTGCAGGCCTTGGTTCAAAGCGATGCGAAATGCGATGCCTATCAGAACCCACGCTTTTCCTGCTATATGTGTGAGCGTTGCAGAACTATGAACATCTAGCACACTTACCCATATCTTCTTCTCTGGTGATACAGGTCAACCATAATACAAATCCCTGGAATATCTCCAGGTTCGATGTTGTGAGATAGTTTTCCCGAGCCAGTGAGATCTCAACACCCAGCTGAAATCGATCGAGGAGTGATTCCTTTGTCTCGCCAAACTTGTTGTGTACTACCTTTGGAGGCAGAGAGTTGATCGCAGAGAAGTAGATGGCATAGGCCATAGGATGTGCTTCGTCGTTGTAGGTGGAAAATTTGCGCACCACAGTTGGCCTATGGGTAATTCTCACCATAGGATCTACATTTGCGAAATAGACGTCCAGCAGCGTGTCGCGGTGCTCTTTTGTGCTCGGTAGCAGGTTTTCTAGATTTGATCCGGCTCCTGCGCGACCGAGGGAAAGTAGGTCAACCAGACTGCTTTGCGGCACTTCCTTCCTCTCTTCGTCGGTCTTATCACCAAGCAAGGCCTTGATGTCTTGTATCTAAAACCCAATCAGTATTGTTCAAAATTCCTAGAAACAGAGAAATACAATAAGAATGAATGTAGCTTTCGCTCGGTGTAACTCGGAGCGATGTTCTGTCATGTCGAAAAGCAGCACTCACCTCATCGGCCAGTAATGCAAAATGCAGAGACGAGACAAACTGAGACTGCCCATCATTCAACAAGAGGGTCCCGTCGCCACCATCAGAAGCGATTCCTCCTCCATGGGAAGTCTGACTATTCGACGATGGGGTCAGCGCCTCCACTTCTTTCCTGTCTAATTCAACACTGGACCGTACGGATGCCGTGGATTTCGCCCCCTGTCCCGCAACAGCTTTCTCTAGAAGATATTCGAGTCTGTCTAACCGGGCTTGCACGTCACTGCCTTTTCCGGTCTTTCCAGTGGCCCCAGCCGTGGGTTTCGAAATCCTTCCAGTAGTAGTGGATGCCGGTATTTGATCTGTCCAGGTACACACATGACTTCCTCGCATGCAAGAACCGCATACTGGATGAACGTGATCACATTTGACTTTCCTGCGCCGACATGTCAAACAAGAGGAGATGACGCGATGTCGTCCTCCGCTGGGTTTGCCTGCTGAGCCCGGCGAATTAGACGATATGCCGACTTTCGATTCGACCATGCTCGGGGACGGTTTGCGATAGTCTGCATGAGAGTCTTGAAGTTTTCGACAGGGTGGATCGGCCCCCGGGGAGGAATTGGTTCCGTCGCGCCTTGGTGTTCGTTGCGATTCTCGCCCCGCTAGCTGACGGGCCGCCGTTACCCGTTTGGGCCTTAGCGACGATCAACAATCTTCCTCCGAGAACTATCCGACCAATGCTTTCCAAGGTTGACAGCAGACACCTCGGTACATGCATTGAAGTTTCATATGCCACTCCCGTGGACGGCCTAAGGGTGCTTCGAGGTGTCCAGCTTCGGATATGGACCCTGTGTCGTCATAGTATCACATGCTAACGTCCTGTCCCAGTGATAACTGCTTTCAGCTACAAAATCTGACGGTCAGAAATGAGCACGCTGACCGGAAGGAATTATTTGCAATATTCGATTCGTTCAGTTGACAGGTACCAGAACGGCGTCGGTCAGTTGTTGTGACTGGCCGTGCTTTTCGATTGTCCTGCACCATTCAAGTTACATCGCGCTTCCGAAAGCGCAAGCTTAATTTGTGACCTCGGAGTTCCTAATTCCTAGTTCACGTCCTCCTTCCGCTTCGTTAACACTTGCCATAGATCTACCGGCTACAGTTCTATATACTCGGATGGATTGGGTGCACGGCAACGATTAGAGACTGGGATCCACAAAAAATGTGCTTATTACAGGCAGCGCAGAGGCGCCTATCGTCCACAATTCAATAAGAACCAGCGGGATGCTGACTTGCACGGGAATAGAGGCATCTCCGGACCTCCTGACTGGAAACATATGCTCCATAAGAGTGAGAGGGAAATTTGGAACGAAGACCGACAGTGAGGATAGCAACGTCTTAGTGTTCTCGGACCAGGTCAAATTTGGAAAAACCGCCCCATCCAATACTTGCAGTCAGCCTTGGAGGCATACCTTAGGTTCACCCTTCCCAGCCCCATTTACATATAGGATTATTGGATGTAAATAGACAGCTGCGTCGTATGATCGTATAACTGCTCTCAGGCAATTTTGTTAAGTTCTATTCGTATCTCACATAATATTACAATTTCCGCCCCTATGTGGCATCGTACCTGTTACACACCCAGCGCTTTTACGCAACCATATAATAAGATATGCTTCTACCAATCGAACCCATGCAATTCGAACACCTTCAACAGATGCTGGACATTTATTTAGCTCTTTGCATCTACGGGATTTTCGTTCAAAGATCAAGATCAAGGTCAACAGCAGGCAGACAATCTTGAGCCCATTCATACTACTCACAGCGTCATGTCGAGACACATCGCGTGCGAGAACCTACCGGAACCTTGTGGTGGAGATGGTCTCCCTGTGGTCGGATCAGGCCTGCACGCCGTGGAGCACGAAGATGAAGGGAAGGAAGCCTGGATTTATCAACGTGTCGTTACGGGAAACCCCACGCTCAAAGAGAACCAATCGAAATCGTTCGGAGGTTTGAAACCGTGGCTCTTCTGGTCCATACTGGTCGTTGTAAGCATTGTCGTAATCGCTGCGTCTGTGGGCGGAGCTGTAGGTGGCTCGCTAGCAGTCAAAGGGAACAGAAAAAATGCGCCACCATCTTCTGTGCAGAGGTAGTTCCCCCTTGCCTAGAGAGACCCACTGGCAAATGTATACTAATGTGTGAGCAGCGCGCCAACCTCTATACTTCTGTCCAGCACAGGCGGCTCAAGTGATTCAACGTCCTCCGGATTACGGAGCCTCTCCTCCTCTAAACCCACGAGCGTACCCCCTTCCCTTGCAACCACGGACTGCCCAGCCAGCAACAGTACATCGTTCACACCCAGGACACCTGGGGGCAATACAGGACAATACGAATTCATCAAGCATTGTGGATTTGACACCGACGGGCGGACACTGATCAAGGCTTTCGTCCTAGACCTCAATACATGCCTTGCACTTTGCTCGAATTGGAACTACCTACAAGCCGGGGGTGATAGGTGTAATTCAGTGGCATTTAAGGTTAACGAGCCACCACCGGGGAATTGCTGGGCAAAGACAGGGACCTCATTGAAGCTAAGGGATGGGGTGACTGCTGCTCTACTGCAATGAAGGGGTTGGGGAAGGTACTAGGGAAGGTACCCGAAAATGATTGGTGATGTGCAGTGTGGAGAATGCGGAGGCCGGAGGTATTCTGGTACTCCAGGATGGAGCTTGTTATCGTCCTCTAGAGCGCCCGAGCGGCCTTTGCGCGCCGTGCTTTTGGCGCGTCGGAAATTGCGTATATTGCCAGGTTACCATGACAGCAGAATTGAGTTCGTGAACATGTCGTGTCAGACGGTCGTGAACACGAAAAGACGTGTTGTTGCTGGCAAGAACATGGTTCAGGTGGATCCCGAAGTCGTCCCGTCGCGGTTCAGGTGACAGGCGCACGCTAGATAAGCGAAGATGCCGACAGCCTCCTCTTTTTCACCCAATCGTGGACCCATCGCCGTCTGCATGCACTTCGTCACACGTCACTGGTGTGATTGCAGCTCGTTTCGTCGTCTGCCCGCTCTTAGTGGTTCATGCTGAACCGCCAGGGCTGCCTTTCGCGGCGAGGCTGGGCTAGATAGCAGCAAAGCTTGCCTGCGCCATGCCATCTTCCTTGCTGAGGGCGTGCCCGTCAACTCGTTCAGATTATTCCGTCTACTCTCCCAGGGCCATAAACATCGCCGGCCCCGCTGCGAGCTTGTCCGAAGCTGATCTGAGATGAGACTGCGCGGACGCATAGCAGCATAGACTACCAAGAGGCTTCACCGCTCGCGGGATCAACATTGAGCGCATACCAGAAGGGCAAACATGCTCAGTCTTTGTTGAGATGGCGACTCTATCTCCTGGTGCGTGTGGGCATTTGGGGCTATTGGGATATAGCGCGCTGACCGAGTCGCATCCATAGACGTCCGCCATTCTACCCTCAAGTCGCTCAAACTGACCTGCCCCTCCGCCGAAGTCATTGAAGAACCGCAATCTGCATCGACCCTCGAATCACCTGTAATGGAGCAAGAAGGCTATCCATTCCCCGAAGTCGGAGACGAATGGTCTGACGAGGAGGTCCTGATACCCAGGCATAGACGGAAGGCGCCCTACATACCACCGCTCAAATTCGAGAAAGTGACAGCGACATCGGCCGAGACATCATCCGACGAATCATCGGCATTGGGCAGCCCGCACCGACTGAGCGCGACTATCAGTCCCCTCGTACCGCCCAAAAGCCCATCGCGACCAGACGCGTCGAGGGGTAACAGCCAAGATGATCTCATACAGCGGTACTACCAAGTCACAAAAGAGCGAGATGCGCTGAGGAAACAGCTGCAGAGGAGGAGCATGGGTCCACATGGGATGCCTGCAAAACGTTCGATCGTGTACAAATCTGAAGAGAACACTCTGATTGAAGAGCTACTCGCGTTGCGATACGAGATACGAGTATGGAGTGAAGAGTATTTCGGCGGACCCATCAAAGCCACGAGCAAGCGACCATATCTCACTAGAGCGAAGGAACTGTTTGGGAACCTTACGGACAACTACCAGACGTATCTGAAGCACCCAGAGGAACGGCCGCTCCTCATCCAAGCATACGTTTGGATGAAGCTGCAGCAGAAGATATTCAACAACTGGCAGAAGGGCAGTGGATATGTATGGGCAGGCAAACTGGGAGACAGGAAGCTGCGCGAGATTAACGACACATTGCGCAAGGGTACGCTGGGGGGGGG